>NC_059135.1:45221004-45849274 GCF_020740605.2 Lemur catta
CATTTTCTGAGCTTGCGTCACTGGAATTCTGAATATCTTTGCTACACTTTCCTCACCATGTAGCTTCTGTTTATTCAGTCTCTATCTTGTTCTCTTCTGATCTGGAATCTCTTATTGTGTGGAAAGGTTTTATTACCTCAGTGATAACCTACCACAAGCACCAGCCTGGCTTACCATTCACTTCTGTCCATACTGGTTCTGTTATAATTTTCCTGTGCAACATTGTCACTTTGTTATGATTTTAGCTGTTTTTGGTAAATTTTTTGTGTGGATTATATCTGATTTTTTTTTTTTTTTGGCAGAAAATAAAGTTTCTGGGCTTTTTCTCATTTACTCTGTTGCCTCTGTGTGACATCTGGGGGGAGGAGAAAAAAATTCCTTCTTATGCCTGATTTTTTAACTTTTTAGTTTGAACTAATTCTAGACTTACAGAAAAATTGTAAGAGCTCCTTTGTGTACCTCATCGTGTTTCCTCTAATTTTAACATCTTACATACCCACAGTATAATTATCCAGAACAGGAAATTAATATTATTAACTAAATTAAGAGATTCCATGAGAATTTCACCAATTTCTCCCTTTTCTCTTACAAGATTTTATCCAGGATTCCACATTACATTTAGTTTTTATTTCTCCATTGTTTCCTCCAGTTTATGATAGTTCCTTGGTCTCGTCTTTTGTGACTTTGACATTTTGGAAGAGTACTGATCAATTATTTTGTAGACTATTTCTCAGTTTATATTTGCCCAATGTTCACTCATGACCGGAGTGAGGTTATGAGTCTTTGAAAAGAAAATTGAGGCCTTTATGCTGAGATTCTAATCCTCCTCATATTTGCCATGTGTATGGATTAGCCACTAATCAACTTGGTTCTTCAAATTTCAATTTTATTAACTTGTTCTCAAATGTTGTGGACTTTCCAGTCTGCCAAACGGTGGAACTATGAGATTATATCAGCTAATTGAAGTAGTGGTGTGTCTTTGGTAGAATTTATCTTGCTATGTCTCAAATGAAGGTAAACGCTGGATGTAGTTGTAGGATGTCTCAGGGGTGGGGGAGAATAAAGGCCACTGAAATTTCTATGCCCTAACACGAGACCTGTGGATGTGTTGTTACATTACATAAGTTACATTACATATGGAATGTAACATATGTTATATTACATAAGGAATTTTGCAAATGTGATTAAGGTTACAGACCTTAAAATAGGAAAATTGTCCTGCATTGTCCTGGTGGACCCAATCTAATTACATGAGCCCTTCAAAGCAAAGAAATTTCCTTAGGTGGAGTCAGAGAGATGTAGCAGAAGGACAAGCCAGAAGTATTTGATTGTGAGAGGACTTCAACCTGCCATTGCTGGAGAGGGGACATAAAAGCACGAGAAGGAATGTAGGCAGCCTCTAGGAGCAAAGACCAGTCCCCTGGCTGATAGCTAGCGAGGAATTGGAGATCTCAGTCCTACAACCATAAGAAACTGAACTCAGCCAACAACCTGGTTGAGCCTGGAAGCAGATTCTTCCCTAGAGTCTCCAGTAAGGGGCACAGCTTTCTTGGCACCTCGTGAGAGTCCACCAGAGGATCTGCCAGACTTCTTATCTGTAGAAATGTGAGATAATACGTTTGTATTGTTTTAAGCTTCTAAGAAGCAGTAGTAAACTAACACATGGGAAAAAGTTTGGTATGGTGATTAGGGAATACAGTTACTGATGAAGGCAAAATAAATTTGTTTGAAATAAAAATAGAGCTAAGTAAAAGTTATTCCCATTGTGAAAATTATATAATTAAGGGAAACTGGGTATGATATGGACTTCAGTGACTTAAATCATCTTTTATCATTGGAAAGCAGCTTATGTGGAATTTTCATTTGAACTTAACTAAAGCAAACCAGGATTATGTGCCTTTCCTTCTGGAAATTTTCCAAAAGTTAAACAGAGTTTAAGAAAGAACTCTAGCTAATTCCATTTTTGTTGGAACTAGGAGACATCTGTAATCAGAAGACTACAAATTACTTTAAGGCTGCAGAGTGCAGCTGAGATTGGGCAAAAGCTTTATGGAAGGAAGTGAAGAAAAATGATGGAGAGGAGTGAGAGAATTCAGTGGCAGCAGACTTCAGAAAACAGCAGTTAAAATTCACCCCCTTATACCTAAATATACACAATTTCTATTCATCAGTTATACCTCAGTAAAGCTGGAAAAAGAAAACAATACCTCCTTATGAGGGACATGCTTTGAAGTTACAAAAATTCTATATATAGGCCGGCACAGTGGCTCACGCCTGTAATCCTAGCACTATGGGAGGCTGAGGTGGGGGGATCGTTTGACCTCAGGAGTTTGATATCAGCCTAAGCAAGAGCGAGACCCCATCTCTATAAAAGAAAAAAAAAATAGAAATTAGCTGAGTGAGACCCCATCTCTATAAAAGAAAAAAAATGGAAATTAGCTGAAATAAAAATATATATAGAAAAAATTAGCCAGGCATGGTGGTGCATGCCTGTAGTCCCAGCTACTCGGGAGGCTGAGGCAGGAGGATTGCTTGAGCCCAGGAGTTTGAGGTTGCTGTGAGCTAGGCTGACACCATGGCACTCTAGCCTGGGTGACAGAATGAGACTCTGTCTTAAAAAAAATTCCATACACACACACACACACACACACACACACACACACACATATATATGAATGAGGTGGGGGAGAGATACACACACACACAATTACACTTAAAGTGATTCACAAGTGATTAAAATGAAAGTTTGGCCAAGAAAAGATGGGATGACTGGGCTGGTAATGAGCTGGGCTGGTGGCAGAAACGCTCATAAGCTCAGTTTAATTCAGTTAATCATAAGAATAAGAAGTAGTGGTACACAAAGAACAATTGAGACAGACTAAATTTGTAAGAAGCAGTTTGTCTCTGTGGTAGCAGAGAAGAATGGTGCCTGCAGGTTGTGAAGTCCAGATGAGCCTAGGAAACTACCCCAGCCCCTCATTGCTCCATTTCTATGCTCCACAGAAATGTTGCAAATGTTGCTAGTTGAACAAAATTCAACTCCTTCAATAATGAGTAATTAAAAATGAACTGGCATCACATCAATGTAGAAGGCTGTAAGATTAAAGGAAGAAAATATCACTAAAAGTTACTGACACAAAACTCTGTAGAAAAATATTAATGCAGAGTAGGTGAAAACTGAAACAAAACATTTTGCTATGATTTTTATGTAAAAATCTTAATAAGACAATCACTTTTTAAAAAAGGAAAAGAGCAGAAATGAACTAAGGAAGATGGCATGCTAAAATAAATTTTTGAAACTGTGGCTGGAAGAACTTAGGAAAAAAGTGGAAATTAAAAAAAGCCATCATAGAAATGAAAATAAAATGAAAAGAGAAGAGCAAATAGACACAGAAACCATGGTTAGAGGCAGACAGGATTCAAATAACAGAAAAAGAACTGAAGGATTGAAGAAGGATGGTAGATACAGAAGACAGGCAAATAAGATGTACATAATTGGAGGCTCCAAAGAGTAATGATATAATTCAAGAAGGCTTTCTTGAGATAAAAATTTAAACCCACATAATGAATGGGAACACTATGTGCCAGGGACAACTAACCCAGAATGGCCAATAGTGAAAATATTGCTTGATAAAAGTATGGGAATTAAGGATAAAGAATGAATCTTTTGGGTATATAGTCAAAGCATAAAGTCATATATGAGGAAGAAAAATCAGGTTCATTTCAAATTTTGCAAATAAAGTCAACTTCAGAAGATAGTGGAACAACCCTTACAAGATCTTCAAATAATATGTGATCCAATAATTTTTTTTAACCAAACTATTCATTAAGAATAAAGGCTAATTACCCTGTTTTGATCATTATACAATGTACACATGTATCAAAACGTCACCCTGTACCCCATAAATATGTATAATTATTATGTGTCAATTAAAAATAAAATCAAAGAAAGAATGAAGGCCAAAATGAATTGTTTTGAGCATGAAAGAATTCAGGGAATACTTTCCTACCTGCTTTTCTTGAGGTAACTACAAGAGAACAGCAAAAATATCATTTGAAGATAATATGATTATATACCAAAAAAACCCATGATAATCAATTGAAAACCTGCTGTAAATAAGAGTGGGATGTAGAGTTAATATACAGAAACCAACAGTTTCTATATAAAACTATACAAAGCCAACTATAAAATGTAATAGGACAACTGATCCCATAAAATAGCTAGGAATAAACACATCAAGAAATATACAAATCTATATTTAGAAAGCTTTAGAATATTCTTGACACAGAAGAAGATTTGAATGAATGGAAAGACATACCAAGATTTTGAAAGGAAGATTCAAAATCATAAAATAATTAATTCTCCATAAGATAACAAATTTAAAGTGATCCAATGAGAAAACCAAGTGTTTTTAAACTGGAAGAGCATATTTTAAAGTTTACATAGAAAAAATATACAAAGAAGAATATTGAGGAAAACTTAGAAGAAAGGACCATTGCTGACAGGGGATAGATTTCCTGATATTAAAACATTTTATGTCTCAGTAGTTCAACAGATAACTGGTACATGAATAAACAAACATCCAGAAATATGGCATACAGAAATTCAGTATATTGCAAGTGCTATCTGAGAACAGGAGGGTGAAGATAGATTATTCAACAAATGGTCCTGGTATGATGAGTAACTCTCTGGAAAAAACAAAATTGGCCTACATTGTATATTATATGGCATGATAAATTTCAAAGGTTTCAAGGATTTACATGCAAAAAGAGAAGCCCTTAAAATATTAATACTAGATGAAAATTTAGTTTGTAGTGGGGAAGGCTTTTCTAACTATGAATCAAAATCCAGAAGCCATAATAAAAACATTAGTGAATTTAGAAAAATAAAAGAAAGCAATTCTTTAAGGCAAAAATACCATACAGTAAGTTAAAAGAAAAATTGCAAACTTGGAAAAATTTTGCAATCCATATCACCAGTAAAGAGTTAATCTCACCATTATACAGAGAGCTCTTACAGATCAATAAAAAACCAATATCTCAAAATATGAGGGTAAAAATATTACTAGACAGCTCACAAATAACAAAAGACAAATAATTTAAAAACATATTAAAAGATAGTCTATCTCCCTGAAAGAGACATGCATATTAAAACTATACCGTCACCATTATTTTCTGTCAGATTGGCAAAGTTTTGAGAGTTTTATAACATAGTCTATTGGTAACATCAAACAAGTACTCTCATTCATTGCTCAAGGGAGTGTAAAGTAATGATGTATGAAAGGCAATTTGAGGATATTTGCCCAAATTACAAATGTTTATTATGCTTTTTGGACAAGCAATTCTATGAGAAATGATGGCTGTATGAGCCCATAGGGTGTGTTGGCTAAGTAGATTATGGTACATCAATACAATGAAATATTTTTTATTTGATAAAAGCAAACAAACAAGGAAAGATTGTACGTACTGATTTTGAAAGATTTCTAAGATAGGTTAAATGAAAAAGGACCAAGAAAGTATAGTATGCTATCATTAGTGTAAGTTGGGGAAAATGAATATCTAGCATTAGTTATATATACATGTATATTTTATATATACATTTACATATGTCTTATATATACATATATAGTTATGTGTGTGTGTGTGTGTGCATGTGTATAAAACATTTGTTCCTAAGAAGGGGATAGTTGGGAACTGGGCAGATGGAGATAGTCTTGGAAGGGAAGTCATCACTGTATACCTTTTTGAACTTTGTAATTTTTGGACCATGTGAATTATCTATTACATATTAAACAAATTGAATTAAAGGCAACATCAAGACAAAATTCTAAAGAGAAAAATGTAGAAACTTAAAATTGATTGAATCTTCAAAAATCAGCTCTTTTTTTCATTTCAGTGTAGCTGTGTACCCAATTCCCTCCTTCCCACAGTCAGAATATGAGAACAGGTTTTTATAATGAAGGGTATCCAATTGATTGATTGTTCTATAATTCTAAAGTTCAGATTATGCTATTGACATCCTGTAAGTTGCATGACATTACTTATAATAATTGCAACTGCAGTTTATTTTCATAAGGAGTGACATTTTATATTATCTTTTATTTTGCACCTGTTTTCAATATTTCTGGAACAGGTTCCAATCATTACGATGAATGTAGTAATTAAGTTTCAACTAAAGATGAATCATCATCCATATACGCTGTGTGAATTTTGATCATGCTAATATTTGTCACTGCTGTTAAAACAATTCATTTGCATTTCATCAAGCATTCTTGTAGACTTTTATTTTCTTTTAGTCTTCATATTAGAAAGTTGTTTTTCTCTCTGAGTACCACAAAACGCTGCCCGTGTGAGATGAAGATTTTGCATTACAAGGCAAGGGTAACATTATTCAGTGAATAATAGTGACACCTGCAATCCTTAGTATCTCAGAAAATGGTAATAGGACCATCTTCATGCTACAAAAATGATGGTTGAAAGCCTCTTTCAGCTAAGCAGGACTCTACCTACTATTGCTTGGTTTATTTTAACTGTGCTCTTCAGTCTACCTTCTTCCTGGAGTTATTTTCATTTTCTCTAATACTTATTATGTTAGTATTTTAAACGGTTTGGAGATGGTCCTAGTATATCCTCCTGTTTTGATTTTTTTTTTTTTTTTTCAGATACAGACACCTGAGTGAGCTCTCTGGGTTATCTGAATTTCTCTATGTCTAGTTCAGGCTCTATTGGAGTTATGCTGGTCTATGAGGTCACATTGTACTTAGTAAGAGCTCTTTCAGCCTAACTCAATTTATCCAACGTGTCAGTTAAACAGTGCTCTATGTTTCCTCTGCAAAACACCGCAATGCCCAGAACGAGCTGAATGTGAATGGCTGGGGATTGCTCTCTCATTCACTCCGCTCCGCCCAGGATAGTTACTTACTTTGTTACCACATTTGTTATGACAGTTTTTTTTTTGGTAATTAGAAAATAATTTTAATTAAATATTTCATAAACTGACAAGAGTGAAAAGAAATTTGCAGTGTCTCCGTGATAACTAAACTGAATGCTATGAAAAAACTCAATTAAAAAGGTCACTTAAAAATCCTGTCAGATTAGGTGATGGTGAGACAACAGGAAAAAATTAGAAAACAAACTTATAAAATATAAAAGGATTTCCTATTCAGATTGTTCTGCAACACTGTATTCCCAAGATGTCTCTTCACGTTACAAAGTGAAAATTGGAAACACTAGACTGCATTATGAGTGTGGTTCACCCAAGATATCATGCAAAACTAGTCACCAGGGTTCCACATGGTGGATCCATACTTGGAGAGGTTTTGGCTCTGCATGAAAAGAATTAGAAAACAAATATACATTTGTATATTTTAAATTCAGACAGAATGTTTAAAATATGTATGCAATACTTCTCAATAATTCATCTCTACACAACTATTTTTGATTAATTAGACAGTTAACCAGAGCTGATGTGTCAGAAGAAGATTTCTACTGAACTTGAACTTGGATGGCTATCAATCCATTTGCACCTAAGTTTTGAGAGATAGGTAGAAGTTGGTTTTTGGAAGAATGTACTGTTCTCTTAGGATTCAGGTCAAGTGATTAGAAACATTTAACAAAATATCTGGAAGAGGGGCAGGATAAAATGGGAGCTAAATGAGAATGCCGTGGGTCTAGGAGTCACATACTTCCTATTCCTACTAGAAGAAATCCACGGGTCAGGTCACAAGTTAACACCCCTTCTCCTTTCCTCATGGCTTCCTTTAATAAGAGACAAGCCTTTCATACCAATACTAAAGATTTTCTAAATGCACATAACTGACATAACACCAGCCATTTCTATTTTAGTGTAAATGAGTTTTCAGGCTGAGTGTAAGTGACTGATACTGGTGAGAACCCTGGCAGATAGTGTGGGTGGGAAACAGAAGAAAAGCATAACCACCAGGCTGGGGCAAAATGGAACAGGGTATACCTTCTTAATCCAATATTGAATGAGGAAAATCTATTTGACTGTATAGATGAAATTATTTTTGATTTTCAAATTGTCCATGCAATCACTGTCATATTGTTGACCTAAGCAACTGAAAACCTTATTCATGTTGTGCAATCTATCTGTTTCATGCTGACCTGCTGTCACCGTGACATTTCAGTCTTAACTATATTTGAGTAAGTCTATTATTCATCATGCCATTTTTTTTACTTTGTTTTGGTTGGAGCAAATGGAGCCAACATGAAATTTATCTTTATTTGCAATATAGCATGATTTGAAAGAAGTCTCTAAAACCTAAATGAATACAGTGTAACCTGAGCACCACCAAATTCGGTGGTTTAAGTTTAGCAAGAAGTCATAAAATCATGTTCCTTTTTCTTAGGACTTTGGGAAAAAATTTATGCTTTTTATTGAATGATTTAAGAAACAGAGAGAAATAAAGCAACATTGCCACCTTATAGTAGACATAATTTGAGATTGTTCTATAATATCCTGAATTTAATTCTCTTAATTAAAATTGAGGGGGGCTATGTAAACTTCTGTGTTAATAAGAGTGACAATCTTTTAAAAATGTATTTTGAATTTTCATAAATAATTCTCTGCTATATTTTATTTGTTTTCATTTATAAAGATACTTAAAAATTATTTCTTATCTTTGTAAAATCAGGAAATTTTGATAGTTCTAGAACCCAGTTGGCATCAGATCTGGGAAGTATCAGGGGTTCACCACATCCCCAATAAAGATAGGGTCCCCAGGCAGAATGTGTTGCAAGAGATGAAAGAAACAGAGACACAGATGCAGGAATAATTTTAAGAGTGTGGGGAAATCAGGAGACCACTAGCACTCCGGTGCTAAGGTGGTGGTGAGTGAAACCCAACACTTGCTTTTTATTCTCTTTGTCATACTACAAAATACAATGATCTCATGTGAAAAAAATCACAGGATACAATGAACAAAAGTCTTGGGGCTCCCCCAAAATCACAAGGTGTCCTAGCTAATTACCTTCTCCTTTCTAGAAGTGAAAACACATAATTCTTTAGTAGGTACAACCCTGTCCTAAGGTAAACTAATTTTATCCCAAGTACATGCTATGTACACAGATAGCAATCTTTAACTACAGTAGCTGTGACCCATTTGATCAAGGAACAAAGAAACTACAGGCTTTCCACTGGGAGACTAGTTTTACATTAACTAACATTGTTAGTTGTTGAGAGAAAGGGAGAGAAGGAGCTTGGCCCGGCGTTCTAACAATGGAAGCCTTAAGACCCTTCTCCTGGGCTGACATATGGCAATCTACCTCTACAGCCATGAGAAGTTTTCATGTCAGGCCGCTCCACAGCTTTTCATGCATGAGACCCCTTAGGCTCTGAGGTTGAAGCATGCTTTGGTGTACTCCCAGATTGCTGATATATGTCCCCCAACTAGGCAGTTAACATCTGCCCTTATTTTAGGCTTCTGCTCAGGCAATTCCTTCACCTTCTTTCCTCCCACAGCCTCAGACATAGCATCCCTAAGTCCAAGTGGTCTTAATCCCATCAGGGGAGGAAAGAGGGGGGCATGATTTTTAGGGTAGAAAGACAGTATTTCTTCTTGTAGTGTCTAATAGTGCTGTCCTCTTGCTAGGGGAGAAAGAAGTCAACTGGAGAAGCAAGGGGGCACATTTAAAATAAAAAATGAAATACCATTGCATTGCCATCTTTGATTTCATTGTCAAAAGCTTAAAATGGAAGCTTTAAGTTTGCAGTTATTCTTCTATTTACTCAGGTGAATGTTAAATCTTGCAAAGATTATAGTAACATAATGAAATCTAAATGAAATTATAGATTTCATTTATTTGGCTGCTAGGATAAAAGTGGTCTGGTTAAAATATACTGGTAATTTAAAATTTTATTTTCAATGGTATCACAGTTAACAGAGTGTATTTTTGGTTGACTTTGATGAAATATTTATCTGAAAGAAAAAATCAGGCTCTGTGTGTGTGTGAGTATATGTGTGTATTATTATGCTAAAGGCTTTCTGTCTTTTCCACCCATCTCCTGACCAACTTCTCTCACCCTCTATATACTTCAGTCTGGAAGAAAATAAAACCCTCTGAAAGTTGTTTAAAATTGGAACGAAAAGGGAAAGAAAGCAGTCACTATAATTTAGTATCAGTGTATCTGATTCCACTGATTTGATCAATAATGCTTCCCATTTATGGGCATTTATAATGCGAATGATAATTATTGCTGTTTCAGCTGAACTCTGTTTCAGCTTAACTTGTTTCTGAGAACAGCAAAATGTACATTTCAATAATTTCCTGACATTATCCTTGAAAGAAATGCAGAGAAGTACTTCCACGTGAAAACCTTGCCATAGAGGAAGAAAAATGAATTGTAACAAAACTTTTTATTTGCCTTTATATACAATTAACTTTTAACTAAGTTAATTTCTGTAAAAAGCAAATTCCAAAATATATAGTATGTCATCGTATGTAAGTGCTTTGTTAACTGTAAATTAACTGTGATGGTTAATTTTATGTGTCAACTTGACTGGGTCACTGGGTGCCCAAATAGCTGGTTAAACATTATTTGTGTGTGTGTGTGTGTGTATGTGCATGCGCGCGTGTGTGGGTGTTTCCTGAAGAGATTTACATTTGAATTGGTGAACTGAGTAAAGCATATGACCCTCCTCAATGTGGATGGGCATCACATAATCCACTGAAGGCCTGATTATAACAAAAAGGCATAGGAAGGTTAGATGCCTTCCGTCTGCCTGACTGCTTGAACTGAGACATCAATCTTCTCCTGCCCCTGGTGCTCTTGATTCTAAGGTCTTCAGACTTGGACTAGAATCTACCAGGGGTGGGGAACCTTTTCATGTTGGAATGCTACATTAATTTAGCTGTAATCGAATAAGGCCATATCCAAGAAACTTCAATTATATATACTTAAAAATGTACATTGTTTTGTAAAAATCTATCTACCATGTAGTTAATAATTTCAAAAAATGCAAACTATGTTAATTTTAAAGTTAACTAACCTTTTAATGACTTTGCTGTGTCTGCTTTTTGTTGGAAAGCATTTGAATATTTGGTTGTAGCATGGAAGTTTGCAGTTTTAGTTGATCCTCTAGATGGCTATCAGTCATTTGTGACCCTAAGGGTGTCTTGATTTGGGTTAGGTAGGAGAACGTAGATTCACATCAATAAGTGGTTGAAAAGCAAGAAAGCATTTTTTAGGCATGTTGCCAAAGGCATGGGTATTCTACTACATTTTTCCATATTTCTCTTTGATCTTTCTTAGCATCAAACAATGACTTTAAAATATCATCTACAGACTGGTGCACTTGACCCCCATAAACTCTCATCAAACATCCTCTTGTGGTAGTGGCACCAGTCAGGAGGAGGAAGTTAAAACTAAATCATGAGTATAGCAGCCATCAATTTAGCCCTTATGACTTACTATTATATAATATTCTAATTGTGCCAGTCAACCTGGGAGGATTATTTCATTGAAACTTATTTTATTCTTTGGTGTTTTAAATATGTTCATTTTAAAAATAAAATAAAAATATAAAAGATGAACAAAAATGCATTAATAAAAATAAAAGGATTTGTTCTATAAAATTTGGAATTCAGTCAAAAGGCCACACTTAAGGACCTAGAAGGCCACATGTGGCCTTAAGGCCGCAAGTTTCCCACCCCTGATCTATACCATTTGCTCTCTGGCTATCAAGCCACTGGCTTTCTTAGGTATCCAGGTTGCAGATAGCAGATTGTAGGACTTCTCAGCTTCCATAATTGTGTGAGCCAATACCTTATAATAGATATCTCTTTCTATATCTGTATTTATATTTATATCTGTATCTGTATCTATAGCTATATCCATATCTACTTCTGTATCTGTATCTTTCTCTCTCTGTCCATATGTATATCTGATTGGTTCTCTTTCTCTGTACAACCTGACTAATATAGAAACCAAATTCTCATTAAGTTAATAAATATTAAATAGAAAGAAGAAAATGGAAGAGAAAAGAAAAGGAGAAAATTTGTTGAGCTTATCATGTCTGTGTTCTCGTGAGTCCCTGGATCCTGTGAGGGTCCTAAGGAGAGAACGGTGCTTGACTCATCCTCGTGTAGAAAACTACAGATCTGTGTTGAAGAACATAACATGAGATATAAATAAAGGACTAGAATATATTTTTGGATGAAAAGAATTAATAACGTTAAAATGTGAATTTCCTAAATATTAACAAAAACATGACATTTATTTTTAATAAGAACCCCCAACAAGATATTTTTTTGATGCAGTGTTTTAAAAATTCAGGAATAAATGCCTAAAATAAGGGAAGACATTTTTGGAAAAAAGAGATAAAGAAGAACTTGCCTTACCAGATAAGAACATGCTGCAACTTATTGTATTTGAATTAATATGGCTTTGGCATCAGAACAGACCTGTGGAAAAGAACCAGAATCTGAAAATAGATCCTGGTATGGATGGGAGTTTAACATATGGCCAAGGTGGTATTTTAACTCATTGGGAAAATCATGGTTTTTGCAACATATGGTGTTAGCCCAATTGGCTATCCATCAGGAAGTAAATAAAATTTTATCACTGCCTTACGCCATATAGACAATTTGGGATGGATTTAAAATTAAATTTAGCAACATAATAACAAACACCTACAAGAAAACCTAGAAGACCACAAGTAAAACTATGGGGGAAGAGGGCGTTTTTTTTTTTTTAAAGTGAATAGACAAAACAATAGATTTGGAAAAATATTTGCAAACAAAACACAGAAGGTTAATAAATATAATACACCAAGAGTTCTTGCAAGTTAACAAAGAGATAATCCAATAGAAAAATGGGCAAAGGATAAAAATAGGCAAATCATAGAAGAGCTAATCCAAAAAAGATCATACTCTTTATAGATAGGCAAATGCAAATTAAACTAGTATCTGTATAATTCTCAGACTGTTCAAAAAGAAAAAGGCAAGCACCACCTTCCGCTGAAGAATGGATGGATACACAAGGGTACTTTCAGATGGCACTAACAAAAATGTAAACTAATGCATCCTTTTTGGAAAGTAATCTGGTAATGTTTATTAGAAGAAATAAACAGGACACTTTGATCTAGCACTCTCACTATCAAACTAATAGAAATTATAGCACCAATGAAGACTGTATATTGGTTGTCTGTACGTTGGTTGTAATATTATTCTTTCTGGCAAAGACTGTAAAAGCGAATGCCCACTATAGCAAACTCATAGCATGGACGATTTTATAGCCATTAAAAGACTGTACTTAAAACTCTACTAGGAAATCTGGAAGGATTTACATGAGGTATTTGTTGAGTGAGAAAAGCGGGATGCTGATAATATTGTATAATATCTTGGTTTTGAAACATGAATAAGATTCCTCTACTATGTATATTTTGTAAATACAAAGGAATTTTGTCACCTGGGTAGTGGCAATGTAGTTAGAGGAGAGGAAGAGAAAAGAGAAGGGAGTGCATTTATTTTCTCTTATTGTGTGAAAAATTAACACAAATTCAGAATCTTAAAACAACATACACTTATTTTCTGACAGTATCCATGGGTCAGGAGTCTGGGCACAGCTTAGCTGGTTCCCCTGCTGAGGCTCTTGTGAAGCTGTAATCAAAGGTGTTGGCAGGACAGAATTCCCTTCTGGAACTCAGGATCCTTTCCCAAGTTCACCCGGTTGTTGGTAGAATTCATTTCTTTGCAACTGCATGACTGAGGGCCCTGGCTTCTCACTAGCCATTGGCTGGAGGCCACCCTCATGTCTTAGAGGCCACCTGCAATTCCTTGTCACATTGCCTTCTCCATAGGCAGTTCATACGTGGCTGTTTGCTTCCTCAAGGCCAGCAGGAGAGTCTCTTGCTGCCAAATCAGCTAAGACGGAATTTTATAAAACAGAGTTTAATCACAAGAGTGACATCTCATCCCATCACTTTTGCCATATTCTGTTGGCTAGATTATAGATTATAAATTCCACTCACTCAAGGGCAGGAGATGAGAACATGAGAACATGAATCACCGGGGGGTCAAAAGTAGGGTATGTCTGTCATAGACATTGAGCAAGTAATGAAATAAATAATATTTTAAAAAGACCAAAGTGAAATAAAAAACAAACTATTAACATGATCTTACTACATAAAATTATATAACATACAATTACAAATGTTATGTAATTAAAAAAAACACATTTAAAAAAAAGAAAATTACTGACAGATCTCAGATCATTTGTATTATACATTTCATCAGGCTCTTCTGAAACTATGAATACTATACCTTAGTACAGTATCATGTACTTCCTTGGGTTCTTCATATCGAATGTCCCCTTGGGTTTGGTTGCTTTTCTTAAGAGTTTGCCTCCATGTTTCATCCATTCTAACATGGCATCAATTGTCAGAGGACTACTGTATTACAAAGAAAGAAAAAAAGAACTCTAGTTAAACTAGGCTTTCTTAGCAAATCAGTTATGAGATATATGCCAATTGCAAGGATGTTAAAATGGGAAAATATATTTGTCTTAGATTTGATAAAAATTACTTGGGGGTATGTTTCCCTTCAGAAAGGCCTCTCCCTGTTGGAAGCTCTTAGAGCCCAATGGTTTACCTCCCTTCTCACAGACATTGCCTGCCTCAGATCCTTCTATTTCCCTAAACTGTAAATTAGGAATAACAATAATCAGATTTAGGATAAGCAAGGATAAGTAAGATACTTTCTATGAGCAAAGTCCTCTGAATTAAATCAATGCTTCCAGGGCACTAGAGTTTCATTTCTAGGTCAATAAAGGCAAACTCTCTAATTATATATATATATATTTCTTTTTTTGTAGAAACAAGCACTGTTAGAGGTGAAAATAGCATAACAAAAACTTTGAATTAATTTTTAACTTTCAGCTGCAGATATCTTGAAAATTTTTTAGCTAAGCACAACAAATAGATGTAATTATAATATCATGTGTGAACAATGTTTTCCTTAGATAAAATAAATGCTAATCAAACTTGAAAAGCTATTTTAAGTGAGCTATCTGTTAAGACAATCTTGAATGCACTGAAAGTGACTCAATGATTTGCTTGAAAGAGATTGTATTTTAAAAAATGAAGGCATTTGTCCCTTTCTTTGGTCATTTCTTTGCTCAAAGGCAATTGTATATGAGGAAACATTTTATGAGATATACAGGTTGTTGCAAAATTTTTATGTATCTATATAACATTCTCCAGGATGAAGGCAATCATCACATTTTTTCATACCTATGTAAACATTATCACAAAATTAGTTTAATATGTTTAACAGGTGTTTGAAATAATTACAATTTTCAAAAACAGCATCCTAAACTGCCACCTTTCAAAAATTAGAGATAGAATTTTTTTTAATATCTTTGGGTCATTTTTATTGAGATGTCCTTTGCTTCCCTGAAATATTTTGTAGACCTTAAAGTTTCTCTCTAATCTTTTTCTGAAATTGAATTTCATGGGTGCTATTTTAGTTTTCATCAATAGAAAGCGTTAGCTAGAATTTTAAGAATCTATTTACATTTCCTGTTTCAAAGTGAGTTGAAGGTATAGCTACCTGGTGTTGAAGTTTGCCTTTTGTTTCAGAAATGCATGGGAGCGAATCAGACACAATGTCAAGCTACAGTCTCATTTTCAGTCACCTTTCACACCTCCCCCCTGGA
The DNA here is from genome assembly GCF_020740605.2 of Lemur catta. NCBI lineage: Eukaryota > Metazoa > Chordata > Mammalia > Primates > Lemuridae > Lemur > Lemur catta. Next base: position 45,236,681 of record NC_059135.1, read on the forward strand.
TGCCCTGCAGATTAAAAGGCAGCAGTGAGCAGCAGGTGAGCAGGGTTAGCTGCCTGTTCCTGCCTTGTCAGCATTACTGTACTAAAAGGTGATTTTTCTTTCTCTCCGCCTTTGTCTTTGATCTTAGGCATTGCTTGAATTTTATCCTTGTAAATCTTTCTAATTCCCTGTCTTCCGTTTTGTTTTTCTCACACCCAGGCAACAATAGATGCCAGTGCTATGGCACACGTTGCTGTATGTGAGGAAGGATGTCTTTATCAGTAAACATCAATGTTTGGATTTCTTTTGAGCTAGAAGTACATGAAGGTTTGGCTCTTTGCCCACGCGCCTCTCAGACATACATATTGGCTTTAGGATAGCGTATGATACTGACAAGTTAAAAGCAATGTAAACTGAACTCACATTTTCATTTTTTGCTGTTACTAAGTCTGTTCTCACATGAAACCTGAAAGAAGATTTAGACTCTCTCACCAGCTGTGCGATGGCCCTGTCTCTATTCAGCCAGCCAAGAGTTAGTTCCCCAATCTAACATAAATTGGGACCACCTGTATCCTGCTCCCTAAAGCAGAGACCTTTCTTCACGGTATAAAGTTCCTGCATGTAGGCAAGTGCCCCAAACTCAGTCTATCCTGTTAAGAGTCCAGTAGTGGCAACAAATATTTGGAAGAAATAATCAAAAAGAGTCAAGCTAACTACCTAATTTTCCAACCTCTACATCTATCAATATGTCAAGTCAGAACACTAGAGCACCTGGCATTCCTGGGAGGACTACCTCACCTCACTTTCATTCCATGGTATTTTATCTGATTTTGTCTTAGCTTGGGTTGCTATAACAAAATACCATAAACTGGGTGGTTTAAACAACAATTGATTTCTCACAGTTTCAGAGGCTGGAAAGCCTGAGATCAGGCTACCCAGAATGGTCAAGTTCTGGTGAAGGCGTTCTTCTTCGCTTGCAGTCATCTTCTAGGCAGTATCCTCACATGGCAGACAGAAGCAGCTCTGGTGTTTCTTCCTCTTCTAATCTATTATTTTTATTATGTATTTTAAATCAGAAGACACAAAGTTAAATTTTATTATGTGATATATCAAGTAGGCATGTATCTTTTTTGGACTTTGATGTAAAATGGGAATAAAATCTGTCCTATTAACTACAGGGTTTGCATATTTTTCAAGTGAGATGATGGATGAGAAAGCTTATGACATAGTATTTCATTAAATAATAATGTAATCAAATTACCCAGGCTGCAGCCTGTGGGCAAAAGTGAAGTCATAGGTATTAACGTCCAAATAAAGAGAGTTTTTTTTTTTTAGCCACCATGTGCTTATGGAAGACCTGCCCCCAATGCCCCAGGCTCTCTGGGTACATCTACATGTCTTCCAGAGATGTCTTGAAGGTGTTCAGGGGCCTCAGTGGCCCCTCACTAATTTCTCTTCTGTTATTATCTGCTTTGAGAATACACTCTCTTCTACGCACTGGAAGTCGTGTTGCTGGTAACAACCTTGAGCCCCAGGGCTTAATCCTAGTCTGTGGATGAGCAAGTAAAATGTCACCTGCTTTAATTATTTTGTTGTTTTCTGTCTCTTAGGCCCTGTAATGAGACTTCTTGAGACTCCTTGTGCCTGGAATGGCACCTAGAGAGGTATACTAGGTTTGTCTGCTCCTAAACTCTCTCTATGTAGTCTCTACACCAGTCCATTGGGCTGGACAGGATGGATGGTCATTGTTCTGTCACCTCCATCTTCATTTCTTCCCTCACTAGATTCCATCCAGCTCAGTGTGTGCATATGCTTACACATTCATATCCTCTCCTCCTCCTTCCCAGACCCCAAAGCTTTTAGGGGTGCCAACTCATGCACATAGATAATGCCACAGTTGCAGTCCAACCACTAGTTTGGTGTGGATTCAAGTAAAACACCCTATTACAATAACAATGATGTTGTTGAGTACCATTTATTGTAAATTAAGTCATATCTTCTTTTGGATGTTGTTCTAATTGTGCTCCTTACACACAGACTCTCTTGTTACAAAAATGCTTCCTTCCACTGGAGATTGTTTTTTGTGACCTCATCTCTGAACATGTCCTTCTATTTCCCTTTCTTGTTGTTGACTCTTTGTTTCTGGTCCCAGTTTTCTTCTCATTTTGGACTTACCCTTACATCTTGCTTCACTAGGCTCTCAGAGTCCCTAATTTCTGGGACAGTCTTCGCTTCTATCAAATCCAGTTCTGCCATCTGGGACCTCAGCCTAGGTCAGCACCTTTGCTTTCTACTCACCTGTGAGGGGATAATGGGTGGCTTGGATGTAGGATGGCATGAACTAATTTCTGAAATTAATATACATTCATTCCTGTCACTACTGTGTAGGCCCCATATAAAGCACATTTATTTTTCTTACATTGTGGAATACTGTTGTGGCTGCTTTTTCTGCTCCTGAGCTCAGTAGCAAAGGAATGAATAATTACTTAAAACACACAGCATTTTGAGAGAAGAAGTGAGTCCAAAATCTGAAGGAGAAAATGGCCTCCTCAGCCAACTTCCTCCCCGCATTTATTTCCAAGGACATGTGCAAAGGGTCAGGGCAGTTTGTTAATTTCTTTAACAACTTCCATACAGTTCAGCTGTTTTCAGCTGACCTTTACACAGTAAACAAGCAGCTTGGGGCAGGTGTTTTCGCCTGACCCTTCGTTCATCCTGCTCGCGTTCTTTCCATCCATCCATCCATCCATCCTTTCTTCTAGGGCCAGCCCCTACAGAATACTGCCCGACTTGGTAAGAATTTGCTTCAGAATAGTTTCTTTTATTCATTTGGGAAACTATCATTGTATAGTTTTCCTTCTTGTGTTTAGCTGCTCTCTGACCTAATGAGACAGAGCAGTGGTGCTCAATACCGGCTACACACTTTAAATCAACTTGAGTGGTTTTAAAAATATTCCTCACCCAAGATTAATTAAATCAGAATATCTACAAGTGAATCCAAGACATGGGCATTTAAAAAAAACCTTTCCAACTGTTTTTAATATATACCTAAGGCTTAGAACTATTGGGAATTAGAGGAAATGTATGAAAACAATCACTTGCTACCTAGTTTTAAATAGTGGTTCTATCTCATACTAAATAGCCTCTTTTCTTTCCACTCTATTCTCTTTATAAATAAAATTATTTAAAGCATACATAACCTCAATTCGTATCTCAGATGGGATATTTGCATATCTGGAAATGGTTAACCAGTCTGTAATGTCCTGTAGTTTATAAATGAAACCATTAATTAGATTTTCAAATCTCATCCTCCAAAGTCATGAAAATGTGTAATTCCCTCCTGAGGCTATTTCCATTATTAAGTAAATGCATTATCAATTACCAAACCAAAAAATATGTATGAACTGTAATTTACACCCTGTAAATTTCAGACTAAATCAGAAACCTCATTTTTCTTTAGGATGTGATGCTGTACTCTTCTTGTCTACAATCATTAACTTAATTATATACGAGTTAAATACTTTGAAACCCTCAGAAATTATATATGTTGGAAAAGACATTTGTTGTTTGCATCTTGCTATATTCACACAAAAATCAAGTTTTTAAAAATTCCTGTTGGAGATCAAAAGGTATGACAACATGTGCAAAGGGAGAAAGAAACAATGAATTATTTATATAATGATAACCAAAAATTTTAAAAATAGTTATTTTGAATGGTTGAAAAATACTTGTTATAAAAATGACAAACTAGAGTTTGAAAGATATTAACAGATATTTTTTCTCCTGATATTTCTCATTAGAAGAGTATGAAAGATTGGAGAGTAGAAAGGATTGCAGTTTCTGGCTTTTGTGTTTCCAAAAGGCTCAGCACCACTGAGGAGATTACATTAGGTGCTCTTTGAAGCAAAAACATTTGATAGAAAAAGTGATTCTTCTACTCTCAAAGGAAGATTAAGTGAGAGGGGAGTTTCAACTGGAGGTAGAAAAATATCCTCTCAGTTTGAAGGAGCTTGTAGTTTTGGGGTCACAGAGAGAGGGATGTGTAGGGCTGCTTCTGAGATATTGCCCTGAAGAGGTAGTAAGATATGACAGGTTTGCCAGACCCAAGATAGGAAGGGATCTTCTCCCAATTTTCAGGCTTAGAATCCCAGGATTTGGCAAGGCTTCAAAAAGGGGATGAATGCTCAGTGCATCTAAGCAGACAGGGCACACAGAGCCTTGCACAGATGATTCCTGGGCCACTAAGAGTAACATTCAGGAAGTGGAGGGACCTTTTAGACCGGAAAGGGCCAGGGGGCAGAAATGAGAGTTGTCTCACCAATGTCCTGTGTGGGCTGATGACTGAATGGGCTGATGAACAGCTTAGTGAGTATCTGCAGAATCATGAATGGAGCACAAAATATGTACTCCCTAGTCCTCCGGCAGTACGTAAACACTCAGGATTTAGAGCCCCAGAAACACAGGAGTTGGGAACTCAAATTAGGTAAGATTAATGTTTGCCATCCCTGTGATATAATGCTCTAAATAGAAACCGAGTTTCAAGAAAATAAAGAAAATCATATTTGTATGCATGCAACTTTGGGGAAATAAATCTGTATCATTATATAAGACAACAGAAAAGGAATATGAAAAACATGAGTGTTTATTACCATTCATGTTCTTCTAATGGCATTTAAAAAGCTTGTGGTTGAAAAAGGCTTCAATTTCATAGCATTCTAGCCTCTATTCCCTGTTTTAAGAGCTTGGTAAATGTATTTCATCATTTTCAAATTCTTGCTCTTACTACTTATTCTAGTTTGGCATGACCCTATTTGCATGGGGGATAACAATAGAAGATAACCTCACTCCTAGAGGAAGGTGCCAACTTAAAATATTTTTGACAGAATAATTTCACACATATATCTTGACAAACTTATAGATGCCGTGATTAAAACTGAAAAATTACATGCAAAAATGGATTTTAATTAGATGTCTAAAAGCAATAAACAAAGATTGAATGACTATTTGAGAAATCATTTTAACTTTTAAAATTCAAATAATTAAAATTCATACTACTATAGAAATGTGTTCATAGTTGTAGTCCCAGAGACTCAGACTCATTCAATTACTATTTACTGAATAAATAAATACATTTTTTTTGGTTATTAACTGCTTCTTTATTTTCTGAGACCCTGCATTTGGATTAATTCCCACCAAAAATCCCAGCAAACTGTGTGCCATTGTTTGAATGTTTGTCCCTTCCAAAATTCATGTGGAAATTTAACTTCCATTGTAATGATACTGGTAGGTGGGGCCTTTAAGAGATGATTAGGCCAGGAGGTATCCACCCTCATGGGTGGGCTTAATGCCTTTAATAAAAACGCTTTTGGGAGTGGGTTCTCTTTTGCTTTCCTGTATATTCTCTTGCCCTTCTTCCTTCCAACATGCAATAATGCAGCACGAAGGCCCTCGATAGATGCTGGCACCATGCACTAGGACTTTCTCGCCTCCAGAATTGTGAGAAATAAATTTCTTTTCTTTATGAATTACCCAGTCTGTGATATTCTGTTACAGCCACATAAAACAGACTAACACTGTGAAAGCTCAGTGGTATGAAACTTTCCTGAACTTGCATGTATGATAATCCTAATGTATTTAGGAGGAAATTTTGATAAAAGAGAAAAAATAAATATAACAGGTGATTTACAGTAATGTAAAACCCCGCAGTGTCTTAGAATCTCAGTATTTCATAATGAGTATTTCCCCATCTCACAAACCTCTCTGAATAGGAATCTTTTCAAGCAGGTGTCCACTCTGGGAGTGGCTCTGACAAAGGCTGTAGCATTTTCCTCTGCTGCTGTGGTTTGCTCATGTGACTCTGGTCTTCCAGTCACTGTCAGGCACGATAGGGTGCACAGCCCTCTGCTTGTGTGGGTCACACAGTTACTTCTCAGAGCTGGCTCCTCCCTCATCTTCTGAGGCATCTATAGCATTTTCTGGGCATGCTCAGACTTTTAAATTTCACTTGTCAGTAGTATTTCCTCTCAATTTTGGGGAATTACCACACTGTTGTAAATTTTCTATTTCGCCAAGTAGGTATATTAATAAAATAAGCCAATCACTACCCATTCTTATCACATTGAATAAACAGATATTTTTATAAGATGTAAACAGGGAAAATATAATTGAAAAAATTAAGAATGTGGAATTAATTTAGCATTAGGATAAACTTGTTATCGTATATTCTTTTCTCTTTTTTGCACAGAATTAACGATAACTTAATCACTGACTGGCACTGGACCAAGGACTGAAATTTGGGAGTCACTGCCACCGATTATGCCTCCTTGTTCTGCCCATAATTCTAAATGGTGTCAGAACAGAGATTGTCTTTCTTTGAGGTTTTTCTTCTCTTTGTAGGGCATTCATTTATTTAACAAACACAAGCGAGGCCTGTGCTTTGTGCCAAGGACATAGAGATAATATTCCTTGCCTCCTGAAACTCACAATCTGTAAACAGATAATTTTTCAGTTGAATCCAGTTGTCACTGACTCATGTTCCTGGAAATAGCCATATATATCAAAAACACATAAAGGAGAAATGTGATGCATGCCATCTTTTAGAACAGTAACTCTATTGCCAGTATGCAAAGAAAACTGTCAATTCTATTTTTATTAAATTCTCATTTGTATCTACTCATTTGTTTTTGCAAGCAGAATCATCATTTCTAAAATGATTCTCACTGTAGATTCTTTGTCCCCATTGCTCTCTGTCATTGTATTGTTTGCCTTCCTTGTCAAACTCTTTCGCTGCTCTACCCCCACTTTGAACCAATAATATATTTTTCAGGCTTTTCTCCTTTTTTTTGGTCTATTCTATTTCCTTCTTTGGTGGCACTTATTTTTCCAGTAATTTCTCACAAATAATAAGAATCAAGCATAACAACACAATGTCTATGATGTTAGAACATGAGGCAGGCAGCACAGCAGAAATGAGACAGAAAGCAAGATGAGCATGAAATATTGGAGTTTCCTTGCTGCTACAATTGGAACTTGGTTAAAGTCCTATCAAGGATATATGAGACTGAAAGAAAACAAAGATAGCAAGCTTTAGGTGTGAGAGTTACACAATGATAAGGGTGTGTTAGAAAAGGGGATACGATCCTATGAGAACATGAAGGGCTAACATGTAATCCAGACAGGGTGTGGAGGTTTCTGGAGGCAAGGGGTACCTGAGAAAAGTTATGTTGAATGAGGAGTGAATCAATGATGAAGATGAGCAAGACATTCCCATAAGAGGGAAAAGCTGAAGCAAAATCATGGAGATGTGAGAGAGATTGCTGCTACCATGCAAAGGGAGAATCACTCAGAATGGGGGCTGTTAGGTTCTTCACAGAGGAGACCATCTGAGCTGGGTGAACTGAATAGGCCACATGGAAGGTTCAGGAGGTCCCTAAGATTGCTCTCATTTCTGACTCTACAGGTTCTGGGGTCCCCAAGAGCACTGTTAGTTTTAATAGTTCACTAGAAGGGCTCATACAACTCAATAAAACTGTTAACTGTTATACTCAATGTTACAATTTTTTACAGCAAAGAATATAGATTAAAATCAGCCAAGGGAAGAGGTTCCTAGAGCTTCTGGTTATCCTTTCCCAGTGAAGTCTTATGGACAGTGCTAATATTTTCCAGAAATGATATGTGACCATATGCATGGAGTATTGCCAACCAGGGAGGCTTACCCAAGCCTTGGTGTTCAGAGCTTTTATTGGGGCTGGTCAAATAGACTTGTTTGACCACCCATGTGGCTGGCTTTAGTCTCCAGCCCCTCCAGAAATCAAGCTGATATTGTTTATCTCAAGGACCCCACCATGTCACATTGTTAGCATAGACTCTCTGGCATGGCCCAAGGTTCCCAGATAAACAAAAATGACGCCATCAGGCAGGACATTCCAACAGCATAGAGGTTACTTCCTAGGAGCCAAGGGCAAAGGCCAAACCTCTCTTTGGGCAAGATTAACCCTTTACTGCACACCACCGAATTCTTAAATTTCAAGCAATATTTCTTTCAGAGGAAGTCTGGCATAAGGCATCATTCACTGGACCAGGGGTCAGCTCTTGACTCCAAGGCATCCATTGAGATGTAATAGATCTCTACCCTGGTTGCACATGAGGCTTACACAGAGGTAATTAGCACTGCTGATGTTTTAGTCTGTACCCCCTGTCCCCAGACATTCTGGTTAATTTGTCTGGGGGCAGGTCCAGGATTGGTATGTTTTAAAAGGTCTCCAGATGATTCGAATTTATGGTCAATGTTGGGAATCACTACCTGAAGTAGCCGGGAAAACGCTGCCTAGTAAAGATGCCCTGAGGAGCATGATACCCTCCCTGGGGAGTCTGAATAAGACAAAGCATTGGCTCTGGCAGTGGGTGTAGACAAAGATGTAGTGTCAGGAGAAGCAGCATAAACAGAGAAGTCGAGTCAAGAGAATGTTTTTCTCCTGGACTTGCTGAAGTTTCCAGAAATGCATGCCAGTTTTCATGCGACCCTACTCTACTGTGTCGTAGATTTCCTGCATGGATCTTTATCGTTATGCTGGACATCCACCATGTGAGGTAACCTGTCTTCACACTATGCAACCTGAATGAATTTGCCTGTTACTCTGGCCCCTGCCCCTCACCTTCTGGGGCAGGTTAGAGAATCATTTGCGCCCTAGCTATCTCACTGGTAAAACGGATATGATAGTAGCTACTCCATAAATTGTTTTAAGATTAAATGAACTTTCATGTACAACTTTTATCATAAGCTCCAAAAGTGCCAGCAGTGTGATCCTCAGAGTTACTGAGATGTGTGATCGAAGGCTTATTCTAGCCACTGTGCCAGATTGCTTAACACATAAATGAACTTAATTTTTACAACAGTTCTGTAAAATAGATGCCATTATAATTTTCATTTGGTAGCTGAGAAACTAAGACTGAAAAAAGTTAAATAATTTGTTCAATGTTGGTAATAAGTGCTATGGTCTGATTGTGTCTCCCAAAGTTTCATGTAATGTGAAAATTTTATAACCACAAAGTTGTGCATTTTAAAACAGTTTTTGTCCTATAGAGTCACTGTGAGAGTAAAAGCTCATAATCAAAAAACTCATAAAGAATAATAAAACTGCAGAAATGAACAATATCAGTGGCTTATGGAGGAGACTGATCTCATAAATGGCTTTTCCCATACTCTCCTAATGGAGGTACATGATTCATCTTAGAGAAAAATTTTATAAAGTAATCTATTTCTGTTGAATTTAATTTTTATATAAATATTCAGATTGGTCTTGCTTTCTTTTTGTACAAATCAGTTGACATCTTGACAAGTAGGAACAGAAAATATAATGTGCCTACATTTTTGCTTTTTAAAATAGGGACATCAATGAAAAGAAAAATAGCATATAGTGAAAGCCACTTTTATTCTTGCCTTGTAAGATAATTAATTTATATACAGATTGGACTGACATATTTGAGGCCTTTACTATATTAGGTGTTGTGGGTTTTCTTTTTTCCTGTTTCTATACTTAGATATGATTTGACTAGAAGAAACACAAGATTCCAGTCTTATAGCCTGGGGTACTCAAAACCTAAATGAATTTCTACCAATGTATTTGTGTAACAAGCACTTACATACTGGAAGAATAAATATGTTGGATTTATGAGAGTTAAGTATTAGAGCATGTTCATTTTTTATTCCAATCTGTTTCTAACAATAGTCTATGGAAAGTTATTTCAATTCATGAAATTCCTTCTCTCAGACATTTCCTTATTTTGAATACCTATGAATTGATGTCTCTTTCTAAGGACCCTGATTAGCCTTAAGTACATAATTCACAAGGACTAAATTGTTAAATATTAACCATGTTCATTAAGAATATAAAATTTCTATAAATGAGATTATTTTGACAGATTAATTTGTAGATTGTTCTGAATACTAAAATACTGTACGTATTTGTTTTGGGTGAAATTAGTACTGGACTGGAGACCTTTGTGATGAAAAGTATATTTGAGTTGACTCTGTCATCTCATTAGGAGCAACTGAAGAAAATAGAGCTGTTGGTTTGACAGAGTTCAGCGTTGAGGTTGAAATTTTGTCAGCCGAGGGCATGTAAGATGTCTGAGCAGCTAGCCTATCTGTTCTTGTTTTGGGTAAAGTAATGATTTGGCCAGACATCTTTATTAATTTATCTACAACTTTGTTATTTAAAGTCACTCATCAGTTTCAAATATTATAATTCTTTATTTGCTTATTTTTGTACTTTGCAATTCTTCTGTTTTCAAATAGGCCTGATTTTTTTCTTTTTTCCTGATTCTCAACTCAATATACATTTCCTGGCAGTGTAAATGTTAAGTGTTGAAATAATTACTAAAGGAAGCTGTGAAATCACCATCTTTGGAAATCTTTAACAGTAGGATAGTTTTTCTGGGGTTATTATAGGTCATAGGTTAAGGCAAGAGGATAAAATTGCATAATTTACTAAGCATTTACTAACCTTAGGATTCTGAAATCTGCTATTTCAAGCAAAATGGAAGATGAGTTGAGATTTAAATTTACAGACTGTTGATATTGGTTGAAAAGATGAGATTGGTGAAAAGTATACCAAAGAGGATATACTGTGCCTTGAAATTATTTTGTTTATATTGAATCTACCTTTTGGCATATACATTTGAGACACATTTTGAGGAAGAGGAGTTTCTTCTCTTTTAAATCACTTTTTTTTTATTGCTATTTTGAGACCCATTTTTTCTTGTTTCTCTTGCTCTCTCCAAGTGGTGAATGGTTTAGAGTTCTATGGTGCTTAGGTGAGTGTTTCTGTGTTATACAGCACCTCTAAATGGTAGTACATGGAATTGGCAGTGGGCTGAATCAGGTAATTGCTCACGGCAGGTTCAGGGAGACACAGGAAACTGGGTTCCACAAGTGCAGATGTCCCCCACATTCACTGCTTGAGCGTTGAGTGGACCCAGGTGGGGGTGACTAAGGGGGAGGAAGAGGCAGAGAAGACAAAGGTGATGAGGCCGAGGGCTCTGATTACCTGGGCTTCTGTTTTTTATCTAAAGAATTTACTTGAATATCCTTTCAAATAACTTTGAATTTTCAGACACTAAGTTGAGTAGTCAAAAAAGCAGAAACTCTTGACATATCCTACACTTAGCTTGCATTTTGCTTTCCTTACATTTTATATATGAATACTTTGTAACCACTATTATATAATTTATTTTATTCTCTTAATGTTTACAGCAATAATAGCTCATATTCTGAATTATTCATGTTTATCTTTGCCTTCTATTTTCTCATTTTAAGATACTTCATTTTGCTTTTATATTTCAATTTTTATTTTTATCTCTTTTTTTTTAAAGAAAGAAGAGTTTTATAACTTTGTTATAATTTAGTTTTATCCAACACTATTAAATTTTGAGCTGTTGGTTTTGCCTGACATATTTTTAATCTTCATAGTCTTTGCTTTTATTTTACCCTAGCTTTTAATTGCTGACTTTCTGGGTTTTTTTTTTTTTTTAAATTCATTTGTTTTAGTTTAGTATTTTAGAACAGTTTTAAAAATAATTTTAAAATGTAATCCTTTAAAACATTTCTATATCCTTTTATATTTGACTTTAACCCAAAAGGAATGTACCGTTTATAGCTCTTTTCCAGGAAGGACTTGTCTGCTCCAGCTGCCAGCCGTGCTGTTGGCAGATGGTTTCAGCTGCTTTGGGGATTGCCTCAACTGCAGACAGCACCTCCTCCAAGAGTACCTTCTGCCCAGGACATCCCGTACTGAGTCTTGATAGAGGTGGAGGTATAAAGGGGCCGGCCATTTTCACCAAATGTAGGGCAACTCTGAAGGTCTCTCTTAGTCCCTGTGGAGCCGCAGAAGCTGTATTTTGGCTTGAATCCCTGTTTGACTTCTCCTTTTGTGCAATCCCACTTCCTTCCTCTTCCTTCCAGAGTAGCTGTTCCCAAGGTCACTTCTTAAGAAACATCATATGCAGTAAAGTCTTTTTCAGAATCTGCTTCCAGGAGAACACATCCTGTGATAGTAACCTTTTATTTTATTTTTTAAAACATCACCTTTATTTACATATAGGTAAATTTACATATAGTTGACCCTCGAACAACATGGGTTTGAACTGCCTGGGTCTACTCGTATGCAGATTTTTTTCAACCAAATGTGCATGGAAAATACAATATTTGCTGGATGGGAAACCCAGATAAAAAGAGTCAACTTTTTCTACATAGGTGGGTCTTGAAGTGCTAACTTTGAGACTTGAGTATGCCCGGATTTTGGTGTACCTGGGGATCCTGGAACCAATGTCCCCTTATTTCAAGGGACAACTGTACAGTAAAAGGCACCCATTTTAAGTGTACTTAAAGTGTTGTTCCTCAAATAATCCAAGCATGCTCTTGTTTTCATGCCTTTGTACTTGCTCTTCCCTTTTCCGGGAAGGCTTCTTTGGCCGTCAGCACTGTTGTACTCACGCAATTACCCCAGTGCCATTTTCTCATGAATACTTTCCCTTTCTGCTCCATTTAAAAATTCAAGACACTTCCACTCTGGAAATTTAGACATACAATTCTTCTTGTTTTATTATTTTCATGGTATTTATCACCTGCTAGTATGTTATATAATGAGTTTATTTAGTTTACTTTCTGTCTATACCATAACCTCCGCAGCGTAGGAATTTTTGTCTGTTTTGTTCATTGCAGTATCCTGAGTACCTATAAAAAATTTATATAAATTTTTTTGTATAAAATTTGTATAAAAATTCACTGGATTTGAATTTTGATTGTATGTATACTTTGGGCAGTAATTTATTCTTCCTGAGACAATTCCTTCATCCATAACAGGGAAGTCATAAAATTATCCCTCTATTGCAGTGTTGTGATAAAAGAATCTAATGAGATAAAACTCATGAAATGTTTTGGGCAGCACAAACATGTTCCGCAAAGAAAATGAACTTGCCTCACATCTTTGATCCTGATTTTGAATAGGTGATTGATTAGTCATAAGAAACAAATTTTAGGTGGTGATTCCTGGGAAATTTTATTGGTTGAAAGTTACTCTATAGAGTTATATTTCACATATATCTTCTGCAGTCATTGTAAAAAATTCAAATGTTATTAAATGTCAGTAAAGTCATGATAATTGAGGGTATCCATAGGACATTCTAAGGCTATCATCCATAGGATAGCCTAGGGAGAAAACCACAGGACATAAACCTAGAAATAGGGTACGCCTTGAAAGGATTAAAGGGATATGAGAGGTAGAGCTGGCAAAGTTGCCATTCTTGAGATGGTAGGCTTTGGGCTTTTTGTGTTTTGGGGTGTGTGTGTGTGTTCCTGTGTATGTGCCCATGCATGTATGTATGTGTTTAATTAAAATTTTGATTCTAAAATATAATTCCCATCACAAGTAGAATTCACATTAACATTTAGTTCCAAGCTACTCTTTCCTCTCTACCCTTGGAGAGTAGCTCTGATTTTAAGGAATGCTGAAAGGTACAGTTTGACAATGATGCTTGGAATTTAGGAGGGTTTTTTAACAGAGGTTTAGAAAGCTCTGTCTTTCCTCTACATCATTGGATTGAGGACTTTTTGTACTTTGTGAAATTGGCATGGTTATGTATCCACCAGCAGAAACAACCTTAAATTTCTCAGTGGCTTAAACAACAGGTTAATTGCTTCCATTTCATGTTCATGATCTCAAGGTTACCAGCTGGAGATATGTTCAACATTGTCCTTATTCAGGGACTTTGATGGAGGAAGAATTCATTCCTGTTTCCACAATTATGAAGGAATTTTTTAAAGGATATAGGAACTTATGCTTTTGCTTTAAAGCCTTTGCCTGGAATGACACCTAATATTTCCATTTACATCTCACTTGTCAACACAAATCACAGGGCCACAACTAGCTGTGAGGGAACAGGTAGAGCAGGAAGAAGGAAGCACCAGAAACATTGGTTAGTAGCCCTGATGGGTACCACAGGTAGGCTGGGCTTGGGGCCACCTTCTGCACTGGAGGAGGCTCTTGTCATCAGTAGGCCTAATTGGACTAGGGTAGGGCCCAGGGCACAGATGCCTCGAAGTGAGTTATTGAAGCCAAATGCTCTCAGTTTTAGGTGAGTGGTTTTAAAATCTTAGTGAGCAAAACTATCCACTGAGGAACATGATAAAAATAGATTCCTGGGCTCTCCTCTACCCCGTAATGGTCTATAATTCATGGTTTGAGAAATATTAGGAAGAAAATTTCTCTTTGATTCACTTTTTCTATGTTCTTCATTGCAGTAGAAACACCTCTAGGTGAAATAGTCCACAGAGGATTTTAATTCAGCCTGTTTGTTGAGGGGCACAAGAGGTCCTCAGAGTTTAGTGCCCTTTGAAGGGCCAGGTGTTCCACATGAGGGTGTGCAGATGGAACAGAGTAATGACCTGTGGGGCCTTTTGATTATTTTCCCCAAGAACCTAGTTGGTGGCTAGTTGAGGATTCTGGGATTTGAGGTTTTGGATATCTTTATCTCTTTTTGTCAGGAGCACAATTAATAAGACCATGTACTCACTATGCTTTACCTTCATAAAGATGTCATGTGACATTTACCTAAGTAATTATTATTAGTGGCTTTTTAACTCGTCTTTCCAGTTAGAGATGGTACATTTATGATGGTTAAAGACTATGCTTTTCAGGTCTCTGTGATTCACAAATGCATGGAGACACCCTAACTAAAAATTTGTTAATGCATTAAGAATCCAATTTATATTTAGTGTGTTTTAGGACCTTCAAAAATCCCACCCCCATACCCTACCCTATTGAAGCAATTTTTATATATGATAATGCTTATATATGATCTGAGTTTGATATGTAAGGAGATGTACAGGTAGGCTTCTGTGGTTTGCATTGTTATAATTTTCTGTTTTAAAATTGTTCACAAGCAGTGACATTGGATCTGAGGCATCTTCAATTACTGGTGTAAGGAGAGGAGAAGGAAACCTCTCTGAGAGTTTGACACATACTAAGCACGTGGTAAATTTTTAATGAGTAACAAAAGAATAACCATCACCAAACACTTAAAAAACAGTATAACCTGTCTTCCAAAGTTGTCTTGGGGTAAATTCCTAGAATGCTGGTAACTCTTACTAGGAATGGCTATTTTATACATGCATGAATTTTCCTTATCAATTAGCAACAAATGCAGATATTAAAATTAATCAGTAATAGCAGGTTTAGGAATAATATGTAAAATATCTATGAATTTATTTTTTGAAACCTATAACATGTCTCATTGATGTCTTTCTTCCATAAACTTTCCACTGTATTCTCCATATTCTTGGACTGAGCAAATGATTATTTTTGTCATTTTAAATAGTTCTTTTTTGGAAATGCTTTTTTTCTCTTCTCTGAATATGACTCTGTCTTTTGTGATAATGCTAATGATTGACAACTTGTTTAAAATTAAGATCATTCAGTTAGTATTCTGGGCAATTTTCAAGAAATAGCAAATTTCCTCTTGAAATGTCTTGTGTAATGTCTTAAATTTGTATTGCTGGTTTAGCAATACCTCAAAGCTGATAATACTTTGAAATAATTAGACTGGTTATCTAAGCACTGCTACATGTAAGCAGAATATCTATTTTAATGCCTGGATGCCACAAATTAACCAAAATTATTCTAAATGGAAAACTAAAATAAAATTTTACTTCCAATGTTTCCTTAGAATTACTTTCAAATATAAATTTTAAATTATCATCCTATTGTTTTACTGCAAGTTCTTCATAATTTATAAGTACTTCATGTATAGTTCTGGTCATGTGTATTTTAGAAAAAGATAGAAATATTTATTAAAAATCAAAAATACATTTCTAGGCTGGGCGCGGTGGCTCACGCCTGTAATCCTAGCACTCTGGGTGGCCGAGGCAGGTGGATCGCTCAAGGTCAGGAGTTCGAGACCAGCCTGAGCAAGAGCGAGACCCCATCTCTACTAAAAAAATAGAAAGAAATTATCTGGCCAACTAAAATATATATAGCAAAAATTAGCCGGGCATGGTGGCACATGCCTGTAGTCCCAGCTACCCGGGAGGCTGAGGCAGGAGGATTGCTGAAGCCCAGGAGTTTGAGGTTGCTGTGAGCTAGGCTGACGCCACGGCACTCACTCTAGCCCAGGCAACAAAGCGAGACTCTGTCTAAAAAAAAAAAAAAATACATTTCTAGGAATATTATATAATTTACCTTATAAAATACCTATTTTATGAAAGTGGTTTATTTTAACTCAGTGAAGTATTATTAGTAGGTTGAGATATTTCAGAGTGAAGGAGGAATCTAGACATCTTTCTATGAAATTATAGGAATTTAAATTGCTGCAGTTCTAAAATTATTTATTAGTACTCTGGCTCTTTCTTAGTATAGAATTTATATTTTTGGATAATGTCTCTTTTTGACTTTTGTCTTTAAAAATGAATTTAATTTAACACCACATCTTGTTGAGCAAACTAAACCTTCAATGAATTAACTTTCTATTTTGCTGCTCTCACAGTCTGCATTTTACTTGACTACCTTACCTGCATTCTGCAACTGTTAATAAACTTCAACTCACCCCACCTGTTCCACCCTCATGCAGTAATCAATGTGGTCATAGTTAATACAGTTTTCATGGAGTGAATATGAGTGAAGCCAATGATAAATTTCTAAACAATTACTGGTAGGAAAGGTGAGAGAACTTCTAAAAGCAATAAAAGACATAGCACACATCAATTATATTCATGGCCTTAGTCATTCTATGGATTTGGTTCCTCTTTAGTGCTGGCTAAATTAATGCCAAAAATGACAAGACAGAGTATATATCAACCTCTCCCACCATACCTGTAATTTATGTATGTATGTGTGTAGGTATTATGTGTCTGTGTATATATTTTAGTACAACGCAAGTGTCAGCCTCTTAGATATCTCTTAAGTCTCCTGGGCTCATATTGAATTTTTACATTTAATGTAATTGGCTACAGCCTCTAACCAGTGTCCTTCCTGATATCTTGAGTTTCGTGAAAAGCCAGTTACTGTTGGCTTGAGTTGCTGATGTTGTTTTATCCTTTTTGTCTGTTGTACTATTTATCTTCTATCTCAATTAATTCCTTTCCCATGCGATGTTGTCCCCTATTCTGTCTTTAAATTATCACCATTGCCCAAGTTTATTCTGCTTCCAAATTACCATCAACATGGGCTAATTCTCTAGAAAACTTTTGTTGGATATTTGGGGCAAAAAAACAAAATAAGATTATTCACAGTACAGCATACCATTTAAAATTAGATAATAGATATTTGTATCTGTTAGCTTTTGCTTCATAAGAAACTACCCCAAAACTTTAAGCTAATAAGCATTTCATTATTGCTCCTAAGTCTGTGGGTTGACTGAGTAAGCTCCCTGACCCCCTGAGAGCTAGTTGTTCTAGGATGGCCTCGCTCATATTTTGGCCAGTTCATGTTGGATATTGACTAGGATGATAGGTATGACTGGACAATATGTCTTTCATTATCCAGCAGACTAGCCTTGGCTTTTAACATCATAGCAGCCACAGAGGCCTGAATAGTAGCAAGAGACAAGTTCTTAATACACAAGCACTTTTTAAATCTCTGTTTATGCCAGATTTGCCATTGACCAAAGTAAGATACATGGCCCAGCCCAAAATTGGTGTGGAGTAGGGGAATACTCAAGGGCAAGGGTATAGGAAAAAGAATTATTGAGCCAACTTACAAACAATCTGCCAAACATTGTTTAATATTTTATTTATTTTTTTCTAATGGTCATCTTTTCTTATAGGGAACGTGTATCTTACTGCTGTGCTGGGCTAACTTCTCCTTTTCTCTCTCTGCCCTGATCGAGTAACTCAGTCATGCCCAACCTCTGATTTTCTTTCTTCATTTTATGCAAAGCACTTTTAGAACTCTTTAAAACTCTTTCTTTCCTTCCTTCTTTGCCTCCTTCCTTTTCTTTTTCTTCCTTCCTTCCTTCCTTCCTTCCTTCCTTCCTTCCTTCCTTCCTTCCTTCCTTCCTTCCTTTCTCTTCCTCTCTCTTTCCTTCCTTCTTTCTTTCCCTCCCTCCCTTCCTTCCTTCCTTCCTTCCTTCCTTCTTTCCTTCCTTCCTTTCTTTCTTTTCTTTCTTTCTTTTGTTCGTTTCTCACCCAGGCTAGAGTACGGTGGCATCATCAGAGCTCACTGTAAACTCAAATTCCTGGGCTCAAGGGGATCCTCTTGCTTTAGCCTCCCAAGTAGCTAAGACTACAGGCCCATGCCACTATGCCTAGCTAATTTTTTATTCTTTGTAGAGACAGAGTCTCAATATTGCTCAGGCTGATCTCTAACTCCTGGCCTCAAGTGATCCTCCTGCCTTGGGCTCCCAAAGTGGTAGGATTACAGGTGTGAGCTGCTGTGCCAGGACTAAAACTTTTTTTCTGTGTCAACGAAATTCACCTCCTAAAGACCTACTTTTTGTAAACAAACCTGCAGATATGTTTATAAATAAAATAGCTCTCTCCATGATAGATATTCAGTAGACAACTCAATATTTTCCTCCCAAATATGAAGACTAAAATGCCGTAAATTCCCACAAAACAGTAATAGTACTTTTATATATTCAGTATACAAACAAGGCTTGGGATTATAAATGACTTACAATAACTTGGGGGCCTCTCTGTGGGTCTTTTGTTGTTGACAATTTTTCAGAATGTTTGAAAAATTTTTCAGAAAATGGATATTCCAAAATAGACTGGTACAGACAGAGAAATGTGTTGGTGGTGACAAAAGGAAGCATGAGCATTTTGAAATAGTGTTATTTATTTTTTAAAAATAAAGTTTTATAAAATTACCCAATTTTATCTTCAAAACCTAAGAGAACTTTGCCACAGAGTTTTCAAATCTAACTACCAGTGATGGCAGCTCTAAAACCTGAAAATTTTACTTAATAATTTATTTTAATCCTGGGAGTGAAGTAGGATTATGTACCTACCAGACTCCGAGGGATGTCCCGGTCATGATGAAATAGCAACCTGAAGATCTGAGGGTAGAATGTGTGAGTTCACTTTTTTTTTTTATTTCAGCTCATTATGGGGGCACAAAAGTTCAGGTTATATATATTGCCCATACCCTGCATCCCCCCGAGTCTGAGCTTCAAGCATGTCCATTCCCTAGACAGTGCTCATCGCACTCATCACGTAGGTATGCACCCATCCCCTCTCCCCATCCCCCCCAGTCAGAACTTCAAGCGTGTCCATTCCCCAGACAGTGCGCATCGCATGCATCAAGTAGGTATACACTCATCCCTTTCCCCCAGCCCCCACCTCTGTCTGATACCCAATTGGTGTTATT
Source organism: Lemur catta (assembly GCF_020740605.2). Classification (NCBI taxonomy): domain Eukaryota; kingdom Metazoa; phylum Chordata; class Mammalia; order Primates; family Lemuridae; genus Lemur; species Lemur catta. The sequence goes on from NC_059135.1 coordinate 45,256,021, forward strand.
CCCAAATGTGCACTTAGGTGATGATCAGGGAAACCAGTTTGCTGGTGAGTACATGTGGTGCTTATTTTTCCATTTTTGGGATACTTCACTTAATAGAATGGGTTCCAACTCTCTCCAGGAGAACAAAAGAGATGCCATATCACCGTTATTTCTTATAGCTGAGTAATATTCCATAGTAGACATATACCATATTTTGTTAATCCATTCATGAATTGATGGGCATTTGGGTTGTTTCTACATCTTTGCAATTGTGAATTGTGCTGCTATAAACTTTCGGGTGCAGGTGTCTTTTTTATAGAATGACTTTTGTTCTTCTGGGTAGATGCCCAATAATGGGATTGCTGGATCGAATGGTAGGTCTACTTGAATCTGTTTAAGGTATCTCCATATTGTTTTCCATAGGGGTTGCACTAGTTTACAGTCCCACCAGCAGTGTATGAGTGTTCCTGTCTCTCCGCATCCACGCCAACATGTATTGTTTTGGGACTTTTTGATAAAGGCCATTCTCACTGGAGTTAAGTGATATCTCATTGTGGTTTTGATTTGCATTTCCCTGATGATTAAAGATGTTGAGCATTTTTTCATATGTTTGTTAGCCATTTTTATATCTTCTTTTGAAAAATTTCTATTCATGTCCTTTGCCCACTTTTTGATAGGGTTGTTCGATTTTTCCTTATTGATTTTCCTGAGTCCTAAATAGATTCTTGTTATCAGTCCTTTGTCTGATGTGTAGTATGCGAAAATTTTTTCCCATTCTGTAGGTTGTCTGTTTACTCTCATGACTGTTTCTTTGGCTGTGCAGAAGCTTTTTAATTTGATCAGGTCCCACTTATTTATTTTTGTTGTTGCTGTGATTGCCTTAGGGGTCTTCTTCATAAATTCTTTGCCTAGGCCAATGTCTGTAAGAGTCTTTCCTACATTTTCTTCTAGAATTCTAATAGTTTCCCACCTAACGTTTAAGTCTGTTATCCACCATGATTTGATTTTTGTGAGAGGTGAAAGCTGTAGGTCCTGTTTCAGTCTTCTACATGTGGCTATCTAGTTTTCCCAGCACCATTTATTAAATAAGGAATCTTTTCCCCAGAGTATGTTTTTGTCTGCTTTATCAAAGATTAGATGGCTATATGAGGATGGTTTTATATTTGGATTTTCTGTTCTGTTCCACTGGTCTGTGTCCCTGCACTTGTGCCAGTACCAAGCAGTTTTAATAATCATAGCTTTGTAGTATAGTTTGAAGTCTGGCAAATTAATACCTCCCATTTTGTTTTTGTTGCTTAAAATTGCTTTTGCTAAATGGGGTCTTCTCTGGTTCCATACAAAGCATAAAATTATTTTTTCTATATCTGTGAAAAATGATGTTGGTAATTTAATAGGGATTGCATTGAATCTGTAGATAACTTTGGGCAGTGTAGACATTTTAGCAATGTTGATTCTTCCAATCCACGAGCATGGTATGGTTTTCCACCTATTTACATGCTCTGCGATTTCCTTCCTCAGTGTTTCGTAGTTCTCCCTATAGAGGTCGTTTACCTCCTTAGTTAAATATATTCCTAGGTATTTTATTTTCTTTGTTGCTATTTTGAAGGGTACTGAGTCCTTAATTTGGTTCTCCGTTTGACTGTTATTGGCATATATGAATGCCTCTGATTTGTGTGTATTGATTTTGTATCCTGAGACTTTACTGAATTCATTGATCAATTCCAGGAGTCTCTGGGTTGAATCCTTGGGGTTTTCTAGATATAACATCACATCATCAGCAAAGAGTGAGAATTTGATCTCTTCTTTCCCTATTTGGACTCCCTTGATTCTGCTCTCTTGCCTGATAGCTCTCTCAAGGACTTCCAATACTATGTTGAAAAGTAATGGGGACAGTGGGCAGCCTTGTCTGGTTTCAGTTCGAAGTGGGAATGCTTTCAATTTTCCCCCATTCAGTATGATGTTGGCTGTGGGTTTGTCATATTTGGCTTGTATCATTTTTAGATAGGCCCCGTCTATGCCTATTTTGCTAAGTGTTCTTATCATAAAAGGGTATTGAATTTTGTCAAATGCTTTTTCTGCATCTATTGAGAGGATCATATGGTCTTTATTTTTGCTTCTATTTATGTGGTGAATTACATTTATAGATTTGCATATGTTAAACCATCCCTGCATCTCTGGGATGAAGCCCACTTGGTCGTGATGGATTATTTTTTTGATAAGCACTTGGATTTGATTTGCTAGGATTTTATTGAGAATTTTTGCATCTATATTCATAAGGGATATTGGTCTGTAGTTTTCTTTTTTGTTGCATCCTTTCCTGGTTTTGGTATCAAAATTATGTTGGCTTGGTAAAATGTGTTGGGGAAAATTCCATCCTTCTCGGTATCAGAGAATAGTTTATGTAGGATGGGCACCAGTTCTTCTCTGTAGGTATGGTAAAATTCAGGTGTGAACCCATCTGGTCCAGGGTTTTTCTTTTTGGGAAGGTTTTTAATTGCTGTTTCGATTTCAGATCTAGATATTGATCTATTCAGGAATTCTATTTCTTCCTGGTTGAGCCTGGGAAGGCTGTGTGTTTCTAAAAATTTGTCCATTTGCTCCTCATTTTCCAATTTGTGTGCGTAAAGATTTTTGTAGAATTCATAGATGATATCATGTATCTCTGTGGCATTGGTCGTGATTTCTCCTTTCATGTTCCTGATGGAGGTTATTAGAGTTTTTTCTTTTCTGCTCTTGGTTAGTCTAACCAGAGGTGTGTCAATTTTGTTTATTTTTTCAAAAAACCAACCTTTTGTTTTATTAATCTCCCTTATGGTTTGTTTGTTGTCTTTTTCATTCAGTTCTGATTTGATCTTAATAATTTCTCTCCTTCTGCTGGGTTTGGGGTCGGTCTGTTCTTCCTTCTCCAGCTCTTTGAGTCTATTCATTAGATTGTCTATTTGTAAGTTTTCTGTCTTTTTGATATAGGCATTTATGGAAATAAATTTTCCTCTCAGGACTGCTTTAGCTGTGTCCCACAGATTTTGATAAGTTGTGTCTCCTTTGTCGTTTAATTCAAAGAATCTTTTGATTTCCATCTTGATTTCTTCATTTATAAAATAATCATTCAGGAGAAGGTTGTTTAGCTTCCATGACTTTGAGTAGGAATGAGAATTTCTGTTAGGGTTCATTATTACTTTTATTCCACTGTGATCTGAGAAGATGCATGGTATAATTTCTATTTTTTAAAATTTTTTAAGACATGCTTTATGTCCTAGGATATGGTCAATCTTGGAGAATGTCCCATGAGCTGGTGAGAAGAAAGTATATTCAGTGGATTTTGGGTAGAATGTCCTGTAGATGTCAGTCAGGCCCATTTGTTCTAGCATTCTATTTAAGTCCATTATTTCTTTCTTTATTTTTTGTTTGGAGGATCTGTCCTGTACTGTCAGTGGGGTGTTAAAGTCTCTGACTATTAAAGTGTTGTTATCTATCATTTTGTTCAGATCAAGTAGGGTTTGCTTTATGAATCTTGGTGCACCTAAGTTTGGTGCATATATATTAAGTATAGTTATGTCTTCTTGTTGAATTGTACCCTTCACCAGTATATAGTAACCATCTTTGTCTTTCATTACTTTTGTTGATTTAAAAACTGAGTTATCGGAGATTAAAACCACCATGCCAGCTTTCTTTTGGCTTCCATTTGCTTGAAATATCGATTTCTACCCTTTTATTTTCAGTCTAAATGCATCCTTGCAGGTTAGATGAGTTTCCTGAAGACAGCAGATACTTGGCTTGTATTTTTTTAACCATTCGGCCAGTCTATGTCTCTTGAGAGGGGAATTCAATCCATTCACATTTAATGAGAGAACTGATAAGTGAGACTGATTTCTGTTCCTCATGTTGGGTTGAATTTCATTGTTCTGTTTTCTCTCTTGAGCTATTGTGATAACTGAATTTTTATCTTCTCTTGAGTAGTTTTATATTCATGGGTCTTTCTTGTGCTGGTCCATGTGTAACTCTGTTTTGAGTACTTCTTGGACAGCTGGTCTTGTCTTGGTGAATTCTCTGAGTTTTTGTTTATCTGAGAATGTCTTAATTTCACCTTCATATGTAAAACTGAGTTTAGCTGGGTATAAGATTCTAGGCTGGGCATTATTCTGTTTCAGAAGAATGAGAATGGGGCCCCAGTCTCTTCTTGCTTGTAAGGTTTCAGTTGAGAAATCTGGCGTGATTCGGATGGATTTTCCTTTGTATGTTACTTGTTTCTTTCTCCTTACAGCTCGAAGAAGGGCCTCTTTAGTGGATATTTTGGTCAGTCTGATAACTGCAGGATGTGGTGTCTTCCTATTTGGTATGAATCTCCCAGGGGTTCTTTGAGCTTCTTGAAGCTGTATATCTAGAGTTTTGGCAAGGCCTGGGAAATTTTCCTCAATTATATCTTCAAATGGCTTATCCAACCCTTGCTTATTGTCTTCTTCACCCTCAGGAATGCTGATAACTCTCACGTTAGGCTTCTTCACATAAACCCACATTTCTTGCAGACTCTGGTCTTTTCTCTTATTTCTTTGCTCCATCTCTGTGACTGACTTATTTAATTGGAAAGTGTTATCCTCGATTTCTGAGATTCTTTCTTCTGTTTGATCTACCCTGCTCTTGAGACTTTCCACTGTGTTTTGTAGCTCCCTGAATAAATTCTTCATTTCCAGGAGTTCAGTTTGATTTTTCTTCAACATTTCGATTTCTTTAGTGAATTTTTCTTCCAAGTCCTGGATCTTTTTTGTGGTTTCTTTGTGTTGGTTATCCATTTTTTCTTGCATAATAGTCAGCTTATTTATGACCCATGTTTGAAATTCTTCCTGTGACGTGTTGCTATTTTGAATCTGGTTTGTGTCAATTGGTAGAGAACTAGTAATCCCCTTTGATGGCAAGATTTCAGCTTGATTCTTTATACTCCCAGAGTTCTTTCGCTGAGCCCTTCCCATCTGGATCAATTGCTAGGTCCCTTCTTTCAGCTTTAGTCTGGATAGAGGCACGCCGTGCACGCTGATCTTGGGCTGTGCAGCAGCCCAGGTAAGCTGCCTCCTATGTCACTAGGGGGAGCCCTTCACGTGTTGTTCAGGATTTTGCTACCTCAGCTGGGGGGCTGTTCCTGTTGGGTCCAGCCCCAGAGAATTAATTTGACCCGAAACTGGTTTAAGAGTCAAGTCACTGGGGTGTTCTAATTGCAGACAGAAAGTGACTTTTTCCTTGCCTCTTCCTCTCCCGAGGTAGTTTTTGCCTCTCTCTGCGTGAAAGACAGTGGCTAGGGGGAGGGGGCAGTGCCCTCATTCGCCCAGCACCCCGGCTGCTGCAGCTCCTGGGGGCAATGTTCCGCCCCGCCCCAATGTCCGCAAGGTCCACGCTCCACTCCCTCGCGACTGGGGAAGCACTCTGTGTTCATGCAAAGGCAGCGCTCCTAGTGGGGGTCCATGGACTAGGGGATGGAGCCGCCTGGTTCCCAATCGCTCCGCAGCGGCTAGGCTGGAGACCCCGACAATGGCGGCTGCCCGCCCACAGATCGCTGGTGCTGGGGGCAAATGTTCAGGGTCCGGCAGGGGCCGGAGGAACCGGGGATTGAGGGAGCCCAGCCACCCGCGTAAAGGAGACAGTTTGGCATTCCCCAGGTGTCTTTTGCTGCAGCCCAGCGCGAACTCTCTCCCGCCAGTTGCAGTCCGCCCACAGAGCTCCGGGGTCCAAAATGCCTCCTTCTATTGTCTCCTCTCCAGAGAGCCCCACGTCTCCCGTGGTGATTCTGCACCAGCTTCAGGCAGATCCCTAATTGAGTGGATGTGGAGGTCAGTGGGGAAAACAGGCCACTTTCCTGTGGGGCTGAACCCACCTCACTCACTGGTGAGGCGGGTACAGCCGTCCCACACTCCCCTCTCTATTGTCCGTCTTGCACTCTCCAGATTTTCATGCTCTTATTTCCCGTTCACCTCAGTTTTTTCTTGCTCTCTGTGTCCCACGCTGATTCTCCATGGATTCACATCGCTGTTCTTCTAGGGAAGCAATCCTCTAGCGTTGTGGCAGGCTGAGGTCCATGCCTTCCTCTCCAGGAGCACAATCCAGGAGGTCACCACCACTCCGCCATCTTTCTCTCCCTCGTGAGTTCACTTTTATGATTCCACTAGAGGGAGCAGAGTCTAGTGACCTGGTATATGTTGTTATTTAGCAGTCTAATCGGATATCATATTTGGATCATTAACAGGCATAATTGAGTATCTCTGATACCTATAGCACCGGAATATGTGCTTGGGTAGGGTTGTCTGATAAAATATGCGACATCCAGTGAAATTAAATTTCAGATAAACAACAAATAATTTTTTAGTGTGCCCTATTCATCTCAAATTCAAATTTAGTGGGGCATTCTGTATTTTTATTTGCTATTTCTGGTAACCCTATCAGCTTAGAACAAATGCCTAAGTGCTTTAATGCCTTCATGTAGAGTTCTCCAAAGGCATTAAAGCACAAAAAACAATTCTTTTTTCACCACACTGCTTTATTCTCTTATAAAACTCTTCTGTTCCTTTAAAAGAACACTTTAGAATGTTCTTGTTTCAGAATGTTAAAGAAATGGGAAAGCTTAAGTGTCAGGACATATACCATAAAAAGTAATAACACAAGGAAACACATCATGGTGGTTTAAAAACATATATCTACAAGTTCTTTGACACTCCATTGAGAGGTGGCACTCTATTGAGAGGCTGGATTTAATGATTTGCTTGTAATCAACTGAATGCAGCGGAAATGCCTGCATGGCTATAGAGGCTAGGTCATAAAAGGTGATGCGGCTTCTGCCTTGCTTGTGCAGGTGCTTACTTTTGGAGCATTGAGCCACCAGATTAGAAGACTACACTACGCTGTAATGAAGCCTGCAGCTGTGTGGAGAGGCAAAAGTAGATGCTTCAGTTGACAGCCCCAGCCAAAGCCCTACTGAAGTAGCTGCTCAGAGCCAGCATCCACCACCAGTCATAAGAGTAAAGTCACTTCTGAATGATTCCAGCCTCCAACCATTGAGTAACTCCTAGCTGAAGCCCAGGCATTGTGGAGCACAGACAAGACATTCCTGCTGTTTCCTGTCTGAATTCTTGACCTACAGAATCTGAGAGCACAATAAAGTGGTTATTTCAACCATTAAGTTTTGAGGTCATTTGTTATACAGTAATGGTGACTGTAATATACATGTGTAGTACAAATGGAATGGTTAAAATAATCAGTGCTGTAGGAACTTAGAGGAGGAAGCAGTCACCAAAGACCTGGGTGGGGGTGGGGGTGGGGAGGACTCCTCTGCTCTGCCCTGTCCCCACATTTGAAAGGCAAAGCTTGATAGGAAGTATAGGATGTGGGCAGTGAGAAAGGGAGGGAGAGGGGAAGCAGAATTAATGGCAAAGATCCGTGTTCTTTTTCCTTTAAAATTCTTTTCTTAGGATAATTGCCATTTAAAGTAAATCAGCTTGCAAGGCACTGGAAAAAAAGATTAAGGGTTGAATAGAAGAAGGAATAAATTAAACTCCCATCTTAATTTCTGAGCTATGCTTCTGAGCATTTAAAGATGAAGCTATTATGGCTATGCAGAGAACTTAATGGTCTTTAGGGAGACTGATACGCTGAGAAACAGATTGCAGTAATTTTGCATTGGTGACCCACCAGGCTCATTTAGTCAACTTAACTTTCACATTTCTTTAACATTCTGAAACAAGAACATTCTAAAGTGTTCTTTCAAAAGAACAGAAAAGTTTTATAAGAGAACAAAGCAATGTGGTGAAAAGAGAATTGTTTTTGTGTCTTAATGCCTTTGGAGAACTCTCCACAAACTGCTGAAGGACCAAAGATGAAAGCAAAAGAAAGTATTTTGTCCCTATTTGTGGAAGCATTTTTTGAGTGTCACCATGTGCAGATGTTGTGGGGAAGATATTGAAGGTTGAGTTGTTTTCCTTAAGGACTTTACAATGTCTGAGCTATTTATAATGAAAGGATGTCTTCCATTACTCAAAGTAAAGCTAAAACCTAGAGGGTTCTATTATATTTAGATGTAAAGTGGTACACTCCTTATTGTATGGACTTTGGGCATAATGATGAGGTGGGTATTGCTGAAACAGGGTCCCCTCTCTCCTTCCTCTTTTCTCTCCTCCCTTCCTCCCCTCTCCAGGACCCTCAGTCGCATGCTGTGTCCTGGCCCATCGCTCCTTCCTTCCTTTGCTACCACCCGCCAACACTGGCTTCTCTGAGCTTCTGCCATTCTATCCTTTGAACCTACTGGTGGCTCCTCCACATGCACCATCCAAATGTACCTCCCCTTAGTGAGACCTAGCAAACACGTAGGCTGGATCTTCCAGAGTAGGTAATACACCTATCCTGGTATATTCCATTATCTGCATAAATTAAAATTCCTCAGATATCTTAAGATTTTGATATCAAACTACATTTCTAATAACTAATCTTAAATCTGGGAGGGGCCTTATGTCATTTTCAGATCAAGCATTTAAATTTCTTGCATAAAAATTCCTATCCCCCACACCTCCTTGCCTCTATTTTGTTTTAAATTACTTTTCTGGTTATTCTACAGCTTTCATTGGAGACATTGATATCTGCCTTACTCTCTTTGTCCTTGCCCAAATTCTGGCATTTTTCTCATCCATCTATCAATCCACCCATCAAGTTTATTATTCATGTAGACAGCTCATATTATACCATAGCCTCATATTTACTTGTCCTCAACTTTGATACTCTTATTTGTTTTTCTATTTAGGTACCTGGCACATAGTGAAATTATATTAAAGAAATAAAACTATTTAAAATACAAACCAAATTTTAAAGAGTATTACCATCCTTTGGTAACAGATAGGATCATATACTAATAGCTCAAATTTCACTGGCTCTCCCCGATGAAGTGGTACCTTTAAGCCCCCGCAAATTCTTACCAGATTAAGACTGGGACCTCCCTGGGGGAGGGTGGGTTTCACATGTGCCTCAGAAAGATTTGTCCATGCATTCATTTCACCTTGTCTTTGTCACTCATGAGCTTCTCACTCCCCTTTGCCTGAGCGACTGCTTGGCAGTGCTCTCCCCACAGGTTCTTGCAGTGAGAACAACCACCCATGCTCACACCAAGAACTCACTCTCTTTGAATTTTCATAGCTGCCAAATTCCAAGATGCCAAAGAATGTACCTTATTTGGTTAAGCTTTGTTTTGGAGACTTAAGTATCCTTCCTTATGCCTGTCCTGTCTCAGATGTTCCCTCATGAAGCAAATTTATTTTTTATTTTTGTTTTAGCTTTTGACTTCATTTGCTTGTACTATAGATTTACAGCAGGATTTCTGAATCTCGAATCACCCATTTAAATAAATCATCCCTTTAAAAATGCTGATGCCCCACCCCAACGATTCTGATTTAACCCATCTGGGATGGGCCCCAGCATGAGGTGATTCTACTGTGCTGTGTGGGTTGAGAACTTCTGGTTTATAGGCATTGACAGGAAGCCAACACTGTGCTCATCTCCCCACCCTCATAATGTTTATTCCAGATGTAAAAATACTCCTCCTCCTTCAGATCAAAACAATCAAATAGCCCTTACCCTCCAGCAAGTCATATCAATGCACCCACCTGATAGGTACCTAAAATTGAGAAAAGTCTGACTTTTAGTTTGATGCTCGAAGTAAGAGTCCACAGCAATTTTTTTTTTTTTGGAGGCAGAATCCCTCTCTGTCACCCTGGCTAGGGTGCCATGGTGTCAGCCCAGCTCACAGCAACTTCAAACTCCTGGGCTCAAACAATCCTTCTGCCTCAGCCTCCCAAGTACCTGGGACTACAGGCATGCGCCACCATGCCTGGCTAATTTTTTCTATATATTTTTAGTTGTCCAGCTAATTTCTATTTTTTAGTAGAGACGGAGTCTCGCTCTTGCTCAGGCTGGTTTTGATTTCCTGAGTTCAAATGATCCGCCCGCCTCGGCCTCCCAGAGTGCTAGCATTATAGGCGTGATCCACTGTGCCTGGCCCACAGCAATTTTTATAAGGAGAGAATTTCAAGCACACATCAGAGGGAGAAAAACACAGCCCTGTTGGTATTGTCAGGTTTCCCATTCTAACTGTGAAAATAATCTTTGGCCAAGTTTTGAAAAGAATTGAGTAGGATAGAGAAATAAGCATATAGTACTCCCCTTTTATCTTTGACCTATTTGATTTTCCTGTGCACTATATAGAAACACAGTTAATGTCACATATTAATTATAGATTTTAATAAATTTCTCAGTTTTCCAGAATCACAATTTATATTGAGCATAGGAGAATATTTTGGAAAGTTAATCAATTATGCAATTTCTTTTGAATGATCTGCTAAGGTCCATTTAGTGATGATAATGAAGCTGAAGATTTAGGGCCTCTGGGACAGACTCTAGAACTGTGTTCATGTAATCATATGTTTTTGTGAAAGTTGTGTAAGAAAGATGTTTTTTCTTAAAAATGTCTCCTTCCCCAAATTACAGACGCTTCAGATCTTGCTTAACCTGATAATGTGAAATCCTTGAGAACACTATGAGATGGGATAGTTACCTCTTTCCTCAAAGGGAAACAGCTCTTGTTTGATTGTCTCTGTCTTCGATTATTAGACTGTCACTCTATCTGTTGATAAATAGCTGTTGCCTCAATTTCCTGCGTGCCGCCCACTACCATTGCATCTAATCCCTGCAACTCACCCGGGCCTCCCGTGACCTGGTAACTACTAGGGGCACCAGGGAACAATTCAGGACCCTGGTCCAGTGATATGGCCACCAGCAGCCATTCTGATTAGTCAATGCCTGTGTTAAATGAATCATTAAATATGTTTGACATCATGCCTGCTTTGAAAAATTCTGCCATTATACATCACAGGTCAGAAGACTAAGTGTTTAATAAAATATCTTTATAAAAGAAGTGATCCCATTGAAAAACCAGTATCTTTTAGAAGTTATTTTTGGAAATCTGCCCTGTGTCCATTTAATATCTGGTTAGTATATGTCAAAGAAAACATGTCATGTAGAAACCAGATCTTAGATTAGTGAAAAAGAATTCAAGGAATACTTTAATAGAATTTGTTTTCAACTAGGAGGTTCTTATCATGTATTGAAATAAGTAAGCCAGCTGCTAACACAAAGGAGTACTATTCAATAGTCACTGTGTAGGAGTTTCTGTGAGGACTAGAAAGGAGACAGTTTAGACATTCAACAATTGCTTAAATATTTACTGAGAAATACACTGGGGAAAGTGCCATACTTAGACTCTATCTAGAGATAATCCACATATTAGGTTTAGAGTTGTAAGCTCAGGGTACTGTCTGCACAATTTGGCAACCTAGAAATAAATAAATCATTTGGGTCAGATTTAATGTATATGAGTGTTGATAGTAAATGAAAAGTAAATTTAGGACTAGGTTTAAATATATATAAATGTTTAAAATATATATAAGCTCATTTTAGATCATAGACCATAGCATAACCTTCGAAAAGAATAACCCCACCTTATTATTTTAGCAGGTATTTTTATTCATAAATTAAAAAGAATCTATGGTTATATTTATAGATTGAAAGCCTTTTGATAAGTTTAATTGTTAATAAACGGATAAAAATAAGTAACAAAAGGAACAGGTAAAAAGTACTTCTGGATAGAAAAAGTGACTTCCATGCATTTTCAAGGCAGTTTTGTTTAAATATCACAAATGGCCTTTGAGCACACAAAGGCATACTCAAATTTGTGATACCATTAGCTTTTCTGCATAAAGACTTGTCTGCTTATTTATTCAACATTCAAAAAACCTTTATTGGCTGCTCACATTATTTATATTATACTACAGAGATGAAAGAATGTAGATGACGCAGTCTCTGTCATATAGAACATAGTCCAAGTGGTGGAGACAAACTGGTAAACAGAAGACTCCATTTCATATAACAAGTAAGGGGTCTGCAGAAATGAATTAGTCACGCTATATAATTATCTATCCCTTTAGTATAAGATGCTGCTTGGCAGAAACTCCAAAGGAGTTTTCAAACCTAACACAGATTCCCTCCCACAGGTCTGACTCATCGGGAGGAATTACTCTGTCTTTATATTAAGTGGTATCATGCTATCTTGTCATCTAGATTCCCTATATACTTAATTGGGACAGCAGTGGAGTGATGGGACTTTCATTTGATCTCTGTCAATCTCTCCCAATTTTCTGGTCCAGTTGCAGTACTCTTCTACTCACACTATTGAAACAAACATCTATTTTCGAAACTTTAGTAATGAAAGAAAAAATTGGATTCAAGTGTCAACTTGCCCAATTTAATCCCCAGGTTTGATCCCAAGCTCCACCAGCAGGTGGTAGGGAAGTCAAACATAACTGACCTATTTATAATTGTTCTGGGCAGTTGCTACAAGTACAGTAATGATTTTGACACTCCTGAGTAAATGACACCTTCAGTGTTTATAAAAACACGTGTTGATATTGTTCTCCTTTTTTTATTTGACTTGTAAAATCTGTGTATTTTTTCAAATCACACTTACAGATTTTTAGAATTAACACATAACTATGACTATTAAAGAATATTGTATGTGACTCTGTGTGTGTGTGGTGTTGATTTTGCTTACTGAAAGCTTACCTCAAATAGATGTAGTCTTTACATTCAAGAAGAATACAATTTAAAAATCTGAAAACATAATTCATATGTGTTGAAATTAATATCTAGAAAGATTTTCTTTCTAGAATAAAAAAATGGGATACTAGTTATTTTCTTTATTTCATTTCTAATTCTGCAAATGAACTTAAAGGGATTGGGACTTAACTGACCGTCATGCTCTGCAGGTCCTTGGAGATACTCAGCTGCATGTGGCATCCATCACTCGAGGTCCCTGAGGTCGGCCTCCATCCTCTGTGACATGGAAACATGTGAACAATCATCAGACACCTGTGGCTTTTTCCTCCATTCATTTCTTCCAAATAATTTTATATAAATCCTTGCATGTAGAATAATTAATAGTAAAGGAAACAAAAGCTAATTATAAGTAGAATGTCAAACTAATTTCCCTTAAGTGATAAACTTGCTACATAGTATTTAGGGCTTGGAAGATTGCTTTTTAAACATATCTTGTATGATATATCTCCATGAATTATTCTGAAAAGAAATTATTTTAAAGAGACATTTATTTTCAAAAGAATTTCTTTATTTCTCAGGAAGCATTCTGAGATAATTAATTTTTTTCTTTAAGTATATTTCTTAGTTAAGGAAAGTGCTTCTTTCTAACATTTTATTTTTTCTTTTGTATAATAAATATTTTCATGAATTCAGAGGGTACTATATTTCAATGAAGTAATAAAAATCATAATGACTACTAGTTTGTCGAATAATTCTTTCTGAATAATTCATTTAATCATTATCATAGGAATATATATCTGGCAAATAGAATTATTAAGTCATTTTTCTATTAGTAAAATTCTAACATTTGAAAATTTAATGTTAGGAAATAAAGTTAGCTTGTGTTTAGCTATTGCAATCAATATATTGCATACATGGAATATTTGGTCTTAGATATGTGGTGTTAACCTGAAGTCTAAAATATCATTTCTGTCTTGACCTCTGATGTACCATCATAAATGCCATTGTTGAAAAATCATTTTGTGGGAAGATGGAGATGGCAGTGCAAGAATGGTTTGGAGATCTTCTCAAATCCTCACATAAAAATAAACAAAGCAACTAGATAGCAAAATCAATAATAAAGACAACATTTATAATAAAACTAGTGACATGATATTTTCTTGAAGCTCAAAAGAAGATCTAGGCTCAAACCACCAAGAGCTACAAGACATGCAAGTAAGTTATTGGTGCATGTTCAGGGGAAAGCTGAGAAAGACAACGGGGAGTCTGGGGGACCTGGGGACGGGGGAATCCTAAAATAACCAAGTATCCATTGGAAAGTACAGTGAAGGCAATTGGAGACTAGCAACTGAATTGGTAGGGGGTTTTGCCTCCCACAAAACTGTGTGAGTGCAGAGGCCTTTAGTAAGGTCTGAAAGGGCTAAGAGACATCTATGTCCTGTTCAGTCTTGAAATTGACCAGCTAGGAGTCCCTTTCAAAACAGGATCTCACACCAAGAAGAAACTGTTTGGAGTGGATTAAAAACTAGCTAATAGAGAGACAATATAGAAGACCAAAAGGTAATGTTTAGGTAAGACTGGGGGAAGACAAAAGAGACAGGACATCTCAGCAAGCTGCCTTATTATTTAACATATTATTTAAAATTCAACAGAACAGGGATCCCTGAAGTTAAAAAAATTACCTGAATTAAATATCCTTCTAAAATTTCATGAAAAGTAACTTTACATAAAAAACCCAGAAACTATTGAGGTCAAATCTCAAAAAAAAAAAAAAAAAGTGATTATAAGAATAAAAGAGAATAAAAAGAAGTATAACACTTTTATAGATAATACAAGCACACTAGAAAGACATCTATAAAACAGGTAAAAGTTATAACCTACTACTTTGAAATGAGTTAACAGACATTAAGACAATGATACATATTATAAAAAATAATAGAAATCAAAATTAGAGACTCAGAAAGGAAGTGACAGAATTGGAAGAAATGGTTAGAAATTAAAGAAAAATTATTTTAGGATGCAGACTGAATTAGAAGGAGCACAAGGGTGAATAAGCATGACAAATAATGCTTTCGGAGAAATATAAGGCAAAAGAGGAAAAATTTATTTATTTATTTATTTTTCTTTTCATGGTGTTTCTAGAAGTGAGAAAAATTTAAAAGTTAAAAAGAAATGAAGGAAAAAAATTAAAAAAATGTGAAAAAATGACAACTATTGAAGATCGACTAAGAAAATCCAATATAGGGACAATAGAATTGCTTTGAGAAGAAAAATCATAGCAAGGAAAGAGAATAAATACCAAAACCTGAAATTGAAGAAAAATGTTCTGAAATTACAAAATATATATATCTGAAACTATATTTTGAAAAAGCATCTCATGTACTTGAAGATATTGACCCTAATGACCACAAGTAAGACATACTCTAGTGAAATTACTGAAAAAAGAAGAAATGCTTTATTTTCTAACAATAGAACCTTAGAAATTGTACAACTCTTATTTGATTGATCAAACTTATATTTGATTAAACAGAAGCATATAAAAGTGTGAATGTGACAAACTTGTTTCTGAGGATGAATCCAATAAAGCTGCAGTCCCCAACCTTTATGGCACCAGGGACCAGTTTTATGGAAGACAATTTTTCCAAAGATGGGGGTGGATGGGTGGGTAGGGGGCAGGCAGAGCTCAGGCGGTGATGCAAGTGATGGGGAGTGGCTGTAAATATGCTCAGTTGTCCACCACTCACCTCCTGCTGTGCACACCCCCCCTTTCCTAGGTTCCTAAGTTTCATGGAAGATAATTTTTCCACGGACAGGAGTGGGGGTTGGGTGTGTGCGGTATAGCTCTGGGGCCTGTTCCCTAACAGGCCACAGACCAGTACCAGTCCACGGAGAGTTCTATTTATTGCTGCATAATAAACCATCCCAAAACTTAGTGACTGAAAACACAAAATATAGTTATTTTATTATGAATCTGTAATTTTGGCAGGGCTTGGTTGGGACAGCTCATCTCTGTTCTACTTAGTGTCAGATGGGCCAGCTCAAAGGCAAGAGCATGGAATGGTTCAAGACTTGTTTACTCGCATGTCTGTTACTTGATGCTGGCTGTTTGAACAACTGCCTACATGTTATCTTACTGTGTGGCCTGAACTTTTCCCCTGTCCAGATCCACTCTGTAAGAGCAACCAGACCTGGGCCCATTGCCTCTTCCTATTTATATATATCCATTATGATCCCAAAGACCATACCCTTCTCTCCTAGGTCGGTCTCTTGCTTTCTTCCTGCCTTCTTTAATTTTTCTTTCATTATCATGGTCCCATCAAAGCACATTTTTTATAGCTAATTCAATTTCTTTTTGTTTTTCAGAGCAAATATGATTTCTAGTGACAGAGTGCTCTGAGCACAGTTCTTTTTAATTGCCTGCTGTAGTTTCAATAATTTTCTGGAGTTATTTATCTGTATCAACTGAAGAAGATGACATATTTCCTATATAATATGGTCCCCGTGATCATGGATTATATAACTAACAAATTAGAGCCAATTTGAAATGGGTGTATGTGTGTGTGTGCATGTGCGTGTGTATGGTTGTCTTCTAGCCTGTCAACAAACTTAATTAACATAAGGTTTTAGCCTTTCATCTGTGGATAAAGCTACAATAGTTGCTTGGACCCCACAATGTTAGAATACTATTTAACTCTTTCTTTCTATACTATTAAACTCTAAAGCCACCTGCCCTGATCACACCAGAAAACTCAATAACCAAATGTCATGTTGGTCTTCAGATGCTAATCTTTGTTCCTATGTCTCAAGGTTTTTTGTGTTTTATGTTCTTGGTTGTTTGGCCACTATTTAACCTTTCTCTTATCCTTTTGAGTTTAGAACCAATTAAGACATAGATATGGGAGCTGACAGATAGAAATAAAGATAGCCATTTCAAAATGGGTAAAAAAAAAAAATGGGTTGGAAACTGTAGCTTAGGTATTCTGCCATATTGGGCTTCCCAACACATCACCCCTGCCTTAACCATCCAGGGCATTGGCACATCCCAACAATGGCAATTTAACACTATAGGTTTCCCATAGAGTGGAGAGCAGCCTAGAGTTTTCCTTCCCCATTGGTGGCAAGATCCCAAAGAAAAAACACCAAAACATGCTAAATCAAGCCAAATAATGGTTTAGTCACTCTTTTTCTTATGGGAGGAATGATTATGAGGTAGTTGCAGAGACTCACCAGGGAAGTATGAAACCAGAGGAATAAGTCCTCTCTCCCCACCAGCCCACCAATTTATAGGTGTGTGTGATTCCTAATTGTGGACAAGAGGTTCTTCATCCCCCACCCCCATGTAAGTTAGTAAATGAAATAGATATTAGGAGTATATGGAGAGATTCCCCTCTTCCACATGCCAGTGGTACCAAACTTTTAGCTTCCTTGTTACAATCTCCTCTGAGAAGATTTTTGTAGTCTCTGCACAGAGTTTCACTCTCACCAAAGAATATTACCTTGGAAGACATAAAGGTGGTCAGTATTTTCCCTGGGGGCACTCTTGGGCCGTATAATTCTCGCTACATCCTATGAAGTCGCTGTACACTAATGGTGTTTTCTGCAGATAAGTTTAACTATCAGGTAGAATTTGCCTCTGTTTCTCCTGACAGGCTCAACTGGTATTCATAGTCATCCTCAGGGATAAGGCCTCTGGGTCACTGAGACCTTTTATACTTTTAGTTCCTCACTGGATGGGTTAGCAGTACACTGTCCAGAGATGGAGAACAGTGTGTGGAAGAGATGTCTGCTTTGATAAATGTATCAACTGCCCTCTTTTCCCTCTTTGATTCACTTTCTGATTCCCTCTTTCTTATTCTCGATGGGTCAGGTGTTAGTTAAACTTATGCCATTCTGTCCCGGGGTATAATTTATCTAAAACACCTCCATGTGGCTATGATTACTTCACTGGATTCACTTGATTTGTCGTGTCCTATTTTTTCCTGTATTTTGTACTCACAAGAGTCCCCAGAATATTCAACCCTGAATGGGAAGTAGCTTTCTCTTGTCAGCATAATCATCATTTTCCTCAAAGCAAAACTGAGCTAATCAAAAACACTTCTCAATTTTGACTCATTAAAGCTGGTGATAGGAAGATATTTATCAAAACTTATGGGTAAAAGTATGCATGCCATGCACAGGTATTCCTCACTATTCAAATCTCACTACCCAAATATTTACATACTTTAAAAAACTTTGCCCATAATTCATTCTTTGAACTGAAAACCTGCTGTAATGAATACGCCTGTGCACCAGCAAAATCATTTTATTAATAGTTGGGTAGGACTCAGGGAGAGACTATATAGAGCATGCTACATCTCAGCTGTTCTCCCAATAAGATTACAGCATGAGTGCTTGTGTTGTCTTAAGGCATTTGCATTATTGCTATCAGTTTTATCACTTCCTCCCCTGCCCCACCTGCTCCCCAAGTTTAGTCTTAAGTTTCCCGGTGTTGCTTCTGAGAGGTATCTGTGGGTACTACAAACCTGGGGTCTAAATTAGAGGACAGGTGTTAATTTTGTCTGAAGTCAGAGGGATGGTTAGTTAACATATGAAATACTCTAATCAGGCATACACACACCATAAGCAGTTAGTTATCCTTTGAAAGAATCTAATCAGGAGTGCACTCCCCAGAGGCACCTGCTACTAGCACTCTCATATCTTACTCTCTGATTAGTACTATTAAGTGTCCTAATTATAGCATAAGCCAAGTTAGAAATGATTTTTCACTGGCGAAATGAGAGCGTTCAAGATGGATGGATTGGTTAGAAATGTTGCATAGGCACCACTGACTTATATAAAAAGAGACTAAGTATCCAGTGAGCCAAGCAGCCTAGACTAGTGGTTCTTGACCAGGGGTGATTTTGCTCCCTGCTCCTTCCTTCAACCTTTTATTCCAAACTATTTGGCAATATCTGGAGACATGTTTGGGTGTCACAACTGGGTGCAGAGGCTGCTACTGTCATCTAATGGGTAGATACCAGGTGTGTTGCTGAGACTTCTACAATGCACAGAATCTTCTGCCCACCCCAACCCTGAGCAAAGAATTATCCAGCTCAAAATACTGATAGTGCCAAGGTTGAGACACCTAAGCCTAGACACTTCAGGGTGGTGTCCTAGGTCTAGGACTCTATTTGGTCCCATTCACTGTTGCCTGCTTCTTACCAGAGATTTAGTGACTCCTGCTGCCAGAATATTGTTATAATTTCTTCAAGTGAATCTTTCATGCTAGTTCCTAAGGGGTAAGAGAACTGGGACTTAACTATTTTTGTGCCTGCTTGCTAATATATGTTTGAATGTGTTGCAGAATTCAGTCTGAGACTTAGTCTTATTGTACTAAAACACCTAGTAGACCAAGAAATGTTCAGAGCGAAGACCTATGGTCCTTATTCACCTCTCATTATTAGAGACCATATTTATCAAAATAATCTAATGATTATGAATGACTAATTTTGCTTAGGTTAGTTCCCAAAATGAAAGGTACAGCTTTAACCTTATATCACATAGATCACCCAGTATCTTGAGGAGCTATTGACATGCTTAAATATTCATCTCTGCATTCAATAGGTTATATTGAGCACTTTCTACGTAGGAAGCACTGTCACAGTTCCTATGGATATAATGGTGAACAAAAATAGACATAGGGCTTGCTTATTATAGATTATATTAGAAATATGTCTAAGTTCCAATTGTAAACACAGCTGAGTTCTTTTGCTAGTAGGCAAGTCATTTCCAATGCAAATTAATGGGTACAAATAAATGGGAGCGTGGGAGTCACATGCTATCCTCAATTTTACATAACAGATAAATTTTACTCTCAGAACTAGGTTTTTCCTATATTTAATGAAAATCTTTGCATATAAACTATTTAGGCTAGTCATTCATAAGTTAGAAAATCTATAAGCACAAGTTCTGCAATCATTGCTATACGAGATAGAAAGTGATGACTCTTTGGTAAAGTCTCTTGTTTATTTAAAATTATAGACCTGAATGCTCCCAACCTGGTCACATGAGGAATTAATTCCTTCCTCCACTTGCTTCAATTCCAATTTACAAAGCACCATTACAGTGTTTTTCGTACTACATCACATTTACACACATTTCAGTTTCCCCTGCTGGGCTGTGAGCTGTTTCAAGGTGGGAAGGGCCCCCCTCCACTGCTTACTAAAGAACCTGGCACACAGAGGGAGTAATGCTTATGGAACAGATAGATGAATGAATAACTGATATCATCACTTATTACTACATCTGGAAAGGACACATAATTTGCACTTATGGTTTCTACATGTTGCTAATGTTCACAAGAAATGGATGAGTTTTACTTGTAGATATTTCAAATGGAGAGAGCCAAAAGCCAATATACCATGGTCAAGATGTCCACTTAGGAAGCCTGGGTGACTATCTGCCAAGTGGACTCACCAGTGGCATTTATTATCTTGGTAAGTATGTAATCCTAAATCTTCGATGACCTCTGAAAGTGGATGTGTTAGCCACTGGTTAACTTACATTAACCAGGGTCACGAGACTGATGTACAGAAAAGCAATATTAATATACCAGTATTTGTGATCAGAGTATTCTTGACCTGTAGGCACATCCACCTGAAATCAGAATCAGAGCAGTGAGATTTAGATAGATACAATTTTTTTTTTAGCCTGATGTATCCATCTCCCTGACGGGGAGAGCCTTTTCCATGGGATTGCATTACTCTCAGTGCAATTGGCTAAAACGCTTCCTTTCCTGGGTGAAGCTTGGATGGGTACTTCCAGTTTGTTCTCATTGGATTTTCATTGTTGATGATTTCCTGACAGAATACCCCTGCTTTTCCATATCTTCTACCAATTTACAATAGACATATTCTTTAAGAATATTATATTAATTCAGATTGAATTTGGCCTTTTTGGCTAGGGATCTCTGCGCTTGTGTGCTATTCATCAACTCTAGATCTCAGTAGAGATTGTCGCACTGCAGCTTCTATGAATTACAGTATCAACCATACCTGTCTTACACTCCCTTCTTTCTTTTTTCCTTCCTTCCTTCCTCTGCTATCCTTCCCCTTTTCCCTTCTCTCTTTCAAATTTAGGTCCAGTCTTGCTAAATTAAAAAAATTAAAACAATAAAACTGTGTCAAAAGATCATTAAAATTATTATTTAATATTATTACCTTTTGTCAAATACCTTTGAAAATATAAATATTGTTAGGAAAAATTTAAGTTCTAATTCTCTAATAGGTTTTATAATCTTAATTAGTCACTCAGATATAATGGCTTAGAAAGAATGAGATACTTTTTAAATACTAGGCAACAGATAATATGATAAAAAGTCATATGGTTGTTCATTTTTAAGGACCCTGTACTGATATTTAAATTTATTTCTGATGAGAAAAATTAGACAAAAGTAATAGAGTTTCACAGGAAGCTTAAGATCTCTAGCACTTGAAAGTCTTTCTAAACATTCAGAATTAAAAATGTTAAGAGAGGGAATTTAAAACTCCAGGAATACTTTTTACCTGTGAGAGAAAAATCACTGGGCAAGAATTGCTTTGAAGTGTGCTAAAGGTCAAAGGTGGAGATCCCTGAGCCACTTCTCCAGATGAAAAGATGAATGTTTACAGAACTGGAGAGAAAAGTTCATGTCTGATTTAATTTCCCCAGAGCTCCCTGTTTTATGCTGTACTGAACATATGATAAGGAGGAAATGAATTCAAACTTATTTACTTGCAAATAGATATATTCTACAAAGCTTTGCTATGAGTAAGGATACTTAATAGCAAAGCTGTGATAGCAATTTTTCATCCTTCAGATTCCAAACTGAATCTATCAAAAACACATTCTGTTAAAACACAGTCACTGCTTCGTAAAAAAATTCTGCCAATATGTTGAACATTTATTTGAATTATTTGTGATGCATAATATTATTCAAAATCAAGTTGTTTTCTCTCTTATGCTAAATGTCTTTAGTTGTGTAGTATATTGAACAAACATTACCTACATATTTAAAATTTTTAATTCATATAAAGACCAAATCCAGGCCGGGCGTGGTGGCTCACGCCTGTAATCCTAGCACTCTGGGAGGCCGAGGCGGGTGGATGGCTCGAGGTCAGGAGTTTGAGACCAGCCTGAGCAAGAGTGAGACCCCATCTCTACTAAAAATAGAAAGAAATTATCTGGCCAACTGAAATATATATAGAAAAAATTAGCCGGGCATGGTGGTGCATGCCTGTAGTCCCAGCTACTCGGGAGGCTGAGGCAGGAGGATTGCTTAAGCCCAGGAGTTTGAGGTTGCTGTGAGCTAGGTTGATGCCATGGCACTCACTCTCTAGCCTGGGCAACACAAACACACACACACAAAAATATTAAAAAAAAAAAAAAGACCAAATCCAGTGCTTTTATAATGGATATATTAGACATTTAAAAATTTAAGTCCTTATGGCTCAGAAGTTCCCAATTGAATTCTAGACAAATATACCAGGATATAACATCAAGGTGGGAAAGGAGAAGTTAGTAGACCTTGTCCAAACATGACAAGCCATTGATTTGCTTTTTTCTTAGTTTAGTTTAATCTGTAAATGGCAAGTTAACTTTCTTTATTTTCTTAAAGAATGGCTTTGAACATTAATTTGGTTAGTTAATACACAGAAAACTTTGTATCCCATTTGGTTATAACCACATGGAATACCTGTAGAATTCAGAGTTATTTGTGTAATAGTGAAAACTATAGAATAGTTTTTAGTTTAAATTGTAGAGATAATTTTTGATCTTTTTATGGTTTCTGTCTTGTTCCTGTTAGAAGAGTAGATAAAGCTTAGGGAGAGTGCTGCATTGGAGAAGTTCTAGCCTGGCATAGAAATACCCAAAGACTGACTTATATTGGAAGGATATTTATCCGAAGTTACAAAAGTCAGGGAAAGGGAGCCCAGCTAGAGTCATTGTCCAGAGGGCACTCAGGGTCCTGCTCATTTGCCTTCTTGTTCCCTTTGCCTGGAACACTCTGTACGCTTTTCATTTTTCACTGAGCTAATTCCCACTCATCTCTTTGGTGTGTGCTTAAGCGCCTCTTCCTCTGTGAAAAGCTTGACGACTCCTCCCCTCAACAAACTGGGTTAGGTGCCCTTTCATTATACTCTAGTAGTGCTTTGTTTTTATCTCTGTGGTGATATTTTATATACAAAATTATAATTGACAAATTACTTATCCACACTTATAACTAGACCTTAGGATAGAAGAAGACAAGCACTATATCTTTCTTACTGTTGTAATCTAGTACTTGGCATATAATATGCATCTGATAAACATTTATTGAGTGGATGAATACATAAATAAGTAAACGTCAGTGTAATCTAGTGATTTTCTACTAGAGGCAATTGATCTTGCCTACCAGGGAACATTTGGCAATGTCTGGAGACATTTTTGATTGACAAGGTCTGGGAGCGATGGTGTTGCAGCATCTAGTGGGTCGAGGTCATTGTAGAATGTATATATCAGCCCTCCACAACAGAGAGTTATGTGGTCCAAAATGTCCATAATGCCAAGATTGAGAAACCCAGGTATAAATAATACCATGTTCAGTAAAACATGTAACAAGCAATACAAAGGTGTCCTTAGAGGATGGTAGTAGAAAAACTGGGCAGTAAAAGTAAATAACTGGGAGGTTTGGAATAAGATGAGGAACAAAGAGAGCAATTCAGAACCAAGGTCCTGGAGAGCAAGGGAGGCCAATTGCCCTGTTATGGTGGCATGTGTGGTGGTTCAAAAGCTCCAGGCTTGGGTGTGCTTTCTAATATATTTATCATCCCTTTCTTATCCCTTCTAGTTACTGCTCTTTTATGTTGCTTTAATTTTCTCCTACCATCCATAAAATATTTCTGTCTCAATTTTGAAGTTTTAAAAATAATGTTCTACTTGAACATTATAGATTGTATACTGGGGAGGAAAACTGAAAATGAATCCCCCACAATTTGTAAGAAGATGGGAGAGATAAAACCTGAAGTGCTTTTAATATGCAAAATGAGAAAACATTCTGTCTTTTTGGCCAGTCTTCTTAGAAATAGGTATACGTTATTTCACATCATCTATATAATATATTTTTGATTAGTTTGTCTGTGGTCAAGCATAAGACCATTTTTCCTACATACACATCTGAAATGCATCTAAATTTACATCAAACTGTCCTTCAAAAATCAATGTTCATTACAGCAAAAATGGAACCAATTAGTAAACAAGAAAATCCTTGGAATATTACATAAAGACAGATGATATTTAACTGGCTTTGTAATTTATGGTCCATCATTTTGATTAATAATCAGACTTACTGTATCTATGGAAACGGAAAGGAAAATTACTTCTGCCTCCAACAAATGTACAAAGATGAGAAGTATTTTGCTTCTCTGAATAATCAGCACAGATGTTGCCCTCCTTGTTAACCTTGTGTTATCATCTACTTTGCTAGGAGAAGCACAAAGTCATGTGGGTGGAGGTCAGAAGATGTAAGAGTAAGAAAGTGGATTGAAGTTGCCTTAAAGATAGTTGTATGCTATCAATTATTTGAGAGTTCTGAATTGCTCTCTGAATCAGGAAATAAAAGTGCCCAAACCTAGATGGTTTCTAAGTCAAGTCTGTGATTTGACTCACAAATATGACCAATTTCTGTGCAGTTTTATATGCAAATTTTAATGGAAAAGTCTCTGATTGAGGACATATAAGAATAAAAATTAACCAAACAGGGGAGAGAGTCCCAAAATACATTTCATAAAAATAATATGCCTTTATTTTTTTAAATGAGATGCTCTATGGACCATGTTGATATCATTAATCTAGTTTTCCTCAGGGTTTCTAGATGAGATTTCCTGGAAGATATCAATTCTTTCTGGGTAGTTATCACGAAATATTAAAGACTAAATGGGATTTACATGAGAGTTAGAGCTGAAATGTAATTCCTACCATTTCATATTCACCTCTTATCCCTCTACTGAAGTTAAAACATTGCTGTGTTCCTCTATTTAGGTTTTAAAAGTTTTAGAATCTTTTTCATATAAGTTTTCAAAAAGTGAAGAAGTTGAAGAGCTCTCCTATTTGTTTACATAAGGTTTTTTGTTTGATTTTGTTTTGTGGTTTTGATTTTGTAGAACCAGCTCAAAAATAAAGCTTTTCTCATATCACTGTTCACAGTGGATTGATCTGTTCTATTTATATAGGTAATGATTAGGCTTGATTCTCTTTCTGTGCTTAAGAAAATTTGAGGCACTTGCTCTCCTGGGTGAGGATAGAGGAGAGACAATTTCCTGGTGCAGCCAGGGAGGTGAACCTTCCAGGCTCCCAGGTGAGAGGTGAGCCTCAACTGCAAGTGCTGACAGAATGCTGGCCAGAGACTCTCGTCACCCTGGGAGGGCAGAGTTCACTCTGGAGAAGTCTCTGACTCTACCCTGGCATATTCTGTCAAATCCCTTTTAGATCATTAGCACTGCATTGCTGTCTAAGACCCTGGTGGCCTGAGAAGGTGGTGAAAGCCACTATTTGCTTCATTTACATACATTATCTCACATATGACTCATAGCACTATGGCCAAGTGAGTATTATTATTTCCTTTTTAAAGAAAAGGAAATGGAGCCTTTGCGTTAAGTAATTTGCTCCAAATCACAGAAATAATCAGTGGTAGAGCTCGGAATCAAACTGAACTCTCTCTAACTCCAACACTGCTGTGCTCTCTCTTTGCAACTCCTTGTGGCTCCTTGCAAGATCTCTAAAGCCGCCTCCCTAACTAACAAAAGAAATTAGCATTGGCCAGCTTTACAAGTCAGATCCCACAGTATCTCCATTTTCTAATCAGGAAATCAGAGGTTGAAGGATTTAATAATATTCTAGAATCTCTTAGTTGGAATCATGACCAAATTCTATTGTTAACTTTGAATTCTAAGCTTTTAATAATCTCAATTTCAACTTCTTCTGTGCAAAAAATTAATCACCACACTATGTTTACGTCATAACAGGTCTTCTGTGGAATATTTAATAGGTGATTTTACATTCATGCTGTGAAACATTGTATAATGAAGGCAAAGGCCCATCACTGATTGGGAACACAATATAGCAGGAATACGTGACTGGTCTTTTGATGTGAATAATGTCAAAGAAAAATTGCACTGAACAAAGTTAAATGGGCAAGGAAGACTTTATTCAAGACTATTGCAATAAGGGACAGAGATTGAACTTAACTTCCCCAAAACAAAAGGCTGGAGGATTTTTAAGAATTGGGATGGGGAGAATCATATGCCACATCTGTCTGTTAATTTGCCTTATTCAATAGAAAAGTAAAATTTCCATATCTCCCTGACAGGAAGCAGTTTTATAACTTGGAGCAAGGTACCCATGGTTGATGATGATTACATTTCAAAGGGATGGTTCCCACTTCCTTGAGAAAGACTTATTGCTCTTACGTTTGTAGATGAAGAAAGAAAGGACAGATGTTTCAGATAATTAGTCGAACAAATCTCTACAATATCTTTATAATAAGTCTAAGCAGTCAGTTTGCATATATTATTCTGATAACTTCCTCAATTATTGAATTTTCTTTGACAATAGAGATTTTACTCTTCTTCAGTTCCTATTAAATGTGTAATACCTAAATCATATGTCAGCTGTTGAAAAAGGAGCAGCCTCCTTCATTAAAAGCAAAACCCAGAATCTCCGTGGATTTTGCCACTGGAAGGAGATCATTTTGGAAGAGAAGAGGAGATGAATAAGCAGCTGCTTCTTTGTTCTCCCAAATTTATCTTCATCTTGAGGTTCTCTCATTTCAATCATTTCTACTATCATCAAACCATTTTCCAGGGCTATTCTGCAGGTCCTTTAAAGGTCTGATTCAAGCACATAAAGCACCCCATCTTTTAGTTCTCTTTATTGTAATCACTATTAACAAAATATAAAACCATAACAATAGGGATACAAGCACAGAAAATGTGTGAAATGTAAAAACAATCTGACTTAACACAGAGTATATTTCTGATCCTAAAGTAACTAGTTCTTTTCCAAGTCTCATAGCCTCTGTCCACTAGGCTAGTAATAAGTTTCTTAGAACTGGGCCTCTCCCTGTAATCTCATCTCAAGCTCTCTCCCACGAGTTCTGTGATTTAGACTTTATTCCCACTAGGGCACTCTCTTTCCTGTAGATGTCTGAACTTTTGTACTTGTGCATCATTGCACGAGCTATTCTCCTGGCCAGGGATGGCATCCTCCCATCTTTTCTGTCTACATATCCTTACTTCTTGAGAGCTCACTCTTTTATTGCTTCTTAGTGTTTTCGACTACCACAAAATTAATTGTTTTCCTGTTTCTCTAGTGCTTTTAATATTATTTAAAAATTTCACTTATACGGTGTTATTTTTTGATCCTATACCTATCCCCTTTGTTAGACTTGAGTTCCATGGAAGCAGAGACAGGGTCTTAGTAACTATCTGCATCCAACAAGCACACAGCAGGTACCCAACAGTTGTTTGTTAAATTACATTGATCAATTTTTATGTCACAAATTGGATACCCACATTTTCATGCCAACTGACACAACTTTGAAGATTCTTGCCAAGTTTCTTGCTTTGTATGTCCAACTCCATAGAAGCATCCCTCTAACTGGACATTTTGATCCTCACTATCTTTACACTTAAGGCCAGGAAAGCTTATAAAACAAAATCTTGAGGTACAAGTTGCAGATTAGAGTGGAGTGGACAGTCAGGTAACTTGCTTTATTTTTAATATTAGACTAAACCTCTTAAAATTGTACTACATAAAATTACACACTTTGGTGTGTAACATAACATTTCCTTACTGTCATTTTTAGTTTTACCTGGAGCAGGTGGAAAGCATGCTTTTGCATTATATTTGAAAAATGCACAGAATTTTTATTTTTCTTAATATCTCAAATCAGATAACAAAACTTCTATCTTGCCTCCCCCAGGTGATATAAAAGGGGAGGTGACGTGGAAAGCTTCCTGGACTAGATGCAGGAGATTAGCTTGCATTCTGGCTTAGTCTTCAGCGGCTGCTCTTGTCTTTAGCCCTGTCATTTCACTGTCGTATGCCTCTATTTCCTCACCTAGTTCTTTCCAGGTAAAAAAAGAGTATAAGGTGCTCCAAGTACAGATTTTTCTTTCTGAGTGTCCTATGCTGATTTGGTTCTGATTTCTCTCAACTTGACTTTTGTAGATTTCTACTTAACAGGGAAGATTGGGAGCTGATTAATGTGGGATATGGAGAATTATAAGACAGAAGTAATAGATTACTTTGATTCCTGACATGGGTACAGGACATCTAACCATTACTTAAGGTAAACAAACAAAGAAACAAAAAACAACAGACACAAACGTATTTGCCAGAGGAGTTCACACACAGGGGAATTCACATACGAAAGCTCTAAATTGGAGAAAGTGTTTGCTTGACTAGTGCTGTCTTTTGGACTCACAGAACCCTTATGCATCCTGACTGATTCTGCGGCTATTTGAGGTTTTTCTCTCATTCTGTTCTCATCTGAGACTACTCCTGAAGAATTAAACCTGTGAGAATACTCCAACAATCCCTATTTTTCCTTTACCAGGTACTTTTGGGGAGGATAGGATGGTCCTCACTGACTGAGTTTGTGTAATAACTATGAAAAGAAGTTTTTACGAGGGACTAAAATTTGCTTTGGCATAATTAAACACAGGTAGCCTTAAATCATTTGTTTTATTGTTATCAGACTTGATTTATGAAGAAAATTATGACTATCTGTGTGGCCAACAGATGCTTATGTTTTTGGATGTTATTTGCTATTATAAGCAACACTGAAAGCCTTAGGAAAGGTAAGGTTCTTCAGAAGGGGAGAGTAAGACTGATGAGATATAGAAAAGAGGCATGTAAGCTTTACAACTGGGAGATCATTTTTGTAAGTCATATAATTTATATGAAACAATGGGAAAAAAGACAAGTTTAAATATTCTTTAAATAAATTCAGTGAATGTTTAACTAGCCCCTGAAAGATAAACAGTGAAGTTATATAAGACCAACGCTTTTGTCGAGCAGGTGTCAAGCAAAGAATGTTTACAAAAGCTGTTAAAAAGAAGTGCACTTTCGCTAAATATATCTTGGCTTTTAGTAATATTCTTTTATAAAAACCTTACTGTACATTATTCCTGGTAGTTACAATGGCATTAAGTACATTGAAAATGGGTTGATTGAGAACCAGTCTTCCATTTAGGTTATAGTAATATCTTTTTCCACCACGTCATGGGTTGAATTTTATCACCTCATCCCCCCCAGTTCAGTGTTGAAGTCCTAACTCCCAGTACCTGAGAATGTGACTGTATTTGGCAGATCCTTTTGAAAGCGTTTTTAAAGAGGTGATTCAGTTAAAATGAAGTCATTAGGGCAGGCCCTAATCCAGCATGACTGGTGCAAATTTGGAAATAGGAAAGAAATAGGAAATTTGGAAAGAGGAAATTTGGACACAGATAGGCATAGAGGGAAGACCATGTCAAGACACAGGGAGAAGACAGCTATTTATAAGCCAAGGAGAGAGGCCTCAGAAGAAACCAACACTATTAACACCTTGTCTCAGATTTCTAGCCTCCAGAACTATGAGAAAATAAATTTCTGTTGCTTAAGCCACCCACCCAATCTGTGGTTCTTTGTTGTGGCAGCTCTAGCAAACTAATAATTAATGTAAACCTTGAGACTAGAAATCAGTAGTCTCTGAATAATGGATTATGCATTGCCTTTGTGATAGAAAAAAGTTTAGTTATATTTTTATATCATTTATAGGAAATAAAGATTTTATATCAAGTTTAAAATTAGAGGTTCCCAAGCATTTTAGGTACCTTTTAGGTAATTCATTACAACTGGCCTAGTGAAGGATTAGATTCCTAATGAAAGTGCAATGTGTATTAGTTTACTAGGGCTGCTGTAACAAGTTACAAACTAGGAAGCTTAAAATAACAGAAATTTATTGTCACATAGATCTGAAGGCTAAAAGTCTGAAATCAAGGTGTTAGCAGACCATGCACCCTCTGAAATCTGTAGGAAAATCCTTTCTTGCCTTTTCCTAACTTCTGGTGGTTTGCTGGCAATCTTTAGCATTCCTTGGCTTGAAACAGCTGCATAACTTCAAATTTCCCCCTTCATCATCACATGGCATTCTCCCTGCATGTCTGTCTGTCTGTGTCTCTTCTCCTCTTATAAGGACAACACATGTACCAGATTAAGGTTCCAGT
This sequence comes from Lemur catta, assembly GCF_020740605.2. NCBI lineage: Eukaryota > Metazoa > Chordata > Mammalia > Primates > Lemuridae > Lemur > Lemur catta. The sequence goes on from NC_059135.1 coordinate 45,285,894, forward strand.
ATGGCCTCATCTTAACTAATTACATCTACAATGACCCTTTTCCCAAATAAGGTCACATTCTGAGGTACTGGGCGTTGGGACAACATGTCATTTTGGGTGACATGATTCAACCATAAGAGATTTTTTGTAATATAGTGAATTCCTTGTGGGATGGGCAAATTTAGGAAATTCAAATTTGCTTATTTATTTTTAGTAATCAAAGGAATAGTTATAGTTTGTTTTGAAGATGCTGCTAGCCTGAACAAAGTGGAAATAGGGTCTGGGTAATTATCTGCATTTAATGAAGATTTATTTAATGAATAAATAATATCTGCATATTGTTTATGATCAGCTACAATGAACCACATGCTGATAGCACCTTTGGGGATAAGAAAGGTTTGCTAGACATCTGTCATTGCTTGCTTTTCTCATGGAATTAATGCCCTCTATACATGTTCATTCTAGTCCTAGTCATTTTGTCCAAATCATACAAGTTTATACCAGTTTATTATAATAATTTATATGAGAATAATTTAGGTTGAAAAAGCTCATTTCTCCTTTTTTGGATATGCCACCTGTGTGCTTCCAGGTATGAAGCAAAACAGTTATCCTCTTCTCTCAAACTTGTTCTTTCAGGCTTATGCCAATGGTGACAGTCTAAGTGGCTATATTATATACTGGCAGCCCTGTACTGATCTTCAAGCTACTACAGACCATGGCACTTGGGGAGAACTAAAATCCTGATTCTTTGCAGAAGAAATCTTCATTAGCGGGGTTGCTTGCTAATTTTTAGAAGTTTTTCTCTCTGCTTCACTATGAGCTACTTGAGGGCAGGGACTGAATCCTACAGCAGAATGCCTAACTCTTAACATTCATTGAAAACTTACATGCCTACTACTATGCTAAGGGGATTATTGCCCACTTTATTGATGAGCAAATGGAGGCCTATTGAGAGGATAAGTAACGAGTCAAAGGCTCCACAGCAGGTGAATGGCAGACAGGATAGAATTCAGGCAACTGCCTCCAGGGCTGGGGTCAGCCCCATTTAGCAGCATGGATAGTCAGTCAATACATATTTCTTAAATCCATGGTAAGATGTTTATTTTAGAATACATTAAGCTCTCTGTTTCCCTTTCATACTCAATCAAGTTAGAATTAAGTGTCTGTGAGCCTGAAAAACTGTTTTCAGTTTATTTATTTACTTCACTCAAAGTGAAAAACACTTTTTCCCCCTTTTGTGTGAGCAGACAACTAAGTACCTTTTAGGAAAAGCAACAGGAAACAATTACATTGCCTAAAATTTGACTTTAGGAATTATATTTTTTGAGGCCTGAGCAGAACTTTAAAATTTTTTATTTACTAGATTAAAAATTACAAAGTAGTACTTTGTTGTTGCAACAAATTCATGATGAGAGATGTAAAAAGAGACTGATAATGTCCCCTTCAACTCAGCCCTAAAGTAACCCACGTGAACACCCCACGTCTGCCCTTCCATGCCCCTTCCTGAGCTGACAGTGGGGCCAAAATATGCACCTTTCTACAACTTGCTGTTTTTACGAAATAGAAAAATTATCCTCTTAAGTCCATATAAAGATAACTTATTTTTAAAATAGAAGTATAATTTTCTATTGTACAAATGCACTTGTTCAACCATTCCTTCAGTGACAAGCATTTTGCCTATTTCCAGGCCCACTGTCCTTTTTGCTGTTAAATGATAAGCTTATAAAAAGTGAAAAGTGAAACTTTTGGTCAGTGTACACATCTATTTTTTAATAGATGTTGCCAGATTACATTATCTGAACCTTTAATAATTTAAACCTTTATAATGTAGACCTTTCTTTTTGAAATCAGACAATATTGCCTTTTTGATGTGTTAGAAGCTTTAAGTCTCTGTTTTCATGTTTTAATTATTTCTTATATCTAGAATAAAATTAGTAAGAAAGTCAGATCATAAGCTTCATAGATATGTAAGGTATAAAAGAGGACCCTTAAATTTACTACCTGTGTCCTTCCAAAGAGTAAATGGGAATTTAGAAGAAGAGACACTAAGTTTATGTTTTGTTATAGAGTTCCCATGATTTAGGCTGGCTCATGATTTTTGGGCTCCTTCTAGACCAAAGTTCATGGTTCAGACAATAGAAACAAAAAATCTTTTTTTTTAATGGTCCTTGTGCAAAGATACTTTTAATTTTTAAATTTTAACTAAATTCTTCCTTGTCCTTATCTATCAATACAGCTCTATCAATTCTCTTTAGCAATTCTGTATAAGCTGTTGAGTACAATTTTAGAGACCATCTCACGTAATGGACCTGCTGCCACATTCAAACATTCCTTATCATAATGTCTGACCCGTTCAACTCTTGTTTTGGTTATTCCAAAAAAGTGACAGTCTGCCAGAAGTCTTGTGTGACTATTTATCTTTCTCTGTTTCTAAGCAGTTCACATGTCAAACAATAGAACATATAAGACATTTGGCTGTCCAAGCTCTGCCATCTCGGGGAGTGTCTCTTAATCGACTTAATAAAACTCTGTTTGTAGAACTGACAAATCTGCACATTCAAGATAGGACAGAAAGTTTATTCTAAGTAATTCTTCTTAATTTGGTAACAATATAAATATTTAAATCAGTACTGCAGCACGGTTTAGTAGAAGATGTCAGATGGAATTGAATTTGAAACTCAGCTTCACCTCACAGTGGTAGTATAGACTTGGTCAAGTTAATTATATTCTTTGAGCTTTAGTTTCTTCATGTATAAAATTGGACTAAAATACTTCTCTCTCTAAGTAATATGAAAAGTAAATCATGTATCAACGAAAGAAAAAAATAGGTAAACTACACCAAAATTTAAAACTTCTGTTCATTAAATGGTAGAATCAATAGAGGGAGAAAGCAACCCCTGGGATTGGAGAAAATATTTGCAAATCGCATATCTGACATGGTTAACATTCAGAACATAAAAAGAACTCCTATAACTCATGAACAAAAAAGCAAATAACCAATTAAAAATGGCCCAAAACTCTGAGTAGACATTTTGCCAAATGAGATATGCATCAAAAGGTGCTTGTAATCACTAATCATTAGAAAAATGCAAATTAAAGCCACAAAAACACTGCTATCACCTCGTACCTACTAGGATGGCTACTATGAAAACAAAACTAAACAAAATAACAGGTTTTGACAAGATTCAGAGAAATTAGAACACCTGTGTACTGTTGGTGGGGATTTAAAATGGTGCTGCCACTATGGAAAACAGTATGGTGGCTCCTCAAAAAATTAGAAGTATCATATGATCTAGGAATTTCACTTCTGGGTATGTTCCCCAAAAAGCTGAAAGCAGGGTCTTGAAGAGATATTTGTACACTCATGTTCATAGCAGCATTATTCACAATAGGCAAAAAGTGAAGACAACACAAGTGTCCATTGGTAGATAAATGAATAAACAAAAAGTAATGTATATACACAATGGAATATTATTCAGCCTTAAAAAAGAAAGAAATTCTGACATATTCTACAACATGGATGTATCTTGAGAACATTTTGCTAAGGGAAATAAGCCAGTTGCAAAAAGACAAATACTGTATCATTTCACTAATATGAGGTACCTAGAGTAGTCAAATTCATTATGACAGAAAGTAGAATGGCCTTAAGTCCTAGAGAAGCAGAAGAGAAAAAAAATAATAAAAGAAAAAAAAGTAGAATAGTGGTTATCAAGTTCTGAGAAAAGAGGAATAGGAAGTTATCGTCTAATGTGTATATAGAGTTTCAGTTTTGCAAAATGAAAAGAGTTCTGCAGATGAATGGTGTTGATAGTTACACGACAATGTAAATGTATTTACTGAAGTGTACACTTAAAAGTGGTTAAGATAAAACATTTTATGTTATGTGCAATTTATCACAATTAAAAAAATAAATCATGTAATGTATATATACCACCTAGTATTGTTCTGAATATATAGTAGGTGATAAATAAATAGTTAACTACTAATAGTAGTAATAGTGTTCAGTCTCAGTGGGTTAATACTTTTCTCTGGATTGTTTTATCTTTGACTAAAAAAAGATCTTTTAATTATGTAAATTTTAAAATGACAGAAAAGGCTAAATAGCACAATAAACATCTATATATCCTTAGCCAAGATTCATCAAAGTTAACATTTTGCTATATTTGATCTATATGTATATTTGTACATATATATTACATATTAATATTTGTGTACATATATTTATATCTATTTGATTTATGTATCATAGAATTTTATATGTCATGCAAAAATAGATTTTTGCCAAATCATTTAAAATAAATTGCAGAGATCATTACATTTTACCTAAATATTCTAGCATGTATTTCTTAAGAATAAGAAAAAAATGCTACATAATCATAATACCATTATACTAACTAAGAAATTAATAACTATTCCCTAATGTCATGTTACTCATTAATACACAAATATCTTCAGCTGTCCCCAAAATGTCTTTAATAGATGAATTTTTCAAACCAGGATCCAGTCAAGATTTCTGCATTGCATTTGGTCACTATGTTTCTTTAGACCCTACTCTAGTTTAGTCACAACTCCTCATGTTTGTTTTTCCCTATGACATCAGCTTTTTGAAGAGACCAGTGTAGCTGTCTTGAGTAATGTCCTACATTCTAGATATTTTTTTTAAAAAAGATTTCCTTACGGTATGGTGCAGCTTGTTCCTTGGTGTCCTCTATTTCTGTAAATCTGGAAGTTAGTTTTAAAGCCTTGATGAGATTCAGATGACATTTTGACAGGAATTCCTTACCAGTGATGTCTTTATATTTACTCCCAACAGTTACACAAAGACAAGTTGTCTTCCCACAAGTTGTTAGATAGAGCACTGGGTTAAGAAAGGGTCAGTTAAATCTCTACATTGTGAAGGTGAATATGTAATTGCCAGGCAATCTATTGGAATAGCATGTGAGGCACAGCCTGTTTCCCATCAGCCTTACCTCAAATGGCTTTAGCATTCTTTGGTCTTTGACTAAATCATTATTTCACTGGAGATTTAAAAATGGTGTTGAATTAGAATTCCTCCAAAAAGGCAAGTTAGATGTTGAATTCTTTCCTTTTACTTATCAATTTTCAGAGTACAGATCGGATTTAATTGTCTCCTCTAATGGTGGCAAATGAGATTTATTTGTCTTTCACTTTTAAAATACTGTAGGGCATCCATATATTTAGCAATAGGTTTTACGATGAATTCGAAGATTTCTTTGGAAGTCCAGGGCTGACATGGAATTGCATAGTAATTATTGCCATTCTTTTCTAAACTGGTTTATAGTGATTGTAATTTAAGGTAACAAACTTGGAACTATGAGAAGAAGGAGGAAGGCTTTTTAAAGGAACAGAAGGTGACTTTCTTCTCTTGCCTTCCCCTCTTCCAGTTTTCCTTCAGGGTTACATCACAAATGTATTCTCCTTGACTGCCAGAAGAGAGAGATTATTATATGAATTTCTCCCTTGCTGTTCTTTAGTGAATGCTCTTCCTTCCCTTGTTGTCTACCTCACCAGTCCACACAAAAAGGGATTCTTACAAGCACATAAAACATACTCCTGAGAAGACATTCGCTGACTTCCATTCTTTCAACACCAAATATCAAACAGTTGCTCAATGTCAGGCACAATGTCAATTTCCAGACCTATAGAGAGATAAAAACCACCAGATAAAGTCTCAGCCTTTTAGGCCTTATGGTTCAGTTAGAAACTATCTTTCTGAGGGGAGTCAGCTGACATTTCAGGTATAAAAGAAATAAACTGTGGACTGCCATGAGGTCATTACAAAGACAACTTCACCACACGGTTAGCTTTTCTTAGGAAGTGAACAAAGAATAAGGTCAATTTTAAAAAGGAACTTTTCTGGATAAAGAGACATGGTTGAGTGGCTGCTATGTTGCAGATTTAGAATTCTGCTGGCATAATGGGTCATGATACCTTCCTGAAAATTTGCTACTACACTGGACACCTGAAATTACTCAAGCTTAGTTGCCACTCTCAGAATTAGGTTTCCTGGTATTTAAAACATTTTCTATAATTAACATTATTTTTGTCTTTTTAAATATAAATTTGTTGTTTAATGTATTGGTTAGCATATTATTTTACCCTGACATAATAGGAATGTAGCATTTTATATTGTCTTTAATCTAGTAAATGCAGTTCTTGCATTTTACCATGATTTTCATTTTAACAATGACATAGAGGAAGAAAGAGATTGTTTTCCTTATAACTCATAACATCTGCCTTCACAGATCCATACTGTTTTAGACAAAGAAATTGAAAAATAAGAGGCTAATAAATCTCCAAAATCTCAAAGTTTGTGGATAACCATTTTCTTGCAATTCTTTTTGTCTAATCATACCATCTCTTCTATGATTTGATTTGTAGAATAAAACTGAGAATGTTTGCATTTTTCTTTTTCATTCTCTTCCCCTTTGTGATATTTCAATGACAGACTTTAAAAGAAAGCATATGAAAAACATGATTCTAAAATTTTGAGTTACAATATCAACTCTTTAGATTTATCCATGAAAATAGCTTTTACTATTTTCCTCCTAATCAGGAAGCACTGAATGAATAACTTGTGGGCTTCCATTAAAATAAAAACCCTGGGGGGAACTTCTGATTTCAAAATGGCTGCAAAGAGGCAAGCCACCTTCTTTTCTCCCCCCAAAAAACCTAAAAACAAATATATAGCACTAAGATCTTCTCTAGCAACAATTCAGAGCTCAAATATGAGGATAAGATAGTTCCTGGGGCCACAAAAAGGTGGAAAACTCTGAGCACATGGTAGTAGAACTGGGCTTCCACATCAATGACATCCCTTCCCTACCATTCTGCCAGGTACCAATTGTGTGGAAAAATCTCCCCTCAACTCAGTTCCAATCCTGGAAAAAGCGAAAGTGAGGTGGTCAACCAGCTTCCTCACCTTCTTGGGCTCCTTGGCAGGAGACCTATCCTTGCCCTAACCCATGGGTAGCATTGTGACTACCTGAAGGAAAAAATATCCCAGAGGACAGGCAAAGGCAAACAGGGAATGTGGGACTACCATCCCCAGTCTAGAAATGCTGTTCTGTATCTCAGCCAAAGGAAATGCCAGATAAAAGTGTTTGTAAGAGTTGCATTTCCCAGATCCTCTGGACATGAACCCTAGGCACTGCCAGATTATCCCACACTGGGGGAATAATCCCTTTGGGACCCCCATTTAGGACAGGCAGTGCTCCTAATATTTACTAGGGCTGAGATGAACCTGAGCTTAAGGTGCCACCTAAAGGTTTGAGGGGGCAGTAACCTAGTAGTGAAGGTTGACTAAGCAAATATACTCAACAAAAACCAAAACAAGCTGGACAGAGAAAACTGGGACAAATAACTAATCCTTCAATGCAAAGGCATAGAGATATATCCACAAGAAACATCAGCAAACAGGGAACCGTGTCCTCTCCAAAAGCACAAAACAAAAATCCAATGACTGACCCTAACAAGATGGCAATTTGTGAGCTCTCTGACCATCAATTCAAAACAGCAGTTTTAAGGAAATTCAATGTTCTCTAAGATAACACAGAAAAGAAATTCAGAAATTTATCAGAGAAATTTAGCAAAGAGATTTAAATAACAACAACAACAAATCAAACAGAAATCTTGGAACTGAGAAGCATGTTTGCTGAACTGAGAAACTCTTTAGAGGCTCTCAACAGCAGAAGGAACCAAGAAGAGAAAAGAATCAGTGAGCTCTAAGATCGGCTATTTGAAAATACACAGTCAGAAGAAAAAAAAAGAAAAAAGGATGAAAAGAAATGGAGGCCACCTACAAGATATAGAAAATTACCCCAGAAGACCAAATCTAAAACTTATTGGTGTTCAAGAGGGAGTTGATCAAGAGCAAGGGCTAGAAAGTGCATTCAAAGAAATAACAGAAAACTTTCCAAAACATGAGAACAATATAAATATCCAGGTAAGTAAGGTATTAGAACACCAAAATAGATTCAACCCAAATAAGACTACCCCAAGGCATTTAATAATCAAACTCTCAAAGATCAAGGACAAAGAGAAGATCCTCAAAGCAGCAAGAGATAAGAAGTAAAAATGGACAATTGGGATTATATCAAACTAAAAAGTTTTGCACAGCAAAGGAAACAATCAACAAAGTGAATAGATAAACCACAGAATGGGAGAAAATATTTGCAAATTATCCATCAAACAAGGGATTAATAACCAGAATACACAAAGAGCTCAAATAACTCAATAGTAAAAAAATAAATAATCTAATTAAAACGGGCAAAAGATCTGAACAGAAATTTCTCAAAAGAAGACATACAAATGGCCAACAGATATATGAAAAATGCTTAATATCATTAAGCATCAGAGATATACAAATCAAAATCAGAATGCAATATCATCTCACTCCAGTTAAAATAGCTTTTATCAAAAAGACAGGCAATAACAGATGCTGGCAAAGATGTGGAGAAAGAAGAACTCTCCTACGCTATTAGCGGGAAAGTAAATTAGTACAGCTGCCATGGAGAACAGTATAGATATTCCTCAAAAAACTAAAAATAGAACTTCCATATGTTCCAAAAATTCCACTACTGGGTGTGTGTGTGTGTGTGTGTGTGTGTGTGTATAAAGGAAACCAATATATCAAAGAGCTATCTGCTCTCTTACATTTAGTACAGCACTATTCACAATAGCCAAAGTATGAAATCCCAAATGCCCATCAACAGATGAATGGGTAGAGAAAATGTGATATATATATATATAATTTAATATTATTTAGCCATAAAAAGAAATGAAATCCTGTCATTAGCAGCAATATGGATGGAATTGGAGGCCATTATGTTAAGTGAAATAAGCCAAGCACAGAAAGACAAATATTGCATGTTCTCACTCATATGCAGGAGCTGAAATAAAGTGAATCTCATGAAAACAGAGGCTAGATTGGTGATTACTAGAGGCTGGGGAAGGGGAGTGGGTAGAGGGAGAAGAAGGGAAAAGAGGGTAAAGGAAAAAATTGAATGTAAATGTCTTTATTACCACTGATCTGTTTAATTAAAAATGTTAAAGAAGGTAAATTATATATGTATACTTCACTTCAATAAAAAAGAATCTAAATATATTACAAATATATGAAACAACCTTAATGAAAAGGATGGGGGAGGGGTGCTGCCCTAAGTATTTTTGGAAATGAGTGGAGTCTATAAAAAAATCTCCTGGTCATCTTTCTCAATTTTCATATAAGTATTTCAACATTGCCATCTACTCAAAGTGAATTAGCAACTTCTTTTATAGCAGTTACTGTGTATTAGCTTTTGCTGTAAGACCTTACTAATATTACTGTTATTAATGCCCATATCAACCCAATGAGACAAAGAGTATTATTCTCATTTTATAGATGAGGAAATTGAAGCAAAGAGAGGTTGAATAACTTACCCAACTCTCTACAAGCAGTAAGTGGCAAAGCCTGTGCCCTTATCTCTATCCTGTACCATTTTCCCATGCAGCCTCACATGTCAAACACATGGCTATATAAACCCTTAAATTCTTCACTACGTAGCCTAGCTCAGAAGTGAGGTTAAGAAAGTGTTAGTTGTTAATGACTGTTTTAAGGGTATGTATTTCTCCAATGATTTTAGGTTTTATTCTTACCTTATTTCAAATAATAAGAAAATGATCATATGGAACATTGACCCTTTATAGAATAGCCTTCAATACTGTGTTTGATATCATTCCTTTTATTAATATTGATAGATGCTATAAGGAACAGCTTCATAAAGCCATCACTGTGTTTGACAAGAGAAAGTTACTGAGGACTTACTATATTACTTAGTCTCACATTGTAAACCCTGAGTGAGAAATTTATTTTAAAATTTAGTGATAGCAAAGGGATTTGCTTCCACCGATAATCCCCCCTTTCAACAGTTATTTACAACTGTCCATATTTCTCTTTTCACATAGGTTACTAGGAATAACCTGTATTTTTATTAATGTGTAGCTCAAATATGTGTCTTAGAGTCAAACATGTAACTCAATATTAAAATTTTTAAAAGTAGGTTCTTACAGTCCACATTTTTATATTTTATATTCACTACTCCCCTCTTTTTTATGTCTTGGCTTCCTATTTCAGTTTATATTTTCCCTGCTCCAAACTTTTTATTAACATTTTATCACCCCTTTGAACACTTTATGTAAACTACCTCAAATCCCTCATGAAATAACACAGATACAATCTTGTGTCCCCAAACCCCAGGGATGCAAGGAAGCAAAAGACATGGTCTCTGATCTTACAAAGCTCAGTCATGGTTGGGAATACAGCACATAGAGGAACAAATTAACAATGAAATTTAACACATGAGTTCCACATGAGTGGGATAGATTAAAAAAATACTCTATGAGTTTTGAGTGAGGTCTGGGGCAGTTGGAAAAAACTTAGGAACAAATAGAAACTATGTTGGCCATTGAAGAAAGGCTAGAACTTCAATAAGAGTAGTATGGAAGGGAGGAAGGTAAATTTAAGAAGGTAAATTTATTGAACTGAGATATAGAAATGGAAATCTGGTTTATTCAAACAATGGAAGAAGATTGTTAGTTGTCTGTTCCAACATCCATTCTCAGTTCTTCCTCATTTGTTGAACCTTAATTTTATTTCAGAGTAGCCATGTAACCAGATAAAAGACGATGTTTCCCATTTCTACTTTGAAACCAAGTTAATCAAAGTAGTATGTTTTTGGCAGTGAAATGTAAGCAAAAAGTGTTGTGTCACTGTATGGGACTTTGACAAAGTCTCCTTAAAGAGAGGGAATTTGCCCTCCTTTTCTGCTTCTACTATCCTACTTCCTGGAGGTTCAGGGGACAGCTGGAGCTCAAGTGAGCATCTTAGAACCTGAGGATAAGGACCACATTCAAGGAATGGTGGAACAGAGAGCTAGAAGCAGTTGGACCACAGTTGAATGCAATGCCTACCTGATAAAACCATTTGGCTAGAATAGACAATTTATATAGAGCATAATGAAAAATTACAGATCAGAGCTAATGTTCAGCAAACAAATATGAGCTTCATTTTATTACTGTAGGAAATAAATTTGATTGCATATGATTTTTCAAGCAAAAGTTTAGAAGCTGCTTTATTCAGTTAATTAAACTTGTATGAACTACCATGTTGTATACCAACTCAGTATATTTGCATTTATAACAAACAGAAATATCTACCTACTCTGTTTACTATTACTGTGAAAACACTTTATAATAGGACTGAAGATCAAATTAAAATAATTTTTAATTGTGTTCAAAGTTTTAATAGCAGCTAAAGAAATCAGGACTATGAGTTCAAAGAAAAACATTTTCTTTCTTAAATTTATAAATACTAACTTCAGTTTAACAACTCATTTTGAAAGAACAGATTAGAAACAGAATAAAAATTTAACAATACTATGAAATCTTAAATTGAAATTAGCTAAAGGAAACTATAAAAAATGGCTATATAAAAAGTTATTTAGAAAACTTAAACAATAAATAATTAATCATATAAAAGACATCGAAAACTCATTATAAAGAAAATTAGACTTTGTTTTACCCAAGAATGTAAACAGTATCAAGTTGAATATTATTTTTTCAATTTCTGATTTTGCAAGCTGAGCCTTAATTAGTCTCTTAAAATATTTTTCTTGGTGAAAAATATGAAATCACTGTATTTGCTTTAGAAACCTTATTAAAGAGATTTTATTTATTGTGAAATGCAAGGAAGATGACAAGATTATTCTTTTGAAATCCCCCAATATGGTGGTATTTCATGTCTAAAAGAGTAAAGATTTTGTTTTTTTTTTCAAAACTATTTGACCCTTAGTTTGAAAGCCAGGTATATCACATTCCAGGTTTCTTATGCAAGCACCATGAAAGTAAATGAATAGTACTTCTGCTATAAAACCCTCATTCCCTTCTGGAAAATTTACCTTAGAGCATCAGGTCACCAGCTGGAAGAGATATCAAGCACAAATATGAAATGGCTGCCAAGAAAATGAAGTTTCTTAGCCATCCAATTGGAATCAAACCTTCTGTGGTAATCAGGTACTTTTCTTACTAATTTCCTAGTTCTTGACTTCTCATGGTAATGTTGCAGCACACTGTTATGAGATGGCATCCGTGAGAGTGATTCAGAATATCACACAGCTAAATTTGGCTATAGCAGCAAAGAATGTTTCTGTGTTTAAAAGAGTGTTACAACTAATTACTAATAAATAAATTAACTAATCAAGCTTAACTCATCCAGGGCTTTTAACACTTCAAATTTTTCATTTTAAATTATAATTATATAACAAAAAATTTATTGGGTTATCCTGGATTATTTCTATGTTGCCAAGCAAGAACAAACACTAAATTTAGGTATGCATGACAATAAATTTAAAAAATTTGATTGCCTGAAGTTATGCAAAGCCAAGTTTATAAAAAATATTTGCATAGCAGTGTTGCTACTTAGAATAAAAAGTAAACTCACAACTGGTAGATGGTCTTAGACTATTAGGAAAGGAAGGAAAGAAGACTGGGCAAATTCACGATAATTCACTAAGATCAGCTTCCTAGCTTTATAAAAATTTCTACTCAAATATAAACTTCAGAACTTTGAAGGCATACCAAGATATATTGCTAACACTGATGCTTTTTCCAGTTCCATGCTAGAAATCATACCTTTAGAAACTGGAAAGAAATATTTAAAATCTAATACACATAATTCACACATTTCATGTTTCATTACATGTATAATAAATATATTATGTGTTATACAATATATATTATACATAGCATATATTATCAAAACAAGTAATATATGTTTGGAATGTAAAATAAACTGAAATCTTTTCTTTCATTATTTCCTATCTTGCTTCTTTCTTTTAAATCTTCATTGCTAATTATTTTGTAATATTGATGACTAGGAAGTTTTCCAGTTTTACATGACATGTAACTTGAAAGATAACAGTATTAGAAGGTGTAGGTTCAAAACTATGGTAGGTAAATAGATATAGGAAATGAATTGATTTAAAACAGAAAAAATTTAACAAAAGGTTCTAATCAAGGTTTGTTATGGTTTAGTGAAGGGAGAGTGTAGAAGTGGGATATTAAGGAAAGTTTGTAGATGAGAGACAATGGCCTGTCTGAAAACAAGTGAATTAGAGTAAGAATGTCAAGCAGAAAATCTGGAAACTACCTTGAACCATCCTCATAATCTCTTGCATTTCACTCAAACCACTGAGCTTTGATCATCCCTGAACTTGCAATTCCACATTCTGTGTATCCTGAACCTGCACGACTAATCCACCTTCCTCCCCCTCTTATCAGTAATATTTGCAAGTAAGAGCTTATCAGAGGATGGTAACTATGATGGGGCAGCGAGTAGAATAATTTCTACAAATAGTGGATCAAGTTGTTTTACCTGAAGAAAGGAAGACTAAGGGGGAACTACGTTAGTTGTCTTCAATCTCACCCCATGGGTAACCACTATCCTGTCTTTTAAAAATACAGATCAGATCTGCTTGTTTCTAAAACATCTAAATTGAGTCATTCAATAGTACTCTTTTGTGTCTGGCTTTTGCTCAATGATATTTGTAGGATTCATATTGTTTTGTGTAGTTGTAGATTATTAATTCTAATTCTTGTGTGTATAGTGTTTTACTGTGTAAATATACTACACTTTATCTATTGGACTGTTGATGGGCATTTGGGTGGTTTCCAGTTTGAAACTATTTGAATGATGCTATAAGTATCATTCTATTAAACATCTTGTTGTTTTTGTTAAATGTATGTATGCATTTCTGTTGGAAATATACCTAGGAGTGAATTGCTGGGCCATGGGGTGTACATACGTTCAGCTTCGGCAGACACTGCAAAGTAATTTTCCAACGTGGTTGTGAGACAGGCAGACTGCGTGGTTTCCTGTTTTGATGTGGTCCAGAGGAGGAGAGCAGAGGCACCTTGCTGAAGCTGAAGCTTGCCTAAAGCCCCTTATTCAAGCTAAGACTTGCTGAATTCCTAGCCAATTAGAAGCAAGAGACCAAAAACCTGTTAACAGTAAGTTCCTGCTTTAGAGGGACAGGGATTTTCCCGGAGCCCTTGCAGGCTCAGTTAGGCTTGAACTCCAAAGTATAGTAAACTTTTCTTCATTTTAATAGTAAAGATCACTCCCAGGGGTGGGGATTTAAAATGCTAATGCTACTATATACAATGCATGAAGTATGTAAAGCTACTGCACAGATGCTAGAAAAACCCCTCCTATACATGCTTTGATGTAACCCTTCCCTTTAGAAAAGCCCTATAAAACCAACACCCATACTACCCTCAGAGAGCAGCCAGAACTTTTGCTTTCTCAGTGCTGGCTCTCTTGTGCACAAGCTAAATAAACTTGTCTGCTGATCTCGCTTGATTTCTATCCTGGGAAATTACAAGAACTCAGGGGCATTGGTAAGAGTTATCAGTTTACATTTCCACAAGCAATGTCTGAGAATTCTGGTTGCTCCATATCCTTGCCAACATTTCCTATTGTCAGTATTTCTAATTTTAGCTGTAGTAATAATGGATGTTTTATAGTCTGAGTGATCTTTTAAAACCGTAAGTGTGATTGTATCTCTTCCTTTCTTAAAGCATAGTCCCATGGCTTCTATTTTCACCTAGAATAAAATCTCAACTTCTTTTCATGGTTTACAGATTCATGGATTTACCACTGTATAATCCAGCCACTGCCTATCCCTGATTGCATTTTATACCACAGTCTCTTTTGTTCTTCAGATTCCAGATCCACAAACATTGTCTTTCGAAAGTTAGAAACTCTCTTAAATTTAGAACTTTTGCACTAGGTATTTATCCCAGCTCTTATTGAATTTATGCAGATTTAATACCAATGTTAAAATGTTGCTTTTAAAACCTAGGGGCAGATATAAGGAGAAAAGATAAGCTACGGTGACATGATTTGAAAAATTCACCTTGCTTGAAGTTAGTATTGAAGTTTGACAATGGTGAGCCCTTTGAAGTTACAGCTTTGTTTTCCCTCTGGATTTAAGCTTAGGCTTTGCTGTTAGCAATGATCAATCAGAACGTGTTCCCCATTCAAGGAGGAAAGAAAACTTTCTTCAATAGCCTTTGGAGTCACTGGGACGGAAGAAATGTTGACACACCTTCTGATCTGCAGACATTTTTTTCCCCAATCAGAACTTCCTTTGTTGAAGACTGCATGTTTTGAGCACTGACAGTTTAAATACTGTACACTATGACTTACTGAGACATGGAAACACATTTATCATTTTTGGAAATCCTTTCTTTTTGGCGTGGCTTTTATAAATCATTATTGTCATGTACTATGAAAGAACTATTGGCTGTTTCACTTTTATTTCTGTTGTCAGATGTTCTGAAATTTTAATTGATTATATATTTATTAAAAGGAAAAGACTGACATGATCTTGTACCTTTTCACTTCTTATAACACTCCTGTTTTACATGGATTTAAGGCAATTATGGTTGTAGTGTCATTTATTATGCCAGAAGTATAATAATTAATGATGATGGAAAATGCTTTAATATTGTATTATTTTGTATTATTAAGAACTGTCAAAGAGTTAAATAGGGAAATAGAGCAGCAATTACTATGTATATTAAATGAATATATTAGATGAATTTAGGAAAATTGATTTATTTTTTGAAACAACTGTTAATAAAACTTAAATCTTAATACAATAGGAGACATTAGATTATATCATAATTCAAATCTTTGTAGACTCCTTTAATGTACTTCTCCCATTAAAAAAAAAGAGTTGTTAAACTGTTTATAGTTTCTTTGAGAATCCTTCACATCACAATTAACAGAAGGATGCCAATCTTGTCCTCTCAAAATTTACAAAGAAGAAAATCCTACAAAATTATATATTAATACATCAATAATAAATTATCTTCAACTCAAACAATTATACCAATATGAAGAAGAATGTTAAGAGAAAAATGGAACACCTCAAACACATTTTGTACTCATTAATCAAACTTAAAAACAACAGATTTTATGACAACAATTTAAAAACAAAAGTTCTTAAACTTTTGCGGCTATGGCAGTTAAGAATTTTGACAGAAATCCTGTTGAAATGATTGCTATAGATGCCAGCCATTTTCAGTAGTTGATGATGAAGGATTTTTAAGATTTGCTCAAGCTATGGATGTTTGTATAGAATTCTCTCTAGGATATATACTACTAGAAAATTATTTCCTGAATTATATTCTTCTGTGCGTAGAAAAATTTAGAGACATTATTTAGTGGGCCAGTTGAATTAAGAATCTATAGTGACTGCAGGAACAATCTAGAGATGACAGTGCTGAGAAATTATTATTCACAAACAATAATATAAAAATTTATAAAAGCAATGACTAGAATTTTAATAACCTGAAATAAATATTTTTGATAAAGTTTTGTTTATTCTTATATACCAGATGTTCTCTCCATGCTGGTGATATTTGGCTCTGGGTAAATATTAATTCCAATACTCAGCTTTCAGTGAAAATGTGTATTCACTGCACCATCAATATTTATTTATTCATTAACAGTATGCATGTACTAAGGTCCTCGTATTTTAAGTACTATGCCTACTGTATTAAGTACCTAGTATATTAAGTATATTATGAAATGAACAGAGAAATAGAAATTGAAAGGCTGAGACAAAGATGGTATAAAAATATTTTTTAAAATATCATCTTTTTAATTATATTAATAATATGGCTTCTTAAAATCATTAGACAATATCTTAAGAAATAAAATTAGGGCAGTACATTCATCATAAATGAAAGTTAACATATTCCACCTTATGAATAGTCTTCATAATTTCAGAAATTTAAAGGACTGATTAGATTGTCATTGCTTTCAATTCCTAATGTGACTATTGAAGAACACTTCCTAACAGGAGTGTCAGTTTCCTCCATTTCTTACTCTTTGCCATGTTTGCTTTTGTTATGGTCTATGGTGAGAGAACTTTTAGGTGGTTTAAATAGATATTTATTTCTAAAGGTTCCTCTTGCTTCATGTTTGTAGCTACCATCTCAAATCATTTCAATATGGTCAGTTCTGATTTTATTATCTTTAAAGGAATAACTGAATTTTATAGTTGGGAAGGATGTCAGAACTTATGTATATCAATCCCCTCGTTTTTATTGTTGATTTTTTTTCAGTAAGTTAGTTAAATTTTGTTTCCCTCTTCAATTTACAAATACCATTATGTTCTAATTATCTACCTGAGAATAGATTATCTTATTTTTAAGTCAAGACATTGCTTTTCTTAAAGAATATTAATTTATAAAGATTCCTGATAACTAATAATGACATTTCAAACATATTCTGAGAATATATTTTGGCAAATTTTCCCAGTGCAAAGTATATGCATTCTCAGTACATATTCTTAAATGGTGAAGAAAGGGTTATATAATTTTTAAGATGGTTGGCACTTTTTTCAACACACTATAACATAAAAGGCATTTAAAAAAAAGAATTGGGTAATTTGCATGAACAAAGAAGTTCGTTTACATATATCAGAATTTACTAATTATGGCAGGTGGCGTCCACACAGATTAGAAGTAATTTACTTTATTGTAATTCTGGAAATCTTGGTTCTATTATCTTGCTTCTATTATCAAATGCTCTGAGTATCTTGACAAAAACATTCACCAACAATGTGTTTGAATGATGTAACAAACTCAGGTAGCATGGAAATTTGCTGTGACTTTAAGAGAAGCTTCATAGAAATCTTTTTTGGTTTATTGTCTCAAGTGCTTTGTGTCAACTGAAAGCTCTAAAGTCAGAGAAATGATTACTGTGAGTGATACCAAAATTAAATTTGCCATTTGAGTCATTGCCCAGGAGTGATGTCAGGTAACGGATTACGTCTGTTCATATCTCTTTAGTTTATATGAGTGTTATGAGCTAGATAATATTGACAAGACTTCATAGTCAATACTTCAAGTATTTTTCTCTTTATACTTTTCAAAGGATGTCTTGAAATCCTCATGAGATAGATATATCAGATTGCACAAATCCTTTCCAAGGAGTTTCTTACAAATTTTATGGTGAATTATGGCTAATGGAACATTGACTTTATTTTGCCAAACTATATCATGAAACCAGATTTTTCTATGAAGTGGCAGAAATAAGAAATTTCTAAGGTATCTATCCAACATTAGAAGATGAGGCCTTAGAAAGTAATCATAATAATATTGGTGGCATGAATAAAAATAATGATATTATCATCAAACACGTTGGAGGGCTTACTGAGTGTTGGGCATTATGCTGAGTGTTGTACCTGCATTATTTCATGTGTGTAACTCTATAAGTTAAATAATATTATCTCCATTTTATAGATGACGATGCTGAAACCTTGAGAAAAAAGTTAACTAACTTGCCAAAGTTCACACAAGTGGAAGTGATTGAATAGGAATTGAAATCTAGGTCTGCTTAATTCCATAGCCCACGCTCTTCACCACCTCACTAGATACTTCATTCCTGGAGATCATCAAGCCTAGTCCAGAAGATGGGGCTTGGCAGGAATAGCCAAGAAAGGCTTCCAACATCAGACGGATGGTGAACAAAGCAAAGTAAAACTTTCAAACCCCGAGAATCTGTGATTCTATGTTTATATCAGTAAGAAATGTATTTTTATGTACCTTTAGACTTCAGAAGGGGAATCGTGACTAGAGCTTCATCAAAGATGGATTTAAAATTAGTTTTAATTTAAAGCACTAAAAAGGAATATGAAATAGTTTTAAAAATTTGGTTTCAAAACAAATGATCTCTTCAAATTGTAGTTAAATTTAGTCAAAGAAAAATGGTGTGACTCCTTTGAGAGATGCCTTGCTTCAGGCCCTTGTATCTCATCTAAATATCATGGTCCCTTCTCCACTGGTCTCCCTCCCTTGAGTTTTGCCCATCATAATCTACTCTCTACTGTAAAATTATCTACTGAAATACAAATCTGATCACATAACCCATATACCTAAAACACTCTCATAATTTCCTTTGTCAGTTTTTTACTGTGGTGTTCAAGGCTGATCATACTTTGGCCTTGAATGTCTCCCCTGACACTTTTCTCCATGGACCTGCCATTCCAGACACATGGAGATTCTCTATATTCACTAAATCTGTTATACATCTTCTTGCCTCTGTTCTTCTGTGTTTTTATCTCCGTCTGAATGCCCTTCCTCCCACTTTCATCTAGAAAATGCCTACTCATACTTTCAGCTTCAGTTTAAATGAAACCTCCTATATATGAAGTCTCCCAACTGCTACAAGGCAAATTAATAATTCTTTTCACAATTCTTCCAGAGCACTTGGTATATGTTTTAGTTTTATCACTTTGAACTGTAATTATATCTCCGTGTGCTCCCATGTAAAAGTTCCTCAAGGAAAGAGATAACATTTTCTTTAAAAAAAAAATCTTTATATAACTTTTATTTTGCACACAATTGCCTAGTGCAGTTCTTGGTACACAATAGCTGCTCAAAAATCCTTGTCAGATGACTAGCTGAACTCTGTATCAAAGAAGAGCATGTGGAGGAAGAGCTGAACATTTGGAGAATTGCTTATGCTAACATACCTTCCCTTTTAGAATCTATTTTGCTCTGTCTTTGAGAGCCCTGGAAAGGTATGTTATCGGTTTGGAAAGGTGTCATATGTAGAAAGCTTAATTGATACACTCATTATCAGTCACCACAGAGAGACCCAAATTGCTTGGCCATGTCATCTTCTGCAAAATCCTGATATCCTTGGCATTCTTTCCACAAGAATGCTCTAGGGGAAACTGGCCTTTCCCATGAGGACACTCCTTCTCTGCAGCCCTCTCAAGTGGTGGCTGCTTTTCATTCTGCAGCTCTTAAACAGCTAGACCTGAAAATGGGAGAAAGCATTTTCTTTGATCCTCACTGCTGCTTTCAGTTCATTATTTTTCTCTCCTCTCTAAAACTCTAAATTCCATGACAAATTACCCACTGCTTCTCTTTATTACTATTATTGACAAACTCCTGGGATACTCCAACTCCCCATTTCTCTATGATTCTAGTTCCTGGGTCACCATCATCCTCTCTAACCTTATGCCATTATTGGCAAAGATGATGCTTCCAACAGCTGGCCTCTCATTCCTTTGATATACTCTTCTGTAATGATCTATCTTTCACCCTGCCTCAGCCTCCTACAGCCTTGTCCTGTTCTGCATATTCTCTCCCCACCACCAGCCGCAACTGTGTTATATATCACCTTAATATAGACTATGTAATTTATAATTTATTATGCCTATTTTTAATCATTTGTTTCCCCCAGATAGAACATAAGCTCCTTAAGGTCAGGGATCTTTTTTTTTTTTTTTTGTTCTATTTACTGATTGTAGGAAACATTGGCTAGTTATTCTTTAAATGTGTTTTCTGCTTCCCTAGTTATACAGGTAGACTATATTTCCAGCCTTCTTTGCTGTTTGGTATATCCTAGTGTTTTGTTTCTGGCTGGAGAACTATGAATGGAAGTTATTCATCATTTCAAAGTCTGGCTTCCACGCTCTCTGTCTTTCCCCATCTGTTGTATGGGCACAGAAGCTCCAACAGAAGACTCTGATGCTCTCTATAGGAAGTGGAACCACAACATGGAAACAATCTGGGTTTCTGAATCATCTCCTGATGGGCACACACCAAACACAATCATTGATGCTTTACCTGACACAGAGGTAGAATTCTGTTGTGTGAAGCTATAAAAATTTGGGGTTGTTACAGCAGTTAGCCTATCCTGAATAATACAATGATGTGTCCTAAGCACCTAGAACTGTGACTGGAGCATGGTAATTGCTCATTAACATATTATTCCTTTTTTTTCTTCAATATAATGGAACTAAAGATCTCAAAATCACCAATACTTGCTTAACCAATACTTCAGAGATAATAATAGACTAAGGCTAACAAAGAGTCTAGCTTGGCTGGAATTACCCTGAATTCTGATGATCTGTGTTAAGAAAGTAGTCGACCAGAGCAAGATTTCCCTGAAAGAACGGGGTCTTATTCTAGTGATAACAATCAAATAGGAAGGCTAGTAAATGCTCTGTGAATTAATCTATTCCAGACTAAGTTTGCAAATTAATTAATTATTTATTAATTAACATGTTTAACACTTGTTTAGCGTTCAGGATATTTTTGCTGGACTGGGTAAAGACAAATTCATCTGGTTATTTGTCATTCTGACATTTACTTATTTTATTTACAGTAAAAATTCTCTAGTAGGCTGAACAGAGGTTAATCTTGGGTTCTATTGCTGGTTTTATGATTATCTCAGATGTCTGGGGTCAAGAAGTAACTACTTCTTTTCTAGGACTCTCCACACCAAAAATGTCCCTCTTTTTCTTCACAGATGGATAAAAATCTAATGACTTTAAATGACTATGAATGTACAATTAAAAAAATTTTAAGGAAAAGCTAAGGAAGTTATAAAGATAATGCCTAAATTGAGACTAATTAGATTTTCTGCTTGATTTCATTTATATATCAATTTACTTTAACCAAATGTTACTATTGAATAAATGGAATTATATAATACAGATAGCACAAACTATTTAATAACCTTGCCCATAAGTAGTATAAACATACACACACGTACACACACACAATCTTGTTGAAAGAACCCTAATAACTTGGAGAAGGAATGAAAATAATATGTAGTAAGAATAATATTGTTGCTTCTCTGCTCTGTATTATGTATCTAAGTTAGAACAGAGTTCATCAGCTTTGCCCTTACCTATAGTGAGTGATTTGTAACAATAATATAATCTAGACAGAAAAAGGCATTTGTTTTTCTATTTAAGTATACAATTTGTTTAAATTTGGAGACATTTTCCAGAGATCTGCAAATCACATTTTGATTTCCTAATTCACTCTTTTCTTCTGCAATATGCTATATATACTATGCATAATACAATACCGTGTTGCTGATTATATTATCATTAACTCCTGATTTATGCGTAACTCCTGACTTCTAAATCTCCTGTGTTCTTTCAGAATGATTGGTTTTGTGTCTTTTCACATAATTAATAATACTTGTAGTTTGAAAGATGGAAAATCTAAATTAATAGAAACATAATTCTGGCTTGCAAATTAAATCTATTTTATGAAAAGATCCAACAGGAATTGATTGTATTTGGTGTTTGTTATAATTTTTTCAAGACTTTTAAAAGAAGTATTCAAATATATTTCAAATATCTTTTAAAATATTTTCTCCATAAAAATAGTTTTTTTTCAGGAGAATCTGAAACATTAATGATTTAAGGATTCAAAGCTTCTATAATCCAAAGTGTATTATGATTTGAGAATTTCAAAGTAGTTTATAAATATTAATTTTTTATTATGTATAAATCCTAACATACAGTTATCTTCACTGTATACTATCAGCTGTATAAGCTGGGTTTAAAATCTTAAACACATCTCTGCTTCCCATAAGTCTTACAAATTGTGATTACAGGAAATACTTAATTGATTACCCACATGCAACATTCTTCCAGGAGTGGCTTGCAAACATTTAGATAATATGCTGTGGTCAGTTTTTCTACTGTGGAATTGCTGTTTGACCTTAGTATGACCTGTCTGAGGGAATGCAAAACCATGAGTGGAATCTAGTTCCAAGTGGGGAAAATACATTAGTGTTGCATGAACAAGGGATGTAACAAAGGGGCCTCATCTACTCCAGATAAAACTTTAGGCCCCAGGAGAAAGAACCTCACCTCCAAAGGAAGGCAGAAATCCAAAATTTGGGAGAAATGCTCTAGCACTCTTATTTACAAAAGAAAAAAATTCCCCCCAAATCCATGGAGAAGCAGCATCTACCTCCTTGGTCTGTGTGTGTTTTTGAATAAATTCCCAAGTGTTTCTTTGACCTCAGCACACTTTATTGAGAGCAGTTGGCAGGCACAGATTTGAGCCCACACTCCTCTAATCTGCCTTCCAAATTCCTTCTTGCATTTTGCTTGGTTGTATCCTGTGAGTTTCGGCTTGGCATTTCAGCATTTGTCACTGATCCTATTTTAAAAATCAAGCTTGCCGTTGTTTTGGCTCAGGTACTTTAAAAACAAAAATTGAAAAGCATGGAGCTATTCAAGAGGTCTTGGGAAAGAAGGCAAAACCAGCTGTTTCCTGTTAGTAAGAGTTGACTCTGGAACACTGGTTTCTTCAGGCTCTGGTCTGGTCGTCTGCCCACTATTTTTCCTCTGGTGTCTAAGCAAATATATCCATTGACTTAAGATGAGAATAAAAGCAAATTCCCTTTCCATATTTCAGGGAAAAAACACAAAGTTGGGAATGCAAATGTTTATTTTAAACTTGTGATAGGACTAGAATCACTTTCCAAATCTTTCTGTAATATATTTATAAACTTTTCTGCATTCTGATACAATTAGAAAATGTATTGAATTGTTTGTTTGACTACTGGTGCTTTTACAATCTTGAGGATGTTGAATCTCAATTGCTACTGGTCAAATCTGTGAAGTGCAAGATAGGTTAGACGGGTGCTAGTAACCACGTATTCACTTCTTTAAATTCTTATTTAAAAATTCTTTAAGAAAACTAAACTCTTAGTAAGTGGCTTAGTAATAATTTCTCTTAAATACTGATGATAAATGATATCAAAGATAACTAAGTAAAAATAAATAATAATAATCAAGATATCTGAACAGCCAGTAGGTTGGGTTCTCTATTAATTAAGGTTTTATTAAATGTGGTCAATACTCCTGAATGCAAAATGTTACCTAATTTTCTTCTAAACTCAGATTGTTATTAATTTTTCAAGAGAAGAAAGAATAAATAAAGCATAAATGAAGTTCTTGGATAAAAAAAACTTGTGATAGGAATTAAATTGTGCAGAAGCCTGGTCCTAGGAAAAATTGTGGTATTTATTTTAGGGTAAGCCATTCCCATTTTTACATCCCTCTTTCAGACCCTACTTCTCTGATTTTCAGTGCTGTGATAAAAATTGCTATTCAACTTTCTTCTTCAAAACTTACTTATTCTATGCACTAACCTCTCAGAGAACTGGGAAATAATTAGTTGAGTAACTAATTTATGTGAAAGTATTAGAAGTAATAATTGATATATGTATTAGCTTTTAAATTTAAGTAAATACTACTGATGTTTTTATCCTAGTGTAGAAATTTCTGGCTCTTTCACAAGACATTTCTGAGACCTTTTTGGTCAGAGTGGGCTTTCCAGTAGCTGCCAAATCATATCACATAGACATCAGCCTACTCTGCCTACATGCAAATGAATGTATAATAGATCTATTTTTTTCAGGATGTTTGCCTGTGTATGTGAAAAGTATGTCAAGTATCTGTATGGATTATGTATTTTAATTAGGACTCACTGGGTGCTGTTCGTTATCTAGGCCTGATTAATAAAAACAACTTACATGAAATAAATTCTGATGTTCTTGATTAATTAGCTCTAGCCTGGAGTCTTTTCAAGAAGAAATGTCTATGCTCATCATCAAAGGCAGAAAGGCATAAGCTGGGTTAAATAATATCAACCTCAGTTTGTTTCCTATAGAATTTCTTTTATTCCCCCCCTTTTTTAGGGGGGCAGATTTATTTTAGGAAATGACAGTTCTGCTAGACAGATATGGACAGCAAAAAGGTGCTAGACCAGAAAGGATAGGCTGGCTATTTGGAATATGAGCCCTAAAATGAGATGGAAACGAAACTCAGCACTCAGGATGTTCAAATGCTTCTTTGTTTTTTGCAAATGCAATTCTTAACTAGGGCTATCTATGAAGGCTCTTTTTGTTAAATCCTATTTTTATACCTATTTATTCCTAATAATCACTGATACACTTCAATTTGCATTTATTTTAGTTTACAAAGTGAGTTCATCTACCAAATGAGCCCTGACTGCAGTTAGTTGAAAGTATCTGTTAAAGATGGAATTGTAAAAAATACTTTGAAAGTAACCATTTTGATGAAATATCAACTTGGGGATAAAAACATGAAACGGTTAAGTTTTTCAATAACTTCTATTACTTTTTCACTAGTAGTTCTTTCAAGTTAACCATCTTTCCTGCTGTGTGTTAGTAGGCTTCCTTAATATCCTTTCAGTTTAATTCTATAACATTCTGTCATTTATAGTTAATAAAATATCTTATTTTAGTTGTTAACAATCCTTCTGATTCTCCACACTTGTTCCTCTGGTAATTGGTTTGGTGAGGAGGGAGAGGAAAAGTTTTCCTGTGAGGAACCAACAACTGGCAACAGCACACAGCTGTTTGGTTGATTGAACTCTTGCTCTTGGATGAGAACCACCCTTCATGAGTAGTGAAATTGCTGTTCCTTTGTATTGGTGATCACTGATTTTTTTCTCCATGCAGCTTTCATCTGTACGGTGGGCTTTCAAATGCTGGCACTCTTGCCCAGTTGTTGGTTCCTCACAGGGTGTTATCATGGCCTCCTGATGCACAACCTGTTGATATGGGATATCAATCTCAACATCATCTTTACCACCTTCCTTCCCACAGCTAGTGGACCACCTGTACTGCCTTGCTTCCGGGGTACACCCATCCAGTAAGTGGCTCCTTGGAACGGGTACCAGCAAAACGGCTTTTGTCACTTTCTCCATTGTCTAGCTGCATCGCAGACATCCTTGTGCATCCTTGCAACAGCACACAATGGGAATGCAGACCGTACTCGTGCCACTTCATCCTTCTGATCTGCCCCTTCTTTGTACTCCAGCCGCATCAGGTGCTTTGCGTATCAGGAGCTCAGTCACTTCCAAAAGAGATAATTACTAGTACTTGCTTTAGCAGCCAGGGGAGACATTTTGAATACTCCTTTCTTTTGGAAGACTGGAGCAGAAGGATTAATTCAAATACCTTTCCTCAGCTACAGGGAGGATGAAGGGAGGAATGGTTGTTCTCCTCAAAGTTGATAGTGCTCCAAAAGGTCACTTCTTTTTTGTTTCTCTATTTGGTAAAAGTCCTCCTTTTACATCGCTATATGATGAAAGTCACCAAACCAGTTTGGCTTCTGTCACTTACTAATTACATTAATTACCTAAAAACTGGCATAAATAGGCCTTAGAATAAATATAAGCAACTGCTGGTAAGAACATAAATTAGAGTGTAGAAATAGAAGTGTAGACTCCTGGAAAGAAGACTACATCTCTGAGCTTTCACTGTGCTGTGAAAGTCAGTATATTTTAGAGAGAAACAAAGAATTTTAAGATGACACAAGTCTGTTAATGGAGGTGAGTTAGAGAGCTTTCATTTTAAGCTATCAAGTTTTTGGGACACAAAGCAACTTTATGAACTCTAGGTTGAATGATCTGACCCAAACTTTCTACCGAATTAGTCACAATTAGGACATGAAATCGGGTTTCCCAATTTCATATGTAGGGCTCTTTCCACTGTAATGTTTGTATCCTGTGAAGGAAACAGAAACCATTCTAAATATTTCAAACAGAAGGAATTTATTAGAGGGAATTGGTTATACTGGTAACGTAAGAGAAAAGAAATTGAACAGGAAAAAGTGAAACAACCCACAGGATAGCAATTCCAGGGAGCTGCTATTATTCCTAGGGCTCAAGTGTGTTTCTGGAACCCATGTGGGGGGAGCTAGGATCCGGGTGGGTCCTGCTTGGCAGAAGCTGGGACCACAGAGGATGGGGTTGTCTGCTGGGAGCTGGAGCCACAGAAAAGGTGCTGCCATTATCAGAGAAGCCAACCACGGCAGAGGGAGACAGGGAGAAGTATCTGGATTCTTCCTTCATCCTGTCTACCATTCTTCTGCCTGTGTCTCATTTCCCTTTTCCAATTCTTACCTTTTTGGAAATACAAATGTAGTCATGCTGACAATATTACTTAGAAAAATATGTAGCTACAGACTAAGAAATAACATGGCATGTCTAATAACTAAGCTCTAAAAGGATAAAAGAGGGACACCCTAGTAAGATTGGTATTTAATTATTATAAAAATAATAAATATTACACAAGTAGTAAATGACAAAATAAGACATCAATTGCCCCATTTATTCCTTTTTATGCTCATCACACTCTTTGCTATAATTCTACTTCTTTGTTTTTCCCCATCACAGGAGAAGGAGGTAAATGAAGGAGAAGAATGAGAAAGATGAGATGGGGACAAGGGGAAGGCAAAGTGAATCACCAGAGAAACAAATATAGAGGGAATCGAGAAGGCACAGACAATAGAGGCAGAAAACAAGGGTAGTAACTGCAATTATAAATTAAAGTTTTGAAGTAATACTATGCATACTACATTTTAACGGACATTCTCATTTAAATAAGAGGAAAGACGACAGGTTTGGAGGGTGAGTGGAAAAGAACATACCAAACAAATCCTCCCCTCCCTGCATCACTTGCCCTTATGCTGACCTTGATTTCTTTCCACCAGAGCAAGTATCACAGATGTTTCAGCCTCTGAGCTGGTGGTATGTCCCAAATCCTATGTTTTTATGAATATTTTACATAGGTTTTTCCCTTATGACTTAAACTCATCTGGACTCAAGGGCCTAAGTTTGGATAGCAGAAGGAAGCATAAATAGAAAAGGAAAGCATCCTATAGAGGAGAAAATCTTAAACCTTGACCGTAAGCAAGGGAGAGAAGCCAGACAGCTTCAATTATTTTTGTTTACTACTACCTGTCAGGGCTCTTCTTGCTGCTGCTCTGAGCAAGTCACCTGCTTCAGTTTCATTAGTGTCTCTTCATTGCCCAGCCCTGGTCTCCAATTATGGTCAGGTAATTGCTTTGTCACCTCTTACCCACATTTGGAAATGTTTATGTTGATAGTCCTGTAACTTGAAACAGGTCACTGAATTTTAAGAAGGTTAGGGTTCTTTTTATTATTCTGCCTTTTGTTAGTTATTAAGAGATGTTTATTGAGGAACACAGAGACCCCCATTTAAATAATTTTTACCAAAGACATCCAATATCATGACAGAATTCAGGATGTGGAGGGAGACTGGCAGGTGGGGAAGGAGAGACAGAGAGGAATAGTTGGCAGGCCCTGTGTGCATCATCTTCTCAGTTTAGAAGCCCATATGGTGCTTCATAATGCTCTGTTCAATTGCCATATAGTTTTAGTCTATATCTTATTAAAAATAAACTCTATTAAGGACAGCATTTCAGTTAAATTATAAATCTCACATTATAATTCACAAGAATTTTTCAGAGGGAGTATCTTGAGTTTAATATAGACTGACCTTGAAAGATAAATTGAGACATCTATTTTTTTAATGAAAACATTTTTTCTAAAAGAACTGTTTCCACTATTTAGTTTGTAAAGGACATAAAGATTACATGTCTTTTGTTAAAATACAGTTAAAGTGCAATTTTAATATTGTCAACAAAATAAAGTAAACCAAAATATAATAAATAAAACCTCCCCAAATATTCTACTGCCCATAATTGAGGCAGGCCCTCTTCCTTCTGTAGCTTGATGTACAAAAGGAAGGTAAGAGTCTTAATTTTAAACCCTGGGGATGAACTACACAAAGCAAATCATAGTCCCTGCCCTTAAAAATCTTGTAATCTGGCTTATCTGATGCGATGTAGC
This sequence comes from Lemur catta, assembly GCF_020740605.2. Lineage (NCBI taxonomy): Eukaryota > Metazoa > Chordata > Mammalia > Primates > Lemuridae > Lemur > Lemur catta. The sequence goes on from NC_059135.1 coordinate 45,314,463, forward strand.
TATAATAGCGAATTGTAGTGGCTCACAACTGTCAGTGATATATTAGGGTTTAATCTTACAGTTGGTCAAATACCATGCTACTTGGAATTAATCATACTAAACTGTATGTTTTATTTAATTGCCAGGGTAATTTTTGGAAAACATAAATAAATACACTTAAAGGAAACTGGACTTTATTTTCTATAATCTTACTGATAGTTTTAGATCTGAGCTATTTACACTATCTACATTTCACATATAGTCCAGTCACAAACCATGATTTGAGTGGTCTTCAATATCACATTGACTGTGTAAGAGGGCCACCTTCTCCTCTGATGCTATCCTTCCTACCACCCACTGCTTCCTGGATTTGTAACTTAAGGGAAGTAGACCAGCTGCCTTGAGCAGACTCACTCAGAGCACACTCATAAAAACACAAACGCCTAAAAAAGCCCAAGGAAAAATGAGATATGGAAGCAATGCCCATCAATGATAATTCTTATAAATGTGCTCACACTATGATTTCCTTTATCTGGCTTTTGGACATGGAGACATATGCTTATTTTCATTAACATGATTTCCCCCCAAAAGATAAATATATGCTTTTGGCAGAGAAGTCAAAACAAATGTGAAAATTGAGAAACATCCAAGTTATTATCTCGACAATTGGCTTTTATACACCAGTTGGACATCTTCAAGAACCAAAGATTTATCGTCCATTGACGTAAACCCATAGTGTAGAAATTCTAAAGATATGCCAGGGAACCAAGAGATTTCTATTCCCAAAATAGGTACTGTTCTTTTATTGCCTAATAGAATAATAGAATATACTTTACAGGATAAAATGAGATTCATAGGAATTTTAAATACCAAAAAAAAAAACAAATAAAATAATTAATGACATCTAATACTTAGAATATACCAGATATTATATGTAATTTAATTAATTCATTAAACTTACAAAAATGTTTAATTAGTATAGAATCTTAGATATTTTCATACATTTCCGATGATGCTTTTACTTAAATTTACTTGGAAAATTTACTTTGTAGCCATTCAGAAAATTTGAACATTTTCTCTAAAGTTAAAAAATAATTTGACTTTAAAGCACATACATAGATACATCTGTCAAATAAAAGATCAAAGACATCAATTTTTTGCTAAATTGAATATAGTTTAAAAAATTCACAGAACATATATTTTGAAATATTTAAGGTTGAGTTTTTAACTTAAATTACTTATTTTCCCTGAAATCACACAGGTTTACATTATAAAGTGATAAACTAATTTGAAAAGGCAATGCCTGATTTAAAAATAATCTAATAAAAGTAATATATTTTATAATTATATAAATTATTAAACTAGGTTAATTAAGATATTTTCAGCAAATGTTTCTAAATGCCTGACATAAAACTCCCAAATTGATTTTCATTTTGGTGCTTTGGACTTGGAATTGATAGCTTTATTAGTTGGAAAAGGAACTTTAATATCCAGATATAGCCTTAAGCTAGTTATTTCCTGCTCCAGTCACATAAAGCTTCACTTACAATAGTTAATTTGGGATTTTTAAACTTAATTAATATTTCCTTTTCTAATGTGTAGGTAAATAAGTCCCAAGCAGATTTGCCTGTAAATATCCTGGCTAAATAACACTTTCAAATTTCTTCTATGTTCATAGCATTAATATTCCATTATCAATTAAATTAGTTTACATATGAACAAATATAGACCTAATGGTCAGTCTGTAATGATTTAAAACATAGTTTACATGTGTTATAGTTTTTTATAAACATAATTAGAGGTTGAGCATCACAAGAATACTCTAAGGTTGGTAGGACAGCTATTCTTATATCCCTTCAGGATCATATTGATAAACCTCATGTTATTGAATGTCTCCTTCCAACAAGGACCATGGTGACATTGTTACATGGATGACCTCTCTGAAACTTCGTGACAACCCAGTGAAGTAAGTTCTGTGATTAGTACTTTATGTTGGAGGAAACTAGAAATATTAAGCAGTCTCTTCAAGGTTACTGAGTTAGTAAGTGGTGAGACTGGGAATAGATTCAAGCTTATCTTAACCTCTTTTGGCTTTTTATTTATAGATGAAGAAACTGAAATATAGAGAGCTTAAGTGTTTAGATCACTAGCAAGGAGTAGTGCCAGAAGCTGAACCCAGTCACTATGAATCCAAATCCAATGTTGATTCTACTCTACCAAATCATTGTAAAAGTCTTCATAAATACAGTTTGTCCATTTAAATCATGTGAGGTTAGCAGTGACTTTCAGTAGGTCTAGATTAGATGTTATTATATATATTTTACACTGAACCTATCCTTTGAGGTATAAATACATCTTATTTATGTGATTTTTGATTTTATAGTTTCAGCCTTTTGCCTCCTTCCTTCATTTCTTCCTCCCTCCCTCCTTCCATCTCTCTCTTCCAACCTTTCTTCCTTCTGAGATAACTCCAATTTTTTCTGGAGTTTTAGCTAATGGTAATGGGGAAGGCAGTTGGGTTCTCTTGCATGAAATAATCATGAATATACAATTAGCTAATGAATATTCAGTATTTTATGGAGCATTTGGGTGGGGGAAGGTCCTGTGCATATATTTTAACATACTTACAGTACTGCAAGTACATAATCATACATTTGTCATTGATGTGAATTAAGAGCAACAGAAATAAATATATATTTATGTTCATTGTATTTATTGAAACTACTTAAGTGGATGAAAAATTTTATATCAATATTTGACAATCTGTGTACATGTGAAGAAATGTATAACTGCATAGGTCAAGATAACATATTATTTTGAATGTAAAAAATATGGCCTTACTTTAACCAAAAAAAGAGTTGAGTTTTGATTTTAAAAATATAGAGAATTTGGTTAACTCAGACACTATTTGCTTTAAGAAGTATTTGTTATACATCAGTGTGGCCAATTTAATAATTTGGCAAGGTTTTGAAGTAAGAGAGATTAGTCCCTTGCAAGATAACCTCTCTTTTTTGTATCTCTTGTCTCTCTCTTCATGTAACAAAGCCCTTCAGCACTGTTCTGACTCCCTGCTTCTTTCAAGAATGATTTGATGTCAGTAATTTATGCCTTGTGGTCCTTGTGTTCTCCAACAGTTATTTGCAATTTAACATTTTTAAGTAATGCTACAATAAAAAGCTTTTTCCTCAAAACAATCTTAGGCATTATCAAGCAAGTGGGGAACATATTTGAAAAAAAGGAAAATGACTTCTTGAGCATAGCTGAAGTGAACTTCTAATCCATATCTGCATAAAACTGACCATGAAACCAACAAATCATTTGATAGGTGTTTTCACAAGTGCTTATTAAAATGATATGCTTGAAGCTCTGACTCGGGTGGGGCAAAGGCAATATATGTAACCTAAACATTTGTACACTGTAGTATGCCAAAATAAAAAAAAATATTCCTGGTTGGGTTAAATTCAGAACTTTGGTATGTAAATCCTGGACTGCCTCTGAAAGCTCACTGTTTGTTCTGGGGATGCAGAATAAAACTAATGCAAGCCCACTGTTTGGCCTAGCAGCTAGGGGGAGAACAGAGAAATTCTTGAAAGCTTCCAATTATTTGTGATGGCTCTCGAGCCTCTTTTGCTTCTAATTTTTAATGATATGTATATGCAGAGTTTAAGGCTGATTCAGTAACTTGGGAATTCACCAGGAGTAAAATAGACCACTTTTGTGGAACCAACCTCTGTTTTGTGATGTTGACAATTAGATCCTTTAAAGACAGTGCGAATGCTCTGGCCATTTCTAACACTGTAGACTGATTTTTGACATGATCTTAGGTATGGATTAGGATAGTGAATGGTGAACATGTGAATGTTGGGTCTAGCCATAACTCATTACTGCTGCAGGCTCATCTCTTAGATTATTTAATGTTAATGTTTAATTTTACTGAATGAGTACTTTTTACTACTTAAAATTAAAATGTCATTTTACAAAATTTGATGCCATATATATTTGATTCCCCCAGTTTTAACAAGCTTTGTAGAATACAGTAGAGGAGTACTAGACCTATAATATGTCCACAGAATATTTTAAAATCGCTATTCACATTTATTGACTTTTTTCTTGTTTAGAATCTATTTGTAAGATAACTATCTGATTAATTTTAGAATTAAAAGAAAAACATGTGCCAGGAGCCAAATAACTGAAGATATTTTGCTTATATTGCATGAAGTAGATAAGAATATAGACAGAGCTCAGTTAAAAAAGAAGTAAAAAAATATTGGGGAAAGAATAAAATCTAAAATTCCTTGAATTAATGGTATATGCCCAATATCTTTTCATACATTGTATCTGTTCTCATAATATGTGCAGAAATGATTGTTCATACATTTATTTAACAAATATAGGTGGAGCACTTACTTTATTTCAAGCCCTGTTCTAGGTTTCTGTGTATATACCAGCAAGAGAGACATGGTCCCTATAAATGTAAATCAAGGAGCTTACATTTGAGAATGAGCAAAACACCATAAACAAATAAACACAGGGCAATGTGACTGGAAGTGTCACCTGAAGTTGTCTGGTATTTTAGGTTGGATGGACAGACCAAGGGTCCTGGTGGTAGCATCAATTTGAAGATATGAGGAAATGGGTGCTGGTAGAGGGAGCAGCAGTCTCAAAGGCCCTAAGTCAAGAAAGAGCTTTGTACGTTGAAGGATTAGAAACAAAAATTGCCAGCGTGGCTGGAGCAAAATCAGTGAGAGGGAGAGTAGCTGGGGAGGAAGTCAGTCAGAAGGGCACTTCTGACACATAAATCAGAGCTCAAAATCCCTCAAGAGTTTCGTTTTTGAAGAGCTTCAATCTCTTCCTCAAAATTTGTCAAGAGCTTCCCATTACACCTAGAACAAAATCCCAGGACTGTTCAGTGGTCTCTGAGGCTCTGCATGATCTGACTCTGCCATCTACCCACCAACTCTCCTGTTTACTTCCTACCAGCAACATGTCTCCTTGCTGATTGTTCAATATGCCAAGTATCTCCAGCCTCAGGATGTTTTTATTTGCTATTCCTTCTGCTTGAAATTCTCCTTCCATAGATAAATACACGGCTTCTTCATTAGTTTTGTTTATTTAATTTTCATTCTCTGCTCAAATGTTAAAACCTTAAAGAAGCCTACCCTCAATATCAACACAAAATCTACCCCTTTATTCTCTCTATTCCTTTACCATTGCATCTTCCAGCTGCTGTGGCTGTGCAGTAAATTATGCCCAAATTTAGTTGCTTAAGACAACAATAGTTAATTATCATTTCTCACAGTTTTTGTGGATCAGAAATTTGAGAATAGTTTGGCTGGTGGTTCTGGCTCTGGGTGTTTTATGAAGTTGCATTCAGACAGTGGCTGTGGCTGAGGTCATCTCTTAGACTTCACTCACACATCTGGCACCTGATCTGGGAAGACTCAAAAAGCTAGGGACTGGAACACCTGGGGCTCCTTAGTCATCTTTCTCTTTCTCTATAGGGACTCTCCAGTATGGTGCCTTCAGAGTAGTCAGAATTTTACATGGTGGCTCAAGGCTCTGAAGGCAAATGTCCCAAGAGAGAGCTAGCCAGGCAGAAGCCATATAACCATTTATGAACTATACTTGGAAAGTCAGTCAGTGTTCCTTCTGTGCATTCTGTTGGGTGAGGCAGTTACAAAAGTTTACATCTTGAAGGGAGGAGGGGGGAGGTAGGCCTCATCTCTTGATGGAGAAGCGTCAATATGACATTGTAAGAACATGTGGAATGGTATACAAGTATTGTCCCATTTGGAATATATAGTCTTCCACATTGCTTTATTCTTTCTCCAAAGTTTTCCCTCTATCACAAGAATATACGTCCTATAAAGACAGGACTTCTACTATCTTCTTTGCTGCTGATCAATCTTCTTTGTTACACAGATCAATGATTGGCATATAGAAGGTGCTCAATGTTTTCTGTTGTTGAATGAATAAATATTTCCTGAATCAATGATCTATGAATCAATAGAAGTATTATGGAAATGAGTGTTTTAGAGATAGAAAAATTTTTTATAATATTCTATAAACTGTTCCAGAAACACAATAAAAGAATAGAACATATTAAATTATCTTAAAAGTGACTTGGTTTTCATGATGTGTACCTAAATAGAAAACAGAAAATAAATGCTTCGTATATAATATTTTGGAAAAACTATGCCTTTTTTTATAACATTATAATGACTGAGTTCTCAGTTGATATAAATCATAACAGTATGAGGGGTATGACTTTAGGTTGTAATCTGCTCATATGCACAGATTATAACATTGGAAATAGCATATTAATCTTTCAGTCACAACCATACAAACACAATAATCTAGCTCATACTATATCAATGAAGATGAGCTATGTGGTACAGTGACCTTATGTTTTAGACTATTCACTTTATCATTTTCAGTGGGGGTATACCTTAAGGTTTCCCTCTTAATAACACTTCTCAAGGACATGAGAATCATACCTACAGGGAAATGGGTGATTTTTCATTCAAATTGAAAACACCCTAAGTGTTCACAGTTGGGAGAATGGTTCAGAAGATAATTATATACCACCATCTAAGGTATAGGCATTTAAAAAGATGATGCAAAAGAGAAGGCAAAAGATCATTTTTCATAGCCAACAGGTTTACCTCACTAAAATTTCAAGATAATTAACTAAAAATTCAGGATAATAAAATTCAATTAGTAGATAGAAAATAATATTAAAAACCCACTAGTTTTCTTATAAACAGCACTGATTAGAAGACATAATAGGAAAATAAGAAATCATAATAGCAACAAAATATAAAACACTTAGGACTGATGACCAGATATGAATATGAAGGAATAAACTGAGAGAAAATGCAGTAGTAAAGTGTTTGAGTACAGGGTTTGGAATTAGCCACATCTAGGACTAAATCCTGACTCTGTTAGGTACTACCCATGGGGCTTAATCTCTCTGAGCTCAGTATTTCTCATCTATAAAATGGATATAATAGTTGAAATATTGATGTGAGATTAACAGAGAGCATACGTCTGGAAAAAACATTGGAAAATAATATATATTAAGTGTAATTTAAAATGCAGCAAAACTTTATTAATAGAGTTGTGGGACTTAGTAAGAATAGAGTGCGGGAACAATAAAACAGCACAGGTGCTTCAGGGACAAATACAGTACTAGCATATCTAAAGATGTACTGTTTGACAAGGGCCACAACACATACTGAGGAAGGCAGAAGAAGAATTTCAACAAATGGTTCAATAAATGGTTTTTCTTTGAAAAAAACATAGCTAGATGTATACTTTTCCTCTAAACCCAGAGAAATTCCATATATATCAGAGCATTAAATAAAATAAAACTATGTATCAATTAGAGTAAAATCTAGGTAAGTATTGGATGTTGACTTTGGAAAAAACTTCCAAGACAAAAGAGAAATAGCAGGACCACAGATATTCTACAGGTAATAATTATAACATATTACACTTCAACTTCCATATCTTGATTTTTTTCAACTTTAGACAGTATTACTTAATTCTCCACAATATAAGCTGAGAATGTCAGTGATTTATGAACTTCCCTTCACCTCTCATCCCTCTGTTTTTCTCCCAATATCTGTCAGCTATACCATCACTTTTACTAAGGTTCAGAACATTTATATTTTATTCTGCATCTATAGTAAAATCATGTTTTGCCTAGAAGTTGAATTCTAAAGACTAAAAACTGACAAACAATATTTGATATTATTGTGTAAGTATTATTGATATACAATATACTACATGCTTGAGACCCACTGAGGAAGAAATGTATTAATAATTCTTTCTTTGCTTTTTAAACAACTTTATTGAGGTATAATTTACATACCATAAAATTCACTCATTTTAAGGGTACAATTTGATGGTTTTTAGTTTTTAGTAAACATAGCAAGAGATGAATTATCACAATTCAGTTTTAGAAACTTCTCATGTTTTCATCACACCAGTAACATGTCCCAGTCATCACGAGTATATGGAGTTTATTTTTTTATGTCATCAATTACTTTAAATCATTCCATATTTTAGTTTAGCTTATAATCTAACCATGGCTTTTTGGTTCAGATTGGTCCTCTTTAAAATAATTTTTAATTAAATATTTTACAAGTACAAAAAGATATAAAGATATTGCCTGTACAACTGCATATTCACTGCATACTCACTGCTCAAGAAATAAAACACTTCCAAAACAGGTGAAGTACCTTATGTATTTTCACCTCAGCAGCATCCTGCTTTCTCCTTGTCAGAGGTTACCATTATTTAGAGTTTGTGGTCTATCATTTCTTAAACTTTTACTAACTACTATATATTTTTCCTGATTAGCAGATGAATAAATGTCATTATACTGTCTAAATTCCTACTGGACTTTATTTTTGCTCAACACTATTTTCATGAGATTTATTTATGTGTATAGTTTTTTTTTTTTTTTACCGCAGGTCATACATTTTACCCTTTTATGAATATGCAACATTTCCAGTGAATGGAAAGTTAAGTAGGGTATTTTTTTTTTTTTTTTGCTATGGCAACAACACTGTAACTACAGTAAGTACCCACTGAATGCCCTCGGTAGGTTCTCAGGTTCTTGTAACTGTGATTTTAAGAAAAACGACGCATAGGCCGGCGCGGTGGCTCAGGCCTGCAACCCCAGCTTTCTGGGAGGCCGAGGCGGGCGGATCGCTATAGCTCAGAGGTTCGACACCAGCCTGAGCACAGCGAGACCCCGTCTCTAGAGATAAGAAACAAACAAAAAAAAAAAAAGAAAAAAAAATACACAAAACCACAAAACCCAGCCGGCGTTCTGGCGCGCACCTGTGGTCCCGACTACCGGGGAGGCTGAGGCAGAAGGATGGCTCACAGCCCAGGACCTGGAGCTTGCGGTGACTACAATCACCGAAGTCTACCCAGGGACACGGAGTGACACTCTGTCTCAACAACAACAACAACAAAAATACAGGGAGACTGATGGAGTACTTATTGCAGGAAAGATAAATAAGTAAACAAAAGAAAAACGACGTATAATGAAACCAATTTTACCAGAGTCTAATGGATATAATTAAGAGTTAAGTTCCTACTGCATATTTCTGGTCACCAAACATCACCAAATTTCTAAATAAAGACCAAAACACGTCTAATGTTAAACATTGAAATAAATGTGGGCTATACATACATTTAAGACAGATTAATAAAAAACAAGTAAGATAATTTACCTAAATTTTGGTTCGTCAGTGAATGAAAGTGGTCACAGGAGCTGGTAGGTTAAATCGAGGAATAAATGTTTACAAGGTGACAATTGTCAAGGAGCACCTCCTCCTACCACGCAGTTGCAAAACAAACTCCAACTAACACGGCTGCTCACTGAGAGCCGTCGTACCACATCACTTACTGTCGTGCGTTTGTGTGATTATCGTTTGCTTTGCAAATTTTTATTTCACAGTAGCTCGTATTCATTCATTCATTTTCCCACCTGCTTACTCCAGTTCAGGATCCGGGGGGCTGGAGCCCATCCCGGCAGCTCCGCGCACAAGGCGGGAACCGGACTCTGACAGGAAGCCGTTCGGTCGCGCGCGCGCTCACGCCCTCAGACTCCCTCAGCCCGGGCCCATTCGACGCGCTGAGGAACCTGACGCGCACAACATCTTTGGGACGCGGCAGGAAACCGGATTCCCAGGAGAAGACCCTCGCGGACAGGGGGAGAACGTGCGAACTCCACGAAGTGGCCCCAGCGGGAATCGAGTTTTTTTCCTCATCACTGTTAGAAGCCAAGGGAGTGGAACGGAATGACGGAATGACGCTATTCGGAATGACGCTTGTTGTGTAAGTCTCATTTCTACATGTAGGAAAATATTTTAGTGTACGTACATTTTCATCTTTCCTAGACATTGGTAAATTGCTTTACAAAATGATTTTTTGCCAATACACCCACAAGGGGTAAGGCTCCTATTGCTCCACGTCCTTACCAGTGTCTGGTATCACCAGAATTTTTTCCTCAAAATTATTGGATGTGGAAGGTTTAACTAGGTATATTTGGTCACTTTAAAATTTCACTGAATGCTTGTAATTTTGAACATCTTCTGTCATGCCTATTGTCCATTTTCTGTTTCTGCTTCTGTGACTTTCTTGTTCATATTTTTATACCTTTTTCTATTAACTTGCTTGTGCTTATCTTATGATTTCTAGGAGTTACTTACATATTATAGATACAAAACCTTCGTTGGTTATTTTATATGCATTGAAAATAATCTTCTTAATCCTCTTTTGGGGATTTTCGTGTCTCCCTCTGAAGTAAATGACAGACATACTTACAGTCTAGTGTGATAAAGATAATGTTTCCCTCTGGAGCAAAGATTTGGAATGCTTACAGCCCATTATAAAAGATTCAGGTTCCCTAAGCTCAAGATCCCTCTCCTGAAGCACAATCCGTTGTCTGTGCAGGTGTCATCTGTCTGTCTTGTGTCACCCTGTGGGAAATGGGGCTTATAGAAACTGCACAAAAATGCTGATATGCTGTTTTTGGTGTGAGCAATAAATACGGTTCTTTATCTCTGATACTTAGGAGTGTCTTCCAGTATACAGACAAATGTGAGATAACTTGGTAGCTTGTAAGAATGGTGAAATCTCAAAACTTCCACGGTTCTTAAATATCTTATTGTATCTATTAATAAGATGAGGTATATCAATTTTATTAAACTTTTCAGAGAGTCAGCTTTTTATTTTGTCTCTACAGACTTTCTGTTTTTTTACTTTATTGATGTCTGCTCTGATATTTTTTCCTTATTTTTATTTATTTTGTTTTTAATTTGCTCATTTTCTTCCAGTTCCTTAATGTGGATCCTTACGTCATTAATATAAGATATTTATTTTTAATATATTAATAGATATGCAGTGCTATAAATTTCCTCCTAGGTACTGCTTTAACTCTATCCCACAAATTTTGATATATTTTGGTTTTCATTCAGTTCAAAATACTTTCAAATTTTTCTTTTGATTTCTTCTTAGATTCATGGGTTATTTAAAAAATGTATTAATTAGTTTCCAGGTATTTGGAAAAGTTTCAAAGCTCTATCTCTTAGTGACTTCTAATTTAATTTCACTGGGGTCAGAGAATATACTTTGTATGATTTGAATCTTTCTAAATTTGAGATTTGTTTTATTTCTTTTAAAAATATGTTTTTATTTTATCAATCAATCTTTAAAAAAATATTCTTGATGAATTTAATTCACTTTTTTGGAAGCCATCAATTTCTTTATCCCTATGATTTATTGTTCTAATTTGAACTAATTTCTTCCTAGCCCATCTTCACAGATGCCAAACGGGATTTTGTTTTAAATTTCTAATGCTAGGTTAAGTACATGCTTTTGATTTTAGTTCATTACTTTTCCTATTTTTCAAGTATATTAACTCAATCAATTATTTTAAAAGAGTATTTGGGTAGTATGCTTTCTGAATTTGATTCTTCTGAATAGGTCATCATTCATCTTTATCATTGAGTGATGGTTTGCTGGGTAAGGAATTAAAATTATTTTCTCTACCATTTGCTACACGATGCCAATATAATGTTAATATGAAAACCAATAAAGTTAGTGCCACAAATACTTAGAACAACTTTACTTATAAATAAGGGTGTAGTTTCTAAACAAAATGAACAACAGCAATGCATAAAAACAATGGCAAATGATTTGGGAAATGGTTCATTATCAGTAAAATCTATTGAATAAATACACTACAGTAAAAAGAAGAAAAATCATGCAATAGTATCAATAGTAATAAAAACTAACAATTATAGAATAATTATTTTGTGCCAGATACTGTTTTAAGTTCTTTATAACTCATTTAATATGTGAATATTATGAAGATGTTATTATTATGCTCATTTTATACATGAAGAAACAGACACAGAATAGAAACTTGTGAAAAATCACATAATTCTTTCAGTCAAAGAATAGAGACTCAAACCCAGGTAGTCTGGATTTAGAGTCTATTCTGTACTATATATTGGCATCAAGAGATAGTCATTCTATAAATTTTTGTCACCATTCCAAATAAAATATTAGGTAAATAGAAATGAAGTATTCTAATAGAGGTAATTTATCTGAATGTAGAGTAAAAGCAAAAGAAATGAAAACTATGAGAGATGAGAGACATATTACATCAGTTTTTACTGTATATTAAGGAGTAATATTTTCTCAACTTTTCCCCACAGAACTTATATGAATGTTTTGTTTTGGCAAGCATATTTTAATTTCTAAGAATCCTTTATTGTGTTATTTCTCTTTTTCATGACATAATTTTTTGGTTTAGTTTAAATTGATGAATGCAACATCTCAAATTTTTCTCAATATTTTAATTAGAAAAAAAGTTGTACACTATTCCCTAAGTTCTATTCTGTTCTTTTCAATGTGATTTGTCTTATTTTTATTCTTTTAATACATCTTATAGACATTAGTTATAAACTAAAAAAGAAAAATGCTTTGACTTCTCTATATTAACAGAAGTAACTTTTTGATGCTTCCTGAGGCTGAAGATTATCTTGGTGATGGATTTAAATAATGAACTGTTCTATCCACTTTATTATTTAAAATTTTATTTTATGAAACATTTAATGAAATAATTAAGCTTTTTCTTTAGTCAATAACCCAATTAGTATACCCTGAGTTCTTAAATATCAATATGTATAGAAGTGACATAGTGAGAGCAAAGGGCAAATGAGTGGTAATAATGGGATAAGACTCACTAACACATACTTAAGTAGAATAGTACCCATTTTCTACCTTGTTAAAGCTGGCCAATGTGAGGGCTTGAAATTTCATGGCATATTTAGAAAATCATCTGTGGGCCCAAAGGGCTTGTAGCCTCAAGGATTTTGGTATCTTGGCTCTTAAAATAATGATAGTAGGGTAAGTGCTTTTTATGGAGATTTTTCGCTGTGATTCATCTTTGAGAGCAGAACTTGGATGTTTGTTGACTATTTCATTAAAGAAAAATCTGTTTAGAGTTTATTAAATGAATGTAGCTAGGATTACAAGTGAAGGCATAGTGAAGATAAAATTGATATTTTCAGAGCAAAGATTAACTTATTTTTGACAACTCTGGTGAATGCTCATAGGAATGTGGTTTTAGCTGTATAAAGCTGTCTGCTAGTTAAAGACATTAAATTCAGATTGAGTTCTGGAAATACCTTGTCTGAGAGAGGAAAACTGAAGCTTTACTTGACTTAACTTCTAATTTGTAAGTCAGAAGGCATTTTCTATAAAATTTTGCATAGGTTCTGTTTACATGTGTATTATCAGGACTTTGACTATTAGAGACCATCAGTGTCATTTGAATAGATGTAGTAATTTTATACTGGAAGACTTCTTGTCAATAAAGTAATAGTACCTATATTTAGAGGATTGGCTTTAAATCTGGAGAATGTCTCTTGTTTCTTAGTTTCCTCAACTGTTAAACAGGAATATTACCTACCTCACAGGCTTTTTTAAGAATTAAAAAAGGTAATAGGTGTTAGGTACTAAGAACAGTATCTGATACATAGGAAACACTCAATAAATATTCTATATTATTACCTATCTACCATCTTTGAATATCTCTACCTTAAAACTCAAGGCAGGTTATCTTGCAGGAAGAAATAAAACTGCTGGGGTTTCCAAACAAGAAGAAATATTGCTTATAAGTAGATTTTTCTTAGCAGCTTGCAGATAGCAATAGCTGTTATGTAGCTCACACTCAAGGTCTGTGCTTGTTTCAAAGAAAGCATACCATGTGTTGGGAGCTTGGTTGACAACTCAGTTCTGATTCCTTTTATATCCACTTTCTCTCATTTTTCTTCTAAAATGCACAAGCAGCAAAGCATCAATTTATCTCCTCTCTCTCCCTCTTTCTACTTCTCTCTCTCTCTCTTTTAAACACACAGACACACACACCTGCTCCTTTTTTCTTCAACACGCACACCCTTGCGTTTACACTAGTTTTATTTTGTTTATTTTTAAATCCCCAAAGGATTCACAGAGCAGGCTGTGTGCAGCTGCTGTGTTTTCTACTGGTTAAATTGGCAGTTACCTACTGTGTGGAGTTGCTAGGAGAAGGTGAATAAGCATGATTACAGCATCAGTTGATGTCCGTATTCTTGCAGTAACAACCTGTGGAGCTCTGTGGTCTGTCTTCTGTATGGCTCTATATGTTATTTTCTCTTGGTTGTCATTAACGTTTGTTGCTTTTATTGTTAGAGCATGATATATTTTTAAGTGTTGGTTCCAGATCAATTAAGAGACAAAAACCTTGGCATTTAAACAGGCACTTTTTTCTCAGGGTGGTGCTGCCGATACTGCTTCCTACCATCTGTTTTCTTATTACATCCTGCTCTCGTTCTGTTGGTAGGGAGGAATTCAGCCTCTTCTGGAGCGCGAAAGTCATTCACGTTTCTCTTATGAATAATAGAGCTCGTAAGCTGTAGGAATTCTTATGTGCTTCAGTGCACAGAACAGTAACAGATGAGCTGCTTTTGGGGAGAGCTTGAGTACTCAGTCGGTCAGTAGTACAGTAGCAGGCTCACATGTGCGGATTGTTCCCGTGAGGTCAGAGCATCTGTTTATGCTGCTGTCTGCTTGAGGCGGGTGATGTGGTGAACAGGGGATGTGCCTGTCAAAGTCAATAGCGATTCTGGCAGAGGCTTCCCTCGGCTTTGCACATCAGCACTGATTTGATAGATAAGAGATGCTACTGTATAACTGTTTGAGATTTGTAGTGGACTGAGGAATACTTGTTCTGGCTGCTGAAACTGACTGTAACTGTATTGCCTTAGGAACATCATCATGGGGTCAAGTGCTACAGAAATTGAAGAACTGGAAAACACCACTTTTAAGTATCTCATAGGAGAACATACTGAAAAAATGTGGCAACGCCTGAAAGGAATGTGAGTATGTTCTTTGCTTGGTTCTATGATTTTATTGCCCCCCAAAAGATTTGAGTATTAACGTGACTAATTGTTGATGCTGTCTGCCTTTGTGGACTACTGTTTCCTTTAGAAAGATTTTCTCTTGAAAAATAAAATGTGTCCATCTCAGCTAACAACTTGTTGAGGGATGGGTGGTTTTTTGCACTTGTACATTTCATAAAAGTAAGGTAACTGCCCAAGAAGTCACTTCACAGTTATACTACGTGGTTTCTTTTATGCATTCTGTACGTGCTGTTTGGATATGCAGAAAGGTAACTAGGAAAGCTGATTGCCTGGGTACTGGCCAAAATACAATTTCCCTTAGATAAGTAGAAAGAAAAATAAGACTGATACTTTCTCTGTGATTATATTTTGAAAAACAATGATAGGATTAGTATGATAAATAATTATACTCCATTATGCTTATTCTTTATGTCTTTAACAATATTTCTATAAGAAAAAAATGTTTATGTGCTAAAAATATTAGCATCATATCAAACTTATTAGAGAGTTTTGGCTTTAAATTAACCATTTCACTTCTTCTGAGAGTACAGAATAGCTCATGGTATATAATAAATAGCCCTTACTGAGATAGGGTCAAGAATTGTGCATTTATGTTAAGTGTAAAATGTAATGACCTGAGTCAAACTTTAATTGCAATGCTGCTCACCTTGCTTTTACACCTTTACTCTTTGTGGTTTTAGCTGTGTAGGCTACTAATTCCTGTTTAGTGTTCTAGCACCACACTATGTTTATATGATTTATTTTAATTGTGCCATAATTTAAAAATCACATTTAACAATTGGATAAAAATGTGAAATATGAGTATTTACAGGCCATTGTAATTGCTTAGTATATTTATAGATCTCAAAGGAAAATATATCTGATTTTCTATAGTAACAGATGAAGGAATCCTACACCATGCAAAATAGAGTTTTCTAAGATTCATATATCTAATGCTGTGGTTTACATGCTTTTTTTATAAAATACAGTATCTGAATAAATTTGATGTTCCTGTTTTGATATTTATTTTTTAAGGAAAAATATCAAACTTTGTTTAGATGTAAAAAATCTCTTCTACTTTTCTCCATTTGAATGTATTTAATGATGTTTGTGTATTTAAATGTTCTCTGCATATTTTCTCACTACTTGAAGTAATACATGGCATTATAGCGCACTAGTGTAAGAGTACACTAAAGCAAACAACATTTAGCAGAGAATAACTTTTGAAAAGGAAGCCATCTTTACATCATTTGAATGAACTAGAGAAATCTGTTTCCAAAACCCATTGAAGATTTAGAAATTACAGCTTTTTGGTGAGGTTGTTCTCTAGGGAAGCAAATACTCCTGTCACAGCAAATAACAGCTCACAAAATTAATTAGCATAGATGCAGATTAAACATTAGCAATCATCAGATGATTTGTATTCTAACCTAATGAGTGGATGAACATTTGCACCGGAAAATTTATATATCATGTTATAACCTATTTTAGATTCTATTCTCTTTAGCAGGATAGGATGTTATGTTTATTTTGTTTTGTTTGTATTTGTTTTATTTTTCTGTAGTTACTTAAATGTATGAAGATGTGGTGTAATGGATTTATGCATGTCTTTAAGAAATTTGAAAAGTGATTTTGTGTTTACCTACCACTTTAGGGGCAAAGTTACTGACTTTATCAATTGAACTCAAATATCAATCTGTCATTTTATTTCAGAAAAGTATGATAGACATTCAAAAGTGAATCTTCATGAATTAATAGAAAGGTATATTAATGTATGTACATGCTAAATTAATTTTGAGCTGTGGTTACATACAGCCACTAAATGACCATTAACCAGTTTTTTTTTAAGTCATTATCATAAGACTGACTAAAATAATTGATTGTTTTTGCATTGAATAAAGAAAGAATTTGCATTTTGGTACTATCACTTTAACTTGTACTTTGACTTAAGACATTTTCAGTGTTCTAGGCTTAGGATTGTCAAAGGAAAAAGCTCTAACTCTAAAATCTGCCTGACTAATGACAACCAAATTGTTTAATTATGATCTTTTGTGTAGTGTGCATTCAAAGCAGTGATATGAGGGACTCCCTATACCATTGCTGAAATTATCTTGCCTATTTAAAATGCAATATTGATTCAAACAGAATTTTGGCTTATCAAAATTGCTAGTTCTAGAATTCTACTTTTAAGTACTGGCAATTAAAATCATGCTACTCATGAAAGCTATCAAACCATGGTGCAATAATTTTCTTATTTTTGGTAAAATAGACTGAATTAAGGCTTTCAGATACTTGTTTGGAAAGTGATTTTTTGATCTTTTACTATATTTAGTTCTACAAATACATAGGCTTATTTCAGCAGGATATTCTGTTTTTAATTGGGTTTACAATATGTACATTTTGAGATTAAATAAAAAATAGAGACAAAGGTGAAAGTAAAACGTGTTTATTCAGTTATACCTTTAATATAGAAAACATGAGGCACTACAGGTATATATTTAGAGAAAGTTTTTTATAGGCATTGCCATATAACATAACATTTTAGACAGTCTTTTGAGTCTACAGAAATAATTTTTAAATTTTGTAACACATGTGGAAAACATTGGTAAGCTAAACTGAAACATCAGTTTTTCTCTACTATTTTGTTGATTTCTTTTATTGAACTTCTAAATCTTCTTCATGTAATATTTGAGACACCATTTAAGGTGATGTGCCAAGAAATCTCTTATTCTTTTGTAAAAACAAAGGTGAAACAGTTTCTTACTCCCATTCTAATGTAGACTTCTATGCTATAGTTATTAATTTTCTTCTTATAGTTACAACTTTTATCTTTAGCTTTATTCAATCTATATTCTACCACTAATTTGTCACTCAGTATGACAGTTTAGATTTTACATTATAACTCACCATCTATGATGGTGAAACTATGGGTAAATAACTATGGCATCAGGTCCTTAATAAATGAGATTTAAAAAGAATTATACATTTGGCCATAAGTTATCGATTGTTTAAGGCCTGGAAAACACATCCTATTTCTTATGCCATCTTAACACCAAATGAAATTTTTTATTCAGAAGTTTCTTGTGAATATGGGACCTAGACTGCTTCCTACCTACTAAAAAAATTTATCTATCACTAGTGTTTGTAAAGACTATTAATTTTATTAATTTCCAATTGGAAAGTTGATTTGAAGATTTTATATTATTTAATTTCTGCATAATTTTTTTCATTTTTAAAAATAATGCCTTTTGGTGTCATGGAAATGTTGCTTTTTTCTTCTCTAAACAACAAAGAGCTCCACAACTGTTGAATTTTAAAATATTAAACATAGTGTAAAACATTGGTGCTGCTCTTTCCAGTCAGTGTGATTGTTCTAATAATTCTACCTAAGAGGTGACAGCATTTTCAGAACACTGTGGTCAGGTATAAATTCCAGTGGAAACCACATGAAGTTATAGGGAAAACTAAATCCAAGTGTTATCTCACTCAATTGTTCGACAGAAGTGAAGAAAGCTTGAAGTGCTCAAAACCTTAACCTATTGACAACAATGTAACACTCACCATTTCCTAGTACTTATTGCCAATTCCTTCGGATTTTATAAATGTAGGACTAGTTATTTGCTATCAGAATTTCAGTTTGAAAATAACTTAATATCTGATCATGAATTTTACATGGATAAACACATAACCTCTTTGTTTCTCCTATTCTGACAAATGTCCAGATATTAAGATCTGGAATTGTGAATGCAACAATTGAAAGAAGTTAGGCTTCTTTTTTTTCCTGTTTCTTATTTGTGGTAAATATGATACTCACTAGTGAAGGATAAAAGGTAGAGAAGCAGAAAGTGAAAGAGGAGGAACTGTGTGATAATCCTTTAATTCCAATGAGCTGTTACTGTTGCAGAGGGCAGTGTGTTGTATAGTTCTCAGATGAAGTTGTCCAGGCCTTCATTACCAAGAGGATGTGGCAGAATTACATATTTAGAATAAAAACTAGCAAAAAAAAAGGAAATGACAGGAGATATTAGCACCATATTCCCAAACTGGAATCATACTTTAGGATGAAGCAGCATTTTAGATAAGAAGCAAATCTGATCCTTTAACTATTCTGCTTAAAACCCTTTAAAGGCTTGCATCCATCCGTCCCAGGGGCTCTGCGTACCTGCTTAACCCCTGCAGCCTCATCTGATACCTCTCGCTCTGTGGCCCCCTCCCAACTAGATCCAGGGGGTTGCCCCAAAGGAATGCTGCTTACCACCCATCTACCTTTGCTCATATTGTTCTCTCCTCTGGAGGGAACTAATCCTTTTCTTCTCTCAGCCAAAGTTGCTCTTGTTCCCCAGGAGGCATTTGGAATTGTGTGGGGAAGTTTGTGGTGGGTGCAGTGACTGTAGAGTGTTTCTGCTCTTAGTGGGCAGCAGGCTCCCGGCAGGCTAAATGTACTGCAGAGCTCGGGGCATTTCCTTTTCAGGAAGAATTGTCCCACTCAAAGTGTTGACAGGGACCTTATTAAAAAATGCACAAAGATCTCTGTAAATTTCACTTGCACAGGAAATCTTTCCTGATTTTCCATACTAAGTTAGTTTTCTGGTTTTGGCTCATAAATAACTTGAACTTCCCTTTTCATAACAAAATCTACCTTCCCTATTGGACCACAGCTTCTGAGAGCAAGAATTATTTTCACTTCCTTGTGTTTGCTCTTTCGTCCCCAGCACCTAGCACAGTACTTGGCACATAGGAGATAATGCAATAAATATTTCTGAATTAATAAAATTCTGACTGTTATACTGGCTCTAACTAGGGAATCAGAAGATCAGTCAGGCTGCAAAAATATGGCATAAAGCCAGTTTGGAGGATTGGAGATAGATTGATAGGTATACTAGGGATGGAGAAGATGGAAAGAAGTAATGTTTGCTTATCATCTATTAGTTGTCAGAACTGTGCAGATATAACATATTTGTATTATTATTTACTCCTTTCAGTGCTCTTAAGAGATAAATATCCTTAGTCACGCAGCTAGTACCTGGTAGAAGAACTTGGGTTTAAGCATAGATCTGCCTAGCTCTGAAGTTGTTATTCATCTTGCTTCCAAAACAAAGATGACATTTGCAGAACGGTTAACCAGAAAGATTGCCAGAAAAGAATCTAGAGTGGTGCTCCTTAAAACCTAGTCCCTGGCCTCATGGTAGGCAGACTGGTTGCCCCCCTAGAGATGTACACATCCTAATCTTCAGAACCCGAGAATATGTTACTTTACTTAAGGAGAACTAAATGAGCAGATGGAGTTACAGGTGCTGATCGACTGACTTTAAAATAGGGAAATTAGCCTAGACTCCCCAGGTGAGCCCAGTGTAATCACAAAGGTTTATAAAAGAGGAAGAGAGATGTAGAGGAGGAGGTCAGAGTGATGTGATGTGAAAAGGACTTTACTCATCTTTGCTGGTGTTGTATATGGAGAAAGTGGGCCACAAACCAAGGCCAGCCTCTAGAAGCTTGAAAAGGTAAGGTAACAGATTCTCCCTCTAGAACCTCCAGAAATAATGCAGTCCTGCTATTTTGATTTTAGCTTAGTGAAACTTCTATCGAATTTCTGACCTATGGAACTGAAGATAATTCATTTTGTTTAAGTCACTAAGTTTGGGGCAAATTTGTTACAGTAACATTAAGAAATTAATACATGCCTCCTATACCAGAATAACACAGTGCTTAATCAACATGGCCATTCCTGTCTTCTCCTAACACACACACACACTCACACACTCTCTCACACACACACTCACATACATGCACATACTCACTCACATACACCCCTCCCACACAGGAACCATATGGGTGGAGCCCTGCCTCATCTTATGGCATATTCGAGTTAGATACTCTTTCTTCTTAGCCATTAAACAACTCACTGTGCTACCATCTAACCCTGCCTTACATGCCCAAATGACCAGTTTTCTCACTAAGCTCTGAGATTGGGTGTATATAGTGGATTCATTTCAAATGTCAGGAGAATGTTTAAGCTATCTTTCTTGGAAATTGTCTCAGTCTCTGTTCTTACATTGTTGAGTATGTGACTATTTTGATGGATTAATCAGGCAAACCTGTTTTTAAAAAGCTGTCCTTTAATCATAAAACTAGTTTGGTTTGAAGAAAACCATCTCATCAAAACCTATTTTGGTGTATAAATATAATGTTAATATAAATCTCAGTCCTTAACATAACATTATGTTACGATTTATAGAATGAACTTTGTTGAGGTGGAATACCTTAGGGATTAAGAAATTGAACTCTGGAGTCAATCAGTTATTTTATAATACTACCTGTTTTTTAGCTGAGTGACCATGGAAAAATTATTAACTTCTCTAAACTTCACTTTTTTAATCTATAGAAATGCCATTATTTCATTCATAATTCATTCACTTATTCAATAAATATTCATTGATTGTGCACTATGTTAGGTGCTATGTTAGACACAGGAGCTTACATTCCAGTAGAGGAAACAAACAACAAAAAAAGTGAATTATAGACAACAAGTTAATATGGAGTAAGAAGTGACCAGAAGAAAATGCACCAGGTGATGTTATCAGGTTACCTTGGGAAGATATTTTGGATAGTCAGGGATGACTTTTCAGCTAAGACATAGATGAAATTAATATCTACCTTATAAGATGTTAAGAGTGAGAGAGAGTGCTAATGAATGATACCTATAAATCCCTGCCTAAGTTCAGAATTAAGTGAGGGACAGATTTAGGAGTCCAGTAGGTAAAGAGCAAAAGATCAGCTTTATTGCAGAGTAAGCTTACGTTGGAAGTCATGGTTTTGGTGTGCAGCTAAATAAACCAGAACTCCTATGAATTCAACTTACCCCCCAAACTATAGAACTCCATAGCAGGAGACGCAATCTTCCCTCCTAAATTTATGTCATGGCCTAGAGCAGGTGAGATTATATTTTCTACAAGCAGAACATTTCTTCTCTGTGCCTGAGAAGGAGAGCTTGCATACCCAGGCCCAATTCCTTCTCCACAATTAATCAACCAAAGGAGTTATTCTTTATTTTCTGTGAAAGAATGTGAAAAGAAGCAAAAAGAAATCTGGAAGGCTTCTCCAATGGAAGCTTCTTCCATGTAGAAGAAAGCATTAAGATCTGGGAATCCATATATTGCCCAAATTGAGATAATGAAAATTAAATAAAATAATACATTAAGAAATATAGCACATTATCTGGCACCCAATAAGCCTGCAAAACATTGTAATTATTGTTAATATTAATAATAGTCCCATTATCTTATCCATTCTTTATTATATTCCAACCCTGCTCTTTAACATCTATATGACCTTCTCCAAGTTGTTTGATTTTTTTGATGCCTCAGCTTTCTTATCTGTAAAATGGACATAATATCATTACCTGCCTCATAGGTGTTGAGTGAATTGATTGAATTAGCACTTGTAAATTGCTTAGAATTCAAGAAATCTTAGCTGTTATTTTTATTATTACTAATATTACATACAGAAGCAGAATTTTATATTAAGTATTTTTTTCATGTACTTTTCTTATGAGAATTAGTACACAGAGTAGGGTTGTCAAGATGTGGAAAGAAGACTTTCTCTTAGCTCAGTGGAAGTGTTCTCACAAGAGTCCCCAGGTTTCTCTTCACTGGAACCATTATACTTGAAAATTTATGTTTCCCTGGGTCAGGAGATAAGGTTTTGTAGAGAAAGAGAGCTGAGGAGAAGTGGGCTGGCTTTGAGAGTTTTACTGATAGAAGAATTGTCTGGATGACACCTTTAGCTTAACACCTTGTGGAAGCCTTAGAATGGATTTTAGATTCCTATAATTGTGTATGACTCAGGGCTAGACTGATTTCCTGAGTCACTCTGGCTTGAAAATCTTTCCTTAGGTTTTTCCTTATCCCAGTCTAGGCCTGGTTCACAATGCACTTGACATCTAAGTAATCACTGTCATGTCCCAGGTCCATTCCTTTGCTGATTCACTTTTAGAAAATGACATATTACCATTATACTATTAAATTTTGTCCTTTAACATATTCTAATCAGCTAGTCAAATGTAAATATTTAGAAAGTCTGATTATCATTTGGTAAAGGACTGTGCTATAGGCCTTTTGGGTATAAAAGAAACTGTTCATTAATATAATTAAACTGATGATTGTATTAAAGGCTCAAGAGAATTGTACTATTCCACATATACGTTCTGGGCAAGTTTTAGGCATGAATGATTAGAATTAATGGAGGGCATAAAAATGATAATAGGTCATCAGAGGCATATAGATGAAACATTATGACCCTTTTGATTTCTCCTTTAAGCTACACTTTTTTGAAGCTTTTTACAGAAGATATTTTATTTTATAAGTTATAAAACATTTAAAAACATAAATTTTTACTAAATAGGCCCAGAAAATGCCCAATCATGCAGATAATTTTTAGTAAGCAAAATTTTGACATTTATAACTATTCAAATAAGTTTACAATGAGTCATGAAAAAATAGTATAAATCTCTAAGCACCAGAGTCTATAGGAGAAGAAAACAGAGGTCAATATTAATTAAACTCTACATAAGCATGGATGACCAAGGGGTTCTCATGAAACAGGTCCTAGATAATTTGGAAGAAAATAAAATAAACTTATTAGAAAAGCAATAGTGTGCTGACTGTGATCCACTTAACATTAGACTTTCTAAGAGTTGGTTCAAAATAAGCTGTATTTAGAGCAAGATAAGAAAAAACTTAACAGCTTAGGTATCAGTCACATTTCTAATTAGCTTAAACTGTTGAACAATCACCTTATAATTGAATTATAGTAGTAATCATACTTCATAATTCTTTTATGACTTATACTTTATGAAAGATTTTCTTTTTTTGTCTGTATGGCTCAGCACAATTATCTCCAGTTTTTCTGATGAGAAAACTGCGCCTCTGAGACGTTAAATGACTTGACCAATATTTCATAGTTAGTAAGGGGAGGGCCAGATTCCTAGGTCCATACTTATTCCTTTTAACACTGATTTAGATAATTCCCCTTAACGCTCAAGACTCACTATCAAATCTGACATTTCATGAGTTAAAACCTGTTCTCTTGTTTTGATTTTTTCCACAGTCTTGCCATCTGTTTGCCTTGTTCTGCATACTCAAAGCTGAATACCAAAGGGAGTTATCACTTGGCATATGCTTTAGATGTCAGAAACTCCCTAGTTCTGTTTCTCTCCTTCTCTAGCACATGTACTACCATTACTTCTTTAATTTACTTATTTACACAGTGATCCTAGCTAGTGTTTACAAGAGCACTTTTTCTAAAAACTTTTGCCCTCTCAGAGCTTGAACCTTTACAAAATCACTAATTTATTTGGCCTTTGGTACTCCAAACAACATAGAAAGAAAACCCTGAACAGTAGTAATGTCTGGGTGTCCATCCGTGGAGATTTTTATTTACCAATAAAAATAAATCCAGGAATTCTAACCATTAAAACTAGGGATTTTATTCTTACATAAACTGCTACTTCTGTTCTTGTTATAAAAGACTTTAAGCATGTTCTCCTATGAAGTAAAGGGACTAGTCTTTCCCTCTTTTGTTTGTTTTGGAAAAATTATGTTAATGGAGTTTATTCTGCTTTATTTCCCAAAGATAACATAAACCGTATAAAATACACAGTATTTTTCTAATTATTTTTTAGACTACACTTCGGGATGGTTAGTATATGGACAAGGGGGCTCCTTTCTAACTTTCAGAACTTGAAAAATCTCTAATACCTCCCGGTGGTTCAAGTGTGTTTATATGTGTGGCTCTCTTGATACTTCATTTCCAGCAAAGTTTTGCTTTAATATCTTGAGTTTTCCAACAAGCCTATATTTTTTTTTCAAAAATTCTTCCCTGTTATTATTTACTGTTGCTGCAATGGCCCAGTTTATTCATGGTTTCCTACATCTATTCTCTTGGATAATCTCTCCCAACTGACTCTTGGCCATGCAATTTATTTCAGCCAATGGGGTCTTAGCAAATGAGAAATAAGCAAAGGCTTGGAAAGGGCTTATGCCTTAGAGTTTACTCTTGCTGCTCTTTGGATGCCTCTTACCAGCCTGTGAAGAACGCTGGTCAAGCTTACTAGAGCATGGACATGAGAGCAAATATAAACCACTCCAGCTGAGGGCCCTCCAGATCTCAACCACTAGATAGTCAACCGTCAGACCTGTTAGTGTGGTCATCCTGGACTATCCAAAATTCCTCAAAATTGTGAGAAAATAAGAAATGTTTATTGTTGTTGGCCACTAAGTTGTGGGGTGGTTTGTTGCACAACAAAAGCTAACTGATATGCACCCACAGTCAGCTCTTAGTCTCCAAGTTTTTCATGTAATTGTTCTCTGATTTCAACAGTTTTTCTCTACCTATCACTCTGCTTACTTCCCTCTCATCATCTGCTATCATTTGCTTCTTTGATATATTCAATAATTAGCAAATATTACAGAGCTTATGAAGATAAAAATTGAGGTCCCTCTTTTTAGAAAGGCAGTCTAACAAAATTCTTCTCCACATTATTTTTACCCACAACAATACCAATGACTTGTGTCCACATATAATATTGCTTCCAATACATGCTCCTTCAGTGGCATGTGTATTGAAGTTGTAGTATGCTTAGATTTCTGTGAACAAATGTAATTTCCCACCAAATAGAAGAGAAGCATAGAGTACAGCAGGGAAACATAGTTGTGTAAAAGAAGATGGTTCATATCCTGTTACCCTGGCAACAGGCACTAGAAAGGCCAGGGCTTCCCGCACATCCTGTTGCCCTGACAACAGGTCACACAGGGCATGGGAAGCCCCAGTTCCCAGCCTTCTAGGCCTGTTCTTTGCAACCACAAAGAAAAAAGAGAAAGTGGTGTTGCATATGGTTCTTTCCTACCATATATTTCTTTTATTATCTGAACCATTCCATTATGAGATTATCTTTCCAGATGTAGAAGATAAGAAAACAGTAACCTCAAGTTTTACATTCATAAGCTTAGAAAAATTTGCTAATTTTTGATTAGTTCAAAGGAGCGAATGATATAAAAAAATGAGAGAGATAGAATCAAAGTAATAGGGAGAATAAATTGTGGAAACCAGAGAAGTAGTATAGGAACAATCTAGTAGCTGAGAGCTGATTTTAGGTTTGTGTCCTTTAGCCACATTGGCTAGGCCTGGCTAAGTTTTAGGAAGTCATCAGAAGTCATCAGAGTTACATATACAAAACAGCTGCTTCTTTGGTTACCTCCATGTTGTGAGCATACAGTGCATAACCAACCATCGTAAAATGATTTTATGTTATAAAAGCTTTTTCAGCTTAATCTTCAATTCTGTACACATTTCTCCTTTTCCATTCTTATTCAGCTTTCATTTTCTTTCACCACTCATCTTTTTTTACCATGTAGGGTTGATAGAAAAAGCAATCTGATCAAGTTCTTTTTTTCCTCCCTTCTCTCTTTGTTCCTTAAGCAATTAGTATGGTTATAAAAAAGAAATACCATGTTACTTAATATTTTGAACTATTTATTGCTTTGTCTTCATAATGTATGATGTATATAAAATAGTTGTATGTTCAAAACTGACAAATGTCATTAGTTCTGCTATTACTAAACTTCATAAATTTTTCTGTGAATTAAAATAAAATCTTAGTTGACTCCTCTGGTTTTAAAGGTAGAGTAACAGCTATAAATTCTGTACTAAACTGGAAGTCTTATTTGGTGAAGATGAAAGTGCTGGCAAAGTCTTCTCTTAAAAAACAGTAAAAAGGATTTGTGGAAAAAAGATTTTGAATTTAAATTAGATGAAAAAGAAGTATAGACTGGTGAAGAGGAAGTATCTTGCAAAGAATGTTATCATAGTAAAGCTGAATTTTTGAAATACCAGGTGGGAAAGTTGGGGCTTAATCAGAATATCATCAGGGTCAGAGAAATACTCATAATCACCTGAGACTAGATTAGGTGACCCTTCTAAGTACTCTAATTGCACTTCATGTTGAATTATTATTGTTCATTTAATTGTTCTGCCTTCTGGGTAATCCTTTTCTTCCCTCTGAGGAAACAAGAGGGAAGAAGTAGACTCCATCTGTCCCTTATTTTATCCTCAGTGCCTAGCACAGTACATGGCATAAAATAAGAACTTAAGAATGGTTCAATATAACAAAGAACAGTGATCAGGCAATATGTCACAACTTTACAACTGAATGGTACAGCTGATAAAAGTCATAATTGTTCAGCGGCAACATTAGTTCAGGCTGGAAGGTCAAAAAAGTTTAAGCTGCTTCTGGAGGAAGGAAGAGAATGAAATATCAGAGAAATCTGACCAGTAGAGATTATTGAGGATGTTACTATATCACAGACAAAAACAATGAAAACAAAAAACAAATGTTGTACAATGGAACTTAGAATCTTATCAGGACTGTTGGGAGGGATAGAAGTGATGCAATCAAACTGTCCAGGCCCTGTGACTGGCACCGAATAAGCATGTAAGAATGTTAGCTGTTACTGTAAATTACTTTCATGGTAGAAGAACTACGTGTAAAATGATGAGTTTGTTTTTGCCCGTTGCTCTGCCAAATTTAAGATTGAGATAAAAGTCAATCCTAGATAGCTGTATGGTGGGTTGGATGCAGAGGAGATTCAAATGTTGACTGAGTGACTGAACTTCCTACTCCAAGATTCTAATTTCCTGAGTTCTCTACCACTCGTATCCTTGGAATACTCAACTCTGTTTCATGGTGTAGCTGAATCATTAGGGTTATGTTGAGCATGTCTTTCGGTAGTGAGTGTTATGGTCTCATGTGGCCTTGCAGCCTGGGGAATTCATGGTGAGTGGACACGGCTGTGTATCCTGTGAGAGTTAATTGCCTGCTGAAGTTTCCAAACTGTAGTGAGTCAGACACAAGGAGATAAGCTCACTGGACTTGGAGGTGATCAGACGAAATACTTTAGAATTTACGTCCAGGCCATAGTTTGCTATCCACTACTGAGTTGAAGACTGCCTAATCCTCTCTTTGCATGGGTTCTCAAAGAGAAACTTACGCAGCAAGGTAATCTTGAAATTTCCCCATGTGAGTGAGCAATTTTAACATATTTCAAGTTTCATTTTTAGCAGATATTCAAGGCCAAGTTGTGCAATGAGGCTTGGACAGAAGTCACCATGTTCAAGCTGTCATTTAATATTTTTGTTCTCTGACTTCATCCTGTCCTGTGAATTCATATTTCAATTAGGAATAAATATTTGTGAAATATATACCAAAAGATGCCTCTCTCTAAAAGATAACTCATCTATCCAAAAAGAGATCATATATGCTAAATGGCCTAGAATGTTCCTAAATGAAATTCGCAACCAAAATAATAATGTCAAGTTTAGAAGATTAAAATATTCCTAGCACTAGTCCTCAAATCACTGTATTATATATACTTTCCATCTATTTTACATGAGGCAATTTCTTTAATTCCTTACTGTAAATTGTTTGCTAAATAAAAAAGATACATTCATTCTTATGTTTCTTTAATTTATAATTCTATATTACATCTACTTATACACTTTCTGTAATTAGACAAGTTGATTGATCTACTAATAGTGCCTGGAAAACAAGAAATAACATGGAATCACTTTAGAGCACCTTAGACTTAGAAACATGTTGCCAAGTAATCTTAAAGTCCCTAGAAAGATAGTGTTTAAGTTCAGAATAAAATTAAAGAATTAAAAAAATCTCTCCTTGATAAACTCAGACTGTTTTAAGTATATGTCTTAGGGGTAAAGAAGTAAACACTAATTTACACAGTGTGAGTTGCACTATGGTGATCTTAGTCACTGATTAGAACTATCTTAAGAATGAGAGTCATTCAGAGAAAAAGAAAGTTGTAGCCTAAGTTCATGTAGACTGTACTGATAGAGGTAAAAATATTGAGGTATTTGGCAAGTAGAAATAATATTATTTCATTAACCCAACTCATCTGACTTCTTATTACAATTTATTTGTTCATTCAACAAATATTTATTCCACTGCCACATGGAGTGTTCTAGCATTATTCTAGGCACCAAAGATGACATGATCTCTACCTTCATGGAGTTTACATTTTGATGGTGAGGATGGATAATAAACAAACACAAAAATATGTAATGTAATTTTAATAAAAACAAGGTAAGGCAACAAAGTTCCTCAGAGTTTCAAAAGTGGCTATTTTAGACACCATGGTCAGGGAAGAGCTTCCTGGGACAGTGACTTATGAAGAGGGACCTTAACAAAGTGAGGAGTGAGCTACCCAGAGGCGTGAAATATTGGCCTTCTATGCAGAGGAAAGCAAGAGCACAAACCCTGAGGGTACTTTAGGCATGTTCGAGGAAAACCAGCAAGACGAGGAGGTCTGGAGCACAGGTAGGGGAAGAATGGGAGAATTGAGAGAAGGGCAGAAGTCAGATTATCTGAGACCCAGCAAGTTAGGATTTCATGCCCTGCTTGGTGGGAAACCTTTGGAGCAGCGAGGGGTGGAGGATCCAAATATGTTTCAAAAAGCTTCTTTGGCCATTTTGTGGAAAATAACACTGAGGAGTGAGGAGGCAGGGAAGGGCACGATTGGAAACAGAAGGATGTGTCGGGAGGCTCTGGCAGTTGTCCAGGTGAAGGTTTGGTAGCTTTGGTGACATTGGTGCCTATGGAAGTGGTAGGAAGCATGCAGTTCAGGACGTATTTGAAATTAGAGCTGACAGGACTCACTGATGAAATGGATGGGGAGTATAAAAATGGAAAAGAATGAGACATAATGCCCTGTGTGAATGTGTGTGTGTGAACTCTGCACAGTGGGTCCACAGTTCCTTATCTGAAGCCCCTGGGCCCATATGTGACCTAATCCATAACTTTTAAGATGTTTAGAAAGGTAATAAGGTGCATATTGCAAAACTTACCAAATATTCCCATGGGGTCTAGTGTAGTCCCTAGACTAGCGTAGTCCCTAGACATCTCCAACGAAAGATATGAATACTCACTTAAATAAAAGTAATACATGACCTCTCATCAGTTCAGGTCAGGTTTTGCTGCCACATGAATTAATCAGACCAAATTTTACTGCCAAATGAAAAAAGTCTGGTTTTTAAGGTTTTTGGATTTTCACAGTTCTACATTAGGTATTGATAACCTGTACCACTTCCTGAAATTGCGAAGATGACAGTGGAAATAAAAACCTCTTTTGGACCCATGAATTTTGAGATGCATATTAGATGTTCAAGTGGCCTTAACAGACAGCTGGACAGATGAGCTCCAAATACACACATTTTAGAGTTGTCAATATGTGGATGTATTTAAAATCAAAGGACTTGAAGAGATATCATCCAGGGAGTTAAAGTTGCTATAAAAAAGAAGAGACTTGAGGGCTTAGCCCACAGGCACGCCAACATTTACAGGTCAGGAAGTTGAGGAGAAAGCAAAGGAGGCCCAAGAGTGGCCAGAGTGCTGCAGCGCCTGGAAGCCAAGGGAAGACTGCTTTTCAGGAAGGGGGAATGTCAAATATTGCTGAGAGATCATTTAACATCAACTGAGCATTGACTACTGGTTTGTGCATTAGAGAGATCTTTTGTAATCTTGGCAAAACACTCTCAATGAAATGATGGGGACGAAAATCCTCATGGGAGTGGGTACAAGAGAGTATTGTCGGTGAAGAAATGGGGGCAGAATGTACAGCTAACCCTTTAGAGCATTTTCCATAAAGGTAATCAAGACAAGGGAGAGCTTGAAGGTGAGGGAGTTTGTTAGATGTGGAGAATACTATTAGAGAATTGTGTTGTGAATACTGATGGGAATCAGTCTGTAGGGAGTGAATAAGTCAACGGGGAGACAGACAGACAGACAGACAGACAGACACACACACACACACACACACACACACACATAGAGTGAGAGGTAAAGGGACTGCTCAGGTGTGGTGGTGATTGGGTCTAGGACCAGGGGCAGCTCATTCACGGTAACTGGAGGGAAGGCAGAATGTTGGGAACATTTGCAAGTAGGTAGGTGAAAACTTGGTGGTGGTTCCCTCTGGTTACTTTTATTTTCTCAGTGAAATGCAATGAGAGGCTATTTGCAGAAAGTGAGGAGGGAGGTGGCAGCATTTGAGGAGGGAGGAGAAGGTGGAGAGAGTCCCTTCACAGAGGAGTGTGGCTGAGGAATTTCCGTGGATGGGGCAGGCAGCGCTGGGCACACCAGTGGTCATATATTTACAGCGAGATCAGTTTCCCTCTGAACTTTCTTCCCTGCAACATTCAGTTCTGCTGCTACCATGCAGCCTCAGAGCAGATGCAAAACTAAGTTTATAGAATTAATATTTTGCCAGAAAACCTAAGTGCAATGGATGAAGACAGAGGAAACTGGGGCTTGAGGGCCTTGTTAAGGGCAAGCCGTTAAACCTTGATTAACCATGAAATCTAAGTTGAGTAAGGAGAGAAATGAGAACCAGTGAGAAAGGGTGTGAGGTCAGTGGGTTGGAGATGGGGAAGGGGGAAAAGAATTGCTGGAATAGGACACCAGAATCAGCATCGTTTTGTTCTTCTCAAAGGCACAAAATGATATAATGAACATATAGTGGGTGTGGACAAGCTTACACAAGAAATATAACTTGTGAAATGAATATATGGTAGGCAACTTTATTTTTTTCCTCTTGTAGAAGACCTCTGTGAGCTCCTTTACATTCCGTTACTAGGCTTTCTCTTCCAAACAGAAGACGCTGTTAGAAGCATGGCTATTCCTGTAAAGAAAACAAAGCGGGCAGATCTAATTTTAGGATGCTTTTCCTTGACAACAGCCTTTTAAATAGTGCCTATACAACAATAAAAATTGGCTGCAGAAATTAATGAGACTGTGTTTGGTCAAGGAAATTAAATTCCCTTTTATACTTGGATAGTATCATAAAAACCTTTCCCTTCACCTTGCTTCAGTTTCTGAGTTTAACCGTTTATGGTGTTTATGGTGGTGGATGGCAAATTTTAATGTGTTGATCAGCAGCAACAGGCCAAGCGTGCAATGAAGGACTGCTGATGGTTTTAATCACAAGGTTGTGGAGATTGCTTCACTATATAAAGGTTGTTGTGCCTCTCTTTTTAGTAATAGTGATTTTAGTGCCTAAATAATTCAGACCTTTAAATTCCCTCTTGAGAGCCAAATTGTTCTATAAGTTTGTACATGCTAAGCAAGCAATTAATTAATTGTCTTTTCTTCTGATGATTTTGTTACCAAGAGTGATGTTTGCTTTGGTTGAAGTTTTATAACAAAATAGTCACACACACACATGCACACATACACACGTCACGTGAAATAATAATGTATAATTATGTACTTTGGTGTAAATGCAACTGTCATTCAATAACTATAATATTGTGTTGATCAGGTGTGAAAAGAAGTAAAAGTCATTGTTTCTTTTGATTTTTATCACAATTAGTGTCATTATATATAGAATTTGGTGAATCATGATATTAAAGAAAAGACTTCAATGTAAAGATCACTTGATAGATTTTGCATCTACTTTTGGTTTTCAGAAAATTTAATCTTCAGTGTTTCTGCAATAAACTAATTTAGGGATAATTATATGAGTTATGCCAATATTTTAAGAATTAATCTTTTGAAATTTTTGCTAAATTTCTTATTTAGCATTGCAGAGTGGCTCTTATTTGAAGTTTAGTACCAGGCTGCCTACCACAAAATCATTCTTGCAATTCTTGGATCCTTGGTGGGATGTCCCCATAGATAATGCTGTTCATTTTATATTATAGCTATTTTTTTATGAAGAGTATTTGTGATCTTTTTACTTCTCTTTTTCAAGATTTTTTTTTTTTGAGACAGAGTCTCGCTCTGTCACCTGGGCTGTAGTGCAGTAGTGTCATCATAGCTCACTGCAACCTCAAACTCCTGGGCTCAGGTGATCCTCCTGCCTCTCTAATAGGTGGGACTACAGATGCATGTGCCACCACGCCTGGCTAATTTTTTCTATTTTTAATAGAGACAGAGTCTCACTCTTGCTCAGTCTGGTCTCAAACTCCTCACCTCAAGCGGTCCTCCCACCTCAGCCTCCCAGAGTGCTGGGATTACAGGTATGAGCCACCATGCCCGGCCTTTTTACTTCTTTATAGCCAGAAGTCTCTGAAATTTTGAATTTGTTAAAACATTTTGATGAAATATATGGGCTTTCTTTTTTCTGACAAATGAAAAATGGTAACTTAAGAAACACATATTCATTCTCTTTTTTCTTATACTTAACTAGATTGTTAAAATTGAGGTAAAGGTCTTTGGAACTATACATTTTTCTCAAAATTGATATACTGTTTGATCTTACAGCAATCTAAAGAGTGGTTGATTAACCTAAAAGTTATATAAATGTTATAAAATATAAGGTTTGTTTTTTAAATCTATACTTTTAGATAGCTATGGTTATTAGTAATTTTATTTTGTCATTGTGCTTAGTTGTTGGTTTTGCCAAAGTCTAAAATTTACCATGGAATTAAAGGTATATAGACTGTTAATAAGAAAATATAGTGACAGCATATAAATTTCATTTCTTGTGAGTAGGTAGTGAAGGCAAGGAAAAGACAGAGTATTTCTTAGAATTAAATTAATTCTTTTTGTGTCATTAAAACTTGGTCCTGTTTATTTTAAACTATTAACTTTATATCCAATTTAAAACTCTTCACATCCCTCTCCCAGCCCTAAGTGCAAGAGTTGAAAATGTAGCCCTCTCCTTTCAGGCAACTCCGTGTCCCACCTTCCTTCCCAGCATCAGATCCTCTGATGTGGAATCTGGAGAATAAAGGAGAGGATAGGCAAAGGTTTCCCCAAGTGACTACAAAGTGCAATCTAGGATGCTGGCACTGTGGTTTAAATCAGGTCTTTTCTCCATAAGGACAGACACTTCCATATAATAAATTCCTTTGTGTTTCTCCATGATGATCAAATCAGTCATTATCATTTTGAGTTAATGGGAATTCTTCCCTTTTTTCTATAGTTAGAATGAAGTATTTTTAGCATTTGGGTTTTTTTTTTTTTTTCATTTCAGACTTCATAGTCAAATGTTAGAGCTATCCAAAAAATTGCACTGGACTCCATCAGGATACTAGTGAGCTTTTCATTAATGGAGGTATTCAAGCAGAGGTCAAATAACAGAAATGTCGAGTTGAGCATTCCTATCTCAGCTACAGAATAGGAGATATAGAATACTTTTCTATCCTAAAACCCTAGCTTGTGGAAATAGCTAGTGATTGAGTGGATCCAGGAATGCAAGGAAAGTGAATTTGTGGGGGAAGGCACAGGAAAGCATGCACATCACCTTATAGTCCAATCTCCTTTCCTTTCTTTTAGATTTTGCCCTGCAGAGCAAGTGGCACATGGCCCTAGCAAGTGCTTTATTAAGTTAGAGTGGATCAGGATGAGAAAGTCTCACACTAGTGATGGGAGGCATCTGTTAGGTGGGTAGGATCATTGACTCTAGAATGAGGTAGACCTGGGTTTGAACCAGCTTTACCTCTTGGCAGCTGAGTGACCAAGGAAAGCTAGTTCACCCTGTCTTAGTTTTGTCATCTGTAACTGGGGCTAATGATAACAAAGGTTGTTATAAAAGATAAATAAAACAATACATGCTGAGCACTTAAAGCAGTATGTAACACAGTAAACAGTTGATAAATGATGGCTATTATTTATTAAGTTAATTCAACAGATATTTACTGAGTATCTCCTACATGCCAGATACTTTCATGGAGCCTGTATTCTAGTGGAAAAGTCTGGACAGAAAGGTATACATATATATGTATAAACATGTGAAAGATCATGACAAAGTACAGATAATGCTCCAGCATGGAAGGAGGGGAGGGAACATTCTCTGCATGAATGCAGCCTCCGTCAAAAGCGACCTACTTCTTCCTATGAACCATCTTTTTATGTTAGGAGGGGTATGTGTGTGCCCGCATGCACGCACATATGCCAGTGCAGTAGTCCCTCAGTATCTGTGAGAGATTGGTTCCAGGACCCCCGAGAATACCTGAATCCCAGATGCACAAGTCCCTGATATGAAATGGCATAGTATTTGCATATATAATAACTTACACACATCCTCTCATATAGTAATACTTTAAATCTGTGGTCCCCACCCCCTGTTAGGAATCACGGCTGCACAGCAGGAGGTGAGCGCTGGGCAAGCGAATGAAGCTTCATCTGTATTTGCAGCTGCTCTCCATCACTTGCATCACTGCCTGAGCTCTGCCTCCTGTCCGATTAGCTGTGGCATTAGATTCTCATAGGAGCTCAAACCCTACTGTAAACGGCGCATGCAAGGGATCTACATTGTGTGCTCCTTATGAAAATATAATGCCTGATTCTGAGTTGGAGCTGAGGTGGTGATGCTGGTGCTGGGGAGTGGCTGCAAATACAGATTATCATTAGCAGAGAGGTTTGACTGCACAATAAATGTAATGCGCTTGAATCATCCCCAAACCATCCTGCCCCACCCTGATCCAAGGAAAAATTGTCTTCCATGAAACTGGTCCCTGGTGCCAAAAGGTTGGGGACTGCTGCTTTAAATTATCTCTAGATTACTTATAATATTGAATACAGTGCCCACACATCACTTCATTTGCATGGATTCAGTGTAGTAACCTACAGGTAGCAAATTCAAGTTTTGGGTTTTGGAGGTTTGTGGAATTTTTTTTTCCCCAAATATTTTCCATGGGCAGTTAATTGAATCCACGAATACAGAACCCACAGATATAGAAGGTCAACTGTATTTCTGCTAACTGGCCTTTTTCAGGAAGCCTTTCAAGGAATAGTCCATCTCTAACAGGTGGTGTGCTTTCTGAATTTTAAATATTTTCTTTATACTTGGTGCTTTTGCTCTCCACTGTGGGCTTTAATCGCCATGTGCAGCTTCCAGCACCTGGTATTATCCCATTTTAGCTGTTAAATAAAATGAGTGTTACTTGACCATACATAGGTTGGTAGTAGATTTTTGTCATTCAGAGTGAATATAATATTGGATTATTTTTGATGGAAAATTATTAGTTTTTTCATAAGCAAACTTTTCCTTGCCTTAGCTGTCATACATGTAAACACTGTTGGTCAAGCTGGTAAAAGGTTTTTTTTTGTGATTTCTGTTCTTCAGCATAATAGTGCCAAATGTTTAATAGCAAAAGTTCCTTGTAATTGAGAGAGGAAAATAATTTGCACTACAATCTTGTAAGAAGTTTTGTTCTCTATATGAAATAGATGTGGTAGAATAATTTTCAACAGCTTAACAGTGACAACAGGACAAAATTCATACTTAGTCCTTTCCTTCCTATATACCTAAAGAATCAAATGACTTCTGCAGTTTAAAGCCTTTTATAAGGAACTGGGATAATGAAATAAGTAAAGACAAGAAATTGTGATGCAAGATATGTGCCATATATATATAGTACAATAATTGCTATTTCTGTCACATATAATTTATACTTCATTATGTGTTCAACAAATATTTGCTAAATAAATGCAGAATATAAAGACTGAAATTCTGTATTATCTTTAAATTCTTTTTAGCCTTCAATATTGTGCCAATCTGAACATTTATGCATTTTTATCCTTTTAAGACTAGATCAAAATCAGTCATGCATCCTAAGCCTGCCTGTTTTCCTTCCTGCCTTCTTTCCTTCCTTTCTTCCCTATTTTTCCTTTTTATGAAGAAGAGGGTAAAATTACATCTGTGAGCTTGACACTAATGATTCTGTCAATTAGGGGCTGAATTAGAGCTTTCACATTTCAACATAACTTGTAATGCCCAAATTTATCTAAAAATTGTTATGACAGTGTGGTAAGCTGTCAACATAACTATCTCTTAGATGAACTTTCAAGTGGGAGTAAATGTAATGACAAGCATATTGCTTTTATGCATCCTTAAGATTGCCTACAATTGCTGATTTTTATAGAAGTAAAGTTCACTTTCATGCTTTGGGTTTATCTGAGAAAATTCCAACACTTCCTATATAGATGGTCCCATAAACATATTCTGAAAGGATTATCCATTACTAGAATTAACACTGACATCATTTTGAATTTGATATACTTAAGGCTTTTATCCTTTTTACTCATTTCTAACTAAATGGGATTAATAGGAGATAATATATATGTGGTTTCAGTAACTTGAAGTTAAAGGAAACTTCATCAATCATATCTATTGTGTTTTGAAGCAATATGGTATTGCTTCTGTTGTAAAATAATACAACAGGAAAAGCATCATTTATCAGACATTTGACATTATAATTTAGTTTAAAGAAGAGAATGTTGTGATAGTCAAGTGACCAAAAGCCCAATCGGGGAGCCAGTAACCTTTTAAAAGTGATAAGCCAAGTTTATAACCCCTTTGTTCTCTTGCATGATAAGAGATGTGAGGTGTTCACTCTATTAGCTTCCAAATGGGAATAGGTGAATGAGAAGTTATATAGAAAAATTCCATCTTTTCTAGACTAAGAAAAGAGTTTGTACTTGATAAGGAATTGCACAGAATTTTTCAGGCAACAGGACAAATGCATTGGCAATGACATCCAGACATAATCAGTCCAGGTACCATATTTGACTCTTGTGTTATGATTTTTCCAATCCTAGCCTGGTTTGGACTAAGGTTTTTTCAGGGATAAATGATATGAGGAAATACAGGAGGCAGAGGAGTGCCCTGAAATAAGAGTGGTATATATTTGGCATACACATGTAGTTTCCCCCTTCTCTGCCCAGGTCAGACATTGTTAATCCATCACAGCACCTTTTCCCACTGAGGCTGGACATGATCCTTGGCACAATGCTTCAGGAATTCACTGCCAATTTGTCAGAATTGTGTGCTTGATTCACAGACATACCTAATGAATGCTTTTTCATAAACAAGAAACTCTAGAATTTATCTCTTGGTGTTTTGTGAATTTTAGCAAGTATGGAGCTCTAAAGAAATTTCTTTAGAGTTACTTTCAAAATTCTAGTCAAAAGTTAACACTTGTCAAAAGAAACAAAAGAAATTTTGCAATGGATCATTTTTATGCTTCAGTTTATATTGGTCTGAGCAGTTTCTTTTTGAGATGCACTTCAACCCTGTCTGCAGGTATTCTTTCAGCTCCCCTCCATGTTGAAGGGAAGCAAGGATATGAGTCAGGCTCCATGGCTGCTGCAACAAAACCTCACCTTTTCTTCCTACACATCTGGTATCTAGAGAACAAAGATCCCCAGTCCTCCACAAAGGAGACATACATTACCTGATAGGATTTTGTGATTGGATTTTGAACTGTGCCATACAGCTTTTGTCAAAAGCATAGAAGGGCTTTGATTTCCAATCCTTGAGCGGGTCTTTGCTCAGTTTTCACTAACTATGAAATTTTGGGCTTATTTGTCATAGAAGTTTTCTTCTCTGTAAAATGCAGGTTACCGTGATAACTCTCTTTATGTCTAGGGTTTGTTTTGTGACATGAAATTAAATATGTGAAAATTCTTGTGCAGTTTCAAACGAATGCCAGTTAACTTTCAGCCCTTGCGTGCTGTGTTTTCTAGAATATGGCACTTACCAAATGTGAAGGCAGGCTGACATGGGAGTTGAAAGCATTGTCTTTGAAGCCAAACACATTGAGATTCGCATCTCAATTGCACCGTTTAGTATGTGACTCAAGGCACCATCCTTGACCCTTCATTTTCTTCATCTACAGTGAGGAAAATGGACTGTATAAGAATGAAATTGTTATGTTTTTAAAGCAGCTGGCATAATTACTGGCACCTGGCAAATAGTCAATTAATGGCAGCTATTATCAATAAATGCTAGTTGACTTAATGAAAGTTATAATCTAAGACATGCTAACCACTCTACAATTTCCTCTTTTACCCTCAACATGAGTCAGATCATAAGAAAGCTACATATATGCATTATTTTGCATTATCCTGCAGTACAATTACTGCTACAGATCTTCAACATTCTATATATTGGCTTTTTATTGATGTTACTTTGAAGTGATGAAAATACACTAATGCCTTTGAATTATTATGGATTATTATGGTGTTATTTTGTTTTTTAGTGTCCTAACATAATAACCTATATGACAAACTCCCAACAGAATTTAAATATTAGAAAAAAGTTTCTTTCTTCTGATTTACCTCTTTTATGAGGTAAAATGAGTTGTTTATAATGCATAGCATTTCCCTCTTTACTTTGGTTGGCAGAAAGCTCAGAGCTATGTTTTGTTTACAAAAGCTTTGGCCATATTAAGAATTGAAACTTTCTTATATAAGTATTGCTTCCTGATC
Organism: Lemur catta; assembly: GCF_020740605.2. Lineage (NCBI taxonomy): Eukaryota > Metazoa > Chordata > Mammalia > Primates > Lemuridae > Lemur > Lemur catta. The sequence continues at coordinate 45,353,697 of NC_059135.1, forward strand.
ACTTTTATTATTGGCCTGTTACCCTTTCATTTTTATGTTAATATATTCCAGTTCTGTATCTTCATTTTTGTGGTAAGCTGACCCAAGTTCCTTTTTAAATAAATAGATCACTAAAAATTAGACAACTAGAAAAATATAAGTTATTCCTTTCTGATAAGCTTTGATTTTCTACCTTTGCTATCCTGCAGCATTCTGAATTAATTTTATTAAATCAGAGTTAATTTTTGAGGCTCAGTTAATTAACAGTTAACCAACCTATGGGTATAAAACATACATCTTTATTTTTGCAATTTCACCTTTAAAAGGAAATTGGTCACGATATTAAAGTAGCCCTTTCAATATTAATATAATGTTTTCTTTTTGCTCTAATGGATAAAAGTTAGCTTTTAATTTGTTCTTTTGGAGATAATAAGAAAATTTGTTCTTTTCTCCTATAGCCTTAAATGCAGCAAGATCTTTATCAATATCCTACCCCTCAAAACTTTTTCTATGTTATCTTAAGGACAAAAACCAAATTAACAAAAATATCATATGTAACATTTTGGTAAGTAAGCAGTTGCACATTTGGTTCTTCTTCCATCATAATACTTTTTGCTGAGTAGATGGCCTGAGCAAACTGATAAAACAGTCTTAATAAGTGAAATAAAATGGAATTGTACCTTAACTTCATTAAAGTAAGAGAGTTGAGAAAAAGATCTAGTGTGTTTGAGAAGCATTTTGTGGTCCTTAATGATGAAGAAAGAGTAAATAACCAGTATTTTTTCAGTAAATGATTTCAGTCACAAAAAATGTAACCCTAGCTTTCCCAGGATATATTAATAATACAAAATAGCAAAGTGATAATGAAAATGGTAAAGCAATATAGTCTGGCTCTGAGTTCCAGCCCTTTGGGGTTGCTTAGATTACAAATGCCTTCTCAGTTTGCACATTCATTCTCTTCAGTGAGATTCTCTGTGTAAAACACGAGGCCTGATTTGAAGGGTTTGGGTAGAGGAATGGGGGAGATACGATTAATTAGTTCACATTGTTTTCCCTGTCTTGCCTCCATGAGTGGTGCTAATCAACGCTCTGTCACCTGATGGCCTGTATCTGCATCTGTCACTGCTGTCCCAAATGACATTGATCTTGGTCTTTTTTTCTAGGGTCTCACCTTGACATTGCTAAAGTGGAAGTCATCCCATTTCTGGAATGCATTATTGCCACACTTGTTGAAGTAGAGGAAGGCTCTCTATTCTTATTTGGCCCCCCAAAGTGTCTAAGCTTTCAGTTTCCCTTTTCAAGAAGATAGATGAGTCCTTGAGGCTGAAGAAGCAGTTATGTAAAGAGAATCACAAAGAACTACATCTAAAAGTGCTGTACCAAGAGATACCCCAGATCATTGCAGCTATACTAACTCTTCTCTCTCAGAGACTATCCATTTCCCATTCAGAGAGAAATTATAGAGGTATTTGTCTTCCCCTTTGTGAGGCAGTCTTAATTTTTGTATGTCTGAGTCCCGTTTTCTATATCACTTTTATTTTTTTCTTGGAATTCTATGTTGGCTTCATGTAAGTAGGATTTTGTAGCATCATCTTGGGCAATTGAGAGTTCCTGGTCTTCTCTCTATTTTTTCTTAACAAGCAAACCACGTAGTCTCATTAGGGTATATGTATATACAATTGATCATAGTCCATAACTTTTTTCTATCTTATTGAGGAAGAGCAGCAACTTTATAGGACCTTTCTATAACAACAGGAGAACTACCTAAGTAAGCATCTACTATGTACTTCACAATAAACTCATTTAATTCTCACAAGATCCTTAAAAATTAGGAATGTGATTATATAGGTTAAAAAAAAAACCAAAACACCCGAGGTTCAGAGAGGTTAGGTAGCTTGCTTCAAGATCTAAATGAATGGCTAATTATGGATTAGCCATGGCTAATTATCAATGGAGTCAAGGTTCAATTCTAGTGCATTTTATTGGACCCCAAAGTCCATGCACTGACTACTTCTAGGGCAGCCTTTGGCCTCCTTCAGCAAATTTTCTCTTCAGCCCTTTAGGGAATTGAATAACCTGCTTTGCTGCTGCACATTATGCCTGAGGCATGCATATTGGTGCTTTGCTTCCATAAACATGTTTACAAAGACATTTTCTTCATTCAGAAAGAGACTTTCTTAACTGAAGAGAAAGAGTAAAACTTTTGTCATAGTAAAATCCCTAGATCCAAGTAAATATTTACTCTATATCCTTATTTATCACTTTACAAAAAATGGGTGCATAATACCTACACATTAAACAAATGTTTGTATTGAATTCATTTTTGTGTTGCATTTTAGTATTGAAGGAAGCTTATGAGTCTGGATACTAAAGGTCAGTTTTTATATTAAAGTCCTTCTCAGGTTCTAAATGGATTTAAAATAAAAAAGTTTTAGAGGAAGAGTGTTTGCTGAAATTCTTTGTGCCAGCATAGGGCTGAGCCACTGACTTTCTTGTTGACATTCACCAAGGAGTTGGAAGACTGAATAGTGTGATAATTTCTTTCCTGTTGAAAAAAATTTTCAACAAAAAAATTCTTAAAAAAGAAGCAAATGACAACCTAAAAAATTTCTTCCCAGAGTACAGTATAATAAAGTCGTGAGTAGTGCATAGCATCTTAATGTGTAAAAGGAATTGGGCTGGCATATCTTGGTGAAGAAACACTTAAGAGACTTTTACCTTACCTTGTATTCTACACTCAAAGACTAGTTTCATTTTATTCCAAACTTGAGAAGTCATAATTTAGATTAAAAGGAGCTCTTTGTTTTGCTTTATTTCAGTTGGGCTTCCTTTGATAACAGCCAGTCATCATACTGTATATAAAAGAGTCCTCAGGACTTCTAATGATTATGGGACTAGGCGAAGTCAAATCTGTGATAGGAATAGGAAAAACTTCTTGTTCTTATTTTTAATCTGCCTGACATATATTATTACCTTTGTTATCCCTTTCACTAAATGAATAATTATGGGAACAGGTCTCTTCTTTATAATTTTTTAACTGTTTTAAAGCCACATGACTGTAGATTATACCTGATGGTTTTAGAGAATACTTTTGCTCTGGATATAAATGCATTGGTCTGTAGAGCAAGTTGACTTCCATGTTACCACTTAGGAAATTTAGTTCACTAAACTATGAAGATTGTCATTTGCCTACTCTGTTTTTTAGATAAGTGTATATAATTTTAACTATTTGAAATGTTATTCCACCTACCTGCAGCACTCAAGTACAAAATCACTTAGAACACAGACAAGGTAATTCATGAAAAACAAATTGCTGTATCAAAGTAGTCATAGTATCTCTGTAAAACTGTGAAGTCAAATGTCATCTCCCACTGGATTGAGCCTAATGTGTCATGTGCAAAACTTCTTATTCTAAGTGTTCTGTAAAACAATAGAGATTCTCTTCCTTCTGTGAATGTATCCATTTATATTACCTACTTAAGGTTCCATGAATGGTGCATACTGTGTCTTGCATCTACCCTCACTTCATAGGCTGACTCCTCCCCATCCTTACGGTCTTACTTTATAGAAACCCACTTTCTGAAGCCTTCGTGGATGCAAGAATGGATTAGGAGTGCCTCTGTTTTGCTAACTAACCTCACAGTGTTTATGTCTTTATTGAAATTTCTTATTTCTCTCTCTCTTGCTAAACTCTAATTTCCCAGAGAGCAGAGACTGTCTTCTTGTTTACCATCAAATAGCTATTTCTATAATTACCCCTGGCAGAGAATAGCTGCTCAATTAATATTTGGAGAATTGAATTAGACTGAATATTTAGAATGCTAGAAAGCATTGAGCCTTATACCATTGTGTTTGAGGTGATAGTTTTTTCACAGGTGCACTTAATCAGGCTGAGGCCATTCCTTTTATGTTCTAGTTTTCTGAGAGTTTTTATCATGGAATGGTGGAATATTTTGTCGAATTCTTTCACTGAATCTGCTCCAATGATTGCAGATGTACCTCGTTTTATTGCATGTTGTTTTATTGTGCTCCACAGATGTGGTTTTTTTTTTTTTTTTTTTTTTTTACAAATTGAAAGTTTGTGGCAACCCTGCATCAAATAAGTCCATCAGTGCCATTTTTCCAACAGTATGTGCTCACTCTATGTCTCTGTGTCACATTTTGGTTATCTTGCAATATTTTGAACTTTTTCATTATTATTATATATTTTTTGGTGATCAGTGATCAATGATATTTGACGTTATTATTGTAATTTTTTAAAATTTTGTAGTTCTCATTTGACTAAAACTTAAATTTTTTTTATTTCAATAGATTTAGGGGGTAAAAGTGTTTTTGGTTACATAGATGAATTGTATAATGCTGAAGTCAAGGCTTTTAGACCTACCATTCAATCCAAAATCCCACTACTGTTGTAATTGTTTTGAGGCACCACCAAACTGTGCCCATATTAGACAGTGAACTCAATCCATAAATGTGTGTGTTCTGACTGCTCCACTGATTGGCCATTCCCTTGTCTCTCACCCTCTCCTATTCCCTGAGACACAACAATATTGAAATTAGGCCAGTTAATAACCCTACAGTGGCTTCTAAGTGTTCAAGTGAAAGGAAGAGTCACACATATCTCATTTTAAATCAAAAGCTAGAAATGATTAAGCTTATTGAGGAAGGCAAAACCAAGATAGGCTGAAGGCTAGGTCTCTTGCACCAAACAGCGAAGTTGTAAATGCAAAGGAACATTCTTGATGAAAATCAGAGATGCTACTCCAGTGAACACATGAATGATAAGAAAGCAAAACAGCCTCATTGCTGATATGGAGAAAGTTTCAGTGGTCTGTATAGAAGATCAAACCAACCACAACATTCCCTTAAGTCAAAGCCTAATCCAGAAGAAGGCCCTAACTCTCTTCAATTCTATGAAAGCTGAGAGAGGTGAGAAGCTGCAAAGAGGAGATTCAGGCTAGCAGAAGCTGGCTCATGAGATTTAAGGAAAGAAGCCATCTCCATAACATATAAGTAGAAAGTGAAGCAGCAAGTGCTGATGTAGAAGCTACAGCAAGTTATCCAGAAGATACAGCTAAGATCATTGATGAAGATGGCTTCACTAAACAACAGATTATCAATGTAGACAAAACAGCCTTATATTGGAAGAAGATGCTATCTATGACTTTCACAACTAGAGAAAAGAAGGCAACTCCTGGCTTCAGATCTTCAAAGTTCTAGCTAACTTCCTTATTAAGAGCTAATGCAGCTGGTGACTTTAAGTTGAAGCCAGTGCAGATTTACCATCCTGGAAAATCCTAGGACCCTTAATAATTTTGCTAGATCTATTCTGCTTGTGCTCTACAAATGGAGCAACGAAGCCTAGATGACAGCACATCTGTTTACAGCAAGGTTTACTGAATATTTTAAGCCCACTGTTGAAAACTATTGCTGAGAAAAAAAGATTCCTTTCAAAATACTACTGCTCACTGACAGTGCACCTGGTCACCCAAGAACTCTGATGGATGTATACAAGGAGATTCATGTTGTTTTCATGCCTGTTAACACAGTATCCATTCTTCAGCCCATGGATCACGGAGTATCATTGTGTAAGAATTACATTTCATAAGGCTATAGCTGCCATAGATAGTGATTCCTCTGATGGATCTGGGCAAAATAAATTGAAAACCTTCTGGATAGGATTCACTTTTCTGGAAGCCATTAAGAGCAATTTGTGATTTATGGGAGGAGGTCCAAATATCAATATTAACAGGAGTTTGGTAGAAGCTGATTCCAACCGTCAGGGATGACTTTGAGGGGTTCAAGACTTAAGTGGAGGAGGTAACTGCTGATGTGGTAGAAATAGCAAGAGAACTAGAATTAGAAGTGGAGTCTGAAGATGTGACTGAGTTGCTGTAATCTCATGATAAAACATTAATGGATGTGAAGTTGTTTCTTATGGATGAGAAAAGAAGTGGTTTCTTGAAATGAAATCTACTCCTGGTGAAGATGCTGTGAACATTGTTTAAATGATAACAAAATATATAGAATAGCACATAAACTTAGTTGATAAAGCAGCAGCAGGATTTCAGAAGGTTGACTTCAAGTCTGAAAGAAGTTCTACTGTGGGTCAAATGCTATCAAACAGCATCACATGCTACAGAGATATCTTTCATGAAAGGAAAAGTCAATCACTGCAGCAAGTTTCATTGTTGTCTTATTTTAAAAAATTGCCACAGCCATGTCAACTTTCAGTAACTACCACCCTGAGCAATCAGCAGCCATCAACATTGAGGCAAGACCCTCCAAGACCTTCCACCAGCAAAAGGATTAAGACTCAGTGAAGGCTGAATTGATTGTTAGCATGTTTTAGCAATAAAGTACTTTTTAATTATGGTATATACATTTTTTTGATATAATGTTATTGCACATAATACAGTATAGTGTAAAAGTAATTTTTATATGTATTGCAAAACCAAAAAAAGTGTGTAATTTGCTTTTTGGTGATATTTGCTTTATTGTGATGGTCTGGAACCAAACCTGCAATATCTCTGAGGTATGCCTGTATTTGGTTTTCTCTCTTTATTCAAGTGATTTGGTTAATTGCATTGATTAGTTTTCAGATATTAAATCAACCTTGCATTCCTAGGATAAATATAATGGTTATGATATATAATCCTTTTTACATAATGCCTAATTTGATTTGCTAATGTTCTAAAACAATTTTATATCTATGTTCACAAATAATATTGATCTCTAGTTCTCTTGTGTTATTTTTGCTTGGTTTTGGAATTGGTAATTCTGGCTTTATACAATAAGTTGAGAAGTTATTTCTAATATTCCGTTCTTGGAAAGAGTTTGTGGATGATAATTATTATTATTTTTCCTTAAATATTTAATAAAATTCATCATTGAAGCCATCTGGGTCCAACATTTTCCTTTTGGAAAGGTTTAAATTACAAACTAAAAATTTTAAATTCATATAGAACTGTTCAATTTTTAAAAGGTTCTTCATGTGTGTTTTAGGAATTTTCCCATTTCATTTAGGTTCCCAAATTTATAGGCACAAAGTTATTTATAATATCTTCTTATGATCCTGCAGTTCCCTTATTATTCTTTTAATGTCCGTAGAATCTGTAGTAAAGTAGTCTCTTTTATTCCTGGTGTTGCCTCTCTCTCTCCCTCCCTCTGTGCCTCCTCCCTCCCTCCATCCCTTTCCTCCCCCTTTCCTTCCTTCCTTCCTTCCTTCGGCTTTCCTTTTCCTTTCCTCCTTTCATTTCCTTTTTTTCTCCTTCCCAATATATGAGCTATGCACATGCTTTAATCTCTAGCTGCCCTTTTAGCCTGGTGAACCTAATAGCTTAATAGACAAATCAAAGACTCCTCTTGCTTTTGCTCTATGGCCAGAGCAGAGTTGATTTTTCTCTAGGCTTCTATTCATCAAAACTATGTCTATGCCCTGTTGGCTTTTTAAGAATAAGGGTTCTCCATGAGCAGAGAGCAGTTAGGAGGAAGAACAGAATTTTGATTTACTTCATGACTCTAACCAAAAGTTCTGTCTCTTGTACCATGATCATTTGTGTGCACTTGGGGATGTTTTATTCAAGAGGCCTTTCTGGAAATTGAGTGAAGAATATGAGTAACACCCTTTCTTTAAAATCTTCAATGACTTCCTATTGTTATAGAACAAAGTACATAGCTCTCTCTGTTTAGTATTCAAAGTCCCCTTCTCTCTGGTCTTCCCAGCTTTCCAACTTTATATTTCATTGTTTCCAACTTCGCCTCTCTTTCCCATTGAGATGGTTTACTGACTATTTTACCAACACATCTGGTGGATTTATGCTTCTGTGCCTTCACATTTGTAAGACTATCCCACTCCTTAATCTCTCCAAGTTCTCTAATTTCTCTAGGTTGTCTAGGAGAACTGAGGCCCAGAGAGGTGGCACAAACTGATCAACACCAAACACTTTACTAGTAATAGAGAGAATGGGAATAAGAACTCAGATTTAGAGTTTTTCTTTCCTGGCCTGAAGGGTTTGATTTTTATCGGGTGAGAAACAGGGTTCCTTTTAGGTTCCTGGGAAGATAACTCTTGGGAAGAAAATGTGATCTGTGAAAGATAAACCTATCTTTAAATAGAAGGGGGGAAGATGAAACTTGTGACAGGTATAAGAACTAAGAGGCTTGAGCTATCACTGAGGATACAGATCAGGTCAGAGGTTGTAGGATAAACAGAAAGGTATGGATTTAAAGACATTATAAAGAAAACAAGTGGCAGCACATTCAAGACTTTAGAAATGAAGAACTCAGATTACAAAAGAAAAAATAAAGTTTGAGCAACACCTTAAAACTTTTTTGATTACCCTAAATTTTATTATGTTTGGTATAAAAATATTTATATACTCTTATTTATTTAATGAAATTTTTTTGATCATTTACTCTTTTCAGGCATCATTCTAGACACTGGGGAAACAAGAGTAAATCATTTATTTAATGAATAAACACGATCTTACCATCAAAATGCATATGCCCAAAATCTTATTAGGGATTTTAGGAAAAAAATTGATTCTGCACAGTTTTTTTTAAAAAAGATGAAGTAATAATGCTGATTTGAGGATTATTTAGGAATATCTCCTAAGTTTGCCTGCAGATAACTCCATTCAGCAGACATGAAGTCAATATATATGTGTTTGTGTCTAATTAACAAAAATTATTGTTTTAAACTGCATCAAACAAATTTTAGGATTATTGTTTTATGGCACAATTTAGATGATGCTATTCCCAAACATTATACTTGCTAAATGATAAAATAAAGAAAACACTTTCTAAACGGAAGAATATCTCATTTCCACTTAAAAAAACACTTGTAATTCCTGTGGTTTGTTAGGGAATATATCAGTGTAATCATTTAAAATTTTTTGAGACACTGCTTTGAATTTTTTTTTTCCCAAAATATACTTAGGTTATCAAATTCCAATTCTTCTATATGTATGCTTGGAAAGGAAAATTGTAAAAATTATTAGTCATAGACATTTAAAATATTATTGGATAAATAAATGTAAAACTGGTTACTTCAGTATGATTTGACAAGTAAACCTTAGGTTAGATTTCAAATATTTGACAGTTCAAAATTGTCATCTCTTTTTAAATAATTATTACCAGAGTCCTTATGAACTAAAGGCACTGTTCTTTTCTCTAGCCATTATCATTTATTCTTTATCATTGTCTCAGAATCAAGTGAAATGAAAACAAAAAATGAGATAATGTCAAATTAACCAAAATAAGAGGTTGAAAAACACACTTTTAATACTTGTAAGACATTTTTCATACTTTCTGGTAGTCTGGAAGTCTCATACTTTAACTAAATATTCACTCAGATATATTGCTTGAGTGCTCACTGTGTGTCAGTCCTTGTGTTTAGCAGGTGGCATACAGACATGAACAAAGCAGAAGGGTTCATGCACAATAGTGATTTCCTTCTGGGTGTTCTGATCACCCCAGCCTACTTTCAGCAAGAATCCTGTTAGGTTAGTTTAGCCAGAATCCCTCCTTACCCCTGATATTTTCTTTCAGTAATTTTCTACCCACTCACTCCCACCCTGCTCCTTGGTAATGAACTCCCACTTACCCATGCTGTATTCAGAATGGAGCCTGGCTCTATATGGAGATTTCTTTTCCTCTTATTGAAGTAATCATGTATAAAATGTTATTTTTTAACCACTCTAGCTACTGTCCAGCTCTGTTTTTCCTTTGATGAAGAAAATAAGTAAGACATGCGATAGGAAATGAGAGGATGGCAGGTAGTCTATTTTAGATATGGTGACCAGAGAGATCCTACTGAGAGGTATAGGTCAGTTCAGGCAGAATCCCCCTTATGCCTTATGATTCTTCTTAGTGATTCTCCATTCCTTAGCCTGCAACCGTTTCCTGGCTATAAATTTCCACCTGCCCATCCTGTGTTTGGAGTTGACCCTATACCTCTCACAGTGGTCCTGAATAAAGTCTTCTTTACCATGCTTTAACAAGTGTCACTTAAGAATTCTTTTCATTAACACTACTTGGAATTTCAGAAGGTGAACAATCCTAGAATCTCCATGATACCAGTAGCCTAGAGAAAAACACAAGAAGTTTTGGGAATTCCAGATCCTTGACATTGATTGGTATAGGACGGTGTCCAGGTCAGGATGAGGAAGAGAGATTTAGTAGAGTCAGCATAGCTATCACTATGGCTCTGAATTCCTTTTCACTTATCAAATAGATAAAGTCAGAGGTTGGCCTGGCATAGAAGTAGTTCCTTCCTTGTCATTACTGGCTTAGTCTCCTTGCCAGGAGTTTCTTTGCCAGGAGATAGCTTGGTTACCATGGGCTCCTAGAAGTGTTCTTTGGCAGCCCTGAGTGAATCTAGAGTGTGATTTCATGCTTATGCTTTTCTGCAGCTTGTGCTCATCTGTGATTTTGAAAATTAACTTTGAATTTTTAATAAATGGTCCATACTTTGCATTTTACTTTAACTTTATAGGGACTTGGGCATTAATGATCTTATATATATATAAGTATATACACATACTCTTTTTTTTTGAGACAGAGTCTCCCTCTGTTTCCCAGGCTAGAGTGCTGTGGTGTCAGCCTAGCTCAAAGCAACCTCAAACTCGTGGGCTCAAGCAATCCTTCTGCCTCAGCCTCCTGAGTAGCTGGGACTACAGGCATGTGCCACCATGCTCGGCTAATTTTTCTATATATTTTTAGCTGTCCAGATAATTTCTTTTCTACTTTTTTTAGTAGAGATGGGGTCTCGCTCTTGCTCAGGCTGGTCTCGAACTCTTGAGCTCAAACAATCTTCACGCTTCAGCCTCCCAGAGTGCTAGGATTATAGGCGTGAGCCATTGTGCCCAGCCTGATCTTTTATATATTTGTTAATCAATATTAACAAAACCCAAGATTTTTGCCTTGTGAAAAGCACTTGTTCTTTCTTTTATAGAGCAGTCTATGAGTAGGAAGATCTTGACAGAAGAAAATAAAAGTATGTCTTCCATAACTCTTTTCTTATGGTAACCAGTCTCATTTGAGGCTATCAGAATTCCAGCAGGTGATTTCTTTTCTAGTACAATGCAGTATAAATATTCTCTTTTTTCACAGAAAGCATTTAAATCAGAGTGGGTTTGCTTCCTGTGTCTAAAGGTTGAAGGCCAAGGGATAGGAGGTGCATAGCATTCATGAAGATGAGAGATAGGTTAGCTTTGTAATAGGTATTTGTTTTTTTTTAATGAAAAAATATTTTTAGACATAATGAGACCTTTGGATTTTGAGTCATTTTATTAATACGATACACAAAATTAGTCACAGGAAAAATATAATTAACATCTGATTTTAAAACTCCTAAGTCTAAAAGACATTGTAAAAAACATACTCCCTTGTTACTTTAAAATTTCAAAAAGTAAAAGAAAAAATGTTTCAAGGTGTTGATATTTTTATTTTGAATTAAAAAAATCAGTAGAGAAAAATGATCCAAGTATTTATTGTTGGACAAGGAAAATATGTGCCCCCCCCTTTCCACTCTAGTACTGTGTTCAGGGCTCCCTGTTTATCTTTTTTTCCTTCTCCTTCCTTCAAAGGTGAAGATTTGCTAATCTGACTAGTCAGTGTCTAGTAAAATTGGTGAGAACCACTGCATGCTAAAAGGCAGTGTTCCATGTTCTGTAACTTCTCTTTGCCTTCTTCATGCACAGAATGAGTAGGTTAAGCCTAGATGAGGGCAGTCCCTGTCAATTGTCCCTCTTCACAATCAAACCTAAGCCTAATAGAATGTTAAATACTGAGCGAGTTTGGATTTGAGGTTGTTGATCAAAATGCAGTCCTGCCTTTTTAGATAATGGACTCAAAAGTTTCTTTAAAAAAGTAACCCTCTTCCATTATCATTGGTTGATCTGGTTTAATTCATTTCCAGCACCAGAGGGAGCCCCTGTTGGCTTAATTCAGCAAACATAGTTTATCTTTCTGTTCACTGGACTGATTCACAGATGGGCACACAACCCAATCAGAGCTATATGATACAAGAGAAATTTTCTGGAGCTTTTGGGAAAAACTGGCTTGGGTCTTGCTTTTACCGGATGTGGGAGCACGAAGACGTGATAATTCGAGCTGTGCAGCCTTTTTATTACAAAGAAGATCCACCATGAGAAGGAAGCTTACTCACAGGGAAAGCACAGTGGAGACACATAGAGAAAACAAATCTTGATGACCTTGTTTGAAACTCTGAATCAAACCCCAGCTGAAGGAAGCACTAGCACTGGAATCTTCATTTGTAGGTCCCACACATTTCCTATCTTTCTTTAAGTCAGGTTGAGCTCAGTTTTTCTCACTCATATGACACAGGACTCCGTTACAGGGGAGGGTAGGAGATTTAGACTGTGCACTACACCATGGGTATGAGATGGCTAGTGAGGGGTTGTTGGTTGCTGGCTCAGCTAATAATAATGTGATACTCTGGTTCCCATTTGGCTACTATTCCCAGTGCTTGTCTCCCTCAGGTACCTTATATGGGAGAGAAATGAGAAAGTCATGGTAAATAGCAAGGCCAATTCAACATTCCTGGGTGTAAAAACTATATAGGTGTATCGAAAGCCTGTGCCTCATCCTGAATAATATAGTTCAAGGTTTTTATTTATTTTATAAATTTTTTTGATGGAAATAACTTGATTTGCAATATTTAAATATTTCCCTTTATGGTTTTGTGATATATTATGTCATGTAATATGTGCCAGGGTAGAAGTGGTTAAATTTTACTTTAGTTTCTCATATTCATTTTAGATTCCTATAGTTCTTTGCTGTAGAATACGTTTCCTCAGAATTCCAGGTTCCCAAAACACTTCACGACAAAAAGATTCCATGGCCAAATAAGTCTGTGAAATGCTGCATATGAGGTCACCCTCTGACTACTCACAGGGTACTCTAGTATTAATATATTAAAAGCTTGGACATGTAATAAAGTAAAGAAGCTTATTTATTTTTACTTAGTTCACTTGAACATGAACTCTCTTTCCACTTGGCCCTCCACCTTTTTTTCCTTGTCTTAATGGTACCAAATGCATCAGAGTGGGTTAGATAAGAATGGTACTACAATGACAACATGCTCTTTTACTGAAAGCCTAGTCTTTTCTCATTTGTAGTTATAGTTATTCAGCAGAATGGTTTATTCTTTTTGTTCAAATACAATTGGACATTGGAAGCTCTGTTTTTTGAGTTACTTCTGTTTGTATAATAAATATTTAATCCAATTTTTATCCACCAACAATTCTATTTGAACTCTCATTTCATGCATGAAATAAAGTCACCTTTATATACTAGAGCAAAGGAAGCAAAGCAACTGCAATACTAAAGTTAAATACAGGTCTCTAGCCAGGTAGGGTGGCACATGTCTGTAGTTCCAGCCACTGCGGAGGCTGAGGCAAAAACAAAAAAAGTTACACACAGGTGTCAATATTCTATGAGATTAGAGAGCTTTTACTGTTCTTGAATGAAAGGTGGAACTGGGGATGGGAAGTGGCATTGGGGAAGTGACACTTGAACTATCTCAGGAGATGAATGTTCACCTGTCACCAAAGAGGCTGCTAGGATTGTGAAAAGTAGGAGCCATGAGTTAAGAACTCAAGGTTGGAGATATTTCTCTTGCCCTTGAGGGACACAGATAACCTTTATATAGTTATATAGTAGTCAATAGTTAATTATTGATGGATTTTATGCAGATATATATACATATATATATGTATATATATACACTTTAAAAACCACTCTAGTGGTAGTTTGGAAGATGAATTGGAATGACTGTGCAAGATATAAAGAAGATAGTATCAACTGTGGTCACCAACTAAATAACAGGAGTGAGGAAGAAGGAGAAACGTTGAGTAATATAATGATATTAACTAAGTATTTATTGAACCCCTGTTTGTGCCAGGTATGGTGCTCAGCACAATGGGGAAGAATTTTGAGAAAAAATACTGAAATACTGTGAATGGGACTGTGGATGTTTGTTAGTTCTTTTTTTGTTTGTTTTATTTTTATTTTATTTTATTTTATTTTGTTTTTATTTTTTATTTTTTTTTGCTCACATTCAACTCCCTTTGTAAAATTCCCCATTGAGTGTTGTTAGTTGGAGTTGCACCACCTATTATGGAAGCCAAAAGTGGCCAAATATTTCCTCTTCTTTTTTCATTTACTGGCAGAAAAGGTTCCTTTAGGGACCCAGGCTCAGTCAATTAATGCTCTTAACTAGACATAGAACTTGGAGTTATTGATGTGAAGGCATTGGGTAGTTAGATCTTGGTTGTGGGTGAGAGTGCAGCCAGCCAGTATCCTTCCAGTAAATTCCTTTTCTGACCAAGTTTGACTTGATAGCTATAAAAATAGGCCCTAATGCATATAAAACAGAACACAAAATATGATTTAGTAGAATTAAAAAATAGAATTTTAAAGCATGTTGTTAGTCTTGAAGAAAATTCTCATGGGCCAACTTCCTTTCTACACATTGGAGAGGGCCTTTTCGAGGGGAAGGATTATAACATGCCTTCCTCTGAGAACTTAGTTTATATAGGCTCTCTGAACTCTTAAGATGTTAAGGATTTAGTACATTGTATTAGGACTTCTGTCTTTGATGTTGGTGCTTCAGATTTTCATTAACTATATATTGACAATTTACATAGGAATCCTTGTTTGTTGGGATCAATTTAATAGCAAATAAGAGGTATAGTACTGTTTATTTTAGGAATGAATAAAAATTGTGAGAAACCAAATGTAAAACCATAAACAATTTAATGGGTTTAGGGAACAGATTGCAAATGTGTTTATTATGTTAATGTAAATTGTTTTTACTGTATTATATAAAGATAAAACAGGGAAAAGAAGGTATTATTAAGCTTAAAGAGTGATCTTTAGAATATGATAGATGAAAAGTTAGACTATTAATGGACAGAAAAGTGGATTGGCACAGTTATCTGTGCAATTATGAGAGCACTTAGAATCATTTTAATTAGTGAGAATTTATGATGATTTAAGTTGTTTTTGCTATCAAGTGTTTTATAAAAAATTGTCTACACACCAGTTCTGGCTTCCCCTACATTTAACTTGTTAAGAAAAGCTCTTCAAACAAGCTAATTTCCCCTGATTAGAGGCAGGGTGAAAAAATAAATGAGTATAAGACTGAGTTGGAAATGCTAAGATTTAGTCCTGGATCTGCTGTTTCCTATAATGGTCTCTGAGCTCTTGTTTTCTCATTTTAAGATTAGGCTCAAATGAACCCTCTTTATTTGCTTCAGCATGTTATCATGAAGAGTAAATGAACATCAGATATGAAATATCACCCCCATCACTCTCTATCCCCCCTACATAGCCTGTTAATTCTTATAGTGCTTATTGGACCTGGTGTGTTACTTACTGGATTATTCTCTCCCTGAGCTAGAATAGAAGCTCCATTAACATATGGACTTCATGTATTTTGTTAATTGCTTTATTTCAAAAGCACAGAGAAATTCCTGACACAGAGTGTGCACTAAATACAATTTATTTAACTCAACAAGTAAATAAAGATGTTGTTTTTTCAAAACTATGAATAACTTTCTCGGGAGGCTTATCTTGGATTGGGGATCAGGCCCAAAGTGTTGGATTCAAGGAGGCTTTTTTATATTTGATGGGTCTTTGTCTGTTTCCCATTGTAATATGGCTACTCCACATTATCTCAAGACAAGATTAGTTGCATCCTCCTGAAATTTTCATGCAAGCTATTAACTACTGTTTTAAATATGTATCTTAATATCATGTATTCCTGGGTTGTGTACATTTACTAAAATTATTGATGCCTTACAGATGAATGTTTCCTTTATCAATAGAGAAATATATGGAAATTTTTTCTTGAACCTATTAATAAAAGAGCCTAAATTTTGTTTTGCCCAACACAGGTCATAAATAAAGCTATTTATTAAATAGAGTCTATTACATTTCTAGTGCTCAGTGGTTTATCCCCTTATTAAACCAAACCTATTCTCGTTATTGTAACCATTTTAGATTTCTCCCCTGTCTCATAACTATTTATCCAACTATTTTATGTGAAGGAAAGCTCCTTCACACAATACCAAAAACAATGTATACATTCAAAGTACTTTCTAGAGTTATTTCTGTTGAGTACTGTTTGTCAGTACATGCTTTCATTTAGAATAATTTACTTATGTAAGATTGAGGATTTTCTATTTTGAGGTTTGCCAGTCATCACATTATTTTCATCGTCACTACCAAAACCATTCATTAGCACTGATCTACTTTGGTATTACACTGTCCAATAGGACCTTTTTATAGAAAAATAGACTTTCAGACTTGGGAGTCACCTTGAAGAACCTAGGATTTTTAATAACATGCTTAATTACCATCTACGAACTTTAATTTTTCCTGAGATTTTTATCTAATCTTTTTTGTTCACAAGCAGTCAGATTTAAATTGCAGGCAGATGGCTGAAGAAAGTCTTGCTTGTTTATAGTATTCTACCCATTTAACTAAATGCTTAATAAAAATATATATAATAATTGAGAAAAATGGCTTACTGTATTATATGTAGGTAATTTCATGACAAGGTTGTGAACAAAAGTCCTCTGAAAAGGAATTTTGATGAAAGAGACTATTCCAGTGAGCAGTTTTGTAACCCAGGAGATACAGCCTTCACGGTGTGTTCCAGAGAATAAAGGAAGGGTTCAGTTTTAACAGCCAAAGTTCCTGTCCAGGTTGCCAGTCAGGTCCATTTATGCAAATGAAGGATTCAAATTTGCTTAGTTCTGATTGGTTGATGCAGATAAGTTCTGATTCATAGATGAGCTGAGCTCTCATTGGTCAGTGCAGCCAAGTTCTGATTGGGTGATGCAGGCCACAGCCTATTGGTAGGTTTAGGAGACCTGAATGGGGACAGTCACCTATGAAAGTCTCAAAGTTAAGCAGATATGCGGGTTTTCTGGGAACTCAGAGAAGGTGTGTGACCTTTAGTCAGCAAATGGCTGTTTGGCTCCTTTAGGCACAGTTAGTCGCTTGGCTTCTAGATTTAGGCCCAGTTAGCCACTTGGGATTCATGCTGAGGTACTGGCCCTTTCAGGTTCACAAAGTCAATAAAATAAGATTACCAGGGGCCACCAGCTAGTACTTAGTATTTTACAGTGCAAAATTTTTGTAAAAATAATACAGCAGGGCAGAAAATTCATATTGTCTTGACCAATGAATTTCTCCTCTACCAGAGAAAGTGGAATTGTTGCCTGAGATCGAGTACATCTCCCCTGAAAACATATAAACGTGTGTGTGTGTGTTTGTGTGTGTATGAGAGGTCTGTCCAGAAAGTATCCAGTCATTCTTAATATAACAAGAATGGTTTGTGTAACATTGGTGTAACCTGGCAGCCAAAGAGAGCAGCCTGGAATGCACATGCGTGAACAATGACAACTTCACTGTACTAGTCAGTGGGGTGCTAGATGCCCTTGAGTGAGCATGTGTACTGTGTGGCTGTTGCATTGAAAATGACTCAGTGAGTAGAGCAATGAATCTGTATCAAATTTTGCATTAAGCTTGAACATTGCTCTGCAGAAACTATTCAGATGATTCAGAAGGCTTTTGAGGATGATCCGATGAGTGCAGTGCAAATAAAAGTGTGGCACAGGTGCTTCATAGATGGTCTGCAATCTGTTGAAAGTGATCTACATTCTGGATGGCCTGCAATAAGCAAGACACCTGAGAATGTTGAACGTGTACGAGTTAGGTTAAGAGATGCTGGGAGAACTGTGTGAGGTCCCAATGTGCCTACTTTGAAGGGAACTGAGGCATCATTGTCCTATGTACAATGTTTCTTATATCTTGCATCTTCTTCAATAAATGACTCTATTTTTCATATTACATGGCTGTATACTTTCCGGACAGACCTCATATATGCATGTCCTAACAAGAAAGGGAACGTCTATCAACCTAATCAGTCCAGACTGATTTTTAGTCATTCTCAAAGGCATTAATAATGACTGTTAGGAAGTGTTTAAAAATACTGGTGGATGTTTTTTGCTTGTTCCAGTGATTGAAGGACACTATAGGCATTCAGCATGTAAGGTACTAGAAGTCCTACAATATGAAAAATTATCTCCGATATGGAAAATTGTCTCTCACCCCACAAGAATTTCAAGTTCCTCACCAGATATTTGTGTAGGAGAAACCCTGTTTATAGTTATCAGAGCTTAGAGACTAATTCTATGTTACATATAAACCCACACACAAACATACACACACACACACACACACACACACAAACTTTCTGGCATAGTTTTAGTACACTGAATTTTCCAGGAATGTTACTACTGTACTGGTAGAAGCTTGAAGATTTTATTTTTGTTTTGTTTGGAATTTTCCAAAGTTGTTCAGTTATATCACATCACTGATGTGATCATGGTATTGGAATCAGAAATCCTTCACAGACCTCTTTTTCCACATGTGTAGCTGTTGTGCTCACAATGATTGGTACAATTGTTTGGATACTTCAGAATGTCTTTAAGTGTCATCATGCCTGATGTGCTAACATAGGGTAATTCATATTATTTTATTATATTACTTTTATTTAAGCATTATATTACAGTTATATTGATTTAAAAATTTATATGGGTGAGTTATGTTATTTATAATATTTAGGCTGATAAAGGGAGCCTAAATGAAATATTCGTTATTTAAAATGTCTTTGGTTCAATGCAGTGATTTTGAAACTTTAATGTGCACCAGAATCTCCTGCAGGACTTGTAAAAATCCAGATTGCTGGGCCCCATCCCCACAGGTCTGATTCATAGACATGGGAGGGGGCCTGGTGATTTGTGTTGCTAACAAGTTCTCTGTTAATTCTGATACTGCTGATCCAGAGAGCTTCCTTTGAATTCAACTGGTCTAATAGGTTTGAGAGCCTGACTGGAGCTCAGCAACCCTGATGATCAATGGAGGTAACATTTGTTATCTATATTGTGTTCACGTCTATCTGCTTTCAAAAATATTAATTAGATATGAATTTTCTGGAATTAATTTGATTAAAAGCATAGCATGATATATCAAAAACAATATAAATATAAGTTACAGCACACACACATACTTGTTAGCAAATTCTTCCATTAAATCAATGCCTTGCACAAAGAAATATTTTTCTAAACAATGAACAAGTTCACAAATCTTTTGAAAAGTAAAGAGACCAAATGGGGCATCATGCTTCCAGTTTGGCTATGAAGTGATCTTGTTGACATTTTCTAGGACTGAGAAAAAATGGCCTGCATCAAGAGATGTCCCAAAAAGCTTCTTGTTTCTTTTATCACCCTATGAGCTTTATAGTGGATGCCTAATAAGGATAGTGCCAAAATAAAGGAAGAAGCCTAATGAGGAGTCTGGCCACTATCAAGCTTTGCTGAAATGGACCACGAAAACTTGAGCAGAAAGTATAATTTATCTGTCTACTCTTAGCCGTAAGAGTAGGCATAAAAGACATGTAATTACTTCTGGTCACAAAAAAATAATCTCAGTAATCGTGTGCGTGGTTTATTGTAATAAAGTATCTATCTTCATTTAAGGTAAAAGGGTTCTGTAATCTCTATTTGTGGGGACTGGCCATGGTAGGAATAGAGGTGGGGTTGCAGTCACCTTCTGTACTTTTTTCTTGCCTGGTAGTTCACCTGCATTCACAGAGCTGCTTCATGCTTACTAGGTTGAAGGTCTAAGGCAAGAAGATCTAAGACAAGGGAGGGAGAAGATCTAAGGCAAGAAGGCATCACTTGATTGTCCTGGTTTTGCTATAGTGATGAAACACTGGCATTGTGGGGCTTTGGCAGACTCTGCTGGAGCACATTTGAGGGTTATTCATGCCCTTCCTTGGTGTGAGGGAATTGAGTGAGTTTTCTCTGCCAGTCACTGTCCCTCAGCTCCTAGACATCCTGAGGTCCTTCACTTTTCTTGCTGCTGAGGTGTTTGCACACTTCCAGGGGGCACTCTTTGGCAGGATCTAAGGCAATCCCAAAGCACCCTATTCTCTTCCAGGGCTGCAGTTAGTCTGTGAGAAACTTGCATAAATCTTTCCCCACCAACCTGGGAAGTGCAGGCTACCCTCAGTGCAGCAATTTCTCTTCTCCCAGTTGTCAATCAATATTTTGCCCTTTAGATGTCTCATGGGTGAGTCACAAGTAAGGCCATGGTGTCCTCTACACTCCAGGAGACACCTGTCAATCTTTCCAAGTGCTATCACTAAAGCCCCTCTCCTAGGTCACAAGAGAGGGAAAAGCAAAGCTGTGCGTTCCCTCACTGGGAGGGAGGTGGTTGTGGGGCACTCAGAGCTCACCAAAGTCTGTTCTAGTTCGTTACATTCCTTCTGGCCTCTCAATCCCTGTTACATGGAAGTGTGTGATTGCCTGTTACATGGAAGTGGGTGATTGCCTTGGGATCACAAATTGGCCCTCAAACCCTTCCTTTGCAAATCCTACTTTGATGGGCCTGCAACTCACTTCCAATCCTGAGACGAATTGTCACCTTTTTTGCATGAGGCTTCAGTGGATACTGAGATGGAAAATGTCTCATTGTAACATTCTATTCCAGTAAAATATAGTGGATTGGCTAACTCAGCAGAAAAAAGATTTTGTTGTTTGGTGGTAATCATGGAATGAAGTTGCCAGAAGTTAAACTGCAGAATTGTACACAAAAAAAAAAAGAAAAGAAAAGAAAAGAAAAAAGACAACAAGCTTCAAGGCCCAATGCAAAAGAGGCAGGGATTTAATCTTTGTCAGGGCAGAATGTGTCTGTCTTGTTCACGGCTATGTAACCAGTGCCCAGCAGAGGTTCTAGCTCACAGCTGGCCCTGAATGTTGAATGAAAGAAAATGAAAAAAAGAAAGCAGAAATGCTTGGAGGAAAGCAGTACAGAGCAGAAGTAGTAAGTAGTAAGAAGCAGTACAGAGCAGAAGCAGACAAAGCAATAAAGGGAACAGAAGAGAGGGGCAGCTGGGAGCTGTCAAAGGGGACAGCGGCACTGCACGACTCTGAGCATCCTCAGGTTATCCTTGTTCTCTTTCAGTGTTCGTGGTGCCATCAAGAGTTTAAGTAACTAGAGTATAGGTTGTGCACTGTGCCAGTTCACACTGACATGTGACCTTGAAAGAAGAGCAGAATCCTCATTGATTGATGATGATTCGTTATATAAAGTCAGGAGTGTATAATACATTTCAAAACATTTTTTATATTAATAAAAAGTTATTAAAATTTTTTAAAAAGCTTAAAGAGTTAAACCTCAATTACTTAAACAAGTAAGGTACAGTATGCTCTGATGGCACCAATTAATAACAAATATATTTGGGGGAGAGTGTGTATTTATGCTTTTTCACATTTTCATGTGCATATTAACATATTACTATGTATTTATATATTTAAAATATTATTTAGGAAGAGAAAAACATCTTTCAAACACATATTTCTATAGCATTGGTCATTTAAATGAGATTCAGAGTCTA
This sequence comes from Lemur catta, assembly GCF_020740605.2. NCBI lineage: Eukaryota > Metazoa > Chordata > Mammalia > Primates > Lemuridae > Lemur > Lemur catta. Next base: position 45,375,178 of record NC_059135.1, read on the forward strand.
ACCTTCATTAACTTCAATGGGAATTACAGAATACAGGCTTAAGTTATTTGTAAATTAAATTTGTCAGAAGGAAAGGACTTGCATATGGTGATTCCTGTACTTTTGCTATTCTTTATTGTTTTCAGAAGCTGATCAAACAAACAGTGACTGCTGTAGATAGCTATTTTTTTCCTTTTCCTTTTGTAGTCAAGATACATACATTTTTGCAAATGTGAGCAATTCTTATTTTTGTGCTTTATGTATTTTTTATAGATAGTTAAAAGCTAGTGTTTTACTCATTATAATATTAATGTGACATCTCTTTGATGAAGAAATAAAAATTTCCAAAGCATGGCTCCTCGGAAATCTGAAATACAAAACAATAGCATTGAAAGAAATGAGCCTGATTTGATCTTAACTAGCTCTTGATTTAATTAAACTGCAGGGGATTTTCATTTCTCTAGTAATGTTGTTTATTTTATTTAAAAAAAAAACATTTTTGAAGACTAGCTTGATGTCATTGGTATATTGTTTTTTGCCATGAGCTAATAAATTCACTTTCATGGGCAAATGCTTATTTGGCCCATACAGGCCAACAGAGGCACGTGAACTAAGGTGGAGTCATAAATTGGCTAGCCCTGAATTTCACTCATGGAAGATTTTACAGCTTATTTCTCCAATTGGAAACTTTCTGAGTCAATTTGGCACTTTATATCTCTATTTCTTCTATTTTTTTTCCTTTGTCCATTCCCTCATTCACTCTGGTTAATAAATTCTGTGGGTACCACAGTCTTTTGAAAATATGATATGTGCTGGAGGATGCTTTTATTTCCCTTGGTGGGGAAAAAAAGAAGGCGGTTGGTAGTAGGAGTAATTAAAGATAATGCCAATGATAATAATGATGATGATTAAAAAATCAATATTTATTGAGCTCTTATTAAGTAACAGGTACTGTGCTCAGAAATTAATGTATGTATATTCTTTTCTTTAATCTTGATAACAACCCTCTGAGGTAAAAATAATTTTAGCTAACATATTTTATGTTGTAGTATTATAAATGCTTTACATGGATTGTCTAAGTTGGTTTAATTTATTAATAGTTTGATATAATAGCTGAGATCTAAACATTTAAAAAAATTTAAATACTACATGCACTATAGAGTTGTCAAAATCAACTCTGATTCCATTTAGTTATTAGGGCAGCCCTATGAAGTAGTTATTATTCTCAAGTCTATTTTACAAATATGGAAACTGAGGCATAAAGATATTAAGAAAATCATCTTATGCCAAATAGCTAGTAAGCAGCAGAACCAATATTCAGACTTAGGTCTTTCTCATATCTGATTGTATGAATATTAGGACTTTATGATTCTACCCAGTTATAGATATAAAGGTAAAAATGCCAAAGAGTGAGTGTTGAGTGCCTCTCAGAGAACATGGAAAACAAAACTGTATGGAATAAAAATCGGACAGATACCCTTTCTCCTTTCAAATTGAAATGCTGTTGACAATATTTCAATCACAAACACCTTCCTTTGTTGAAGGAGTAGGGTAGAGGTAATTAGGTGAAGGAAGTTATGCATCCCCACCCCCAGCCCAATTCTTTTCACTATTAATGCTACAGAATGAATTTTCCATTAAGGTGTCTTATTTTTTTTTCTTTTGGTAAAGCTCAGTTGATTATCTTTTCATTTGCTTTTTCTTTTTTGGTAGATTTTTTTTCTGGGTCAGCCTACATATTTGGCAGGGATCCTTCCAAATTTTGAATTTGTTGTCATATTGTGATGCCTTTCATTTACAGGTTTATTACAAGGTTTGACAAAACTAATAACCTAAGAATATCTAGAAGTATTTCCTGGTGTGTGTGTGTGTATGTGTTTGTGTGTATTTGTGTGTGTTGTGTACTCTTGTAGATAGTACAATCCTGTCAACCTCCAATAGTTATTGTTTTAGATTTAAACCTACATTTGAAAGCATAAAGAAGAATTAACTTTAAATTTATGGAATAGAGGAAAAAGACACTGCTTTAGTAAGTCTTGTGGCCTCAGTTTCCCTAGAGGAAAACACAGAGTCTGAACCAAGTAATCTCTCTATATAATACCTTTCCACACCAACACCATAACTCATGTTTATACCTGCTATAAAATGGAATCAGAGTAGGTTATGGCAACTCTGTAATGTACATAGTCTTTAAATTAAAAAAAAAAGATCATTTAGATCTCAACCACTAAACCACACTAAATTAAACCAACTTAGAACTCTGCTGAAAGGAATTGTAAGTGAATACATTTGTTGGTAGATGAAAATTGGCTGGCAGGCACAGTCATTAACAGTGGGTGATAGTTTTTTTGGATGTAATGTGGAAAGAATAGAGCTGTTCTGGAATGCCTTTGAAGTTTTTTCTTTCAGTTCTAAATACCTGAGATTCTTTACAATTTTCACAACAGAATGGTCTGTAATTTCTGCTGGGTCCTAAAAGGTCGCATATGCTTTACAATTAAGGAGTTTCAGGGTACCTGTAAATCAGACTTCAACAAGGGAAAGTCATAAATTGAAGAGAATAATTCTAAAGTAACTCTAAATTACCTGTCTTTAAAATCTGCTTTAAATACAAAAAAACAAAAACAGTCTAAATCGGGGGTCCCCAACATATGATGAGTTATATAATTATTTTATTATATATTACGATGTAATAATAATAGAAATAAAGTGCACATAAATGTAATGAGCTTGAATCATCCCCAAACCATCCCGTTACTCCCTGGTCCATGGAAAAATTGTCTTCCATGAGAACAGTCCCTGGTGCCAAAAAGGTTGGGGACTGCTGATAAATGATAAGACTAAGCAAATGGTGTGGTTTTATTTGTTTATTTGAAACATATGCTCTGACATGGTTCAAATCACTTAAAATAAGGAATCAAGAATGAAAGGAAGGAAAGAAAGAAGGAAATCAAAAGTTACTGAACACACCTAATGTGCCAAGCATGAGTGTTAGAATCTTGAAATGTTAGGAAAGCCAAGGATTTGCAAACTAGAAGAAGGTTCACTGAACTCACTCTGTAGCACTAAAATGTTAAAACGCAGCTTGTGGTCATACAGCTTGACTGGGATCTGGGAAAACAGCAGTGACACCCACGGCTGTGGAGCAAGATCACATGGTCAAGGAGGTAAAGCTAGAGTTGCAAGAAAAGCTTGTGTTCTAGCCCCATAATGTCAAAAAGTTGATTAATGTTCATGCTCAGCAGCAGACATTCACATGGCAGACTATGGATGGAACTCCGAAGCACAAGGTCGTCTACACAGTTTAGATACTGTTCAAAGAGAGACATTTGATGATATTCATTCATTCATTAATGCATTCATTCACCAACCATTTATTATCTATAATGCACAAAAGCCTAGTAGGGAAACATGTCTTAGACATAAGAAACTCCAAAACATAGTAGAAAGTGAATCATGTCATAAGAAAGTATAGATAAGGTTTGTGGTTGTTCAGATGGAGAGAGCAGGGAGCACCACAGAAAATATGGTTGAAAAGATGGCCTTTGAGCTGGGTTTTACAGGGTAGGAATGCATGCATTGTAGAACAATCCCTTGGTCTCCAGGCCTGCATTAGCACCATCCTTACTGGAAAGTTTAAGAACTCTTATTTGGTGGTGGTCTACAGCATGTTTCTTTTATTTCTCTCTATTTGTGATAGATGCTACCATCAGCAAAAAGGGCTCTTTATGAACTGAACTGGTAGTGGGGAAGGTTTTGGGGGCAAGTGTCAGAATTTGATGGGAATGGGAAAAAGTATGGGTCAGGTGTGTATTAGTCTGGAAAAATCTTCCAGCTAGTTTTGAGAGGGTCTTCTTACACAGCCATGCTCCTCTTTCATCCACTTGGAAATTATTGTTCATAGATGATTTGAGATAGTAGGACATCAAAACTAAGTGCAACATTATCTAGGGATAATGAGGAACACTAAAATTTATGGGGGGGAAATATCATGTAATAAAATGAAATATGAAATAAAAAATGAATAAAGAATATATATGTATATATGTGTGTATATAAATGAAAAAATCTTCAAAGTAAACATTTTCCCACTTTTGAACCTAACCAACTTGTAAGTCTAATTCTAGAGTTTAATGTATAGATTAAAATGAAAAGACAAAGCATTTTGTTCCAGTTTACTGTGTATCAGGCATTTGTCTAAGTGATCTACACATATTATCTCATTTTAAAAACACAGAAATCCCAAGTGGTCATGGTTATTTTCCTTTCTTTGCAAATGAGGAAGTTAAAGCTTAACTATTTTAAATAATTTTACAGAGGTTACAGGTCTCCTTAGAAGAGGAGCTGGATTTCTAACCAAAGCAGGCCATTCCAGAATACATGCTCTCTGTTCTAATCAGAGAAGGTTGCTTAAAATTAATACTTAATAATCTGAACTAAACATCTCACATGTGTGATGTAGATCAGTTAATTAACCAAATAACAAAATTAGCATATTTGTTAATTTTTTTCTCCTTACATTTCTGTTTACAAAGAAAATGTCAATCTGAATAATTATTCTTTCCTTCAAAGTAAGTGGGTATCTGTCATCAGTTCTTAAATCTGACATTTCAGAGAATTCTTAGTCTCAGTCAAGGTGTATTATAGTAACTACTCTTGACCAAAACAGGAGACTACACTTAATTTAATAAACATTTAATGGCAATAAAATTTCTCTCTCCCCTCTGACCTAATATTTTCTGTGGTAAACAGCATGCCTTTATGAGATCAACAGCTAAGATAAATTTATCTTTGTCCTGTGTTAACTGAACCTTGTAAGAGTTTTACTTCACTGGTAGGCTGTCTAACAGAGCTGAATGGTACATAATCTCTTCTACGCAGGAGACTTGATAACTGGGCATGCCTTTCATCTAGTAAGCATTTTAAGATACCACAAAATATTCCTGGAAGCCATTGCTAACCACTTTACTTTTTAATTAATTTATTCTAACTATTATATTTGAAATATTAATATAATGATAAAAGCTGAGACAATGTAAACACTGCCATTACTATGATTTAAATGTAAATGATTGAAAAAGTTACTTGTACTCTTATATTGCATATTAGCATTTTAAATAGTGATAAATACTGAATATTCATGACTCAGCATGTTACCTCATTTCTATCATAACTAATTGCCTAATGAGGTTTGGTGAAATTCTCTTTTGATGCTAAAAGCCCTTGAACATATTAAAAAAATTTAAAATATGAAGTCATGATTGAGGGTTAAAGAAAATACTTTTAGGAGGCATGTGTGGTTTTATGACAACACATTAATCTTTAAACCAGCTCAAGTATTTTTAAGCTTCAATAATGGAAAAAACAATATTGGGCATGAATCAAATAGGAAGTGTTTAAATTTTTATTGTCTTAGGCAGAAACTGTATAATATTTTGGCTCTTAATATTGTCTAAATGGTTGAATTATATTGTTATGCTATGGATTTTCCTCTTTTGTATAGTTTTCACATTGGAGCTAATATGGTTTTTATTGGCATAAAATATTTTTCTTTCAACTCCCAAATCAGCTCTCTAAAACAATATTTATCAGTTTCAACTCTCCTGAAGGGAATCACCAACATCCATGGAACCTAGAAAAAATAATTCTGTTTAGAAGCAAAACAGTGTCATTTGATGCTATGTCAAATGAGAAAATGGAATGTTTATTTTGAGGAGATAGCTCAAGGCATAAAGTATTTACCCTAAGTGATTTGTATTACTGTTGTTTTTATATCAAGAAAAAGCTGACTTTGGTTGACTGTATTAACGCTCTTGAGATCTTAATATTTATATCTAGAAGGAAGTTCCTTTATATTTCCTCATTGTCTTTTGAAAATATTCATATTTCTATATCTTTAGCAAATGTTAAGAAGTTAACCTCCTTCGCTTTTTGCTTGCATTAGCCTTAAGTGCTGAGAAAAATGCAATCAATCACTTTCTAGCAGACGCATACTCATTTAATTGCACTGAATGCCCAACCATCACATCATACATTTCCAAACATAATTATAGTATGGTTCAACATGGTCTAAAATTCCATTTTCCACAGCCAGTAAAAACAATTTTTTGGCCCAGATCCAAAGTATGCCAAGTTTAACTTGTGTATCTCAGGACTGTTTTAGCATAATAAACCCCAAAGGATTAGCAATCTTTTCCGTTCTTTTTCCCTGTTCTATTCAGAAAGAAGAATAAGAGTACTACATTAAGTACTAAAGACATTCTCTTGGAAAAAAATATAGTTACATATGTATACATGTATGTGTGGATAGATAGAAATGTCTTTTAGTAGATAATAGTATTATATGTAGAAGCTAAGGTCTTGGTGCTAGGTATGCCCATTGCTACTGAGCTGTTGTTGCTTCCTAGCCTTCTCAGTAGACTGAGCAGGAGACAGATAGATAGATTTCTCCTCAAACTTAAAATTTGTAGATAGCAATTTGCTCAAGTATGATACAGATATGAATTTATTAATTGAAAAGCTGATTCATGTAAGACATTGTTAAGGCAGTGGAATACAAAGATGAGTTATTCCCTCAGTACTGAACAAAATGAGATGGGAAGGTTACAGTTAATGGTAAATGAAAAGAATCAGAAGAGCTATTGCAGTTATGTTTACCTTGGAAGTGGAAGTAAAGATGGTCAACAGTCACAAAGAAGGGACATCTATCTCAGATTTGATTATCAGGAAAAGCATCTAGAAGCAGGATATATCCACATTGAGGGTTGATGTTAAGCAAGAAGCGGCTGGGGGAAGAGTTTGAAGGCAGCATATTCTAGGTAAAGGAACTTAGAACCTGTAAATTCCTGGAAGGAGAACATAGTGATTTAGGTGAACTGAAAGTGGTTCAATGTGGCAGAAGCCTGAATGTGTGTCTAGGTAGTGAGTGAGTCTGTGGGGAGATTTTGAGAGATATAGCTAGACCATATTCTCATATATATGTTATTTATGAAGCTTAAATATAATATATAATATTTCATTTTATATACTATGATCTTAAGGAGTTTGACCATCTTGGGGGCATCTGGAAGCCATCGAACGATTTTAAGCAAATGGAATTCCTATACTTAAGGAGTTTTATTTAGTTGATTATCAGAGATAATGTATACATAATTATTATCCAAGGTAGAAAGTTTTATATGTTCCAGGGAAATTAGAGAAACAACAGTATGTAAGTTAAGAGTTGGAAGATTATTTCTACTTAAAGAGCTCAGGTAAACCTTGGTGAAGGGAGAACATTTTGGTTAGGCTTAATACTCATCAGGGTTGTAGATTACCCCTTTTATTATTACTGATTGTTTTATTTTGTTTGTAAATCACTTTGAACACAAACAATACACAGATGTCATTCTCCCAAGTTGTAAATCTTGCTTCTGAAATATGGTATCTTAAAGTTTTGATGTAGCAAATTTTATGTAAGATACAAAATTTCAAGATAATGCTGAATTATACATATCCTTTGACTTTTCAGTCTAAGATTTCAATATGATTTAAAAATTAAAGTTGCTGGCCGGGCGCGGTGGCTCACGCCTGTAATCCTAGCTCTGGGAGGCCGAGGCGGGTGGATCGCTCGAGGTCAGGAGTTCGAGACCAGCCTGAGCAAGAGTGAGACCCCGTCTCTACTAAAAATAGAAAGAAATTATCTGGCCAACTAAAAATATATATACAAAAAAAATTAGCCGGGCATGGTGGCTCATGCCTGTAGTCCCAGCTACTCGGGAGGCTGAGACAGTAGGATCGCTTAAGCCCAGGAGTCTGAGGTTGCTGTGAGCTAGGCTGACGCCACGGCACTCACTCTAGCCGGGGCAACAAAGTGAGACTCTGTCTCAAAAAATAAAAAAATAAAAAAAATAAAAAAAATAAAAATTAAAATTAAAGTTGCATCAAGTTTTTAGAAAACTTCTTAATTTAATGTAATTTCAAAGTCAAAGTTACAAGAATAGTACAAGGAACTCCAGGAACAACCATTTATATTTTGTCCTATTTGTCATTCTCTCTCATGCTTTACATGTATAATTAAACAGGCATATAAATATGAATTTTTATTATATGAGTATGATAAAATTAAACACACCTTACATAATGCATACAATTTTAATCACTCATTTGCACATTTACAGTACAATTATTAAAATCAAGAAATGTAACACTGATAAAATACTACTGTGTAATCTGAAGTTCTTATTCTAGTTTTGTGTTTGTTCTAATAATATCCTTCATAGCTATGTCATTCCTAATCCAGGATCAAATCTAAAATGATACATTGCATTTAGTTGTCACATTTTTGCAGTCTTTTGATCTGGAACAGTTCTTCAACTTTTCCTTGTGTTTTTTTGACCTTTACAGTTTTAGAGTACAGGCAAATTATTTGTAGACTCTCCTTCACTTTGGATATGTATGGTATTTCCAGACATAAGAAATTAAAAATTTTTATTTCTACTAAAATGAAATTTATTTTTGTGATGTTGGCTCAGGAGGCACATAACACTAGTTTGCCCTAATAATGATTCAGTAGCAGTAATGTTCCCATTTTTAACTCTTTGAACTAATTACAAATTAATAGAAAGATACTTTGAGACTATATAAACACCCTGCTTCTTCCTTATCAAATTTTCACCCACTCGTTTTAATATTCACTGATTTTCTAGCTCCATCAATCCTTTGGTATTTATTAGTTGGTGTTTTCTGATAAGGAAGCTTTCTTCCCAATGTATTTATTCATTTATTTATGTCAGTAATGACTCATGGATTCAGATTTTATTCAGTGGGTAATAATACATTGCTATCATTACTTATTTTCATGCTCAAATTTTCCCATATTTGATCCATGGAGGCTTTTTGAGCTGGTTCCAACATTATTTTGATATGTCCCTATCATTCTTTGAATGCATTCTTACTTTCTAGCACAACATATTCCAATTTCATCTTGTACTTTCTCTACTTAGCCCTAGATTTATCCTATTTTATAAAGAATTCTGATTACTTTTAGTAGCGAGTGGTGTATAGAAACCAAAAATTTGGGTGGTAGGTGTGCTAATTACTATTGGTGTGCCATTGTTTCTTGGTCTTCTCACTGGACATAGCTAGGATTGTATATATTATATATAAAAAGCCTATAGTTTATACCAGTACCTCAAACTTCTGTCCAATGCCATAACATCTATTCTAGTCTTTCCCTTTCCATTATGTGGAATTCCCTGTCCAACCATGAGACAGCTGGCTCCCATTATCCTCAAAATTCTTCTGCTCAAATCAATAGGAGATTTTTATATATAAAATGATTATATATAAACATAAGTTTATGGAGAAGAATAAACATGCATTAGTATGCAAGACAAACTTTGTAGGGGGGCGGAAACTGCAGGAAGGCTGGCATACGCAATGTTTAAGCATTCTAAAAACTACAGCAATTAAAACAGTGTGGAAATAGTGTAGAGAAATCAACAGAAGTGAGATAGAGCCAAATAAACATGAAAGTTAAATGTATGATAAAAGTAACATTTTAAACTAGTGGGAAAAATAAAGGATATTTTTAAACAAATAGTATTAAGATAATAGGCATTTTAGATAATTTGGAAAAATCAAATTATATCATAATATTGAGAATATGCCTTAAATTTTATGTGCTGTTAATTCATTCCCCCAAAGGAAAGTATTGCTGTTTGGAATAGATCTTTGTTTAATGATGCAAAAATATGTCAAATATTTATTATTTATTTTTCATGAATAAAAACACAAGAGGTGATTATTGCAGTTGAATGGGAATATATAATGCCTGAAAATAATAAGAAAATATGTGGTATAATTTAAAGGGCATCTATAACTAAACAACATCCTATCAATCTGCCATAATTACTAACTGTTAAAGTTCTTAACACTCATGTTCTGAAATGTAATAGCAGTTATTTATCATCACCCAATATATTAGCAGATTTGATTTCTTCATCAGGTCAGCTGTCTTACAGTACCATTCAGAGCCAATAAAACACAGAATAGATAAGTTTTTATAGAAATTAATATGGAAAGAAAACATGTAGAGTATTAACTCTAGAGAGTTGCTGCAGTTTGGGACTTGAACTTCCAGAAATCAAAATGTGACCACTGGGATTCTGGAAATGAATCCCAAAAGAAAGATGAAGATACATGAGAGACAATCTGTGCATACTTAAATTATATGCCTAGGACTGCAGAGTGTCATTTTTTTCTATATACATAATAACCACAGAAAGAAGGTTATTCAAGTCAATGCCAAGCTGAGGAGGACATTGGGAAACTTTGTCTTCATCATTTTTTGGTTCATATCTCCGTTAAGTTCATGTACCTATCCTCCCAAAAGAAAACATTCCTTAGAAACTTTAAATGAAGGCATTAAAATAGAAAACAACAGCAGCAGCAGCAATAACTTCCTTAAAGCAAAATATTGTCATGTAAACAGATGGTCATATCTCTTCTTTCTCTGATGTCAAATATTTTTTACAGTTAGCCCATATCTTCCTTTTATATTTATTTTTTTTTTATTTTTTTTTTTTTTTGAGACAGAGTCTCACTTTGTTGCCCGGGCTAGAGTGAGTGCCGTGGCATCAGCCTAGCTCACAGCAACCTCAGACTCCTGGGCTTAAGCGATCCTACTGCCTCAGCCTCCCGAGTAGCTGGGACTACAGGCATGAGCCACCATGCCCGGCTAATTTTTTTTTTTTTTGTATATATATTTTTAGTTGGCCAGATAATTTCTTTCTATTTTTAGTAGAGACGGGGTCTCACTCTTGCTCAGGCTGGTCTCGAACTCCTGACCTTGAGCGATCCACCCGCCTCGGCCTCCCAGAGCTAGGATTACAGGCGTGAGCCACCGTGCCCGGCCTTCCTTTTATATTTATTTCCATAGGAACAATCGACTGAAATATTTGTTTAGTATAACTAATCAGAAAAATTGCCCCGATCTCCATGGTTTTCTTGGTTTCAGAGCTTTTTGTCTTAACTGAACATGTGATTGTTCCAGCACAGAAATTGCTTTCATTAAGGCCACCAGTTGTTTCCATATTTGCCAACTTTAATCGAAATGTTTCTGTTCTTCCTCTTTGATTGCTCTGCAGCCTTTACACCAGTGACACCTTTCTCCTACTTGACACTCCATCCACTTTGGTTGTAGGACAAACTTCCCCTCCTGACTTCCCAGCCTTTCTGACAGCTTTGCTGGACACTCTTCCCTGCCCATCCCCTCAGTTGTCAGGGTTTTGTTCTTGGGACTTTACTTCTCTAATCTGCATGTTTTCTATGAACAAGACTATCCACATTCATAGTTTCATTTTATGTAGTTCCCTACCCTTACCTTGTATACTTCCACCTCCCCACCCCCAATACTTTATCTCTAGAACTGATTTCTTTCCTCTTTCATCAACTCTCCCTCAACCCCCACACACCTCTCCATCATAATTCTTTCTTCTTGTTACCAGTCTGGGTCTTCTTATACCATCCTCCCAGATAACAAACCAGAAACCTAAATATTATCTTAGAATCCTTTTCTTTCTCATTCAGTACACATAATTATACACTAAGCTCTATGCATTATCCCTGTTAATATCTCTTGAAAATGATTTCTCTTTCTCAATAAATGCCTTTGCCTTACTTCAAGCCACAATCATCTCTCACCTAGGTTACTTTAATAGACTTTTTACTGATACTCCTGTACCCACACTTGTAATCCTCAAAAATATTTTGTACATTTTTATCAGTGAGATCTTTCAAAAGTGCAGGTTGGAAGGTGCCATTTCTCTGATAGCAGCTCACCATGGCTGCCCCCTGCCTATTGGATGTAGTCTCAGCTCCCCAGTATGACATATATGATTTGACATCTCAATTTTCCAAATTTATCTCCTGCCACTACTCCTCACACTTTTACCCTCAAGTCATACCAAGATACCTGCCACTTCCTGAATGATGTGGTATTTCATGCTTCTGTGTTATTTTCCACTCTCCTTTGATTGAACTGCCTTTCCCTACTTTGTCTTTCTGATAAACAGTTCTCTCTTGGTGAACTTCTAATCACTGGCTAAATCTTGCTAAAACAGCATAATTTCCTCTGTGTCTTCCTCTCTCTCCTTTCTGTGCCTCTTTTGTTCCTTGTATTTATTTTATGAATGCACTTACTGAATTGTATTGAAATTGCTTTAAAAAGTAGATTCTATTTTCCTCTTAAGCTTCTTGAGGAGCGGAGCTGTGTTTTAATAATCATTATTCTCCTAACACTTAGAATATCCTTTGTCACATTGGCAGGGGAGTTAAGCTGTGTTATTTTTAAAAGTAGTATATAAAGCAAAAATTTACCGAAAGTCAAAATTTACCTTTCAGTATGCCTTAGAAATGGTCCCATTGAAGACAACTTAGTAAGACCAACACAGCCAGTCTTCTCTCCATTGCTGGAGCAGATTTTTGTTTCTTTGATTGTATATTGGGTGAAGAAGTTGGTGTAAGAAAAGCCTCTGTCTTTAGATACAAGTAGCATTTAACAAGATGAAATTTTCATATTATGAGAGGTCTTGAGGTTGGAGATCAAGGGAACAGCAGATTTACTTCCTCCAGCTCAGACACTTGTGGGGGAGCCCTCTCCGAGAGGAACTGCAAGAGGAGTTCTGCAATGGTTGGAAGGGTGAATAACTTAACCTTGAAGGTCCCTTCAGATTCCAGGAGTCTGTGATTCTATTTATAACAAATAACTCATTACCTCAAGGTCAAAAAATAGATGTTGGTGAATTCCCATACTGAAACAATATGTACACGCAAAACAGCAGCAATGTTCTGTATTTGCAGAACAACTGAGGAAAGTGAGTTCAGAATCTCCACAAATGTAAGGTAAGAATTAATTAATAATATGCTTGGAGTCCATCGTTGAAAAAGAAGTTACTTATGAAACAGGTGCAAAAGAAATGAATGAAGATAAAAATACAAAATGATTGTAAGGAACAAAGAGAAAGCATCAAAGTGAATCATATTTGATGGTTCCAACCCTGGAAGGCACTAGTAATTAAATGTATGGGCTATGGAGGAAAGCAGTCCTAGGTTCAAGTCTTTGCTTTGCCAGTCCCAGCTGTGCCATATTAGCTATCTCTAAAACAGGGACACTAATCCTATCCCAGATTGTCTGGGAGAAATCAATGTAGTAGGGTCTATAGAGCCCTCAGCAGTGCCTGGTACATACGTGCTCAGTAAATGGCAGCAGTATTTTAGTGAAATATAGGGGCTAGGTAATCTCCTTGATAACTCTGAGCTTGACAAGTCTATGAATGGACTTTTTAGTCCATCTAGCCTTTTTAGTGAAGATGAAACTCTTATGATGTGATTTAGAAAAAAGGTAGGGGATTTTAATCAATTAACTTTTTTATGATTTGGGTTACTGTGGGCATGATTTTAAAGAGAGAAGTGCATTACAGATATAACTCAGTATTGGAGTGCCATTCTGTATGTTAGGGATAGAACTACAACTTCATTTGTATATTTACTGTGACTTGATTTTTTTTCCTAGAGTTTCTCAGTAACGTTTTGACCAGAAATTTTGTTTGTCCACTTCTGTCCACTGAAGATTATACAGCAAGTAAATGGCAAGACTTAAACTTTAAAGCCTCCAAATATTTAGTCTTCTGCTTTTCTTGATTCACTGATCCATCCATGTGTGAGGCTTATAATATTGTGTGAATGATCCAAAATAGACAAATGTGTCTCTGAAATCAAGTCTGAATTGCTGCTAGGGTTCTACCTAATTCACATTATCAGAGAATTATATTTTTAAAGATATGGTCAACCAAGATGCTTTTTTCTTTGAGGCTGCTATTAAAACTAAGAAAATGATCATGCAAAGCAGGGCAGTATGTTAGTGAGAATAAAGATGTAAGCATCAAATACAACTGAATTCAAATCCTCTTACTGTAATATACCAGCTGTGTAGCCTTTGGCAAATTATGTAACTTTTCTGAACTCTAGTTTCCTTGAGTGTGAATTGAAGGTATGAGAGTCTACCTTTCAGGTGTGCTGTACAGAATTAACTGAAACAGTGCATATAAAGTATAGTGCTTGACACATGGTAAATGACTGACAGTGTCCACTTTCCTGCTTCCGTATTTTCCATGGGGTCAGGTGGAAAAAAGAGCAAATGAGGATAGATTGTTATTGTCTAGGACCATGGAGAAAGATGAAGGCTCATAATGTTGAAAAACATGCAGAATTTCTAAGATGGACTTGATTTCCAATATTCTATTCTGGTATTAGGCTATGCATCAGATGATGCAGTAAATAATGTGTCTAATATTGGGCTTGGGAAAATGTCATTGACCAGTTTAAATCCTGCATTAATTTAGGTTAATTTGAATTTGAATTTAGAATTTAACTAAATGAATGTACAAATAAATTATGGTAAATATAGCATGGCATAGAATAATTAATAGTAATGATACATTGATATGAAAAATGAGGTAGTAATTCCAGAGATAACATCGGTAAGGATAGATCATTACGATGGACTTGGAGTTGGGGGAATAGTCAGTAGAAGCAAAGAGAAAATCTGGAACTGAAATGAGTTTTTTGAGGAGAGGAGAGGGTACAAATATATGTGGTCTATATTTATTCTCTCTGCTAATAACTCATTTTTGTTTTAAAAAGGTAATAGGAGTAGTGACCTATAACATTTGGGTTATTTACACAGAATCTACCATACATGCCACTGAAAGTTTGGCAAACTCAGTGGCTGCTTCTTTGCAAAGTCAGCGTGAGTCATGATTATCTCTGTTGCTGTCTATTTCTAAAAGCTTGGAGAAGTCTATAGGTTAGCATTTAGGAATTTTCCATTTATTGACATTGATTCAGCTCATGTCTTGGTGGTAGTTCTGCACATTTATTCATAGGCATTACTGGAAGCTTATGACAGATTTTTTAAAAAAAACTACTGATTGAATTTAGAGTCATGTTGAAACCAAACAAAATATGGACGAAAACTGGTAAGGATGACTCAGTACTGAAGTTAAGTTGATGACGTAAGTGATGGACTTCAGAGCTGCAGAGAAACTAAACCAGTCTCAGTACCTTTGAACAAATTTTCACTGACCAAAGAATTTCAGATAAGAATATCTTTGGCACATTTGGGGAGTAATGAAAACCTCTGAATCACATGCTCTTACACTTTGATATCACATGGATCATTTCTCTAATTATAACACATGAGCCTCTCTAATTCTGCATGCTAATGCAGCATGAACCACAGCACACTGTTTCATCCACAATGTGTCCTCTAAATCATGTGTTGTTGCATAGTGCTTAGGGCTTGCCTTCCCTCTTATCCTGCTTATTGAATACCTATTCATCCTTCAAGCCCCTGTTCAACCACTTCCTTTTTAGTCCTCTGACTCAAGAGAATTTTATATTAAAGAGGCTGCTTTTCGCAATGTTCCTTTAACTACCCAGTATACAAAAGTCTTTTCCTTTTATGGTAGATTTATATATTGCTTGATTACACGCTTAGCAGTGGGTGTTTGGCTATGAGAATCTGTTTTACATGATTTCCTTTGTTGTTGTGGTTGTTGATGTTTTCACAGAATGTCACACTTTTCAAAGGAAGTTGTTTGACTGCCAGCCCCAAAACGGCTGTCAGAACTTGTGGGAGTGCTAATTGGAGCCAATCAAGTATTAACTGACCTGCTTCTACACTTCAGTGACAAAGAGGAATTTCTCCTATTTGTGAAGTAGAAAGGCTCATTTCAGATGTATTTAAATGACTGGAGAGTTAGCCAATTTGGGGAACATATTTTCTTTCTCACTAGAAGCTATAAATCTGGACTTTATTATTAATTTATTTAAGAAAATAATAATTCTGGTATATTTTGTTATTGAATCAGTGGCTAATAACCTTTAATTCGGACACATAAGTCAAGAGAATCAAGTATAAAACTATTTACTAGATAGAATCTTCTTCTTTCCTCTGAGGTAGAAAACATATTTGGTAAAATTGAGAACCATTTCCAAAATGATTCTCAGTTGTATTGCCAATATTAATATTCTTGTTTGCTATGATTTGAATGTGGCCCCTCCAAAATTCAGGGGTTGCCAATATGACAGTATTAAGAGATAGGGCCTTTTAAGAGGTGATTAG
This sequence comes from Lemur catta, assembly GCF_020740605.2. Lineage (NCBI taxonomy): Eukaryota > Metazoa > Chordata > Mammalia > Primates > Lemuridae > Lemur > Lemur catta. The sequence goes on from NC_059135.1 coordinate 45,391,325, forward strand.
GCCAGGAGGGCTGCTTCTTCCTTAATGGAATTAAGGCCCTTTAAAAAAAAAATCTTCACATTTGATTAGCTTGTTCTTCTGCCTCTGCCACGTGAGGACACAGTGAGAAGGCCCTCGTAAGTTGCCGGCACCTTGATCTTGGACTTCTCAGCTTCCAAAACTGTGAGGAAATAAATTTCTGTTCTTTATAAATTACCCAGTCTGAGGTATTCTCTTATAGAGGCACAAAATGGACTGATATACCATTGTATTTGATCTTATGAATGTAAAGCTCCTGACTTGAAGAAATGTAATGACAAATATTTTAAGATGAATCACATATGTAAGCATTAGACAATGTTTTGAAGCATTGCAAGAGATCAGTAAGAGTCTATTTTTAGGTTCTTACAATCACATATATGAGGAAAATATATTTTTGGTATAATTTAACTAGATTTATTTTTATAGTAGTTAGAAAGAATTAAGTGTTCAGATCTTTTCCTCAGTTACTGCAACCTGCAGAATGGGTTTATTCATGTGTTGAACAGATAAATTTGTGAACAAAAAATTACACAGATGATAATATACACAGATTATGATATGATACTTGCAAGGGGAGCAAAGACAGTGCTGTAGGTACAGGTATATGAAATTCAGATGGGGTTGTCAGGAGAGTCACCTCTCTGAAGAGGTGACACTGCAGTGAAATCTGAGCAATGAGCAGGATGAAGAGCATTTCAGAAATAGGGAACAATATGTACAGAGGGGCAGGAAAGAATATGTAGTGCTTGAGGAGCGAAATGCAGCTAGTTGGGGAATGAATCAAAAAGTCATGGTTCTGAGATTGAGGGTTCAGGTAGGTGAGGGCCGGATTAGGCAGAATGTTAATGCTGTAGTGTGATGTATTACTCATTATGTATACTGAAGGATATGAGTAAGAAAGCTTCATAATTTTATGAGGATACTGTACTTTTCTCTCTTCCATTTTGATGAGTATGACCTTTTCCTTGTCAGCCAGAGATACCTATCTGCCTCATGCAGGGGTGGGGAGTGGTATTAATATTATCACAGATGAAAGCAAAGACAAATCAGAAACCCAGCTTTGAATACCTAAATGGAACTTTTGAGCCCTGTGTAAGAGCTTTCTTCACACCAAAAAGTATTTCCCAAATTCCTGAAGCTCTACATGATTGAGATTGTGATCAAGGCCCATAGACTTGAATGTTGGGTTTATTATAAACCATAGATGTAGGGCCCCCAGGAGATAAATTAAGAGATTTTCTGTCATGTAGGATGGGGAAAGCATATCTCTTCTGCCCTGATGAAGTGTAGAAAGGGGACTCAAAAAGAAGGCATTTAGTGCAAATGGTTAAAGTATTTTCAGTCCTTATCTGTAAGCTGAAATTTCAGGGTGAAGAGCATGTTTGGTTGAAAGTGAAAGCCTAAAGCAGAGAAGATTTTGCTGTGGTTTAGTGAGTTAGCAGTGACAGAGTAAAAATGGTGGGATAGTGTGGCCAATCCCAAGCCTTCCTCAGTGCCTGCTTGTGTGGGATGGAGGGTGCAGGAAGTCCTGTCAGCTCTGTGGGGATTTCAGAAGTCAGCTGAGATGGGGAAGTGTATCTGTCACTAGCCTGGCATGCCCATGGCAAGAGGCCAGGGGATCCTATACAGATGCCTAAGGGTTAACAGCCTCAATGGAGATACAGATGGGGGATGGGGGTGAGACTCAGAGGATCTAGAGGCAACAGTGAAGGCTGAGATTGACTCAATCAGCAGCAAATGACCATAGTTCCCAGACTGAGTCAATTGATCTGAGCAGCCATGGATTTTAGCTGTAGGTGTCTGCAGGGAACCAAGTGATCAGACAGACAAAGAACATTATTGCAGAGACCAGAGGACCTGCAAGTTTGCAACTGAGGCTACCTCTTTCCTGTCACCTCAATGTCATAGAAACCCACCTCCTTACAAACTCAGATGTCTCCTTGAAGAAAAACAGTGGGTTGGAGAAAATATGAAAGATTCCCTATTTGGCAGATATGACTTAGGTTTAGAAAAAGAATGTTTATAGAAGAAGATAATAAGGTAGCATCGATGATCACTTTGTTCATGTATTCATTCATTTAGTAAATAACCACTGAGTGTCTCTTATATACCAGGCACAGGGAATACAACAAACACCAATCTCTGCCTTCCTGGAGTTTACATTCTAGTGAAGGTAGTTCCAAATTGAAGCTATAAGGAAAAAAACAAAACAAAACAATAACTCAATTAGAAAAAATAAAGTAGCTACAATTTGTTTTAAGTATTAGGCTAAATTTTTAATCGTACAACAATGACGATGAGGAGTATTCTGGTGGTATGACCATGTTGTGGTTAAGAAAAGCTAAAAATTACTACAGAGTTTATTCTTGGCTGGACAATAAATTTAAATAACTTGACATTTTATCATGGGGTCAGAGAGTCATAGAATTTTAGAGCCGGAAAGGTTCTTAGAGGTCATCTGGCCCAACCTCTTAGTTTGACTAGTAAGGAAATTGACTGGTCAGGAGTTGAAGAAAAAAATGCTGCTAAAACTGGGGTTTAAATGTATGTTCTTTGATGTTAGTCCAGGGCTCTTTATAATAGAATGAAACTTCCATTCAGATCTTAGGAAATATTCATTGATTCACCTGTTAAATTCACCTTGCTATCAGAAGGCCCTTTGTGAAAGTTTCTAGGGTTGGGTCTTTTAAGTATTGGAAACATAATTGGAAATGTTATGATATTTAAGTAGGGTAGGTGGTTAGGAGAAAATAGACCCTCACTAGAGTGCTTAGTTCTTTCTCCATAAAATGTTAAATACAGCTCACAAAGAGTGCCCAGCAAGGTGACAACCTACATAGTAGGAAGTAAAAGCTTGGGCTCAGGAGTGAGACATCTGAGTTCAAATTCTAGCTGTGTCATCTCTCAGCTAGTTTCTTAATCAGTTGTGAAGCTTGTAGCAAGAAATTTGTTATAAAAAATGAATAAAATGTTGAAAGTCAGGAATGACTTATCTTGAAAGGCTAAATTAGGTTTAAGTTATGTCAAAAATGTTGGCACTCTCATTCACTTACTTCCAATAGTTTTTCCCCTAGAGGGAAAGGGAAAGGGTTTTGGTTAGTTCATTGGGAATAATTCATACTCTTCCATTTGTCTCACGGTATAGTTGACCAAGTGGTGTTCCACTTTACTGATGCAGTACTTATAGCTATGACAAATGAAAATGATGGTAGTCCTTGCATTTAATGCACATGTTTTACTTTTCTTGGTTTTATTAAGGACTAGGTACTTTTCTGAGGGAGTATTACATGTACATTTCATCTTTTATATATGATATATCAAAAAATAAAAGAGTGGGAACAACCAGACTGGTAGTTTAGGTGTATGGGGTACTATAATCATACACAAAGTTAGCTTTAACCTTGGTGGAAGGTGGAGAGGAAAGAGTGAAAGAAGCAGGTTTTTAAAAAGAAATTAAGATAATTTGTTATATATATAGTGATAAAACCTAAAATGCCATCTAATCCTTTCTTTTTCACATTTCCTTTTCTCTCCTCCACTTAATTTAAAATTCACTTAAATATAACTTGTGACATTGTGTTTAATTAAATTGTGTTTTAAAAAACAAACACTCACTTGGTCTAAGACTGATATTTGACTAGACTTATATGGTTAAAGTGATAACCTGCAGAGATATTCATTTTCCAGTGCTTGGGCTGGTATCATGTCAAGTGATCTTTCTCCCATCGCATGCTTTGGCACTTGTATATTACAAATAGAGCCAGAGAACAGGCTATAACAATGAAGGAAATAAGAAAAAGAAAAGCTTACTTGTTTTCCATAATGCTTAACAAAAAATACTGTGATGCTCTTAGTGTCCTTTTTGTGGGAAAAGTCATGCATGTCAATTTTGTATTTCACCACACAAAATATGTTAGTTAAATTATATTGGTGTGTTTCAGCTTTGCATTTTATTTTTTATTTTTATTTTTTTTTATTTCAGCTCTTCATGGGGATACAAAAGCTCAGGTTATATACATTGTCCATGTCCCGCCCATCCCCCTGGGTCAGAGCCTCAAGTGTGTCCATTCTCCAGACAGTGCGCCTGGCACTCACCATGTAGTCATACCTCCATCCCCTCCCCCCACCCCCCACCTCCCCGAGTCAGCACCTTCAAGCATGACCATTCCCCAGACAGTGCGCAACGCACTCATCATGTAGGCATACACCCATCCCCTCCCCTCACCCCCCGTCTCAGTCTGATATCCAATTGTTATCCTTCCCCGATGTACATTTAGGTGATGATCAGGGAAACCAATTTTCTGGTGAGTACATGTGATGCTTGTTTTTCCATTCTTTGGATACTTCACTTAATATAATGGGTTCCAGCTCTCTCCAGGAGAACCAAAGAGATGTCGTATCACTGTTATTTCTTATAGCTGAGTAATACTCCATGGTATACATATACCACAGTTTACTAATCCATTCGTGGACTGATGGGCATTTGGGTTGTTTCCACATCTTTGCAATTGTGAATTGTGCTGCTATAAACATTTGGGTACAGGCATCTTTGTTATAGAATGACTTTTGTTCTTCTGGGTAGATGCCCAATAATGGGATTGCTGGATCGAATGGTAGGTCTACTTGAATCTGTTTAAGGTATCTCCATAATGCTTTCCACAGGGGTTGCACTAGTTTGCAGTCCCCCCAGCAGTGTATGAGTGTTCCTGTCTCTCCGCATCCACGCCAACATGTGTTGTTTTGGGATTTTTTGATAAAGGCCATTCTCACCGGAGTTATCAACTTTGCATTTTAACAAATTAATTTCACAAATATTTACTGGGCACCTATTATGACAGTCTCTAACAATACTGAGTAGGGGAGGGTATGCGTGAATGTATGTGTTGTATGTGTGTGTACATGTGAGTAGGCATATTGTGAGTGTGTGTATGTGTGTGTGTGTAAGAGAGAGAGAAAGTGCTAGACAAAGTCAGCCTGACTTTGTTTTTCCATACCAGGAAAAATATAAACACCATTTCTGATCCCTGTATTCAGAAAAAAAACTATAATAAATCATAGTCTGTATAAGAGAATTGGCCTGGCTACTTATGTCATAAATTTTAGTGTTTTGCACAGTACAGTTGTGTTAATGTAAGGAATATATTTTTGTAATTTAAGCAATAATAATGAAGTCTTTTTGTCTTATTGAATACTACATTAAAGTTGAATAAGTCAACAAAGTCAACTTCCCACAGTTAATTTAAATTCTCTTTGAGAAAAAATTAATGAAAACATTTAAGAAATACTATTTTTCTCTGTGCCAAGTGAATATTTAATTTACTGGTATCTTCTTATTGCTCTTTAGAGTCTAAGATTGGGCTTAAATATAGTGCTTAACATAAGAGTAAATCTAAGCTTTCTGCCTTAATCACTTAAGAGAAAAAAGAATATAAACCTAATAGAAGGAAAGAGGTTATGGCTTTCTTATAATTAATTTAACAACTCTCAGTTTCTTCAGTTGATAACCAAGCCTTTGAGCCTCAAGTTTGATTGTATACTTGCTTGTCATTTAAATTGTACGTTGGCTAGATGTTTAGTAGTGCTTGTGTTGAGTTCCTTCCATTGTATTCATGTAGAAATCCTTTCACATTTCTAATTCAAAAGTAGACAAAATGAAAGTTAATTTTTAAAAGTTGGTGGCCTAATTATTCTCTTGGATTGTCCCTCAGAAAGAGTATTTATGCTAAATTCATAGTAATATAGATAAACCATGACTACAGAAATTGAATGCCACCCACAAACACAAAAATCCTTCCAGAAGACCTGTATAATGTGTTTTTACTTATGTACCTTCCTATACACAAAGAAAGCCAAAGCATATGGTTCTAACAAAGTGCTTACTCCAAAGTCTGCATGTCAGTTTGGAGTTGGTTTCCATATTTAACTGCTATATTACACACGTGATTTTTTGATTCAATGCTTATTGAAAATGAAGGGAACATTGATTTAGATATTAACATATAAATATAGAATATCTACACAAATATATATGTCATATACAATTATCTTCTTTTTATTTATAACATTTTAATTTATTTATAAGTGTATATAACAAGCATGTAGTTTTTGGAGTATCAGGCATCATAACTTCTATGATAGTTTCTTTGCAAGAAGCAGACTAATCATATTTAGAAATAACATAATGGTACCATTAAAGCTGGAAAGGAACATAGACTTCATTTAGTATTATAACTTCATTTTACAAACAAGAAAACTGGTAGATAGGTCAAGAAATTTGCCCACAATGGCCCAGCATATTCATGATAGAACTAGGAGTAAAATTCATTTATTTTATTTTTAGTTCAATGCTCTCTTGGGCTGATTACATTTCCTAGTGTAGAATTAGAACTGCTCAACAAATCAGTGATTTCTTTATAACTCTCCTCTCCTTCCTGATCTCTCCTCTGGAAGAAAAATAAAAAGGCGATCTTGCTCCATGGAAGTATTTGGAGAATGCTAATGACGATAGATTATATCCACCTTTATGACATTTGATCCTTATTTTTACGGATCATTCAACTACAGTCATGTGTTGCTCATTTTTTAATCTTTTATTCTGTGTATATTTTAAAAATGTTTTAATCATGCTTTAATATGGTTTATCTTATTATATACCAAACCTCTGGCCTGGAATCTTCTGACAGTTTGATTGAATAGAAACTTTGTTAGTGATCTAGATATAGGAAAGTCTCCAAAATAAGTTACATTAAAATACAGGGATTCACTTTATCTGTAACTAGAATAACTGTTCCTACAGTTTAAGCCTAAGTCTTCTAAAGAAAACAATTTTTAATGTCATTTATTTTCAGCTAGTCACAAATTCTCTTTTATACTTGCTTTACTTTCCTTTTATTTTTATAAATTCAAATTTCTTCATATAGTGTACAAACACTAGGCTCCCAGGTAGTTTTGGGGGCTTATTATGAAAAAGTATATATATGTATGGGTGTGGATGTGTGTGTTTTCCTCTCTTTTTTTTTGCAGTGTCCCCTCTTAGTTGGAAAGCTACATTTGGGTACAGACATCTGGGTTATAATGTCACTGATAGAATTGAGCAATTTTTGTTTTTCTAACTTTTGGAATTCTGGCCAGTTTCACATAGGCTTCTATCAGTTGAAATGGTATCTTCAGCTTCAGCCAAGTGCAGGTTATTAGGTTACAAGTGCTAAAAATGATGAGTCGTTCTACACTTCATCCAGCATGAATAAAAGCAAGTTTGTAAAATGATTATAATCTCCTGAAGCAGAGCCAGCCATGCAACACGAGCCCATCTTTCTTAATTAGTTTGTATACAGTTCTTGTTTTAACAGAACAAACTTCAGAGGGTACTCACATGGGACTGCTGAACCAGCTGTACAACTTTTATTTTGAAGAAGAAAAGTTGAGCCTCAGAACAGGCTGTTTTAAAGACAGGGAGGGACTTATCCTCTCAGAGCTTGACCAGCATGTGGAAGGAGAGCTCCCATGGCTGCACTAACTTAGGGAGTTCCTACCTGGGTGACACTTGGGGCAGGAAGTTTTCTGTTTGTTTTGTTCCTTTCCGGAGTGTCCCGCGCACTTCTCTTGCCCGGATCAACGTGACTCTTGGTGGTTTTTGCACACCCTGCTCTGTGGGGGAGTGCCCCAACGTGCCTGTCTTATGTGGCCTCTATGGACACACTGCTCAGCTGGCAGAGAGCAGGGAAGTTTTCTCCCAGCACCCAAAAAAAGAAAGAGGAAACTACTTTTTCTTTCTGGGCTCCTTGCAGCACAATAGATCAGAATAAGCTTCCACATTCCCTCCCTGGATTTTCTGGAGTGGTTTCCAGGAAGAAGTTAAACCTTCACCTTTAAATGGATGAGCATGTCACAATCAGGAGGAAACATCTCCAAAAACCCATCTTTAGGTAAGTAATACTACATCCCAGGTGGCTGTGGGGTTGTCAGGAACAATAACTTCTCTCCTTCATCCTTAACTTGGGCGTTCTGGCACTAAGCTACAGCAGAAAAATAGAGTGTGCCTAAAGTTAACTTCATGTATACCGAAGGAGTCCTTTTATTTTCTATTTTCTGAAACTGTGTACACAAGCTCTTATCAACTTCTGAAAATACATTTTCGAAAAATCTTAACTATTCAAGCACATGAACGACATAGCACTGGAAAAACTTTTGCAACATTATGCAATCCCTTGCTGTTTCTGAGGACTGTTCCACAGTCCTCTAAATAGGAAATATTGTGCTTAGTTCTTTCAGCTGATCATACTCAAGGGCAATGTTTTAATGCTACACCTTTTTGGAGTTATGTATCTGGAGATAAATTTGAACTTGATAGCTACGGTACTAGAGTGCATATTTTATAGCTCGGTCAGGAATATCAGACCAGTAGTTAAAGAAACAATAGGGCAATAGGAAAAATTTCACATTGTGGTGGAATCTATGACTAGGCAAAATGTAGGTACAGTACAATGGATTGAGCTAAGGTTTTATTTTGGAGAGAGGGATATTCTTTCTCTAAGGCAGCAGCAATTTCTTCATTGTCTCTTTAATGCTTGATTCTTTAGTCACCTGTTATGTACTTTAGAATTTAGAATTGGGAATTTATAATTTTAAACTAGCTAGAAAATGAACACAAACAATTTCTGCATCTTAAAACAGATTTTTTAGAACGTTAATTATATGTCAATTTTATGCTTTCCCCAAAATAATTTTCTAAAAACAGCAGAAATACTACGTGTTAATAATATTAAATGTTAAAGTCAAGTTGCAGCCGCTGGTCCTTGATCTAGTATTAATTACAAGATAATAAAAATTTGTGGATGGAATTCCTGGCACTCTATGGTTGTTACATAATGAATAAGAGTGGACCTCAAGGAATATAATTGTGTAAAATATGGCCATTTTTATGTATTGATTAAACAATGCTACAATATTAATAGCAACATTATACTTTTGTAATGCTTAAAAGAAAATGCCAACTTGAGTCTGTTTTAAAAGCTTATTTTAAACATAAATTATACTTAAATCTACCCATATGGAGTTAATACTATAATCCACATCTACTTAAATATGCATTTGTTAGTCTTATGTGGCAATGTCAATAAGTAACCAAAAATCTAAAGTGAACCCCAAAATCCCCTACCATATTTCCTGAAAAGTTCTCCCAATCATATGTAATTAATCTGAGTGCTTTCCCAAGTGCAGGTATGACTTCAAAAAGGCATGATAGTTGCAAAGGTGATTGTAAACGTGATCCTAGTGAGGCACCCCTCAAAGAGGGCACCCCAGCAGTTTGGTAAGGCAAGGTTGTGCTGGATAAAATCAGATCCACCTAGCCATCATCTTTGTTGTATCACCTCCTCTGGTAGCTGTTGGAATTGAGGCAGGTGGTCTCCACCACTGATTTATGCCAAATCCTCATCTCTTCCTGAGGAATTATATGCCTACGTGCTACTTGCAGGTGGATTGCAACTTAACTATACTTCTTTCTTTGTGCAAAAAACAAAGCCTTTGTGGAAATTGAGATTCTTTGCCTATATAATTAGAATAAAATTTGATAAATTCAATTGATCACTTTTTGATTCTGGTTGATCTAGAGGAGAAAATGAAGCTACCAAAGAGGCCATACTTTGATCCAGGCAGTTGTTTCAGGCAAGTGTAGCAATGGGACCCTGACTGAAAACAGGTTATGGCTAGATGAGGGAGCAAGATTTCTTGGTCATCTGGCAGATTGACAGCTGGCATTACTTTTTACCAGGGTGAACTGTGCTGAGGGAAGAGGGAGGTGGAGAGTATCTTAAAGGATTCAAATAGCTAGGTTGAATTCTGCAGAGAAAGTTAATTTTCAATAACATACAGCATAGACTTCCTGATAGCTAGTTGTACTTTTAGGGAAGCTGGTAAATGGGTTAAGCTTGCTTTTGGTGCTTTCGCCCTTATCTCCTGCCCCACTTCATTGTCAGCCTCCTTTCCCAGGTACGTTGTTTTCTTTGGCTATCCCGTGGCTGTCCAGTGTCTCACACTGAGACATCTCACTCAGGCCTGACTTTTCAGAGACCCATATACCGGACCTTTTTTTCTTGACATGTACTTGTCTACACTTCCTAAGGGCCTTGCACACTGGTTATCAATCCACTTGATGGACAAATCTTTGCTGGTCTGTTTCATATGTGCTAGTGGGGCCAGTTACAAGTTTCACAGAAATTTTGTGCAAGTAATATCTTGAATGTTTATAAATAATTAATTTACAATTTCAGATTAGTCCAGAATTTTTTTTTAAATATCTGATGTATTGATGCCATTTCAAATTTCTATGTACAGGCTAGTTTCTTCTATAAGTGAACCGATAGCTGTAATTCAGTTCACCTGGCTTTCACTGACTGCCTATGGGTGTCCACTTATATAGTCCATGGTGTTTGGGAGTTCAGACATGAAAAACCCTAAAAAACATTATGTGCCCTCTCAAGACATATCATCTAGAATATACCTAAATAACTGTGGTACAGGTAGACAATGGGTGCCATAAAGGAGGTAATAATCTCCCAGGAGATTGAAATAGAAGAGACAGATCTCAGTAATGATTACCTCTGATACCTATATGACCTGAGAGAGATGAGAGCAAGTTTGGTTTTTTTAATTTAACTTTCAAGACTGAATTAATTTTTTATCAGCACAATCTCCCTAAATTTCAGAAAGTAAAAATTATCCATCAAGTAGAAAAAGTTAGCTGAGAGGTTTTGGAGTAGATGGTAGATACTGAAATTACATGGCTGGATAAAATACTGGGAGGCCTGGCAGGAATCTTACATATTATTTTGATTTTGTCTCTAAGAATGTCTGGGCCTCCTTACAGTGAAGATTCCCAAATCATTTCCCATAGTGAGGTTATCAAATCTATTTTTTTAAAGTTTTCCTTGAAAAATTTAGATACATGTTTTCACACCATTTCTGTGAGGCAAGGAACAAAGGCAAAATTCTTTGATGGCAAAGCAGGAGTTTGTATTATCTCTTTTACAAACATCATGTGAAAATTTGTAATCAATGAGACTATTCAGCCCTGAGCATGTATACATGGTGCCTCTTGAACACACTGTGGTTCTTCCTCCAAAGACTCTTACAGCTCTGACTTGTATAGAGAAAAAAAATGATGCTCCTTTTACTCCAGAGAAACTCTTTGGGTTTTATAATTTCCTAGGAAGGAAGCAGCATCAAAGAAGTACACTAATGTGTTTTTAATCAACAATACTGAGTTCTGTCTCTTAGCATTTACAAAATAAAATTACTGTAGATAGATTTTTAAAATCCAAGATATTAATCAACACTTGACATATGAGACGTCACATAGACACATTCCTTTAGGCTTTTACAAACCTCTTTTTCTGCATTACTAGACAGCTATATCTCTGGTAGTTATAATAATTTATTTCTTTATATAAATAGATTCATCAATTTGTGTTTCAATATTACATGATATAACACATTCAAATGAAGGATCATTGTGTAACTTCGGTAAAATAATTGCTGGAGGCATTTCCACTTTATTGCATTGTCATATTGCTTAGTAAATCTTCTGTATTTCCATGTGATGAATCAACCTGAGACTATAATAGCAAGAAAAATCCACTTCTCCTAATAAAATTTCATCAGTGAAAATATTTCTTATCTGAATTTCACTGCCATTGGCAGTTTAAGTCTGGGCTTTTGTTACAATTATCTACTTTTACTTGATTTGATATTTCGTTTTATCAAATTCTACTATATGTCCATATTTTTCTGTTTTTTTCCTCAAATTCTAGAAGTAGGTAGTGAAAAAATGAATTTAAGAAATAAATTAAAATGATTCTTACATGTTAAACTTTAAAGTTCTTTGAACCAACAACTTTTTGAACCTCTTTCAAGGTTCAAAAGTGAATATGTTATTTTTGTGGTGATTTTCCATTAGAAGTGACACTAAAAAGCCACAAACAAAATCATGTAAATAGTTCTTTATCAGCCTTAGAATTGAGAACTGATCTATGCATCCAAGATCAGAGACACTAAAGTTCAAGGCAGCCAGGGCCCAAGATTAATGAAAATATTGAAATCTTGACAGCATTGAGAACATGCTGTTTCTTCTCTTTATGTCTTCTCAAAAGTTTTATTTTTACAAGTATGTCAGCAGAGGAATTCTGAGTGTGTATTTGGCAGGCATATTTTCTTCACATAAAGATGTAGAAAGTAATAGGATGAAATAAGAAAGCCTAGAAAAAGAAAAACAGATCCTAATTTTGTTTGTGGACCTAATGGGGCTGGTTAGTAACCTATTGCTGTGTATGAATTCTAATTTCAAGGTTATGACATGTGCTTTATAGAGGAATATCATAAAATATGTTATTTATTTATCATAAAACACTTGTTTTATATTTAAAATTATAAAACTTTCAGAGTGCAATCGTTTTTATTTACTTCCACATTTAAACTCAGTGTGTTAACGTCAATGTCAAAGCTAAACCAGAAGTTGCTAACATGCAGGGGCCACAATGCATTTCAGGTTTTTATACATTATGGAGGTGAAGCACCTGACTGACTTTGCAGATTTACAGTTTTCTAGGCAAGTTGTCCAGATAATAGTCAATTATTCAGATGTTCCAGGTCCATTTCCTGCAGTGATTTGAGACCAATAAAAAACCTGAACCGATAATATAAAACATAAAATTACATCAAAATATAAAGAAATCATGACACATTATTGAAAATTGATATTTTTATATCATAAATATTTAAGTATTTATATTAGTTTTTGATTTAAGCATCTTTTTAACACCTTCCTCTCACCAGAAATATATATTTTAGACAGAAATATAATTTAATACAAAGTCATTAGAGTGGAAAGAAAGTACATAGAAAAAAATCAAGTATGAGGTGACGAAGTGGTAAATTCAGTATTTCTTTGTTTATATGCAATGAATTTCCTCATAGGAAAAATCTCCATGTTAATCAAATCTGAAATATGATGCAATTCTACATTTATAAAAATATTTTACCAGTTTCTGTTATCAGATGAAAGTGCTTGTGAATTTGTTTAGTGAGCAAAGAGAGAGAGAAGAAAAGAATATGAATTTACCTGCAAGAATGACAAAGTAGCTGGAAATTTAGTTACAGGGATTTTGAAAAACTGTGAATGATTTATGTTAGTGATATTAATTGACAGAACAAAACAATTATATTTATGTTATTCTCCCTTGCTATGAAAGTGAAAAATACTTTTGAAAATAGACATAGTGAAATTAAAGTTTATGACACTAAAGTACAAGGCATCCAGGGCCCAAATATATAGTAATAGAACATTTATTTTGTAATAGATATGTTTATTAAAAATTAATCTTTTTGTTGTCTAGGTCAGGATGTTATTGCTGCTGGTCAAAGGCTGTATGATTTATAGAGCAAGAAACAGACAAAAATTAATTTTTGAAATAGATTACAAAGATCAAAGCATGACAATAAACACATTTGTATTTAAAGCAAGTAATTTGTTTATCATGAAAAAAATGATCAGACATCACAGAGCCTAGTTATTTTTCCAGGAGTGATAAAAATAGCTCTAATTTTTAAGTGGTCATCATCACCAATAGATAAACTATAATTTGTTATAAATTTTAATGTCAGGCAGTAATTTACTCCTGCTGGCATTATTTCACCCACAGTCAACACAAATTTAAATTATCTCCAATAACCTTTCATCATCATTACCAGCAGCAGCAGATATTAATATCAATACTAAGAGCTACTGTCCATTGAACACTTAATGTATTTTTAGGCAAGTTACATGAATATAATCTTTAGGGCAACTCCATGAGGAAGTATTAAATCCACAATGAATAGTTTTGAGTGTGGAGTCAGGAACAGGGCACAAGTTGAAACATGGGAAAGTGTTTCTCACTGAGGAGATACACAGATCTTGTTTTCTAAGCTGGAGCAGCTTGACGATATGTGCATTTATCTTAGACATCTGTGTGATTTAGAAATGGCTTTTCAAAGACTTGAAGTGTCTGAAATGAGGAAAATCAAGATTATGCAGGTAAAATGATCTACTGGGAATATTAATGGTTTTATACCATCTGGAAAATTTTATATTTAGAGAAATCAGCCTGTTACACATAGTGTTTAGGTAAAAAGCAATGAAAAAAGGCATTCTGGTGGATGCTTGTTTAAAAGATGACCTGCAGGTTTGTAGAGATGGAATAAGGTTCGAGAAGTCTGCAGTATTTATAAACCTAGTCTCTTCAGTTCTGTGACTGGACATAACATAGTTTTGACAGTCAGTTCTCATGGGAAAGCTTCAGTTTATTTATGTAGTTGATTACAGCCACTTGGATGTGAGCTCTAATTGAGGAAAATCCAACATTTCCTGAGTTGGAGCTGCTGGAAGTGTATGGGGTAAGTCATAGTGCCTTTGCAGGAACAGATGATAATACTTCCAGATTTGCTATCTTTGTAACCTCCAAGCCTGCTCCACTAACATCATCCTTTTTGTTATGTACAAGCATTAGTTCTGAGTAAAATTAGTGTCCGTTTTTAGTGTTTTGGTGGCTCTAGCCTTTAAGGTCTTAGGATGTCATCTTTAGAATAGTTTTATAATTAAATCAAAACAGACATTTAAATATTAATTATATATTTATTAACCAACTGTTTATAGGCATGGAAAGGTATGCGCTTTTATTATGAAAACCATCACTTCAGCTTTAAAAATGTTAATATTTAAGTTTTTAAGGATCAAAGAGCTTGGAACAAACTGATTAGAGACCAGTGGTAATGGAAAACAATAAGGCTGTGTTCTTAAAATACAAAAGTGGCAATTTTGTGTGTTCTAATTGAGGAAGGAAAAGAAAACCCTACGAGGTCATTTTAAAGTTATATCATTAAATTAAATTTGGATGAAAGTAGGGATATGTGACAATCCGGGGCCACCTGTTTGTTTATGAAACAACATGAAACAGAAAAAGAGACTCTTGCTGATTTCTAGGCCCACCAATTAGGAATTTGCTCTTCAGTCCAGCTGCATCCAATTGTTTCTAACACTGAGATTCTGTACCATTATATCTGCATCTCTTTTACTGCACATATCCTTTCATTCTATTATAATTACTTAAGTGAAGGGATCGGCTCTTCTACAAAACTGTAAGATGCTTGAGGCTAGAATCAATATTGAATTCATCTTTGTATTTCTCATAACTTTTAGTAAAATATATTTCATAAATAAGTACTTACCCAAGTCTTTACATTTAAATACCCAAAGGAACCACATTGGTATTGTAAATATGTGAAGTAGGATATGCCACAAATTGTGGTAAATGGAAAACAAAACACATTTAGTTTTACATTGTTGAAAACACTGAAACACTAAACAAAATCTAGCTGCAGACTGCTAGCTGGTGACCCTTGAAATGAATGAGTGATAGAATGAATAGTTTGTTTTGTTAGATTCACATAGTAGTTTTTCTCCCTGTTTTCAGGGTCAATGATGGCAAAGCTTGGCTGAAAATTTTGGCAGTTGCATCGAAGAAGATTACTAGGGGGATGGGTACTTATTTCTTGTTTCTAATACTAATTAAAGAATGAGAAAACCAATATACTCCACAGCATACCTGTACTGATAAGTTGTATATAATTTTGTAGTATTAAAGGAATAGATGAAAAAACTCTCTTTCACAGCATAGCTTTTCAAACACTGAAGAAAATTATATCAGCTATTGCTGTTTATAAATCTCCCCAAAACATAATGGCTTAAAATGACACGAGTCTATGGGTCTGTTAAGTGATTCTGCTGATCTGTACCAGGCTTGGTTGACCTTAATGGGGCTTTCACATGCATCTGTGGCCAGATGGTGGATTTGCTGTGAACTAAATGGTCTAGGGGATCCTTGGTTACATGACTTGACTTCCCTCCACTGTATCTCATATCCCTCCAGCAGGCTAGCCTGGAAAGTTTTTCAAGGTTCTAACTGAGTCTGACTGAGTCAAGTTGCGAATGTTCCATTGGAAAAAATAAAAAAGCCACATGGCCAAGCCTAGAGTTGGTGTGGGAAGGCATAACCAAAGGGTATATAGATATAGGGAAGCATGTATAATTGTACCCAATTAATGCAATTAATCCATTCTGAAAGCTTTTCTTTCTTTTCTGATTCTTCTTTTCATTAGTCCCTCTATACTTCATTCAGCCATTGAAGTGACAGTACATGATGTGAATCTTTATTTCATGTTATTAAGTGGTCTGAGTGACCAGTGAGGATAGGAAAAATATATATATTAACAAAGCAATAGGGTGCAGATAACACTCATGTGGCCCAAGGGTCAAACATGGCACACCTGACTCCAGCGTTACAGTGTGCCTGAGGTTCCTGGTTAAAAAAGTTTTTAACAGTTAAAAATGGTTCACCTAATTGCCTAAAACTTGAGCTATTACACCCATAATGACTGCCTTCATTTTCCCAGTTCCTTTTGGATAATTGATTTTTATCAAATGTCATGCTAGCGGACTTGAGGAAATTAGTTATTTTAATAGAAGCTGAACACAATTAATTTGATAATTTTGGACAATTCTATTCCAATTCTACTAAAACTATGGAATGGAAAGGAGGCTTAGGAATAGTAATAATAAAATAAAACTTCCTTATGCATTTGAATCATATTTGAGTCACATCCATAATGTGTATTCTTTTGGGATTTAGGTTTATTATGTTTTAAAAATTATTTATTCTTTATGGGATAGATTTAGGATAATGTTTTCTGTTACAGAACCCTCCTAAGCATCACTATGAGTAAATCTTTTTGTAAAAGTCACACATTATGAATTTTGAATCAGTGATTCTCCAAATGAATCTGTTTGCTATTGACATTAGAATTGCAGTTTTACAAAACAAGCAAACAAACAAACAAACAAAAGAAAACAAAACAGGCTTCTGCATTCCTAACCCCAGAGAATTTGATTCAGTAGGTCTGGGTGTAGAAAGATTTGATGTATTTCTACAAAATCCCCAGTTTATGCTGATTTATAGCTAGACTTGGGATCCACTTTCCTTAATGATATAATTTATATACACTAGGAATGGAAAAGCAATTTGGAAAACCTTTTGATAAAATCAGTATCATCATTGGGCATATAAGCCAAAATTTTTCTTTTCTTTTTCATTACAAATCAGTTAGGTACAGGGGATGTCTGAATCCAAAAAGGATTAAATTTCTCCTCTAAAAAATCTTTAACCCTTTTTTTAAGGATATAGATCTATAAAGAACAGAGACAAACTACCATGAACTTTAAGGCAGTGGATCTCAGTATTGGTTGTGTCTTGCAATCACTGGGAGCATTTTTAAAAACCTCATTGCCCAGGTGATATTTCAGACCTATTATATCAAAACTGCTGGGTGAGACCCAGGGATCAGTGTTTTTCTTAAACTCCCTAGTTTTCTAATGTATATAGCCAAGGTTGGCAACCACAGCCCTAAAAAGAAGCCCATGTGAAAGGACAGTGACAGAAGAAGGCAAAACACTTGAGGATGAACACTGAATGATGACTTGGATTTTGACATGCAGTTGGAAGAAGGAAAGGACATCTGGACACTGGGATAGCATGAACAAAGGCATGGGAGTATAAAAGTGCATGAACTGTTTGGTGAGTTTCAGAAATAGGGAAAATTCCTGATTGGCCAGCACAGAGCTGAGCATCTGTGTGTGTATGGAGGGACGTTTGGCTCAGACTTTGCTTAGGGCTAGAGTCAGGGCCTTATTGCATTTGTTTTGTGACTATGTGCTGTCACCCATGTGATCTGATGTTAAAACTGACAAATCCAATGAACTGAACTCCTAAGCTCAGCACTTCCAAAATGCAATTTCATCATAGGACGCCATTCCCCTGAAGTACTCTGAACAAAAGCTCCTAGTAAGTTAGGGAAATACTTCCAGTCATACTCATTCCCCTCTTAGGATTTAAAAAACATATTATATGTTGTTAAGTAAAACTTGTTTGTTTACTCTAATATTTCCCAAAACATATTCTATTTATGCATAATGTTTATTAATATTCCCAGAAAATAGTGTCCCAAAGAAACACATTTCTGTTCCCCTAAATTTTTCCAAAACATGCCTCCTTTATGTTTCTGAAATTCACTTTGCTTCACCTAGTCTTCTTTCTTTCTTTTATTATTTCTTTCCTATTCTTGTTCCTATTTATGATATCTGGAAGATAGTCTGTCCCCAAGAAATTTCTACATAGTTAGCATTTTTTATCTCCTCTTCGAGAGGAAACAAACAAAGTTGCCTAGTTGAGAGAATAGTTAATGTTTTATTACATAACTGTGATGGTGTGAGTTTAAAAAAAGGAAGAAGAAATATTTTGAAAAGATTGAGAGACGATGAACAATGTCACATTATTGAAAGAGCTGAGGGTAAATTAAGAAATAACAGATGGAAGTTATGTGTGGATTATCACACCCAGGTGCCACTGTATACACGAATTTGGCAGCATTTTACCTAGCTCTTGTGCCTTTTCCCTTGCTTCATCCTGAAGAGATTTTTTTTTTGTTAAATAGTCATTGGCCTTAAATTCACACTTAGTGAAAAGTAGATAGTTCAAAATCTATAAATAATGCCATTCTGAATAATGATAGCTTGCGGTAGTGCAGAATTCCATGTCGAGATTATGTTTTTTAATTTTTCTACATCTGTTGTACTATTTGTTCACATACTATCCTTGTGAAGTAGAAAGGAAACCATATAGATCCCCATTTCATAGGGGAAGAAATTTAAGCTAAAATGGTCACAGGAAGTTAAAGAAAGAAACATTTAAGGATACTGACATTAAGAGCAAGCAGGTTAAATATGGCTTGTCATTATAGATTTCATCTTCATAATAGATAATGTTAGGAACTGTAATATGTATGCCAGGTCAGCCATATGATTCTTCTTTGAGCTATAACCCATTGTCACTAGCCAAGGAAGTCATTTGAATTCCGTTTAATTTGTTTTAGCTACTCAGAATTATTTAATACCCATAATTTTCGTGAAAATTTTCTCTTCTAGAGGTGGGAAGAGAAAAAAACTGAGTAAAAGTCAATTGTCACATGTTCTCTGTGACAATTTAAAATCAATTGTCATATGATTTACTGTGATGACTATACAAACATAGATTTGGCATGTCACATGTGATGCACTTACTAGGAATTTTAGGACGAAAAGTACTGTCTCCAGAAAAAGTAAAAAGAGAGGAGGGAAAAGAAAGATAAAGTTCAGGCAGTTGCTTTGAAGGTGTTTCTAAACAGAAGAGATTTGTTGTTATCATAATATAAACAACATTTTCCTTGGCAGCAGAAAGACCCTTGTAGATGCTGAAGGATGTGGTTGCTAGGCTGAACAACACTAGAAATAGATTTCATTGTGATTTCATTAATAGAAATGATTAAAATGTGATTCATCAGTATCCATCCTATTAACCTATGTTTTCAGGCATTGTTTTCCATCAATTTCCTAATATTCAAAATGCTAAACATTCACTGTTTTAATGTTTATTTTAATGTACTCAGGACCAGTCTTTGGTGCCATAAAGCTTCCATGTTTTGTTATTTTAAAATATTTTACCTTATTATAATTTTTTCTGAAATATTATATAAGAATTTATTTTCTAAAGAGAAAACAAATCCCACATTCTGTCAGGCAAATGATATAACTGCCTAGGAAGGCTATTTTCTCTTTCTTAAGAATCAAATATTTAGAAAGTCTTTACTAAAGGCAATATATTTTAAATTGTACAGAGTGGTAAAGACAAAATTTGCTTAAAATGCATTTCATTTCTAGTGTACAACCAATATTTCATGATGTTTGCTTTAATAATAACCTGTCCAAAATCAAAATTCTATTTTAAAAACGGAAAACAATTTCTGACTACATTCTAGGATTTAAACAGCTATATTAAATGACCATGGAGTTAAACATTATATAAAAATTCTCAATTCTTCTGTTATCAGCATTTAGATAAATTGATGTGGAAGCTGAGCTGCTGAAGTTGAATAATTTTGTATCAGTGTGGGCAATCTGGATAATTTGTTGTGCTTTATCCTTCTTCCTGCCCACCAACACATGGTTTTGCCCTCTCCCTATTAGCTTGGCTGGAATTTAGCCTCACTCATACGTTTAATGAAACCTGTGCCAACACTGAGCTGGTGAAGGACCTTAGCTTGCACCTAATTTTCTTTCTTTCTCATTTAGATGTCTCAATGACAACATGATGTCCCTCCTTCCTATTCCCTGCTCTTTTCTTTCTTCCTGTTCTGCCTTGCCAGATGCCAGAATGCTTATATGAGAACAACTTGATATATACTCAGAAAACTAATGGTTATGCCAATTAGTGAGTTATCCTGAGGAGTTCTACCCACATCTGTAAGTAAACATTAGGGCATTTAAGGCCACTTTAGAGCTATGTGTTTAAAGCTGAGCAGACAGCGGCCTTAGGACTCCCAGGTCAAATACTTCTGGGTTTTCCCTTAAAGAATGGAACGCCTGGAGAAGGGTCTGGAATTCCACATTTAACACTCATCTTACACTAGAATACTTAGGTGATATCTCTATAACTTACTGAGTTACTTGGAGATGTCCATTCTAAAACAATTTTCTCTTAGATTTTCTGCTCCATCAAGTCACAATCCAATCTCTGTTCCTTTCACTCATTTGTCTTTAAAATGTAGACCAAGATCTGTCTTCTACGTCCACATCTTCTCATTAAGTTCTCCAGTCCCCTGCAAAAATACCTCTTTTCATAATCTCAACTATCTTCTCTGTTAGGTGATTCCTAAATTTACATTTGCAGATTTCAACTCTATCCTGGGTGGCAATCTACATTTCTTTATATCTCTTAGACATGTCCACCTGATGACCACCTGATATCTGATACTAATCTATCCAAAAGAGATTATAACACATATTTATTCTTTAAGAATAAGTATATGAATGTCTCTCCAAACTTTGTCCTTTGCAATACTAGTGTCACATGAGATTTAATAGTTTCTCTCTCTCTCTCTCTCACATACACACACACACACACACACACACACACACACACACATACACAAACACATACATACATAGTTTTACAACAGGATTTCCCAGAACTTTATCATGTTTATTTTAAATGTAAGTATTTAAAACAAAGATATGATATTTAGTGTTTCCTAAATTGACAGTGGAACTTTCTTTCTGTTGGATAACTATAAACATATCAAAGTCTCCAGTAAATTGTTGTTCAAGAAATATTGCTTAAAGGAACAGCTTAGCTGCTCTGAGCCTCTTTGTTGATAACTATTAAGAAAAGTTATTTTTCTGTACTTTTAATTCTCTTGTCATTTAGACTTGAAATCTCAGTTATTTTTGATGTCTCTCTACTTCTTATCTTCTATAACAAAATAACTGTCCAGTTCTTTTAATTACGTCCTTAGAAAATTTCTTATTTCTCTACTCTTGTCTTCATGCCTCTTCACTTCAAAGCCTTTTCTCTCTCCTTTAAAATTTTGATATTTTTCAAATTGGACTTCTAATCTTCAGCCCCCCTTCCACAGTTCCTTGGTTCTGTGGGTTAGCAGATTAGTCTTTAGAGCTTTGTCATGATTATGGCACTTCTTTTGTCTGTAATTTGCAATGACCCTCCTTTTCTACCAGGTGAAACACTTACTCTTCTGACTTTCTGAAACATTATACCTACTCTCCATCTACTTTATCTCTTTCTTCCTTTCATGACTCCTATGTTAAAGTCATTCTAGATGACTCTGTCCCCGAGCACCTGTAATGCTTTCCTATCTAAGCCTTTGTCCACTCTGCTTTCTGTTTCATCGCTTCTCTATCTCCTGTCTCAATTAGTTTTCTCCTTGTCCATTCTTCAAGTCCTTGTTCAAATGCCACTGTCTTTATGGAGTGATGCCTGATTCTTCCAGCTAGAATAAGCTTTTCTTCCTTTGGAATTTAATGGTGGTACACTTTATTTGTGGCTCTGTATTTCTGAGTATATTTCTCAGAAATTTGTATTATTAATGTATATTTAATGTATATTCTATTTCCCCTTCTTATTATTGAATTTAATAATGGCTGAGAGTTTATCATATTTGTAGAATTATAGGATGATCAAGGTGGAAAGACCTTATATCTAGTGCAGCTCTCTTATTTCATAAATAAAGAAAAAACTCATAAGACGTTAAATGTTTCGACCAAGTCCTCACAGCTAGTTAGAGGTAGAGTTAGGACTAGCACACAAGTCTGAACGCTCAATCCAGTGCTCTTTCAAGTTTAATTTCTTTGTGTCTCTTCCTCTTCTAGACCATGACAGTAATAACTGTCAAGCATCTGCTATGTTCCAGGAATCTAATCTATATCATATCTAATTGTAAGAGTAATAGTAGAGTGTGTGTAGTAGTATCCCCCTACTACAGATAAAGAAGCTGAACTTCGGTGAAGTTAAATAAATTTTCTAGGTAGAGGAGAGTTTGGAAAAAAACCCAGGTCCACTTGATTTCAGAACCTATGCTCTAGGGTTAAAGATTGAATGAATCAAGAGGGCTGTCTAGTTTAGGGTGGGAGCTTGGAATAGTCATCTTGGGAACCTGAAGATTTGGATAGCCACCTAAGAAACAAGTCTCTGGCTTTTAAAGAGACTAAAAATGACTATATTTAGTTGTCAGAAAAGTGCAAATTAAAACCTCAATGCAATACAAGTATATATCTTCTGGAATGGCTAAATGCAAAAATCAAAAATTTACCAACGGTTGTTAAGGATTTAAAGCAGGGTTTCTCAACCTCAGCACTATTAACATTTTAGAACAGAAAATGCTTTGTTGTAGGGGCTATCTTGCGAATTGTAGGATGTTAAACACCATCCCTGGTCACTAACCACAAGATTCCAGCAGTATCCCCCTAGTTATGAATACCAAAAATGGCTCCAGGCATTGCCAAATGTCCCCTGGACATTTGCAAAATTATGCCCCATTGAGAACCACTAATTGAGAGCAATTGTAACTCTCATACATGGCTGGTGGGCCTGAAAGTAAGTACAACTTTGGAAAACTGTTTGCAGTATGTACTAAAGGTGAACATATGTATATTCAGAAATTCCATACCCAAGAGAAGCGCACACATTTCATATAGTCATCAAAGACCTACAGAAGCATATTCTTAGAAGGACTATTTATAATAAACTCAAACACAAAACCACTCAATGTAGAAAAGATAAGTAAATTGTGTGGAATGCCATACAACATTGAGAAAGGATGAACCAAAAATACATGCAGCAGTATGTACAAAGATCGCAAACACAATATTGAATTAAAGAAGGAAGATACAAAGGAGTACATACTGTATGATACCATTTCTTTGAGGTTCAGGAACACACAACAGTAATATAGGACAGTGGTTATCCTTGGAATCACTTGAAGTGAGCATGAGAGGGTTTTCTGGGATGTTGGTAACATTCTGTTTCTTTGATCTGGCTTCTAGTTACATGGGTGTGTTTAATTTATGAAAATTATGATTTATGTAATTTTCAGTATGAATGTTATACTTTATTAAAAAGTTAGAAAAAAAAAAAACTAGAGCAGCTTCTATTTGTGGGAAGACACAAACTTTCCAAATTAACCAACTCCAGATCAAGCTTCACGGAAAACCTGATGGTGGTGTTAGTGTGACCTTGAGGAGGGATATACTTTGTAAATGGCCATGGTGTGGCATGGATAGGCATGAAAGAAATGGAAGGTAGTTCTTTGCTGTGCCCTGTCAATGGAGACTTGTCAAAGAAATAGTAAATGTGGAGGGCAACTGAAAGTTGGTGAGCATACATTTAATTTTTAAATCCTCTATGTTTACCCATGTATCTTACAACTTTTATTATTCTACATTATTACTGAGAGTGATTATACTATCTTCATGAGGTGGAATTTGAGAAATGAAAATGCTTTATACCAATGACACTGATCATGTGAACCTAGGTGTATAATTGTATTATACACCCATCTATTAATTGTGCTACAATTCTTATATGTTCATTAGATAGCTACTACCACATTTATAGTTAGATTGCCCATTATTATTGTTGGGAAGAACTGGTAAATATACATGTTTACTTTACAATAAATTGCATTGTAATAAATGTTTATTCATAGCGTCAAACTGTGGGTGCATTTTAAAATAGTAAATTAGCTGAACTATTACACAATTTTTAAAATTATTTCAAAAATTTATTCTTATAAAGCATACATTTAGGGACAATTCGTTACAAGACATCTTACGATAGAAGATAGAAGAAAACAGGAAAATACATTTGTTATTTTGAGCTTTTTTTTATAATGAAAATTCTTATTCTTCCTATTGATTAAGATTTGGCTATGTAATAATGTGATTTGAATGTCTCTATTGTGAAGGAAGAAACATCATATTTAATTTATATTAATATTTTTGCTGATAGACCATATGGTAAGTATAGTTTTAATGTTTCTGACCCCTGCAGTTGAATGAAATCAAGAAGCTTGGAGGTTCATCAATAAAGATTTCCATTTCCCTCACTACTATGGTATACCTGGTGATCCTCCCATTCACTCCATTGCCATGAATGGAAGAGTAAGCAAAGAGGCACCCACAGATCTATCAGGAAGTGAGAACATGGTTATTTCACAGCAGCTCGTAACTTCTGTTTGAAGTATATTTCATGGTTTATAAGCTATACACTTACTTTTATAATTTTCTTAGTGTTTGTCTCTTCTGCTAGAATGAATGTGTGTTCTAGCTCCACAGAGTGGGAATTGAGTTTGTACACATTTTATCTCCAATGCCTTGTACAGTATCTCCTACATAATAGGTGCTAGATAAATATTTATTTATTAAATGAATGAATACCTCAATGAAATTTTTAGAGGCTCAAGTTTTACTTGTTTGTCTAATTAAGTTTCTATCCAGGCCAGGCGTGGTGGCTCACGCCTGTAATCCTAGCACTCTGGGAGGCCGAGGCGGGTGGATTGCTCGAGGTCAGAAGTTCGAGACCAGCCTGAGCAAGAGCGAGACCCCGTCTCTACTAAAAAACAGAAAGAAAATTATCTGGCCAACTAAAATATATATAGAAAAAAAATTAGCCGGGCATGGTGGCGCATGCCTGTAGTCCCAGCTACTCAGGGGGCTGAGGCAGTAGGATCGCTTAAGCCCAGGAGTTTGAGGTTGCTGTGAGCTAGGCTGATGCCATGGCACTCACTCTAGCCCGGGCGACAAAGCAAGACTCTGTCTCAAAAAAAAAAAAAAAAAAGTTTCTATCCAATATTTGAGATTAATCATTGAAGTCATTACTCCATTCAGGTGCAAATTTCTAGCAGGTTATTCACAATCTAGGAGTGGAGCTGGAGTGAGACTTAGGAGACACTTGGAGAAAGAAAGGTGCTAGATAAAGAAGGGGACAAAAGATTAGGTTTCATGGAAGAAGGTGTAAAAGGAGAAAGGAAGAGAGTTGAAAAAAGAAACAAGGGAAATGTCCAGCATTAGGAGGAGAGAGGAGAATTAGGGAAGATTGAAGGAAGAATGAAAAGTTTCAGAGCAACAACTGACCAATAAAGAAGCCAGAGCAAAAGCAATTACTCTGGAGGCAGAGTACCTCTGGTCAGCCTTCCTGTGTCTCTGCTCGGCCTCTTACTAGTGGAACAAATCGCCTTACCACTTGAGCTCAATTTTCTCTATGCAAGGTGAGTGAATTGGCTTCTAGTGGATCTCTAGTTCCCTTCTAGTGGATTTTGCAGCCCCTGAATTTTATGAAAAGTTTCTGAGCGAAGGCCATAGACTTGATGTTCTTTACTGGTAACATTTAAGTGCTACCTTAAGGTGAATGAGAGAAATTGGGCAGTTTATGAACACTGGGTAGTGATAAAGAGGGAGTAGTAAGTGTAGATCATTTATTTAAACAATTTATGAGAAACTAAGTTGGTAACATAGAAAATAATGAACATTAATTTCAAATGGTCTTTTGGGAAATAAAACCCCTTTTTTCAGTCCACCTTTTATCACAGGTAATTACAATTACTTTTCCTATTTTACCTTGTGGATACACACCCAGGAATAATCTGACATTTAAAAAAATGCTAACAGTAGATAGTCTCAAAGATGGGAACATGTCAGTGTGTCTGTACATGCTGGCAAATTGCCACCACTTGTTCTGCTGCCTGACTAGTTAGCTGCTGCTGGAGGTATAAAACTAGAAATCAATTCCAAGAGGAGCTTTTAAAACTATACAAATACATGGATATATATAATACTTGATAATAAATGACCATGTTACTGGTTTATGTATTTACTATACTATACTATACTTTGTATCATTATTTTAGAGAGTACTCCTTCCACTTATATATAAAAAAGTTTACTGTAAAACAGCCCCAGACAAGTCCTTCAGGAGGTTATCTAGAAGAAGGCATTGTCATGACAGGAGATGGCAGCTCCATGTGTGGGATGGCCCATGAAGGCCTTTTGCTGAGACAAGATGTGGAAGTGGAAGGCAGTGATATTACCCAGACATTGTGTGGGCCTAGGGTAATGTACGTGTTTGCATCTTAGTTTTTAACAAAAAATTTTAAAAAGTAAAAAATAAAAAACTTTAAAACTAGAAAAAAACTTATGGAATAAGGATATAAAGGAAAAATTGTACAGCTGTACAATGTGTTTGTGTTTTGAGCTAAGTATTATTACAAAGGACTCAAAACATTTTTAAAATTTAAAAGTTTATAAAGTAAAGAAGTTATAGTAAGAAAATGAATTTATTATTGAATAAAGAAAATTAAAAAGAGATTTAGTGTGGCTTAAGTGTACAGTGTTTATAAAGTCTACAGTAGTGTACAGTAATGTCCTAGGCCTTCACATTCACTCACTTCCTCATAGACTCACCCAGAGCAACTTCCAGTCCTGTAAACTCTATTTATAGTAAGTGCCTTACACATGTGTACTATTTTTTATATCTTTTATACAGTATTTTTACTGTACCTTTTCTGTGTTTAGATATGTTTAGATACACAAATACTTACCATTGTGTTACCATTGCCTACAGTATTCAGTACAGTAACATGCTGTACAGATTTGTAGCCTAGGAGCAGTAGGTTATAGCATATAGCCTAGGTGCTTAGTAGACTATATAGCATGTAGGTTTGTATAAGTATATTTTCTGAAATCATCTAATGATGCATTTCTCAGAACACATCCTCGTGCTTAAGCGATGCACGACTGTATATTGAAAACCCTCCTCATCTCTTCTTAGTCATGCTGGTGCCATTACTCAACATAACTGTGATGTGCATTGAATGTCACTGAGTCATACATCGGTTTTGTGCAATCGTCTGTTGTCAATTGGATATTGTTCACCTGTGGTAGACCTTTCTATTGCATGGTGGTTTTGGTTAAAAACAATCATTCCCTCTTCATTTTTCCTTTGAGCTGCTCCAAAAATAATAAAACAAACTACCTAGGGTTTTTCTGTAGTTCAAAAGACTCCTCTCCTATTGTTTTAAATTTAAATGTAACACAGATTTGGGGGCAGTGGTAGAGGGTAGCATTTTATGATTCTTATACATATTACAAATTAAATGACTATGGTTGGAGACTGAGTGCAGAATTACAGGTTACATGGTGAGTAAGTAGTGAAGTCTCACCTCTGCCTTTACAATCCAGAGCACCTTCTACTTTATGATAAAAGTTTGTGGCGAAAATGCTGTTCTGTAGCTAAAAAGCATTGGATTAAGAAGTTGTTATAGCCAGTTGATAAAATTTAACTATGGGGTGTTTTATTATTGTTTCAATATTTTATTTTGAAACCAAGACTGGATTACCATGTTTGCTTTTTCAGAATTCCTATTGAATGATCAAGTTAAGGGAGAGGTTTCAGTGTTATTGTAATCCTAATTCCAAAAGTGATTAGTAAGCAATTCTGAAAGAACAATTTTGTGGTACACATTTTTCACCACTGTCTTATTTCTGTCATTTTGGGAGTGGAGGAAAGGTTGGCCACCAGAAAAGCATCATTTAGCAGACTTGTGCCCAAATGTAGATCTTGACAGCCTGTCTTCTGTTATTTCCATTTCTAAACATTATAAGACCAACTAATTGAGTCATTTTCTCTTAAAATGTGTCAGTCTCTGCCCTCTAACCTAAACTTCCCCACTGCTTGCCACTGATGGGGCTTAGTTTATTTTGATAAATAGAGCTAGAAGCAGTGGTATGCTGGTAAACTGGCTCTATGAAAAGACATTCAAAAAGCTTTGCCAATTTACAGAGTGCAAATATTTCCATCATGGTCAATTTCAAGCTATGATGTGGTATCACCTGTCACTGGACTTGGAGTTGGGAAGAGATGAGCACAGCAAACACTCAAGTGCTAGCAGTAGCTCCAGCACACCACTGGAAAGGTGATCACCTCACCACCTCATGACCCCTCAGGTCACAGACAACACTGGGGCTAAATCAAAAGCTAATATACACCCTCTTTTCCCCCTCCAGCTATGGGTGATTAATTTAATAATTTACTGTTAACTACCTGAGGAGTAGGGATGGAGCAAGTTAATGAGAAAGAGGAGGCAGAAGTCACTGTGAAGTGTCCATGGGAGATGAGATAAAGCGAACACGTTGATACCCAGGAGCCAAAATATATCAACGAGAAGAGAAATACTATTTCTACTTACAGACATTACTCCGTAACCAAAACAGGTTTAGACTGAATTTTATCAACAACCAATTTAGAAATCATTGTGTATTGGATGGGAGAGATATATGTAGCCTCTAGAAATCTATTACAATTCAAGTTTTTTTTTTTTTCAGTCATTGGGAAAGTCAAAGCCTTACTTCCTGGTAGTACACTTAGATGCTAGTCCAAAAGTTTCTAGTTCAGAAATTCACCTTCCTAGGACACAAAATGTATGAGGGAGAGTGTCCTCCAGGATTAGTCAGAATAATAATCATCAGATTTTTTTCTCTGTATTCTCTCATGTTCTTTTCAAACTCAATCATATAATTTAGATATTCTCTGAATTATAATAATTACTTTCTTTGGATTTGATTTTAACACCAGTTATTGACTTTTATACCCTAAATTTAAATCCCCTAAATTAATTATATTAGCATTGTGTATGTCAAATTTTTGCCTGCGAAAGAACAGGTATGAAATGAAAAGTGAAAATAGTGATAAATCATATGTCTAAAAAAAAGAATGAGTAGTCAAATAATCAAATGACAATTGAAATTATAGTATATAATCAGATTTTTAATCTTTTACATTTAGAAAACATATTAGCTATTTAAACAACAGTCCAAATACTAGTGAAACCCTTAATTATACTAGTCCTAATTGAATACTTTTTGAAATGAGGGGACTCAGAATCTAAAAGAACTGAAAAGGCTAATCTAAGATAGCATTGTTTTGTAGTGCATTCTAACACCTGACTGCTTGCCAGCTTCAATTCATTATGTAGATCCTGTTTATTTACTTTAGTTCATATAATACCAAGAATAAAAAACCTGAATTTTTAATTTTTCTAAAGATACTGTGGAGGCTAGATTAAGATAAATTAGAGAGTCTTTAAGGCCAGAATGGACGGACACCAAATGTTTCAGTTTTCACATGGTTCTAGCTACAAATCAATTGCACACAGAACATTAAAATTTTTTGATTTTATAAATTGAGACAAATTTTTCTCTATTGACTGCTTTTCATGTATGAGTTAAGCCATCTGGTTGTGAGTTGTGTGCATGATTTCATAATTTGTACTGCACTCTTTGTGTTCTGAGACATAGATTTACAGGCTTCAGAAAGGCTTTAATTCTATTGTAGTTCTTTGATTAGTTTAATGAATAAGTTATAGTCACACACTGCTTAATGATGAGGATACATTCTAAGAAATGTATCATAGGTGATTTTATCATTGTGTGATTATCAGAGTGTATTTAGACAAACCTAAATGGTATAGCCTACTATACACCTAAGCTATGTGATACAGCCTATTGATCCTAGTCTGCAAACGTGTATAGCATGTTACTATGCTGAATAGTGCAGGCACTTATAACACAATGATAAGTACTTGTTATCTAAACATATCTACACATAGAAAAGGTACCATAAAAATACAGTATTATTATGAGACTATGGTTGTATATGTGGTCCATTGGTGCACAAAACATTGTTATGGAGTGCATGACTGTACATAGAATCCAGACACTTACAAAGAAACCACTCTCAAGAGGTATGAATATTGCTGTCTCCTAAAGTTAGTTTAAGACATACCTAAACCCTCACAGAATAATACAAGATGGCAAGACAGGTGGCATCACAAATTAGTAGGTGACTCTTTGCCAGTAATTGATACTAAGGGAATACTGTGAATTTACTGAGATGAGGGATCAGTGATTCTGAGTAGAAGAGTCAAAGAAGACTTTATAAAAGAGGTAGAAAATGATTTGCTCCCTGAGGAAGGATGGGAGCTAGATATATGGAAAGAAAGAAGGTTGGACTTCATAGGTGGGGAGAATAGGATGGGGACATAATTAGTCTATATTTGGATTTTTTTTTTCTGGATATGAGGGACTTGAAAAATTGGCTACACAGTGAATTATTAGGAAAAAGTTAGATTGCAGTTGTCAGGTAAGAGAAAAAGCTGGTCTTCAGCTTTCTTTCTTGATGTAGAAAAGTTTTCCTGGCATGTCATTTTGAGAACCAAAGAATGAGTCATCCGTCTTGGAAGCTGGCCTATGGAATATAAAGAATTTCCTACAGTTCCCGTAGTGATTTTCCCTCTGCTCTTCTCCTGGGCCAATAGGCAAAGGATATCCAAGAGAGAAAAAGGTAGAGTTGTCAGGTTTGGGGCTTGGATGAATTTCCAGACTATCTGTAGCCTGGAATTTCTTGGTTTATTTTGTATTTACTGAAACGATTTTCAAAACATCATTTTCTTCTTGTAGAATATGGTTTTTAAAAATGTATTCCTATTGACATAAGCAATACTCTAAATTAAAACTGACCTTTTATTTTCTTCTGTGGAGAAAAGCCTTGGAGGATATATAGTCTTTTTCAAGTACCTTTATGAATCAAAAGTAGGGACTTATAACAAAAAGTGAACACCAATAGAATAATAAAGACTCCTGTCTGGTAGGAGTCATTTATGTTTTATATTAATAACTGGACTTGATGGTAAGAAATGCTCTTACATTTTGCAAAGGTGGTATTCTCTACCAAACTTTATGCAAGAAAGCTCTGTGACAGGTTTAGGGAAGGTCAACCAGCATCGTGTCTGCCATTATTCACCCCAGTAAGTAGTCCTGCACATGCCCCATCCTGCTTTAGGCTCAGTTTCCTAATCTTTTCCTCAACTCATCCTTCCCCCTACTGTATTAAATCCTCCCCCAAATAATTCCACTTTTACCTCTTACCTTAAGAGAGTGACTTCTTTGAGTGAAAACATTGTTGTGCTTGATCCTTCAGTAGTGTAATTGGAAAACTCCCCTGAGAGTGGCTCCTGAGAGTCTTCTGGAAGGCTTATTAGGGCTGTAGCATCTGGAGAGATATTGAGAGGGATCCTTTGGGTAAAGATATAAGGAGGTGGGAGACAACAAATACACACGTGTACTGAAAGCTCTTTCTGTTGCCGTACACAAAGGCATGCCATTGTGGAGTTTATCCATAAAGGGTTTGTCTTGAAATTATTGCAATGTAGATGGAGCAAATGTTTCTTATTTTTGTAGAAGTATATTCTAACATGTGAAAATATATTGCGACCATGTCATAAAGGTTGCTAACTTGAGACAATGCTGGGGAAAAGATACAGGAAAATTTTATTTTAGTTTGCTCAAAATATGGTGTGTCAAGGACATGTAACATTGGGAAAAAGACAAATAGACCAATAGAAATGTGTTCAATGATATGGACACGGAACATAAGAAATAAAAAGTCAAGTGACTAACAAATTTGTAAAAATGCTACTCTTCTGTAGCAGTCAGTGTGAAGCAAATTGAAACAAAATTTAGTAGTTTACCTATCAAACTAAGTACAATTAAAAAGACTTGTAGCATCTATTGTGGGAAAGTGAAAGGGTATGAATTTTTACTACTTTTTGGGGAAATAATCTGAGAATATCTATTAGAAATAAAAATACATGCCATTAGACTAAGCAATCCTGTTTTAGAAATCTTTCATGCAGAAGTGAAAACACCAATAGGTAGACTATCTGTTAATATCAGCATTGTGTGTAGTTGCCTAAATTAGAAACAATCAATGTCTGCCATTAAAGACAATTGGTTACATTAATTATATTATGATCAAATTGTGGAACATTAGATTGCTATTAAAAAGAATACAATCAATTCCTATATCAATCTGGAAATATTCTGAAATATGTTAGTATTGAAAAAGTAGACTGTAAAGTCTATACTAGAACGGTTTCACTTAAAAAATAGGAATGTGACTCTATAAGTTTAGACGTATTAATATTTCTAAATACTTTTATAAATTTTT
Organism: Lemur catta; assembly: GCF_020740605.2. Taxonomy (NCBI): domain Eukaryota; kingdom Metazoa; phylum Chordata; class Mammalia; order Primates; family Lemuridae; genus Lemur; species Lemur catta. The sequence goes on from NC_059135.1 coordinate 45,423,880, forward strand.
ATAAATTGAGCATTGAGAAAGTTGTAGAAAGGTATGTACCATACTATTAATGTTGATTAGCTTAGAGGGATGGGATTGGTAAAAGGAATGGGAACATACTAGATTTTAAATATATATACAACACATATTTTTAAAAACTTTTTACAATAAGTATGTATTAATTTCATGAGTAAAAACAGAAAATTAAGAGAACATACCAGTAGTTTCCAGGGATTGGGGGGAATTTGACCAAAAGGGACGACATAAGGGAATTTTTTAGCTAGTGGAACTGTTCTATATCCTGATTGTGATGGTATAAATGACATAAATTTATACATATGTCAAAATTCGTAGAATTTTACACCAAAAAACATATTTTCTTGTAGTATGCAAGTTTGAAAGAAATTTTAAATACTAATGAAGAAAAAATTTTTTGAATTTTTAAAAAAACTGAAAAATGGGTAATAACAAATTCCTACAAAATCTGCTAATTATAGATAGGCTAAACTGAGACAAATTTTTAAAGAGAAAAATGGCCATAATTTTGAAAACTTTATGGTTATTTTCCAAATTGAGCCTATTTAGTCATTGGTGATCAACAGAATAAGTCAGTAGGTTAGGTCAATAGGTATTATTATTCATCCTGTTTTATAATTAGCAAAACTAAAATTTAGGAGAATTTACTACATAGCTAAGAGGATTTTACATTGAAATCCAAACTGAAAGAAAAGAAGTTAAGATTTCTAAAAGTAAAATATGTACAAGATACAACTGCAGTCCCCAGCCCCTGGGCCACGGGGACCCATACTGGTCTATGGTCTGTTAGGAGCCTGCCTGCACAGTAGGAGGTGAGCAGCTGAGGTGAGGTGAGCAGCTGAGGAGGTGAGCAAGCAAAGTTTCATCTGTATTTACAGCTGCTTCCCACCGCTCATCACCACATAAGCTCTGCCTCCTGTCAGATCAGCAGTGGCATTAGATTCTCATAGGAGAGAGCGCAAACCCTACTGTAAACTGCGCCTGTGAGGGATCTAGGTTGTGTGCATCTTATGAGAATCTAATGCCTGATGATATGAGGTGGAGCTGAGGTGGTGATGTTAGTAGTGGGGAGCAGCTGCAAATACAGATTATCATTAGCAGAGAGGTTTGACTGCACAATAAATATAATACGCTTGAATCATCATGAAACCCTCCCTGTGCCCCACTCGCCCAGTCCGTGGAAAAATTGTTTTCCCTGAAACCGGTCTCTGTTGCCAAAAAGGTTGGGGACCGCTGAAAACCATTTCTTTGAATTAACTATAAGGCAGTAGTGAAAAAAAAAAAAAACAACTAGCAAGATTTGAGATAGAAATATGCTCCTATACAGTAAGAGTAATAAAACAGGCCTTAGACATAATACTTGTGGCCTGCACTGATCCAGCCACCCCTGGAGGCTCAATGACTATAGTGATCCCAAATTATCATAATCATCTAAATACAGTTCAATCTAGAATGCTGAAAATAAGGTAATGTAATACATTTACAAAGAGTCTTAATTCAACTCTGCAAAATAACTTGACCTCCACTCTTGTAAAGGAGCTTTTAATGAAAGTAGGGGATAAAGGGTCAATGGTAAGTGATTTAACATGGTATCGTCATAATTTTAAAAAGTATAATAAATTTGAAATCCGGTAGCACTATGTTCATATGACAATGTTGAACTCTGTGTTTTTATGGCAATAGGAGTTAAGTGGCACAATAGATCAGAGTTGTGTATTTAAGACTGACAGTTTGCATTCTCATTCAGGGACATGGGTATTTCCAGTATGAATATTAAATATCTGTTTGCCTTTTAAGTGATCGTAATTCAAGACAGCACATTTTAAATATAAACTGTTTTACAAGAGTAGAATAGAAATTCCCTACTGACTTCATCCAACTCGTTTTATTTTTTTTAACGTTTTCTCTGTTTTTGTTACTTTTTCAGTGTCAAATGCCATCTTTCATTTCTTGCCTCATGTATGTAAATCATGTCCATCCTTTCTCAGCTCAGTTGAAATCCTATGTCTTTCATGTAAACATCTTTGGAAATAATTCTCTTTATTTTCTGAAATCTCACTATACTTAGTACAATTTTATGAGAGTTAATTTCATCTCTCCAAATAACTTGTAAGTGCAAAGACTATATTATGCTTCTTTTAGTATTTCCCTAGCATCCTTTGATACAATCATGTAGATATTGATCACCTTTTCTATTCAAGGCACCATGCTACCTGGTGGGGGAGATGCCGCCATGATGTGTAAAGCTGGTCCATGATCTTAAAGAACTTACCATCTAGTAAAACAGATAAAATGATCTACATGTGACTCCAATACTGAACATTACATGGTATAGAGTAATGGAAAAAAGAGACAAAAAGATACTGTAGTGTTGCTGCTACAGGTATAAGACATTTCTTCTAGCTGCTCTTTGAAACAGTCAATGAAACTATTCTCCTTATCTGATTGCTTATCCTAGAATTTTTTTTCATTAACACTAATAATTCTTAAAATTATATATAACTTTTTTCCCTAGGAAAGAGTTTATTGAAAAAATACCAATTTTTATTCTGATTTACATGATTTTTTCCACATTGTAGTTCTGTTTATATCATGTTTTGAGGGCCTCCATAATGTTTTCTGCTTTACTAATTTACATCCTCACCAACAGTGTGCAAAAGCTCCACTTACTCCATATCTTTGCCAACACATATTATCTTTTGTCTTTTGCTAGTAGCCCTTCTAACATATGTGAGATGATATCTCATTGTGGTTTTAATTTGCATTTCCTTGATGATTAGTGATGTTGAAGCATTTTTTTATATACCTGTTTGCCTTTTGTATGTCTTCTTTTGAGAAATGTCTCTTCAGGTCCTTTGAGTATTTTTCAAACTGATTATTTGTTTCCTTGCTATTGAGTTGTCTGTATATCTCATATATTTTGGATATTAACTCTTATCAGATATATAGTTTGCAGATATTTTCTCTTATTTCTTAGGTTGTTCCTTCACTCTGTTGATTGTTTCCTTTGTTGTGCAGAAGCTCTTCATGTTTATATAACCCCATTTGTCTATTTTTGCTTTTGTTGCCTGTGCTTTGGGGATCATATTCAAGAAGTTATTGCCCAGACCAATGGCATGCAGATTTCCCCCTATGCTTTCTTTTAGTAGTTTCATAGTTTCAGGTCTTACATGTAATTCTTTAATCTATTTTGAGTTGATTTTTATATGTGATGTGAGATAAAGGTTTAATTTTATTCTTCTGCATGTGAATATTCAGTTTAGTCAACACCATTTATTGAAGCGACTGCCCTTTCCCCATTGTAAGTTCTTGGTACCTTTGTCAAAAATCAGTTGATTAGAAATGCCTAGGTTTATTTGTGGGCTTTCTATTCTATTCCATTGGTCTATGTATCTTTTTTTAAATGTCAGGACTATGCTGTTTTGGCTACTATAGTTTTGTAGTATATGTTGAAGTCAATTAATGTGATGTCTCCAGCCTTGTTCTTTTTGCTCAAGATTGCTTTGGTTATATGAGTTCTCTTGTGTTTTCATATGAATTTCAGGATTGTTTTTCCTATTTATGTAAGGAATGTAATGTAACTGATATTTTTATAGAGATTGCATTCAAGCTGTAGATTGCTTTGGGTAGTATGGACATTTTAATGATATTAATTCTTCCAATCTGTGAACACAGGATGACTTTCCATTTATTTGTGTCTTCTTCAATTTCATTCACAATGTTTTATAGTTTTTAGTATAGAGATCTTTCATCTCCTTGGTTAAATTTATTCCTAAGTATTTTATTTATTTACTTGTAGCTGCTATAAATGGAATTGTTTTACTGATTTCTTTTTTAGATAGATCATGTTAGTGTATAGAAACACTATTGATTTTTGTATATTGATTTCATATCCTGCAACTTTACTGAATTTATTTATTAGTTCTAACAGTTTTTTTGGTGGAGTCTTTAAGGCTTCCTATAAATAAGATTATGTCATCTATAAACGGACAATTTAACTTCCTTCTTTCTTTTCAACTTGGATGTCTTTTATTTCTTTCTTTTGCTTAATTGCTCTAGCTAGGACCTCTAGTACTATATTGAACAGAAGTGGCAAGAATGGGCAAACTTATCTTATTCTGGATCTTACAGGAAAAGCTTTCAACTTTTCCTTGTTGAATGTAATGTTAGTTGTGGGTTTGTCATATATGGCCTTTATTGTGTTGAGGTACATTTCTCCTATACCTAATTTGTTGAGAGTGTTTATTATGAAAGAATGTTGAATTTTTGTCAAATTCTTTTTCTGCATAATTGAAATGATCATATGGTTTTTGTTTTTAATTGTGTTTATGTGGTGAATCACACTTACTGATTTATGTATATTGAACTATCCTTGCATCTCTGGGATGAATCCCACTTGATCATGTGAGTAATCTTTTTGATGTGCTATTGAATTTGATTTGCTAGTGTTTTGTTGATAATTTTTACATCTGTGATCATCAGGAATATTGTCCTATACTTTTTTGGAGTTTGTTTTTTTTTTTTTGGTAGTGTTCTTGTTTGGATTTGGTATCAGGGTAATGTTGGCCTCATAAAATGAGTTTGGGGTATTCCCTACTTTTCATTTTTTAGAAGAGTTTAAGATGAATTGGTGTTAGTTTTTTAAACATTTGATAGAATTCAGCAGTGAAGTTATCAGGTCCTGCATTTTCTTTGATGGGAGGCTTTTTATTACTGATTGAATCTCCTTATCATTAATTTGTTATGGTTTTCTATTTCTTCATGATTCAGTCTAAGCTTGTATGTTTCTAGGAATTTATCCATTTCTTTTAAGTTATCCAGTTTGCTGACATATAATTGTTCACAATAGTCTCTTATGATCCCTTATTTATTTCTGTTGTATCAGTAGTGATGTCTCTTTTTTATCTCTGATTTTATTTGAGTCTTCTCTTTTTTCTCTTAGTCTAGCTAAAGGTTTATTGATATTGTTTACCTTTTCAAAAAAGCTTTTATTTTTGTTAATCTTTTCTATTGTTTTTCTTGTCTTCATGTTGTTTGTGCTCTGATCTTTACTATTTCCTTCCTTCTACTAACATTGGGCTTAGTTTGTTCTTGTTTTTCTAGTTCCTCAAGGTGCAGCATTGGGTTATTTTAGATCTTCCTCCTTTTTTTGATATAGTTGTTTATTGCTATTAACTTCCCTCTTAGAACTGCTTTTGCTATATGCCATAGGTATATTGTGTTTGCAATTTAATTTGTCTCAAAATAATTTTTAAATTCTCTTTTAATTTCCATTGACCATTGGTTTTTCAGGAGCATATTGTTTAATTTCCATGTATTTGTGAATTTTTTAAAGTTTTGCTGTTATTAATTTCTAGTTTTATATTGTGTTAGAAAAGATAGTTAATATGGTTTGTATTTTCTCTTTTTTGAAATTTTATTTTATTATTTTTTATTTATTTTTATTTCAATAGATTTAGAGGGTCCAAGTGGTTTTTTGATACATGGATGAATTATATAGTGGTGAAGTCAGGGCTTTTAGTGTACCCATGACATTGTATCTCATAGGTAATTCTTAAAAAAATTATTATGGATACATAATAGTTGTATATCTTTATAGGGTACATGTGATATTTTGATATTTTAATATAGGCATTCAATGTGAATGAATCAAATCAACATAATTGGGGTATCTATCACCTCAGGCATTTATCATTTCTTTGCGTTGGGAACATTCCAATTCCACTCTTTTAGTTATTTTAAAGTATACTCTAAACTTATTGTTGATTATAGTCACTTTGTTGTGCTATCAAATATCGTTCATTCTATCTATCTATATTTTTGTACCCATTAAGTATTCCCACTTTCCCCCTAACCCTGCTACCCTTCCCAGCCTCTAGTAACCATCATTCTGCTCTCTGTCTCTGTGATATCAATTGTTTTTAATATGTGGCTCCCACATAGGAGTGAGAACATGTGAGATTTGTCTTTCTGTCCTTGGCTTATGTCACTTAACATAATGTTCTCCAGTTCCATCCATGTTGTTGCAAATGGCAGGATTTCATTCTTTCTGTGGCTATATAATATTCCATTGTGTACATGTGCCACAATTTTTTTTATCCATTTATCTGTTAATGGACACTTAGGTTGATTCCAAATGTTGGGTATTGTGAATAGTGCTGCGATAAACATGAGAGTGCAGATAAGACTTATTTTATGGCCTGATATATGATAAGTTCTGGAGAATTTTTCATTTATAGTTTAGAAGAATGTGTATTCTGCAGTTGTTGGATGGAATTTTCTATATATGTCTGATATGCCATTTGATTTAGAGTGTGGTTTAAGTCTGAAGTTTCCTTCTTGATTTTCTTCTTGAATGATCTATTCATTACTGAAAGTAGGGTGTTGAAGTCCCCTAGTATTACCATACTGGAGTCTACCTCCCTCTTCAAAAGAAGTCCTTTAAGAATGCCGTTTGCCACCATCCCATGAACCATATAAAGTAACTCTTCATTGACATCTCTGGAAACCATTCTAAACCACATTTTGGCTTGATCAGATGTCCTAATAATGAATTCAGAAGTTTCATGATTAGGCTGGAAGGAGCATGATGGTGGAATGGGAGCTAATAGAAAGCCCCTGTTCTTTCCAATATCCTACCTGCAAAACAGCTTAGTCTTTGTTAAAAATCTTGGCTGGGCGCGGTGGCTCACGCCTGTAATCCTAGCACTCTGGGAGGCCGAGGCAGGCAGATTACTTGAGGTCAGGAGTTCGAGACCAGCCTGAGCAAGAGCGAGACCCCGTCTCTACTAAAAATAAAAACAAATTAGCTGGCCAACTAAAATATATATAGAAAAAAAATTAGCCGGGCACGGTGGCGCATGCCTGTAGTCCCAGCTACTCAGGAGGCTGAGGCAGTAGGATCGCTTAAGCCCAGGAGTTTGAGGTTGCTGTGAGCTAGGCTGATGCCACGGCACTCACTCTAGCCAGGGCAACAAAGTGACACTCTGTCTCAAAAAAAAAAAAAAAATCTTTTAGAACTAATAGTTCTATTTCTTCTGAGAAATGTAAAAAAAAAAAAAAAAAATTACAGTTCCTGAAGAAAGAAAGAGAAAATCTATCATAATTACATCAAAGTTATCATATAATTAGGTTACGTACACTCCTGTCCTGACCACCTCTAGATCATAAATGCTTACAGCTCATTACTACTTCTACTTGCATATCACTGCTTTGGATCAATACAGTCATCATACCTGCTTTGGCTAGTAGGCTTGACTATGAAGTCAGGAGGCGTTCTTCTGCCAGTCACTCTGCAGCATGCGCTGTGTCTGACTTCTCACTTCTAGGGCATTGATGGATCCTTGAATGCTCTTCAGCATAACAACTGGTCTTGGCCCTGCTGAGGTTTATTTGGGTATCCATCGCTTCATTAAATAACCATAAGTTCTGATTATCATGTGAGTTGGATTTTATTAGGTCCCATCAATGACTTATAATTATCCTAAAGATGAAGAACTAATTTTCCCAATTAAAAAAAAATCTATAAACAGGCCCTTAAGGAAAAAAAAAAGATAAGGTCACTTGAATACAAATTTCAAATTTTTCCAAAATGACCCTTTCAAAAGATCTTGCTTAAGATAAATTTTAAATAATTATTTTTATTTGTTATAAAATTGGAATATATACCATTGCTCTCAAAATGAACAAGAATATGTATCACATTGCCATGAATGGGCAGAGGGAATTCTATATGGATAGGAGAGAAAGAAAGCTGGGAAAGTTTAAAGAGGACCTGAGTTTTCTAGATGAGTTGGTGTTGGAGAGGAGAACCAGGGAGAAAATGGATAAACACAGAGAGACATGATAGAGCAAGGGACTACAGTGAGCATAAAGGAGAAGGTACAGCAAAAGATTTTAGTGGATCTTGTTTGCCATGCTTAGAAGTGCTTCATAATGATGGTGTCCAAAATCTCCAGCTTTGTTTGTGAATTGCTGTAAAGTAAAATGCTCATTCAAGTCCCTGAACCATCAAATATGAATTGAACAATGGAAAAGATCTCCCCCCTCACCAAATCCAGCCCTACTGCTTTAATCTAAGCAAGATGATCTTGACAAATACCTTCTTTTGGAAAGAAAAAATATTTCATAAATAAATATGAGACTATCTTTATTTTAGATGGAATCTTTAAGTAAGGGCAATCCTGTTAACATTTTATGCATATATTCTTATATTTGTATTGCTATACATTTTGTTCCACTTCACCTTTGCAGAATGATGCATTTTTATTTCCTCCATTGGCAGGATTATTTAGTCATGCAAAATCCTTGCTTTTGAGTACGGCTTTATTCCTGTTTGTGCTGTTAAAGTTCAGCCAGATGGAACTCATCCAAGCCCTTATTTCTATCAGACATTTGAACAGCTGGGATTCTGTGGTTTCTAAGTTTGAAGCAAAGGATCTGCAGCGCTCTTGTCAGCAAGGGCCATGTGCTTTCATGATCTGTCTTAGTAGCTTTATATTCACACAGTTTCATTTGGAAAAAAACTAACATCTGTAGTTTGTGCCAGGAGGAAAGAGAGAGTCAGAAGGAATTGCATCTAATATCTGGCTTTTAACATTGCAGGACATTTGTGACTGCTTTACTAAATCGATTTTAGAAAATTGTAATTATGTCATTACTCCATCTTATGAAGTATTTGGCGCGAAACATAGATTTAAGTAGTTCTGGGATGGAACCACTTTTTGGAGGGGGTTAAGATTCACCATGTTTAACTTAGATTGCTAAGTGGAAGATAATTATGACAAGCTGGTGCTAGTATAGCATGTGGGATTTAGCTGAAGGATTTAGTGGGTTTCAAAAATTTTAAGCTGTTTTTTAACACATTTTAAATTCTGAAAGTAGGTATCAGTGGGATTTAAACAAAACTATTTCTTCCCTATTCTCATTTTTCAATCACTTAACATAGTATTCATGAAAACTAACTTTAAAAGTTTTACCAAAAATAAAATTTAAATTGTTGCATGTTTTTCTCGTTGGGTAAGTCTAAACAAATGCTATGCTCAGATTAGGGCTATTAGGACTATTTGATGCAAATAAAGCTATGTTAAAATAAGAAGGACCTTTAAAAATCCAAAAATATTGGATAATAAGATTTTTGTAGTAAACAGTTGTAGTAACAAGAATGCAAGATTTTCATAGTAATGTAATTCTGACTGGAAGTGAAATTGGAAGATTTGAAGATTGAGAGCCTTTGAATAATACAATAACATGACATCTGAGTCACATATGGTAGCATTTTATTTGGACAGCTCATTAGTTTCAAATTGAAACTCTTTAAAAAGTTATACAGTGTTTTAACACTGCACAGCTTTAACACAGTAACATGCAAATGGCTCTAAGTATAACTTATAAAGTTCTGTCAATAATTATTTTTTTGGAGCTAATAATTAGAAAATTATTACAGTCTTGACAAAAATATCAGAGTTGGAAGGGACACTTAGAATCATATGATCTAAATTCAGTCTTTTTAATTAATTGAAATGTAATTTATATACAGTAAAACACAGATCATAAGTATTTAGTTCAATAAAATTTGACAGTTGTTGACATAATATGCAAACACAACTCCCATTAAAGTATTGAACATTAGGTACAGTGGTACATGCCTATAGTCCCAGGTACTTGGGAGGCTAAAGCAGGAGGATTGCTTGAGCTGAAGAGTTTGAAGCCACCCTGGGCAACATGGTGAGACCCTGTTTCAATTTTTTAAAAAATTGAACATTTTCCTCTCTTCAAAAAGTTTTCTCATGGCCTAGTCAATATTGACATACCCTCTCATTCAGAGGCAATCTCTGTTCTAATTTCTATTCCCTTATCTTAGTGTTGCCTGATCTAGAACTTCATATAAACGAAATAATTTCTTATGTACACTTTTGTGTCTAGCTTCTTTAGTTCAACTTCCCTGATGACTATAGTGACATTGAACATCTTTTTATCTGCTTATTGACCATTTGCATGTCTTTCTTTGTGAACTGTTTATTCTGGTGTTTGTCCATTTTTATTGAGTCATCTTCTATTGATTGTAGATTTGTAGGAGTTCTTTATGTATTCTATACATCTTTTGTCAGATATATGTCTGATGAATTTTGTCTTGTAGCCTGTGACTTGCTCTTTCATTTTCTTAATGGTCTCTTTTAAATAGTAGTTTTAAAAGTAGGTTGTTAATTTTGATAAAGTTAACTTTATCAATTTTTCTTTTACGGTTATAGTGCTTTTGTGTCTAAAGAAATTTTTGCCTATGTTGAGGACACAGAGATACCATAGATAAAAATTAATTCAGAATAAATCAAAGATGTACACATAAAGGATAAAATTATAAAGCTCATAGAAGGAAAGACAGAAAAATATCTTTATTACTTCAGCACTGTACGTATAAATTTTAAATGTCACATATAAAAAATAAGTATATGATTTAATTAATTCTTTGCTAGTCTTAAAGATATGTGTACTCTATGATAAGTGTCATTATGAACATGCTTATTTTTCCCATATGAAAATCCACATGTTCATAATGATATTTACATATCAGTCTTTGAGAGTTGTCTATTTCGATTTGATCCATGAGTAAATGTACATATAAATTTTAAATATTACATATAAAAATAATAAACATATGCTTTAATTAATCTTTTACTAATCTTATATGTGGATTTGTCTACCTATCCTAATTTAAAATTTTTGAACACTAGTACTCTGTCTAATATTTCTCCTTCACCATTCACCAAATGGTAAATATTTATTGATTGAATGAATGACTAAGGTGGAGGAACTATTAACATTTATTGTTTTTTTATGCTTTTCTATTTATCATACATCTTTATAATTCCTTTACAAATCTTTCACATGGTTTGGTAACTAAATGAAGTCATTAAGTGAAAGTAGTTTCTTTCCCTGTGTTATTAATAACATTTCCTCTTGCTTTCTTGTCATATGTCTCCCGCAAATATTCCTTGTTACATGTATTTTTTAAAACTCTGTCTCTGCCTTAATTCCTTCTTCACTGCCTTCACAAACTCAAGTGTAAAAAAATTACCCAGTTTTCAACTTTGCTACTCGCCAAATACCACCCTTTATCTTTCTTCATTCCTTTACTTCTATGTTTCTCAAATGAAGTGCTGTGATATATTTCTAGTGGTCCGTGACATTTCTATGAAAACCTCAAGTTTTCATTTTAAAGAAAATCTATGAAACTGCCTTATTCTGGTTCATCTGTATGACTACTTTAAAACAAAGTTGTAGAATGGCCCTTTGAATTTGTGTTTACAAGTCCAACATGACCAAATGATAACCTAATGACTAAATTTGTTCAGGTTCTCAAACATAAGAAGTGTGGCTTTACTAATAGATGTGGGAGAAGCAATTTACACTGTTGATTTCTTTGCCCACTTCTTTCCTTCTTTCCTTATCAATCCCTTGTCATTTGGTTTTGCCTTTCATTATTTTATTAAAATTAGAAATTTTTCTGTTAACATACAGCATAGGCCCTCCCACAGGCCCATTCCAAAAGAGGCAAGTTGGATAGTAATTAGGTTCCCTCCATTACTGTTACAATGCAGTGTTTTGTACTACGTCCCCAAATTTAGGATGCATGACCCAAGTAAGTCAGTGAGGCCCCTGTGATCCCATTTTCCTCCTAGTCTTCACTGACAACCACAGGTAAGACCTGACATTCCATGAGGTCGTGAAACTGCTGACCCTCCACAATTCCTCCTTGTCACTACATGGTATTGCAGTACACAAGGCTTGGACTTTTGTCTTAGTCGCTTTTTCTTAGTCATGAGTAGATCAGTGACCTGTACACTCTCCCCACCCTCAATCCCTGCCCTTATGACATACATCCCTGTTTTCTGTGCTGTCTTGTTCCAGCCTACACCTCTATCCAGGAGGTGGAATCTTGTCTTATGGCTCAGCTTGGTGTTTGAGCCTTTTCACCTTATGGGAAGGGAACACCCCCAAGGTGATAACCATTGGTCTGCCTTACTCTTAAGCATTCAACCAGTTCCTAAATTTCTCTGTGTTCCACACTTCCCCTCAGATTGGTTCTCCAGTATGAACAGCTTTTGAATTTGGGCCTGAGGTTGTGCCATAGCACCCTCTAGACACTGTCCAAAGCCAGACCATGGGGTGGAGTGTGTTCCTCCAGTCCCCATCCTGCCTGGCCTTGGATTCCTCACTAATTCAGAAAGTTGTGCATCCTTTGTACTGAGATGATCTCAGCATGTAAGAGTGTTACCTGTTAAATTCTTTGTCATCTCTATTTTCACATCCTGGTCTGTGACCTGTTCAAAGTTTTTCCTAAAAATGACTTAAAACCCAGAAAAACACTGATTCTTATTCTTGCTTAAACAGAGGTGAAATGATCACCATTATTACTTCATTTATTAAACGAATGTTTATTGAACTTATGCTACATACCTAACATGAAGCTAAGATGAATTCTCCACTTTTACCAATACCTTCTTCTCCCCATAATGCCAAACACAGTGCGTTCTCCATAGCAGTTATGCAGTAGATGAGTGGAACAAATAAAGATAAAACACAGTTTTATGGCAACCTCAAAAAACTCATATCTTCATAAGCAAGTCAAGTCATGCACATTTGAAGAAAAGGATGCTAATTAACAATAATATAAATACTTCAAAATTGATGTAGATCATTTTAACACTTAAAAGTAATAATGTAAGATTTGTAATAAGGCAAGATATGACTAAGAGTCAGGTACATTTAAATAAATAGTTATTACTATCCCCTTTGGGAGGGGTCATTGTTATCTTAAAGAGCATACATGGCTTCCTGAATCTCTAGAATGCAAATGGTTTAGGGAAAAAGTGTAAATGTATCTATTAGAGGGAAACTATAAATGTTCTTCCGCCTACCTGCTGAGACATTCTGGGAAAAGTTTATACTTTTATTTGAAGCTTTTTGTCTCTTGCCTCTGTGCAATCCTCTCCTTTTGCTTAGCTCCCACAGTCCTGTTAATAATAAACTTTTATCAGAATAAGTTTTCATCTCAGGAGATCTGATAGTCATTTTTAAAAATAACATTTTAAATAAAATATTGCTTCAAGAAGTTTCTTCTGGTTTTCTTCTCTTAGCAAAACAAAATTTAGCAGGACCTTGATCTTAAATAGGAACTGATGCCTGTAAGTATTAAAAGAATAATTTAATATGGAAGAAATCTATATTTAAGAAATGTTTATAATGCATATTTTATAACTATTTTTTCCATAATCTTTTTCTGGAACTGTTGTTGTAATGTTTTTCAAAGATTTTAGAATCAAGTGACATTAAGTTGTGATTCCACCCAGCTGCTGCTTTGGATCGGCAAAGATTTTCTGCCTAGCTTGTACCGCTGGGAAAACTTTTTCTCTTGTATTTCTCAGACATGTTAATTCATCCTATTTAAGTCATTTTCCCTCTCTTTTTTTCTATCTCATGATAAGCTTGATAGAACCTCTCTTTGCATTTTTTTCCCTCTTTCTTCTTTTCTGGGTCTTTGTTGGAAGGGTTTCTGAAGGCTCTTGAAAAATCAAAACTTGAGTATCCTTAATGATAATCCATTAAAAAAACTCTTAATTTCCTCTAATCCAGTAACTTCTCTATTTGAGCAACACACTAATATGGTCCTGTTTTTGAGATCTTGAACTTTGAAAGACTGACCACAGTCTTGTATCTACATTTCCATGATGCCCATGAGCTCATCATAATCCTTTCCTTCCAGTTTGTCTCTCACTCTTGGCTTTTTTTCTCTTCCTATCCAGACTGGAGCTCATTTTAAATCTAACAGCAGTCTCTCCAGTAACCACAGTCTTGTCACATTCTTTGGGTCCTGCCTTGTCTACTCTCGGTTCAGTCATCTGCTTCCTTCATGCCTGCTCCTTGCCAGAGGGGTGCTCAAGGAACATTGTCTGACACTGTTGTCAATCATCCTTAAATAAAATTTCCAGCTGCAGTCAGCTCTTCTTGATTCCTAATCAGTCTCTTCCACATTCTCTCACCACCTTCTTGAAATCTTTGCAGCTTTTCTCAAACATTCAACCTATAACTCAACAAACTGTCTATTATTGTACTTTCAAGAAACTAAAGTCCATTAGGCATGGGACCTATTCATTTCATCTGTCTCCACCTCAAAGTTTATCTGATTAATCAGCCACCTTTGCCTCCTCTTTTCCTGTCTTAAAGGAAAAGCTGAACCTCTTTTTCCAAGGCTTCCTTCAGATTTCCCTTTCTCTTACCTTTCATTTGCTACCAAACTTAATTTTAATTCATTGCTTTTAATTCCTCATTTCTGGTTTATTCCTTATGGTACTGCAATTTAGCTTTAGTCCTTACCATATCCATGGAACTCCTCCAAGGTCTTACGGCATTACCAAAGTTTGTTTTCTGAGTCTCCTTTTCTTCTCATCTTCCTTATGTTGCAGGATTTATCACTACTGACCACTTCTTCATCAAATGTTCTGCTTCCTTCATTTTTATAACATCCCAGAGACCTGAAATTCACTTTAGTTAATCTTGGTAAATATGCAGCTAACAGGGAGCACCCCCCCCCCATTTCCAATAAATACTTTATCAAACTGGAAAAGGACCACTTATATTCTTACTGCAGCTGCCTTTTAAGCAATCGAATAATTCTATTTTAAATAGGTGAAACATAATTTTATTTTATGTCCTCTAGATTTAAATAAATGTTAACAAAATGAAACAATTACTAAAGCTATGTGATAAGCTATTATATAAAAACAGTGTGTCAAGAAGGTTAAGTTAATAAAGGTATACACTGCACTGGCTTGTGAAAGGAAACGATGGAGTCACTGAGTTAGGCACACTTGCTAGATGACTTTTGGGGACATGCTTAGGGTAGAGAATGCAGAGTGAAAAGGGTTACTAAGTATCATACTGAATCAGGCTTGGTGAGGATCAAATCTGAGAAATATGGGGGAAGATTCAAAGGGGATAGATAATGATTCCTGCTTGATTTGACATTCAAAGAGATTCAGTGACTATTTAAGCAATTCTTTGTCCAAGCCTAACTCCCTACCATGAGGCCAGTTGAGAAACCAAAATATCCTACTACTTTGGATCAAAACCAAAATGTTCTTTTCGAAAGAGACAAATAATAAAGCTTGACATAGTAATGTAAAAGCAGCCATCCTTTCAAGAGTGTCCACTGTGGTTAAGGAAGGGATTTTATATACTTCATCTCTTAATCACTACCCCCAACTCTGTAAGGAAAGTTTTAGTATCCTTATGTTTTAGTATCCTTATTTTTCAGATGTGGAAAGTAAGTCTCAGAGAGTTTAGATGACATGCCCAAGGTCACTCAGCTGAAAAACAGAATGGGCTCCCAGCCCAAGTTGTGGATCTTCAGATTTCTTGCTCCTCTTTTTCACTGTAGTGTATAAGGCTCTAGATTCCACAACAGAGAATCTGAGTTCCAGATTTCTGTTATTTATCTATGCAACAACAGATGACTCACTTAAGCTCTCTCAGTCCCAGTATATTCTTCTGTAAAAAAGAGGTGATAAGAAGTATAGGGAGAAAATCAGCCAAGTCTGGAATATGGGCATCCTATAGCACAAATGACATGGTTTCTTCAACAAATAAATGACATGAATAAAAAGGAGTGGGGAGGTAGAACTGTTAGAGGTTAAAAATGTCTTGATAGGAATATCAGTTAAATGCAATATCTGGCCTTTTGGGGGGGGAGTGAAGGGTGAAGGTGTTCCTCATTTGAATAACAAACTGAAAAAATCATGAAATTTCAATATGAACTAGGTATTTATTTGATAATGCTAAGGAACTAATGGTAATACTGTAAAATGTGATAATGGTATTAGGAAATGTTATGGAAATAAGTGTTACCTGTTAATGACACATACTGAAGGGTTAACTGGTGAAGTGATATATTAGGTGTGAGATTTGCTTTAAAGTACTCTTGCAAATATAAATGGTGTGGAGATGGATGAGAAAAGATTGGTAAATTATTGATAATCGTTGAAGTGGCGTGGTGGGTGGGGTACTTGGGAATTCATTATACTAACCTCTCTACTTTTGTATATGTTTTAAAGTTTCCATACCATAATAAAAAGTGAAAAAAAGACAGTGATGATAGTTTCACAGGTATATACTTATGTATAAAATCATCAGGTTGTATACATTAAATATGTACAGCTTTTTCTGTATGTCAATTATACCTCAAAGTATTTTTTAAGAAAGAAAAAATAAAAATGGTGAGATATTGCAAAGTTCTCATTCACAGGTAATTTTTAGTTTAATTCTTAATTTTTATGGATACTTAATAATTGTACATATTTATGAGATACATGTGATATTTTGGTAAAAGCATACAATGTGTTATGATCAAATCAGGGTAATTGAGGTATCCATTACCTCAAGCATTTACCTCTTCTTTGTGTTAGGAACATTCCAATTCTACTCTTTCAGTTATTTTGAAATATACAGTAAATTCTTGTTAACTGTAGTCACCCTATTGTGCTTCCGAATACTAGATCTTATTCCTTTGATCTCACTGTATTATTTTTACCCATTAATATTTCCTCCATGTAACTATTCAAAAATTATATATTATAGCATTTGTGCATGGCAAAACATTATTTTGTTTTTTCAATTATATGTTTTAAAGTATTAAATAATAATTGGGTTTTTAAAAATTCACCCTCACTAATCTATAAACCCTACTCTTCTCACGACATGCAGTTTCATACCTGAATTGGCTTCACTACATTAATTTGTCAGGACTTTTAAGAAGTTAAATAACTGAGATGCTGGGAAGTTCTTTACTTCCACTTCCTTGATTTTGTTGGGAAAACAATTTCTTACCACCAGAATTCAAAATTTATTAGAGTGCTTTTTCTAATGTTTAATACAGGTTTTATGTTTTTATGCCTATTTGAACTTGGACCATATGAAGATAAAGGATTACAGAAACCATGATGAGAAAATTTGCTGTTTGTATCACATAATATGCAAATCATGCTCTTGTGAACAAGTGAGCAAATTATTTGGCATCTAATTCTAGTCATAAAAGACTAGTTACAAGAATTAATAATAAATAAATAAGAGATAATTCGCCTTAAAGAGACTTAATATTTATACTCAGCTGGCATATGCATTTTTTCATCTTTTCTATGTGATTTCTAAATCAAAGGAATCAATAAAACAAGTTTATCTTTCCTAACTTGAGTATTTTATAAACCATTAAATATTTTTGATGAAAAGAAGTAGGTTATTTTTTGTCATAGTGACCAGTGATAATTTGAAGAAAGATAGTCAACAAGTACTTGAAACTCCTTTGCTTTCATTGTTTGTTTCATGTTTTGTCAGATTAATGGTTATCTTGTCATAGAATAAAAGCTCACAATGATTTATCCCAAGCTTGTAACAATGATCCTGTACTCTGTTTATTTCTGTACCACTCTGATTGCTCAAGGACCTGCTCTCTTCGTTCCACATTAGCTACAAATGCCAAGTCCACTAGTCAAAACAATTTCACAATTGAACATTAATGGACTCAAGAACATTAACAGAAGCAAATACAAGCAGGATACCATAGTAACCCATGTAATCTGAGGAAATGATGCTCTATTAAAGAGAAAGATAATGCCCCAAAATAAAGCTCTACACAGTCTGTCTTCTTGTACTTAAAATGTTTCTTCATGTGAAATGAGCTTCTAATTTCACATTGTCCATATTCCTAACTATAATCACAGTACTTTTAAAATTCTGTTAATACTTAATTAATTTTTAAAATTTAAGAGCAATAGATTATTATATTAATGAGGGTAGAGGAGAAGATAATTTTATATAGAGGTAGTTTGGGGTGTTTAAGGTTATATGATACATTTTAAGAGAAGTAATAGGCAAATTATATAAATAGTTAATAGAGCAATGTGATTTTTAGGTTCAGGTCTAACAGAAATGTCACCTTGCCCATAAAGGTACTTGGTAAATACATCCCTCATTCTTTTTTCTCATCTTTTTACTTATATTGGTCAATCACCTGTCTACAAATAAACATTTATTACAGCAGATTTCATCCTTTTTGTGTTTGAGGCAAACTCTTTAACACTTGAACTTTTTGAATCACCATTGAAAGGATTAAAAAGGTCATAATAGCACTAAACACATAATGAATAATTAAATTTTCAAAACTAGTAGAGGAACTTCGTATTTATTTCTATAAAAGTAATCACAGTTTCTCACAATTCATGTCATCACCTTTCAACACTGTGTCACTGAATGTAACAGTTTATTGCCAGACGAACATCTCTTAACACTTAAGAGGCAGATTCCTGCACGTTGCACTCGTTTTAACATCTTTCAGTGGTTGGCACACACCTAGGAAGGATATGGTAAATAGCAGAGATGAGAGCCATTGATTTATTGAATGTCTACTGGGCACAAAACCCTATAATAGATTTTGTGCACTTTTAAAATCTGTAGTTTGATTTCAATTACATGGAGGATAATACAAAATGAGGAATATATTTCTAATCAAGGGTGCTAACAAGTGGATATTTTTTAGCATATATTCAGTCAAAAGGATTCTGGGATGGGTCTGTGCATTTTTAACAATGAAAAAGTCAAGTCTAAACAATATTAGTTTTGTCATTGTAGGCCCAAGACACCAGTAAGATAAAAGGGGGAATAAGGAGAAAAATATAGGGTAAAGGCTGAGAAAGAAAGAAAGAGCACATGATGAGCTAGTGTGCAGCCAAGAATTAACTTAGGGGCGTGCATTGCCATTAGTTTTATAATTTATCTACTTTATTATTGGGAAGTTGATTTAGTTTAATTTGATTTTCCTTGTTTCATAATACATATTTAATATGCTTATACCAAGCTAAGTTAAATGTATAACATTCAATGTTATGACAGCCAAGGAATGATCAAAGGAAATTTTGTGAAGACAGAAGAAAACAGCTATAGTAGAAGTAGTCAGTTATTTTAAAGTTTAGCTTGGAAAAGAGGAATAATATATATTCACTGTGACCCATATGTAGGAAGATTGTACCTGCATATTTTCCTGGCATCATCTCAGTTTACACCTGCTGTCCCTGCATAATTATTAAGAGTGTCCTATTTCATTCTCAAAGTGTTCTGGTTTTCATGATAGGAAATATAGATACCCTACTCATAAATTGAAATTATAGTGATGAAGAACTTTCCACTAGTTAAAATTGCCCAATAATAGAAGGCATTGCTTTAAGAGCCAATGGAAAACTAGCAAAATTATCAGTTAAGAGTTTTTAGGAGGCCTAAATCCATAATGGGTAGAGCAGCAGATCTATTTATTTGAATTATATGAAAATGCCAATATTTGGCTGCTTTAGACTTAGAAAAATGTCATTTCTATATCTTTCAACCTAATACAATGTCTGACAACACTCTGGGAGTCTATTTTATATTTACATTGTTGTAAAAACACATTCTATGTTTGAAAAGTAACCTATGTTACAAACTTAGTAGGGTATTTAAATCAGAGGGACAGCATTAAAAGCTGAGAGAAAAATTGGTATATTTTGATGCCAAGCTGTCCTGAAATGTCAGCTATGTAGCAGCCATTCCTGTAATGGGTATTCCTAGAAAAGAATTCAGAGTAAGGTATTTTTTAAAAAATGTTCTAATATAATCTAAGAATGATTTG
The DNA here is from genome assembly GCF_020740605.2 of Lemur catta. NCBI lineage: Eukaryota > Metazoa > Chordata > Mammalia > Primates > Lemuridae > Lemur > Lemur catta. The sequence continues at coordinate 45,443,603 of NC_059135.1, forward strand.
AAAGTCATGTTAGATTAAACCATGATTGATAACATTGAAGACTGGTGAAAGGCTTACATTATTGATTTGTAAGATTGCGTCCTAACAGTGTTTTTTTTCAAAAGGGAACAGCTTCAGGGACCCCTGTCATATGGGAAATTACATTAAGTCACTCCAGGAATGTTAACAGTAGACATTCTCAGGAATCAAAGGACAGAAAGATTGAAAGATTCAAATAAGATGCCTGAATCATGTTTTATTGAACCAAACAAAAACATACAGCAAGAAGCAAAAGGAAAGAGATGGGGTTAGGTTAACATACACAGAATAGGGTTTAAGAGGGGTAGAAGGACCACACTATCTGAATCCTGTATTGCATGTGTTTATATGTCCTGTCTCTCTCTTGGCCATATCAACCTTCCTTTTTGAAGGTATGGTTATAAGGACCAGAGTTGTGTTGAAGAAAGGGGCTCAGTGAAGGAAGGTACCTGGAGCCAACATGTCCTTTTTCTATTGAAGATATTTGGGGCTGAGAGCTGGCTAATTGCTGTAGCTTTCACATGACATGCTGAATAACCATGCCTTTTCTCTGTACATGTGGGCAGAGCATAAATGGAACCAAAATGGAACCATGATGCATATTACAAATGCTTCTCTGACTTAGTGATGATATATTTTTCAATCTGGAGGTGGCAAGATCTGTATCATGTCTTGGTCTTTCTATCTGTTTCCATCTATAAGTGATATTCTTATTTATTGTACTCATTTTTAAAAATCATATATTCTATTCATTCTCTGTATCCATAAGATAGATAGATATCCATATTTTACAAGTTACTAATTTACTTTCTATCCATACTTAAAACATCTTTTAGATTTTAACTATATCTCACAAGCCAATTGCTGGCTCACTATCTATACTTAATATTTCTCGCAAGTTTTACCCATCCTATTTCTTTTTCTTGTTTTCTATATAGCAGAATTATATATTCTTAAGATGGCAAATACACATTGCAGCCTCCCTGGGAGGAGGGTAGGGGAGAAAATCAAGATTGAAAGACTGAGTGTGTCCATTTTAGCTTCAGCCTGAATAGCTGTGATTTCTTAGTATTTTTTGTATTCTCTATGAGGTGTTGTGTGACAAAGATCTTCCAGTGCAGCTAATAAAAGAATCTGAAAGCCAATGCTGCAGAAGGTTATTTACTTTATTATTTAATATTTAGATTTGATTAGGAATTCCATAATCATAAATAAATTTTAAAATGCATGATTACAACAGTGTTGGAGATTGAAAAGAAAATGGTACAGGAATTACAAATAATATGTGAGCCTATTATTTCAAACCATGTAACACAGGCTGAAATGAAAATGGGATGAAAATGCTAGTAATGGAATTTTATTGAAAATCAGATTTCATGTTTAAAGTGGATGATAGCAAAATAAAAATATCTTCTCAGGTGAGAAGCTATGGTTTAAATAAAAATTGAGTTGAGCAAGGTCATATTCATTATTTCGTTCATTCACCAAACTGTCCATTCATTCACTTTTTTAAATAAGTATTACTTAGATGTCACATATCGTTCTAAAAGCTAGTGATACAAAGATTCGTAAGTCTTAGTCCTCATGCTCAAATAATTCAGCTTGGAAGAAAAGACAGAGAAGTAAAGTATCAGCTAAAATCCAGTGTAACTCTTTTAAAGGGATCTGCTTTGAACACAGAGAAGTGGGATGGGGCAGTACAGTAAAAGAAAGCTTCACAGAGGAGCTAAAGAATGAGCTAGAATTTATGGAGGTGGGGAAAGAATGGGAATGAGAGTAGGAGAAAAACGCTAGTTGTAGATAGACGAAGTAGTCTCATTTTAGGGCATACATGCAAAAGTAGATGCTGATTCTACATGAAGAATCATCAGGAAATGAGGCCTAGACACATCAGATTATGAAAGGCTTTTGTGCTCTGAAATGAAAATTAGAATTAATTCTGAGGTTGAAGGAGCGTGCTTGAAGAATTGTGAATGTCACTATCATGTTTCCATGAGAGGAAAGGAGAAGAGCAAGACTAGGTTGATTAGTAGGCCATGGCAGTAGTCCACATAGAAAGGGATTAGCATAAAGAATGAAGGAGGAGATTCTCAAGTTATTTAGAGAGCTATTGAGATTACATCACACCCCCCCAATTTCTAAACAGCCGATTATTTCTAGCTATTCACACCACTGTCACATATGAAATGCTGGATAATACCATACACATTTATAAAATATCTTTTGGCTTACATTTCAATTCTGTAAAGTGTGTTGACTTTATGGTTATTTCACTTGTTACATCAGAACGCTTTTCCCCAAACTTAGGTTCCTGTGATAAAATTTAAGACTGGTGAAATTCACACATATTCATAAAATACAACTAGTATGTTTAATTAATATTACTGTAGTTAATATCACTGTTGCCTCTTATTAAGATACAAAGTAAATTTTTAGCTAGTATAAAATTATATTATTCATGTTATATAGAAGTTATTTTCTAAAATAATGTATCTATGCTCATTTTATAATGTAACAGATACTCTTTCTCTCCTTTTTATCTACAAAACTCATGAGATGTCTATATCATATAATTATTGTACATACTTATCAGAGCTCTAAGCCTCTGGAATCTTGTATGTGTAGTTTACGGTAAATATCTTTTAGTGAGACTGTTGCCTTGTTAGTTTCTAATTCTAGAAACTTTAGAAAGTAGAGGCATTAATCTCTAATACCTCCTCATAAAACCGCTCCATAGTGAATGATGTTGTTGTTCAGTGTCTTTAGCTGTCCAACTCTTTGCCTACTCAGTAATGCAAGCTGCAACCAAATGGGCTAGGAGAATTAAAATTTCCTTTCTAGTCTTATTTCTTCTTACTTCGTCTCTAGCCACACTGGATTTTCCCTTTTCCTGAAACACATAAAGTTTGCTCCCAGCTTAGAATCTTCACACGTGTGATTCACTTTGGCGAGAACATACTTCTCGCAGATCTTGCCACGGCTCCTTCTTTTACCTCCCTCAAGTCTATATTCAAATTTCACCTTCTTAATGAGGTCTTCCCCTACCATCCTACTTAAAGGTGATATCCTGGATCAATCCTCCTCCTCTGTTCTAATTTTTTTCCAATAACACTTGGAATTGTGTAACATATTATATATTTCATTTATTTATTATGTTTATTTTCTCTCTTTTCTGCTCCATTAGAACATAATGTCTTTGAAGTAGGAAATTTTATCTTGTCTTCTTCTCTCTGTTTTGTTTAGGGATATATATGTATATATATATGTGTGTGTGTATATATATATGCATGTTATTGGTTATTAAATATCAACAACCACATTCTGTATAGACAAGTTTGAAAATAAAAGGTGACAAAATGTAAATTGAAAATTTAAAGAAAAACAGCATCTTAGGCATCTTGTGTCAGTTTACCTGGGTCTTTCTCAATTTTAACACTGAAAATCCTTTGTCCTGGGAACCCTTTCAACCCTGTGCAAACTGGGACAATTGGTCATCTTTTGTTCTTGTGATGATCTATTATTGTATAATTTTTTTTATCACCTGTTTCTGTCTTGGTGTGAGATGGCTACTCTATGTTTTTTTCTATTTTTCTCTATGCTGCTGTTCATACTACTATGGTTTCCAATAATTCTTAATAAGATTGCAAATATTTATCCCATATAAAGGCCTGGGGAGCTTTCTCCTTTAAATGATAAGTCTCTACTCTGGTATTCTGGCTTGATTTACAGAACAAATACATGTTCCTTTTGCAAACACTTCTTGTTTTATTATGAAGAAGGTGCTAAACTAGCACACAAATACGGATTCTAGTGCAAATTATGCCACTAATCTGCTCAAATGACCTCACCAACCTGGCCTTAGTTTTTTCTTTCATAAAATGTGAACAGATGCTAAATTGAATTTTTTCTACCTGTAACATTCTAGGATTCTATTCTAGGGGGTTATTTTGACCTGCAGTTGAAATTCTTCCTTTCGCTTGGTAGATGGCCTAACCACTGCTCCTCTCAACCAGAGAAACTGGCACCTAGGGAAAAGCAGGGACCTTCCTGAACCACAAAATGTCAAAAGAACTCTGGTTCTCCATCTTTTCTATGTCAGTGCCTTAATTCCATTTCCCAACTAAGATTTCCATGTGATAAAAAGTATAATATAGCTCTTAAACATTTTCCTACTGAAGTGGCTATATTCCCTGCTAAATTAATTTGCTAATTTTTTTTAAGGGATCCAACTGTCTTTTGAACAATTTAAACCCTAATTTGAACTTAATAGTTTACCAGCAATTTCCTAATAATATATGCGTAGGTATGACTAAAATAATATATATATACGCATGGATATGAGACTGAACTGTATGTCTGTGTATATAAATTAAAGGAAACCTGACAGTTTTTATTTTTTCATTATCTCCCAAATATTTAGGTTTTTGCTACTCTTTCATGAGTTCAAGTAAAACCTAGGAGACTAACAAGTAGTTTCATCTAAATAGAGCTTTCATGTAACACTTAGATAAAAAATGCTTTTGGGAAATAATGTTAGTAAAAACAAATATCATTTGCAATTAAATACTTTGTATTTAAATGATGCTTAGGTGTTTAGAAATCACTTCCTTTGTCTATTGATCCTCACAGTGACTTTGGAAAAAGTGCAGGTGTTCAAATCAAATTGGATTCAGATTTTTGCTCTACCACTCACTAATTGTAGGTTCTTGGAGAGAAGCACCTCAGCCTTGTGACTCCCAGTCTAGGCAGGTGTATAATAGTGAGTGTAGTGTCTGCCATATGTACTTAACCCCTTTCGTAGTTTTGGTAGGCCTAAATGAGGTAATTCGAATAATAATGTACTTAGGAGAGTGCCAGATAAATAATCTCTTGTTAATATTCTTGTTCCTGTTTATAGATAAAGAAACTGAATGTCAGGGAAGTTAAGTGATTTGTCCAATTGACAAAACTCATAACTTGAGGACCCAGGACTTGTTTACAAGTCTACGGCTCTTTCTCTGAGAACCACAGTAATAATTTGAAGCTTGTCAAGAATCTACAAAGCAGAAGAATAATAGGGTCAAATTATGATTTTCTTGGGCCGTGGGCATTTTTATCTTCAAGGATTCCTTCTACCACAGGAAAAAAAAATTAAAATAAATCCAAATGGGATTCATTACTCGTATATTCACTTTGCCTTCATATTTTAAACGGAATTAAAATTAGAACATTTTTATGGATCTCTAAATGTATTATAAGCCCTGGGCACTGTGCCCACTGTGCCTAATGGTCAAATAAAACTTAAGTTAGAAAAAAACTGCTTCATATGGAGACAAACTTAACAAAAATAAAGGATCCTTCTATCCCTATGTTTGGCCTCGCAATTCAGAGTGTTCTAGTGAGGTCTTACAGCCGTCCCCACAGTGTCTCACTAAGTGTACTATAGTTAGCTTCTAAACCAAGTTAGATAAAACTGGGACACTTGCCAAATCCTATTGCCTCACTCTCTGTGAGTGATGGATGTGGTTATACAAATTTAAAAGACCATGATAAAGAAGTTAATATTTTAAAAAACATAAAACACAACAATTCTTCCATGTCAGATAATGAAACCCAAGATTAATCACAAACAAATGTGTGCTAGGAAATGTAGTAGCAATTCATCACATCTTCTCCAGAAGTGGCATCTACATTAAGTGTTCCCAAACAGTGTCAGAGTCTGTGTCTGGAGTTGGTGTAATCAGAAAAGAAAAGGAGCCCAGAGTCATACATTTTAAATGTATAGGTTTCGTTGCCTGATCCTGTGAGAAAGAAGAATGCCATGTTGAAATTTCTGTAGCATTTCCTTCGTGGTATTTGGGTTTCATTTTGAGGGCTCTATAGAATTCAGGAATTCAGGGCTTGAACTGTACAAAATCATTGGACCATCTTTAAGAAACAAAGCTAAATAAACATGTCATTGCTTGGCAATCTCAGGATAAGCCTACCCTTCTTTGCTGGGTAATGTTTGGTGTGGTGTGACCATCTGAGTTTCCTCAGACAGGAAGGTTTATGAATGTAGGGAATAGAAGCTCATGGGAAAATGCCTTTTGTAACCTTTTCCCTGTTACTTTTCTTGACTGCTGGGAGCTTTATTCTCAGCAGCATAAAGTGTGTCTATGGCATATAATCCCATGCAGATTTTAACTACTGTATTACTATCCAGACATGGATGTCAAACAGCAAAAAAATACTTCATTAAAATGACATCAGTAATATTTATGATGCATAAAAAGGATGTTTCAAACTGAGGGAAATAGTATTAGTACAGATACACACTTACACGTTTAAATCCTTAGACCCAGAAACTGATTTCAAACTGCAAAGTCATTTACATTAATCATTGATGTGTCAGCTGAAAGCCTGTAAATTTGTCATCTCTAAAACCAGTTTTATGTTATAAAGTCATTCAATAAAATCCTTCAAGTATAGGACAGAGGGGTTTATTGCCATTATTTATTATAAGTTTTAACATGGTCATTTGGGATTTGCTTTTAAAAAAAATCAATTAAATGAGTTAGTATGCTCTGAAAGAGTATACTTAAATTTTGCCTCAAATGGATTCTGGTTATCATCAGTTTCAAACTAAGGAAACAGACTGTTTATGTAAAGTTTAACTTAGGTTTATTAAACTTGTTAAGAGTTTGCTTGGGAAGAAGCTGTACCTATCTTTCCCAAAGACCTACTCACTCATGTTCAAACAATGTTAATTGATTTGTTCAAGAAACATGCGCACCTACGTGGTTATGAATAAGTACTAAAAAGTCAGAAAAGGAAAAAAAGAAGAAAAGAAAGGAAGGAAAGAAGGCAGGGAGAGAAGGAGAGAGGGAGGAAGGAAAAGAAAGAAGAACGACAAGCAGTGTAGCAAATTGGTTAAGAACAAGTGTTATGGAGTCAGATGGCCTGAGTTTGAATGTCATCTCTTCTAATAACAAGAAACAAAACCTGAGGAAATTACTTCTCTCTCCCTCAGTTTCCTCATCTTTAACATTGGGATGATAATGGCCCAACCTTCTAAGGCTTTATGAGAATTAAATTAATGTATGCATGTGTATTGCTTAGAATCCCGCCTGGCTGCCTGGCACTAAGTCCTCAATAAATGTTAGCTATGAACTGAATATTATTGCTGAATAGAAACTCATAGCAAGATACAGATGCAACTATAATATAGCACAGTAAATATTATACCATGATATAAATCTGAACAAAGTGCTAGAAGAGGCACAGAGATGATACCAATGGAAAAAATATAATGGTGATTAGGAAAAGGAGTTGATAAAGGATGAAAAGCATGACTGCAGAATAAAGGAAGAGAAATTAATTATAGGTCAGATAAAGCTTCAACAGAGAAGTTATCTGAAGCATATTAAGATTGGTTGGTTAGGTGATCCATGAGGAAGAGAATGGCTGAGTAGTGGGAGATAAGTCTGGAAAGGAGAGTTAGGATTAGGCTGTCTATGGCTTTCCAAGAACTTTCACTTATGAACACTAGGAAGCCATTAAAAGAATTTGCATGAAAAGGTGACATCATTGGATTTGTCCTTGAAAAGATAATTCTGAGCATGGAAGAGTGCAGTCATTTATACCCAAAGCACAAGCCTAGATAACTCAAGCAATTGTGAGGGAAAGGGAATGTGGTTGAGAGATGGTTGAGAAGCAACCAACAAATAAATGTCGGTCCACTCGAGCCAAGAACTGCAACACTGCTCTTCATAAGGAAAGGGGTGCCGGCTGCCCATCTCTCTCCATCTCCCTTGATCTAAGTTCTAGAGCCCACTCATCAGTGGAGCCATGTGCTGCCTTGGGACAAACTGCTTAGAAATCTAGCTTATTATGTATTTCAAGATCAGCTGACAGTAGTGAATTTATTTCTTTGAGGCATATGCCTTAACTAAATGGAGCTGTCTTTGAAATGTATAATGGAGCAATTTAAATTAAAATCAAGTCTGGCACCCAGTATTGCTCAGAATACAACAGAGTTAGGTATAAAGCTAGTTTTTCCCAGACTCCACCCAAGGCAATTTAGTAATTAACATACAGAAAGGGACAGACATTGTAATAAGGTATTCTTACTATTAGGGATTATTTATTACTTAGATTTTGAATAAAACATTACTATGAGGCTCTATGGAATAGAGTTATAATCTTTGTGGTCTATTTAAGTATTTATTAAACATGTTAAAGATTGGTACAGCCTTTCTTTGGAGAAATAAAAAGTGTCTTCAGTGGTTACTAGGAGATTAATATGAATTTGAATGTATTTTTCCATTTTAATGTTATTTTGAGCTTTTCATTTGAATCATTTTGATTTTAGAAAACACTAAGGAAATTTTGTGCAAACATTCACATTTCTCATAAATATTTTCTCCAGGACATTACTAATATTAATGATTTCTGCTAGGATCTGATATATACAAAGTAGTGATAGTATTATTTAAATTACAGTGACCCTAGTAGTCAAAGAAATAAATACACTTCCTGCAACTCTCAAAATCAGTTACAGTGTAATAACCTGGTACAGCTCAGTCTTGCAATATTGTAGGTTGACTTCCTGGTTTAATGAAAGGCCAGTGTATTTGCGATGATTCATATAATATTGTTTTTTAAGCTTTTTCCTATATACATTAAGATGATTTAAAGCAAAGAACTTGAAAATATTGATGTCATCCAAGTGTTCAGACTACTGGTTCTCTGCTCTCCCCTCTCTGGATTTCCTTTACTCCTTTCTTTTATTTACTTTTTCTTCTTCCTTGTGCGTGCACTCTCTCTCTTTTTCTCTCTCAGTTGCTAATTGAATCATCATTTATAAAGAACCACTTATCATTAAAATTATTAGATCACAAGACATCAGTGAGAAATCTATGTTAGTATTAATAAACTATTAATTATTATTAATAAAAATCCTTAATGTTTGATTTTACATTTTTAAACTTAAATGCAAAAAGGTACGTAACATAGTACTTATGCCCAAGGCCATGTAATCACCTGATTCTTTTTATCCTCTAGAATATTGTGCTAAAGTATTCCCTAGTGACTGTTAAAGTCTTTTTTATTCGGAATTTTAGTAATATTGCAACATATCTTTTCATTTTTTTATGGTTTAATTGTTTCTTATTATCAACACTCAGCAGGGTAGTTCAAAAGCTCTTGTTACAATCAAAATGACCTTTAGCTGTCTGCAAATTGTGTAACTCTTACATGTGAGATATTATATTCCAACTTAGACTTTCCTATCCTGGAATGTGAACAACTCTTATAAAATTATTGGTAAACTTAGTTTCTCTCCAAGTCCCTACAACTCAATGGAGCTTAAAAATATTTCAAACAAATCATTTTAAGGGGAAATGTCATTTGAAATCAAAAGCCTGAAATTTCATTAAATGTGTTCTCAATTAGAATTGTTAACTTTGAATGTTACATTGAAGGAACCACATTGAAATTTTGAGTTGTCTTAGAAACAGCATTGCTGCCAAAACTCTACCTTAATTAAAAGCCTATTTAAAAATTTTACCAAGAAATTATTATTTTATTCTATTTTTTTTATTCAGCATATTATGGGGGTACAAATGTTTAGGTTATGTATATTGCCCTTACCCCACCAGAGTCACAGCCTCAAGTGTGTCCATCCCTCTGACAGTGTGCACTGCACGCATTAGGTGTGTATATACCCATCCCCTCCTACCCCCATCTGCCCAACACCTGATGAATGTTACTACTATATGTGTACTTAAGTGTTGATCAGTTAATACGAATTGGATGGGGAGTACATGTGGTGCTTGTTTTTCCATTGTTATGATACTTCGCTTAGTAGAATGGGTTCCAGCTCTATCTAGGATACTACAAGAGGTGCTATATCACCATTATTTTTTGTGGCTGAGTAGAACTCCATGGTATACATATACCACATTTTATTAATCCACTCATGGATTGATGGGCACTTGGGTTGTTTCTACATCTTTGCAATTGTGAATTGTGCTGCCATAAACATTCTAGTGAAAATGTCTTTTTTATAGAATGTTTTTTGCTCTTTTGGGTAGATGGCCAGTAATGGGGTTGCTGGATCAAATGGTAGTTCTACTTGTAGCTCTTTGAGATATCTCTATATTGCTTTCCACAGAGGTTGTACTAGTTTGCAGTCCCACCAGCAGTATATGAGTATTCCTACTTCTCTGCATCCATGTCAACATTTATTGTTTTGGAACTTTTTGATAAAGGCCATTCACACTGGAGATAAGTAATATCTCACTGAAGTTTTGATTTGCATTTCCCTGATGATTATTGAGTTTAGCATTTTTTTCATATGTTTCTTAGCCATTAGTCTATCTTCTTTTGAAAAGTTTCTGTTCTTGTCCTTTGCCCACTTTTTGATAGGGTTGTTTGATTTTTTTCTTGCTGATTTTCATGAGTTCTATATAGATTCTAGTTATCAGCCCTTTATTGGATGTGTAGCATGTGAATATTTTCTCCCATTCTGTAGGTGGTCTGTTTGCTCTTGTGATAGTTTCCTTGGCTGTGCAGAAGCTTTTTAATTTGATCAGGTCCCATTTATTTATTTTTATTGTTGCTGTGATTGCCTTTGTGGTCTTCTTCATAAATTCTAGGCCAATGTCTATAAGAGTTTTGCCAACATTTTTTCTAGAATTATTATAGTTTAATGCTTTAGGTTTAAGTCTGTTATCCACCATGAATTGATTTTTGTGAGTGGTGAGAGATGCCGATACTGTTTTAATCTTCTACATGTGGTTATCCAATTTTCCCAGCCCGATTTATTGAATAAGGATTCTTTTCCCCAGGGTGTTTTTGTCTCCTTTGTCAAAAATTAGATGGCTATATGAGGATGGTTTTATATCTGGGTTCTTAGTTCTATTCCATTGGTCTGTGTCTCTGTTCTTGTGCTAGTACCATGCTGTTTTAGTTACTATAGCCTTATAGTATAGCTTGAGGTTTGATAAATTGATGCTTCCCAATTTGCTCTTTTTGGTTAAGATTGCTTTTGCTATATGGGAGTCTTTGGTTCCATATGAAGCATAAGAATTATTTTTTCTAGATCCGTGAAAAATGACGTTGGTATTTTAATAGAGATCCCATTGGATCTGTAGATCACTTTGGGTAGTATAGACATTTTAACAATGTTGACTCTGTTGACCCATGAACATGGTATGGCTTTCCACCTATTTACATTCTCTGCTATTTCCTTCCTCAGTGTTTCGTGGTTCTCCCTGTAGAGGTCATTTACCTCGTTAGTCAAATATATTCCTAGGTATTTTATTTTCTTTGTTACTATTGTGAAGGGTATTGAGTCTTTGATTTGGTTCTCAGTATCATTGTTGTTCGCGTATAGGAATGATACTGATTTCTGTATATTGATTTTATAACCTGAGACTGCTGAATTTATTTATCAATTCCAGTAGTCTCATGGCAGAATCTTTGGAGTTTTCTAGATATAAGATCATATCATTTGCAAAGTGATAGTTTGACCTCTTCTGCCCCCGTTTGGATACCCTTGATTTCCTTCTCTTGTGTGATTGCTCTGGCTATGACTTCCAGCACTATGTTGAATAGAAGCGGTGATAGAGGACAACCTTCTCTGGTTCCAGTTCTAAGTGGGAATGCTTTCAATTTTTCCCCATTCAGTATGATGTTGGCTGTGGGTTTGTCATATATGGCTTGTAGCATTTTTAGGTAAGTCCCGTCTATGCCTATTTTGTTAAACGTTCTTATCATAAAAGGGTGTAGAATTTTGTCAAATGCTTTTTCTGAGTCTAGTGAGAGGATCATATGGTCTTTGTTTTTGCTTCTATTTATGTGGTGAATTACACATACAGATTTGCATATGTTGAACCATCCCTGTATCTCTGGGATAAAGCCCACTTGGTCATGATGGATTATTTTTTCATAAGCACCTGAATTTGGTTTGCTAGGATTTTGTTGATAATTTTTATGTCTATATTCATAAGGGATATTGGTCTGTAGTTTTATTTTTTTGTTGTGTCCTTTTCTAGTTTTGGTATCAGGGTGATGTTGGCTTTGTAAAACATGTTGGGGAGGATTCCTTATCTCTCAGTGTTGTGAAATAATTTCTGCAGAATAGGCACCAATTCTCCTTTGTAGGTCTGGTACAATTTGGGTGTGAAACCATCTGGTCCAGGACTTTTCTTTTTAGGAAGGTTTTTTTATTGCTGTTTCAATTTTGGTACTTGTCTGTTCAGAAATTGTATTTCTTCCTGATTGAGCCTAGGGAGGCTGTGTGTTTCTAAGAATTTGTCCATTTCCTCCGCATTTTCAAGTTTACGTGCATAGAGGGTTTTATAGTATTCATAGATGGTATTTTGTATTTCTGTGGTATCAGTTGTAATTTTTCGTTTTTCATTCCTGATGGAGCTTATTAGAGTCCTTTCTTTTCTGCTTCTCGTTAATCTAGTAAGAGGCATGTCAATTTTGTTTATTTTTTCAAAGAACCAATTTTTTGTTTTATTAATCTTCTGTATAGTTTTTTTATTATCAATTTCATTTAGTTCTGCTCTGATCTTTGTTATTTCTTTTCTTCTGGTGAGTTTGGGGTTGGTTTGCTCATCCTTTTCCTGTTATTTGAGATGATTCATTAAATTGTTTATTTGTGATCTTTCTGTCTTTTGGATGTAGGCATTTATGGATATAAATTTTCCTCTCAGCACTGTTATAGCTGTGTCCCACAGATTTTGATAACTTGTGTCTCTTTTATCATTTAGTTCAAAGAATCTTTTGATTTCCATCTTGATTTCCTCCTTAATGCAATAATCATTCAGCAGAAGGTTGTTTAGTTTCCATGACTTTGTGTAGAGATAAGAGTTTCTGTTGGAGTTGATATCTAATTTTATTTCACTGTGGTCTGAGAAGATGTATGATATTCTTTCTATTTTTGTAAATTTGTGGAGACATATTTTGTGGCCTAGGATGTGATCAATCTTAGAGAATGTTCCATGAGCTGATGAGAAGAATGTATGTTCAGTGGTTTTTTGGTAGAATGCTCTGTATATGTCTGTTTGGCTCATTTGCTCTAGATTTCTGTTTAAGTCCATTGTTTCTTTGTTTATTTTCTGTTTGGAGGATCTGTCCTATTCTGTCAGAGGTGTGTTGAAGTCCCTAGCTATTATGGTGGTGCCATTTATCATGTTGTTTAGATCAAGTAAGATTTGCTTTATGAATTGGGCATACCTGTGTTAGGTGCATAAATATTTAGAATTGTTGTGTCTTCTTGTTGAATTGTTCCCTTTACCATTATATAATGACCATCTTTGTATGTCTTTACTTTTGTTGTTTTGAAGTCTATGTTATCTGATATGAGAACTGGTACACCAACTTTCTTTTGGTTTCCATTTGCATGGACTATTGTTTTCCATCCTTTCACCTAGAGTCTGAATGAGTCCTTGTGGGTTAGATATGTTTCCTGGAAACAGGAGATACTTGGCTTCTATTTTTTTATCCATTTAGCCAGCATATGTCTCTTGAGTATGGAGTAAAAGCCATTCACATTTATTGAAAGAATTGATAAATGTGGTGGATTTTTGCTCTTCCTATTGAGTAGAACTTTATTACTCTGTTTTACCTCTTGAGCCCTTGTGGTGACTGGGTTCAGAATTTTAGCTTTGGGGATTTTTACATTGGTGGGCATTTATTGTAATGATCCATGTATAGTGCAGGTGTGAGTACTTCCTGCAGGGTAGCTCTGGACTTAGTGAATTCCCTCAGCATTTGCTTTTCTGGAAAAGACTTAATTCTCTATCAAATGTGAAATGTAGTTTTGCAGGATACAAAACTCTAGTCTGGCAGTTGTTTTGTTTAAGAAGATTAAAGATGGGGGCCCACTCCTTTCTGGTTTGTAAGGTTTCCACTGGGAAGTCTGCTGTTATCCTGATGGGTTTTCCTTTGTAGGTCAGTTGTTGCTTACATCTAGCTGCTTGTAGAATTTTCTTTTCCACTTTGACTTTGGTAAGGTTAAATATTATGTGACTTGGAGATGTCCTATTTGCTATGAATCTTCCTGCAGTTCAATGACCATCTTGTATCTGGATGTCTGGATCTCTGGCAATACCAGGGAAGTTTTCTACAATAATTCCCTTAAATAGAATTTCCATGCTTTCAGCACTTTCTTCTTCTTTCTCAGGGATACCTATAATTCGTATATTTGTTTGCTTTTTATAAGTCCAATATCTCTCTAAGAGATTGCTCTGCCCTTGTTGTTCCCTTCTCTGCCTCTTTAAATGACTGGATTATCTCAAGAGCCTTGTCTTCAAGCTCTGACATTCTTTCTTCTCCTTGGTTTAATATGTTCCTGAAACTTTCTGCTGTGTTTTGAAAATCCTTGAAAGATTCTATCATTTCTTTAAGTTCTATTATATCCTTCCTAATTTGTCAAGCTCTTTAGTGACTTTTTCATTAATTCCCTGAAATACTTTTTGGGCTTCTTTTATTGGTTTTTCAACTTTCTCTTCAATTCCATTCGTCTTATTTGCCGTCCATATTCTGTATTCCATTTCTGTCATTTCAACAATTTCCTTGTAGTTGTAGTTTACTGCTGTAGCTCTGCTGTGATCACTTGGGGTGTTGATCTGTTTTGGTTTTTCTTGTTGCTAGAGTTCTTTTGCTGGTATCTTCTTATCTGAACCCTCTTTTCTGAGTTCCGGTTTAATGGGTTTACAGGACTCCTGTTCCTAGCTGGGAACTCTCTAGACAGTCGTAGGACATTCAAGTTGGAGCTGGATGAGACTCTCTTCACTGAGAATGGTGTTGTGGAGATTTCTGTACCCAGGGTCTCCCCACAGAGGTAACTGCAATAGCTGGATAAGGTGGTTGTGAGCTCCCCAGTTGTGGGTGATTGCACTAAGCAGGTTGCATTGTGTTGGCAGCTTGAGGCTGGAGTTCCTTGTTAGGGCGTTGGACTTCGGAGCAGCTCTTCCAGCCTTGGTTTGGGGATGGAGTCTGTGGGGTGGGGTCTTAGGTTCCAAGTGCAGTGCTGGAGACTTGGGAATGGTGTCTTGTGCCTAGTGGGATTTCTGGAAGCACAGGGGCGGAGCCTCACGCTGTGACATGAGAGCCTCAGAGCTGAGACTAGGAAGGAGCTGCTTGCAGAACCTCTGAGCAAAGCATGTGAGCCAAAAGTGGAGCTTTGCAGATAGCGGGTAATCTCACCAGGAGGGCCGGGTTGGGGCCAAACAGGCAAGAGGCAATTGGGGCCTGGAGGGCGGAGTCCAGCCGAACAAGGAGCTGGATCCTTCGCAGGTGCTGGGGTCCCACTAATGCCAAATCAGGAGCTCTGTTGTTGGCTTTGGCGGTCCAGGGACTGTGGGGCTCTCCATGCTCCTCACAGAGCCTGCCCAAGCTGCCACCCCAAGTCTCTCAGTTTAGAGTTTGCTGTGCTCCTGCGTGAGACCTTCTGAGCCAGAACGGGGGTGGAGCTGGAAGCAAAGTGTATGCGTAGGGGCTCTAAGCCAACTGTGGGGGCCGTGTACATCACAGACTGACCTGACCTGGAGGGCGGGGTCAGGGCCAGGCAGGCGGGAGGCAGCTGGGACCTGAAGCGCAGGTTTTGGGGAGCAAGCTGCAGGCCGCTTCTAAGGCACAAGGGTCGTGCAGATGCCAGGTCAGATGTACAGACGTCGCAGCTCTCCACGCCCCACCCATCACCTGCTCAAGCGGTCGCCCAAGGCCTCCCAGAGTGAAGTCTGTTGGCCCTGGAGTGTGAGCCTCTGAGCTGGGACTGGGGTGGAGCCAACAGTTAATGTGAGTTAAAACACAAGGCCTCAACTTACTCCGCCTGTTCTCTAAATTTGCTTTGCATATTTATTTTACCAAGGGATTTGTGCAATACGTAATCCATTAAATGAAGTGTATTAACACTTCAAATATGTTCTGGCTATGTTAATTGTCACTAATTATGGATCAAAATACCCTGAGGATCTTATTAAAAATACAGAATCTATTTTGGTTCATTTTACTAGGTTGGAGGTAGGGTCCAGGAATTGCGTTATTAAGTATCCTTACCCCCAAGTCTAATCAGTACAGCTAATCTACAGAACTGCAGTTAGCCTCTGAGCTAAGGTTCCAGTTTTCATTTAAAAATAGTTTTCAAGGTAATTTTAGGTACTAATATTTCAAGGTTATCTGGCATATATATTCTATTAATATTTCTTAAATTTCCTCATTTAAAATTTTTTCTGTTTAATAGCTACAGTAATTTTCCCTCCTTTATCCAGCAAAACCCCAACACATTATTTGTTCATGCATATATGTTTTTTTCTCAAGTACCAGTTACCATAGATGTTTTTCACTCTGGATTTTCTCTTAAAATGGAGATAGTGGCCTTAGTTGCCAACCTGTTTTGACATACTCTGAAAAACCACAAATAGCTGCAATTAACTGTTGATGACTGACTTGTGTCATCCAGGTGGTTGCAAATTAAGTCTGGTTTGGAATGCAACCTTTAGGTAAAAAATGTGATTTTTCTGAGATTAAAATAGGCTTGTTATCCTCCTAAGGTGAGGGGGAACTGCATGTTTGATAGTATGTGACCTTGTTCCTGCTTTCAGATATTTTAAATGGATAGATTTGATAGTTGTGGAATGTCTACTAGCAGTCACCAGTGTGACATTGTGTGTAGTACAAAATAGCTGTGCATTTATTTCTAATGGGAACTTACAGTATTCAGGATAGAACAGATTATGCTGCAGTGTCAAACAACCTCCAAATCTCAATGGACTACACAAGATTTATTTCTTGCTTACTCTGCATGTTAGTTATCAATTAAGGATTGGCAGGGGTTTCTCCTCTATGTCAATCCTCACTCACGGATCCAGGCTGACTGTGGGGTCACTATCGGGGTGTCTCTACAACAGGAAGACAGGAGATCTGCAGTGTCCCCCTGGCAATTAAATGCATCCATACCAAAATGAAACATATTACTGTCACTCATATTTCATTGGCCAAAGCAAGCCACATGACTGAATATGACCTCAAATGGGAAGGATAGTCTGTGTGCTTGGAAAGAGGAAAACCAGAAATATTGTTAATCTTCTCCAGTATCAAAGAGAACACATATGATCTGTAAATACCCGGTAAGGTATTTATTTTATTTTTCTACCTGACAATTTATTCTGTTTAGTTCAACTAATCTAAGACAATGTTAACTTTATGTATGCATGAGTGCTCTTTCATTAGAATATGGTTGACAAATATATCACTTTGCAATCAAAGTGATATATTTTGAAAAGTACACATATAGTACATAGATAACTAATACAATCACAGCCACCCAAGAATAGTTCCTAAAGTGCAGGTTTCTATATATTACTTCTTAGAATCATCATATAATTAGATTCATTAAAATTAGATTAAATAAATTAAAATTAGACTTATTATTTAACCAGAGAATTTAAGTACTGAGAAATTCCAATTTTCAACCATGCTGATTAGTTGACATCTTATTGTAGTTAGTAGTTTATAATCTATACTAAGTCTCACAGAAAGGAAACAGATGGTTTTGTGTATTGTAAACATGTACTTTCATTTTAATTCCCATTCTAATTACATAAAAAGAATTGTCATTCCCTTCTGATATGTGTATATGTGCATACTGTAGATGTGCATATACATTTATAAAATTGTGTCTTAGAATTAGAAGGGAATTTATGAAAATATCTTATTTTTCCATCTGTCTTCTGTAGATGAGACCATAACAAAATATCAAAATATATTAAAATACCAAACAAAAAAAGATTCCTAGCAAGTTAGTGAACTATATTTTTTATTTATACTTCAGAATAGAAGACAAGGGTTATATATATTCAGATATAGAGCAATCAGTGAGTTTATATTTTCATTCCGTAAGTATGATTTTCATAATATATACATTTTACCTCAAAATTCTGGATTTAGCAAATGTAATTAGGCTGCTCCCATGGATAAATGCTGACAGTCTAAATAATTAATTAACTGGTTAATTGTAGAAAATATGTGAAATAGAAGCATAATTTAGCTTACTGTGCCTATCTACTGTGGTCATTAGCAAGGATCAGTTTTTTAGCTTGTAGCTGTAAAATTCACATGTGACTTTCCTGTATGTAATTGTGATAGCAGTTGTCAAGGTACATTTTTCCTTATCTAGATATTCATATTTGACTAGCTCTACTTTATAGTTATCTCATTAGAACTCTTAGGCACAGCCCAAATAAAATACACTGTTCAAGTATTGAATTTTTATTTATGACTCACATATTTGAGATACACTAGGTTAAATTGCTGAATGTTTTTGAAAAATGATTTTAAAGTTCACATTTTAGAAGTAGAATTGTCTAATAGTTTCTTTAACTCACGATGAAATGTATTTGTTGCTTAACTGAATGCAGCAGCTGTGTTTTGTTTACAAAATCTTATCTAAAATAAAAGCTTTCTGCCACATGTCAAGTAAGCTCCTATGTGCAACTCTTTTAGTCCAGCTGGCAATTGGGCAGAACACCCACACAATTAAGAGAAAATTCAACTTTTTTAAAGAAAACAGAGTATCACTTTACAGTAAATTGAATGTCTTTGTGTCAATGTCTACAAAATAGTTTACTTCTTTCCTTTTTCCTCAGTTATATCCTCTTTCTTTTGTAGTTCCATTTTCCTTCAAGATCTCATTTCTATTTTGTTTCAGTATTTTATATTTGAGCCCCTTTTTCTTAGAGTAGATTTAACCCTACTTACAAGCCAAGAAGTTACCCTGTTAAGGCTTCACGGATGCTGGCAGAAGACACGAGACTCCTGGGTCAGAAGTGAAAAACTTTACACACAGCACAGTAAGCAGCATGAGTATCAACATGTGCATTGATTCCTCTTGCCCCTGAGTCCCGCGGGGGCAACATGACATGGACTCAGGTGGACGCTGTTCATGCAGTGGCTTTGCATCACAGTTGAGGAACACTGCGCTTGAGAACCCACTTTTTATAGCAAACAATAAGCAAGCCTACTCTTCGTCCTGAAGGGAAACATTACCTCATCCTCTAAGGTTGATTGCAGCAAATATAAGTTGAGAAATGGCCTAGGTAAAAAGTGGTCATGGCCCTGCAGTCTTGGCACACATGGCAGGACATGTAGGAGTACTAGAGTCTCATGAAGGACTCCATCTTACAACATCCTTATGTGCAGAAATTATAAATGTTTTCACATGGATGACTCCTTTAGGTAGGTGTGTGCACATATTTCTTGTATATTTTTGATACATGACTAACTGACTGTGTATGTGATAAACTATGCATATATCTGTTAACTTTCTTAATCCAGATTATTTCCTATAACATTAGCATCAAGTGAATTATTAATAGCAACTAATTATGGTTCAGATTCATTTCCTTCAAAAAGTAATCCTCTATGGTGCAGTAAAGTTTATCTGCACAGGAGAACAGGGATGACAGAGCCTTGGCTGTGATTTTATTTTCAGAAGCTAGTGAAGACTGCTATGAGTGATCACAAATGTCAAGGCAAGGTGCCAAGGATGACACTTGAAACAACTCAGATGAAATGATCCGTTTGTGATATGCATGGATACACATTACGCATTGCAGTGAAAAATGACATTCTCTGATATCACCCTGTTGGAATATTTTCATCTCCTATTCAGTGTTTTCCATATTTCTATTTTAAATTGGCACTGATTTTCCCCCACTTACAGCTTGATCATCAGGCCCTAAAAGATATTTGCCAATGTGGCCAATCACCCTACAACTTTCAAAGTTATTCTCTAAGGAATTGGATTTCATCAGTTGGAGACAGATAAAAACAAGTGTTTAGAAACTACCGCCTACCGTGTTCATTGTTAATGTATTAGAAGGTTTAAACACTTACCAGCATGTACAGCTATTAAAAATGGGAATTTTGGCGACTACTTGGGGAAAAACAGGTTAAACTGAAGAAGCAATGAACAAAGAGGGCAAAATTATCTGTAGTCCTCAAGTACTGCTAGGAGATGTTGGAGTTTAATGAAATTATTTCTAGAGTCCCTAGGAGACAGGGTCTGCTTATTTCAAATGCATTTTTTTCTTCAAATTATCTCAAGAATAGCATGTTCTGTTGCTCAGTGTGCTTTCTATTAATACTGCTGAAACAAGAACAAGCAAAAGGGCCATCTTTCACTGCAAGCCAATTTTGAATTTATCATAGTTCATAAAAATAAAAAGAAGCCATATAATTTATAGAGTGATAACAACCAGAGCTATTCCTTGGGATAAAATCAGGGATCAGAATGTCATAGGGCAGAGAGTAAAGACAGATGGGAGAGTCAGCTTGTGAGGGGCATATTGGTGGTAGGTAGGGTGGGGGGTCAGTACTACCCTCAGAGCTGGAACCTGGCCTTCCCCTAGCCGTACCCTACCCCACAGACTGAGGGGTTCATGGAGACAACTGGAAACATCCTCTTAGAGTCTGCACACACTTCTCTTCTTGACTATATTTGAGATACCCGGAGCCCCAGAATTCCATGCCCAAGTGAATTAGAGTCTGCTTCCAGGCTCTGCACAAGCTTCTTCCCAGATCTGTCTTCCTGAGGGTGGACTGACTCAATGGTGATAATTCCTACCATTTACTTTCCCTGCCGTGATATGTTTTCTTCTACATATACTTTATTTCACTTGATACTCATGTGATCTCAGAACTTCTTCCTCAGGCAGAGGCAGGTTTTACTTCAATGTCAGAACTCTGCAGTTTTCTGTAGGTTTAACTTCATCTACCTATAGTCATTAAACACTGTAAAAAGTCAGATTGCAAATGGTCTCTTTCTTCAATTGAGAGCTCACCAATCTTACTTTCAGATATTTCTCTCACTAATACTCTGACTTATAGAACTTCAACTCACAAACACGTATTGTGTGTTTTTTCTCTGAGGACATGCTTGACTTTCAAGCCTTTTTTTTTACCTTAGCTGACCTCCCTGAACTTGATATCTCACTTGCTTTTGCTATTTTTCAGCTCTCTCCTTTTCAGCGAGTTTCCTGTTCTGGTCTCTTTCTGGTCAAGCCATGATATTTTCTCTCCCTTTTTATTATCATTCAATTCTCTCTGTATATTGTCTTTTACAATATCTTTTTCCTTCTATTTCACCTCAAGAGTGCTTTTGTTTTTCATTTTAGTATTTTAAATATAATTGCAAATATTGACGAAAGGCGTACGGTGATATTGGGGGGGAGGTCTACCATAAACATTTTCTCTTGTAGGAGTATCCTTGTTGTCAATGGCCATTTTTGTATGTTCCTAGGGCTGACTTCATGGTGCGCAACTTGTGTAGTCACATAGGGCTCTAGGATCAGAAGGGCCTCACACTTGATTTGAAACTATGCTGTTACCATCTTCACATTTACTACACAATATATCCTTGAACTTCTATGTTGTAAGCAAAGCTCAGCGGGACAGTGGCACATGTGCCAAGGCTTGGAGCCTAGGCTCATTACTGGGGGCACCTAGCATCACCCTTTGGATCACCATTCTTCCCTTCCCCTCCCCTCTCCCTGCCCTGACCAATGACCAGTGCCACCCTCTGGGAGGTGGGGAAGACAACCCACAGTGTGTATGGGAGGAGGGGTAGGAAGAGGAGGAAGAAAAGGGAAGCCTGCATTCACTGATTGCCTGCAACACTGACAGAGGGGTGAGGAAGATTGGGGTCCAGTACAAGGAGTCTCAAGATGGGATGTGGTGGTGACTGTCTCTGCCGTGGGCTGGTAGCAACACAGCCCATTTTAAAGATCCTCGGTAGTTGCCCGTTTACAGTAGTTTGGTGTGGGCTTGTGGAAAGGGGAGTTACCTGTCTTTTTTTCCCCCAGGGCATGCCCCAGCTGGGGCCTGTGTGTTGCTCCAGCTGTTGGTGAAAGGGACAACCCAGTAGCCATGAGACCTGAGCTTAGACCTGACCTAGCTGTGGGGTAGGCCCCTGGTTGCCCGTTCAGGTCTGCACTCAACTGTGAGAATCCTGGCCCTCAGGGAGCATTTCCTTGGCCAACTTTGTGCCTGGGGAACCCTCTCTTACTTCAATCTTCCTGAGTCTGGCTTAGTTTAGTTTCAGCTAACTCAAGGCACTCTCTGAAATAATAATTATGCAATTTTGGTGATTTCACATATGAGTTGAATTCTTTTATGTTTGCATTTAAAGCTAACATTGCTCAACATAGACATAAAGAATAAAACTCATACTAAGAATTTAAAATCTTTAATTTTTCTTTACTTAAAATGTAGTTATATCACAAATAAGGATCACCATGACAAGGCAAGAAGAAAGATCATGGAAAAAAGGAAAAAACTTTATATGTTTAACTGCAATTTTTTCCTGCTTTTTAAAAGAGAGGCCCTGCATTTTTATTTTACACTGTGCCCTGAAAATTATGTAGCCATATAAATGGCTATGTATGTAGCCATTCTTTGTGAGAAACCACTTCTGCTTATCCTCAAATAAATATATAATAGCCACACAGAACATAAGCATCCTCTATAACCCAGTAATCTCATTCCAAGGGAAATAACTAATAGAAAGGCATATATATATTCATCTAAAGTCATGTACAAGAATGTTCATAGAAGGACTGTCTCTCATACCCCTAAACTGAGAACTATCCAAATGCCCAATAAACTGTGGGAGCAGATTACATCTACAAGCAACAATATAAATTCATCTCATGAAGTTAATTCAGAAGAGTAAATACAGTATAATTTTATTTATGTAAATTCAAAAAAATAGGCAAAACTAATCTATGGTGCTTGTTACTATGGTGTTAGAAGACAGGATAATGGTTATTAGGCAGGGATGGATAGAGCAAGTAGTAAAAAAGGGCAAGCAAAAATGGAACTTATGAGTCCTGATAATATTCTATTTCTTGATCTTGGCTGATGTTCATTTGTGACAACTCATCAAGTTGTAACTTAAGATTTGTGTACTTTATGTACATTACACTTCACCAAAAAGTTGAAAAAAAATATAATAGCATGAAAAATCCTCCATTCTTCTATTCATTGCTACTATTGCATAAGACCTGATTGTGTTAATTTGGAATTCTGTTAATTGTAATTTCAGTGGATGACATATGGCAAAAGAAATTTATTTATTTTTTATCTTGGACTTATGTAGGTTATGTAGACAAAGAAGCAGAAAAAACCATTGTTTTTGACCCGGAGTTTATAAAAGTAGAAAGAGTAATGAGAAGCAAAATATATTGCTATTACAAAAGTTCCCCCAGACAATTATTGGCAATGACTTGGATTAGGTGGCATTTTAAGAGATATCCTATGGAGTTTAGATCAGGAATTAGAAGCATACTTAGTATTGGAAGTTCGCGATGCCCCTGATATAACTGGTTCCCTGGGCAGTGTGCGTTGCAAGAGATGGGAGAGACAAAGACACAGACACAAAAAGTAAGGTCAAAGGGTGTGGGGAAGACCAGGGGACCCCCAGCATTCCCGTGAGCCAGGTGGAACTGACTGAAGTCCAACATCCGCTTTTATTCTCTTTTTCATGCTGTAGATTACAACGATTTCACATGAAAAGCTTGTGGGTTATGATGTGTAGAAGTTTCAAGTCTCCCCTAAAATTCACAAGATGCCTTAGCTAATTACTCTTTTATCTATAGAAGCAGGAACACATAGCTTGTTACTAAGCACAACTACGCCTTAAGGTATGTATCAATAGCATCTCTAAACTCAGCAGCTGTGGCCCATTCGATTGAGGAACAAACAGATTAGTACTTCTTACTGGGAGGTTAGCTCCCCATTAACTGAGGCGTTCTACCGAGAAAGGGGAGGGAAGGAGCTCAACCTGGTGTTTTTAAGAATTGGAGCCTGATGTCCCTTCTCCCGGGCTGACGTTTTGCAATCTTCCTCTACAGCCGTGGGTGGCTTTCATGTCAAGCCGCTCTGCGGTATTTTAGGCATGAGGCCCCTTAGGCTTTAAGGTGGGAGTCTGCTTTGCTGTACTCCCAGATTGCTGCAATGTCCCCCAACTAGGCAGTTAACTTCTGCTCTTATCTACGGCTCCTGCTCAGGCAGCATTCCTTCACCTCCTCTCCTCACATGGCCTCAGAAATGGGGTCCCTAAGCCCCAGTGGTCTTATCCCCATCAACATAGTAAGGTCAAAGCAATGTGTTTTTGTAATTAAACTTCTGTTGAGTGTGCAAGAGGAATTACTCCTATTGATTTATTCCAGCTATATTTTTTCCCTCCTTTTCCTTAGTTATCAATATTGACTTATGGGAAATCAATTGAGACAATTTTCAAATATACATATACAGTTTTCCTCATAGGAGTAATGAAAACTTAGTATAAACTTTGGTAAATTGGTAAATTGAAAAGGGCTAGCCAAGTACAATTTCTCACAAAATTTAGTAATTGTAGACTATTTAAAATAACTGATATTCTCTACATTCTCACTTTTTGTTAAATAATTTCAAGTCTGGGAAGGATGAAAAATAATAGAAAAATAAACTATCACTGGAAGAGTTTTATTATTATCTGTCCCTTCTATATCAATAACTTCCTATGTTGGTCTCTTTAGACTAGTTCAGCTTCCTTTCTATCATAGGAGTTAATTCTTCAGAACCAAACCTGATAATATTAATTCTCTATTTAAAATCTTTAGTTTACTTCAGTTATGACCTATTGAACAAGATCCAGTCTGTTTACTTTGGTCCATAATGCCATTCACAATCTGATCCTCACCTTGTCCCACCTGTTCCTGTCACCTTGTCTTTTGCCATTTTTCTCTTTCATTAAGGCAGAACTTACTGTGGTTTCAGAATTATGTTATGACCTCTCATGTGCCTGCTATTTTATTTTTCCTAGAATGTCTTTATTTCCCTTTGTCTTCTATCTCTGTCCAGAGTTAATAATTCTTCCTTAGTCATTTTATAGAATTTTGTTTATGCCTCTGTAATAGTTCTTAGCTCAAAATATTGCATTTGTCATTGCATGTTACTAAACTATGAATAAACAAAGTGAATTCATTCCCATATATGAGGGGATTAGGCCATTGGCTGGTTCATATAGCTGGTACTCAACTATGTTGCATGAATGAATGATTATTATAAAAATCTGAAACCAGCTTGAACCTGATGAATTTCTAGTATACCTTGCTTTTAGGAAAAATACTTTTTATCCTTATATGCTAATTAAAAATGTTTTGTAGTTAACCATGAACATTAGTTTGAGCATTTCTGCAGCATTTTGGATAGCTGAGATGGCAATGACTATGAGGGGGCAATTAGCTGTTTGAAATTCCAGCCTACTTTTGTTATATGACCACAGCATACTAAAACATCCTCCTACCCTCCAGACATTAGATTTCTTTCCTTTTAACTCTGTATGTATATGTGTATTTGTATTTGTGTATTAATCTTCAGACCAAGTACCATGTCTAGAAGACTATGACTTTGGAAAGGAATGCAGTTTGACACATCTTAATCTTCCTAATCAGAAGATTGATGGTTTACAGAAATTTCAAGTGCCTTTCAATGTCATAAACACTATTAAAAATTCCACCAACCTGATCTCTGACCAAGAAAAACAAAAAACATAACGAAAATCTAAACATAAATGCCTGTCACTGAAAAGATATTCCCTTCAATTTGTTGTTGTACTTAAGAATGCAGGGACTCAATAGCCATATTACTTTGCTGACCTGTGTTGGCTCTGTTGGCTCAGTTGGAGGTCGGTATTTGATTTTGGCAAAGAGAAATGGAAAGTGTGTCTTTTTCAGACATATTCTATGTTTATCCTGTTTATTTATGAAATTAAAAAAAATTAAATTGTTCACCCACAGAGCCTTCTCTTTTCTTCAGTGAGCTCCATTTTGTAATCTTCAGTATATTGAAATACCCCTCCTGGCATCCATAGCAAAAAGCTTTCTGACTAAGTAAACTTAGCAGTCAAAGGTCTGGTCTGTACACTCACTTGGGTTATTTTCCATTCTCCTGAGACTGAAATCACCATAGCAATGACATTTTATTCTACCTAGATCGTTATTGGAGATGTCTATTAATATAACATTTATCAGAACAGATTAGTTTATTTTAGTGTTACAATAACACTTTTTGCAGAAATTCAAGCTATCCTACCTCCTTTGCACAGCCTTTTCTGTTGTGAGTTTTTTCATCTATCCACAGACAAAACCATGTAGCTCAATCTGTTTTAGTAGAGAAAAGTACAGTACAATTTGAACTCAAAATTTAGAATAAGATTCAGTTACCTCCCAGACATGTCGTAGCCCAAAGCTCTGGCACAAGGTAAGACTTTGAGATCCAGGAATACAACTGAGAGTGTAACTAGACATAGAGCTAAGTTGAACTGAGGAAAACTTTCTGGATTGAAGAAATGGAAGGGAATGCAGTGGACAAGAGAGTGCTGAGTCCAAACAGTCAGTTGGGTAAATGTGATCTGTACATCTTAGGAAGATGTGCCAAAGAGAGGAAAAATAGCTGGAACATGAGAGAAGAACCAGGAGAAATTCTCTGAACCATGAAAGAATAGGGAAGGAAACTTTTTCTAGGGTCTCTATGGCCCTTCTTGTAGGTGATCTGAGCTGATTCATATAAGTAATATGTACTCTGAAAGTCAGAGATCACAAAATAGTGATGTGTTCTGCACATGTTCATTGGCCTCATTCACCATTCCTGTCTACTCCTCTGAAGTCTGATCATTTCCTCTTCTTAATGGAAGAGTCTAACAATTGGTGTGAGTTACTGAAGATTCCTCACAGCATACACAGAATGAAGAAATGATATCTTTCTACTTTTACTTATTTTCCTTTGCCCATACTGGCTTATCTAAGGCTATTAACATAAACCAGTCTTTAACTTAACAGATACATTATTTTTCATAGAGATTTGTGATTACAGCTAACTAGTACATCTCAAATAAATGACAAACATATTGGTTGGTTTTACATCAGCATAGCATGGGTGAGTTTGAGTTTAATGAGGTTCTCAAATCTCTAGGAGTGGTAATTAACTTTAATGTGTCATTTCATTTGTGGCTGGCATTACAAACCTTTTTTATTTCTTCATAAAAATACTTGTTGCTTCCTATAAAGATCACTATGTATCATCATAACTCATAACCATAAACACAACCATGTTTTTTCTTATATTTACACTATATCTCCTTATCCTAGCGTAAACATCTTTAAGTTTCCAGTTTTTATGCACTTGTTCATGAAGATATTCATGATCCTCTCTGTTAAAGTGAATGCTCACTACTTTGTGCTAGCATAGGGCTTTGTTTATATTTCTCCTATGGCTTTGCATTATAATTATGTGCATTCTTATCTTTTCCATCAGTTGATAATTTCTTTAAAAATGGAGAATATACCCTATTCGTTCATATTGAACAGTACCTAGCATGCACTTGTCTTAAATTAGGCACTTGATATGTATTGGAGAAAGAGTTGCACTACATGGTTAAAAAAACAATTTTCAAGTACTGAATTCATTCTACAGTTAATGAATATTTCAATCCATGATTGTATCAAAGGCAAAGAAAGTAATGTTATTACTGAAGATCATGAGGGAAACATAATTTTAACAAAATTAATTGGATATCCAAGTGCATTGATATTGAAATGGAATATATGTGTTATTCAGAAACATAGCACAAATTAGCTATTAAACTGAAGACTCCATCGCTTCTTGGTCTTTTGGCTAAGATCAAATGTAAACTGAACACTCCAAAGGTTTTATTATAGTATAAATTTCTGAGTTTATGACTTTAGATTTGATTGATAGTCAAAGTTAGGCAAATTGTTCTCTTTGTAGTAGAGTCT
Source organism: Lemur catta (assembly GCF_020740605.2). Taxonomy (NCBI): domain Eukaryota; kingdom Metazoa; phylum Chordata; class Mammalia; order Primates; family Lemuridae; genus Lemur; species Lemur catta. The sequence continues at coordinate 45,471,439 of NC_059135.1, forward strand.
GTATATACTGCCTTCCTCTTAGCATAAGGTAGGTCCAAGTACATATCAAAGGGAGATCTAGAGCTTTAAGCAAAATTAAAATTAAAACATTCCTTTTCAGGATTTAAATCAAGCATTTTCTGACCAAATGACTCTTACATTTAGGCCAGAGAAAAAAGCAAAACCCAGCTTTTTGATATCTTCTTTTTCTTTCTGAAATGGATGAGGACTTAACCATTAACAATCAGATCTGCCTTTACAAACCTTTATGTCAGGCTTTGTCTCAAAATAATTTTCTGAAAAAGAATACAGGGCCTTAATACGCTACTTCTTAACTAGCTGCCAAATGAAAGGAAAGTACTTCTGTGCAGGACAAGTGAATTTTTTCCGAAGTCTTAGGTAAAATACTTGAATATTTTTTGTTTGTTTGTTTGTTGTGGAGTTTAGAATCAGTCTAGTATGAGGTCAAATCCTAGCTCTGCCATTAATCCTCTGAGTGATCATGAGATTGTCATTTAAGTTCTCTGAGTTGATTTTCTCATTTTTGAAGTAGGAATCAACTCTCATTTGTGTAAAGATATGTCAGTATGCATGTATGCCTTCATTTGTATGTATATAGATCATTTCTAGAAGGTTATAGAAGAAACAGTTTCCAGGAAAGGGACTGGGTTCATTGTTGGTGGCAGAGATAGAGAGAGATTTACTATTTATGGTATACTCTTTTATACCTTTAGAACATTGTACCATTACATGTATTACTCTTTTAAAAGTAAACTGCTTGATTAAAAAAATAAGACAATAAAATGTGAAATAAAATTCCCAACACAGTTCCTGAGATGGTACTCAACAAATATTGCTGTCTTTACCTTCTCTATTTTACCTCCAGCTTACCCTCCCTGATCTGGTATCCACAAGAGAGCATGCCCACTCTTTCACGGAAATTTTAGCTCTACTATGTTTTATCTCAATCCATCCTTGTGTTTCATTAAGGGAATTTTAGGGTTTTACTTTTATAATTGTTTCTGACCATAAAATAAGTTAAAATTCAAGATTAATTTTTAAAAGTTCCAAGTTTTTTGGTTTTGTTTTTACTTCTCAGTGATAGAGAAGTAAATAGTGATAGATTTTAGGAAACTAAATCTTTTAGATTATTAACAACTATTAATAAAATAGACAAATGCTAAAGATATAGATTTTTTAGAATATCCAAACTTTGATGTCTTAGCTTGTTATCCTTTTTTGGTAAGACACGTAAGTCTAAAAGCTTATAAGGATAGCATATTCCTTCCTTCAAGAAATATTTGTGTTGTCTAATATGTCTATATCCATCACTATTCTAGACTCTTAAGTGACTTCATTTGAAGATAACAGGCAAATTTCTGTCTCCTTACAGTGGTTACACTATAGGAAACAGACAGTAAACAATAAACATGGGGAATAGGTAAACTATTCAGTATGTTAGAAGTTGGAGTATGCCATGGTAATAAGACAAAGAAAATCAGGTAAAGGGAAGAGAGAGTACCAGCAGCTTTAACTGTGGTGATCAGAGTGGCCTTGATGAGCAAAGTGTTGAAGTGGATGAGGGAATAAGCCACACAGATATCTGGGGGAAGATCTTTCCTGGCAGAGGAAACAACCATTACAAAGAATCTAAGCAGCAGCATGTCTGCCTGTTCAAGGAATAGCAAGGGAATAAGGGTGGCTGCAGTAAGCAGGAGCAAGGGAGGTGAGGCAGGAGAGGGGTCTGGCGTAACTAGGGTAAGACCATGTAGAGTCTTTTCCACCATGTTTAAAAGGTCACCTTTTATAATACTTTGATTAAGATAGATAGGAAAACAGGGATGGGTTTTGGCACTTTGAACCTGAGCTTTGGAAAAATGCCGTCCTAAAATTTTTGAAATCATTGTGTGTGTGTATGTGTGTGTTGGGGGAGAGGAGAGAAGAAATGAGAAAAACAAGCAAAGAAAAACCAATACACATAAACGCTATTACTTTAAAGATGTGAACAATTTTCCATCTTGCAGAGGTATAGATATGAATATGTTTTGGGTGGTGAATATTTCTTTGTCCAGAAAAAACACACAGGTATGTTGAAATGGTTGTAAAGCAGAGACCACGACTAGAAGTTAGAAGTTGGCATGTTTAAGAAGCCAAGACAGTAATGAGCTGAATGCCCTGAGTGATTGTGTATAAAACTGTGTGGATATATGTATGCTTAGATCTCTACAGACCATGTTTACTGTATAATGTAGTTATAAGTTATGGACTCTGCCATTAATTTGTTTCAGGTATTTTTTAATTTTTTTTTTTTTTTGGCCTTTTAGCAGAGAGGGGTTTAATATTAAGGCCTGAACTTAGTTGTGTTGTGGAATTTATAAGAGAAAGTTTGCTGTCCATATTTTCAGCATTGAAACTACTGTGTGAGCAGGACCAGGCACCTAGGTGAATGTCAGAGGCCCAGCATGACAGCATGTGAGCTGCAATGAGCAGCCTCAGAGAAGAAGTAAAGCAGTGCTCAAAGAACCGGGAAGATAGTGCATTTACAGCTTGGTCTTCCAGAGATACTTAAAAATGGGGGCAATCCCAAAAGGAGGACTGAAGTACTGCAGCTTCTTAGGTTGAGGCCAAAGCTAGTAGAATCTTACATATATGTAGGTGTGATTTTATTCATACACTCAGGGTGTTGAAGCCTGCAGACAATTCAATTATGTTATTAAATGTAATTAAATTATAATAGCAAGGAAGATTGAGTCTGATACGTAGTCATTGCTAAGAACAGAAAAAGTCAGTGTGCAATGCATTGTGTACACTTATCTTCATGGGTTTTCATTTTTTAATATTTGTTCATTATTTTCTCTATAAACATTATGAATAGTTTATTTCATATTTGCAAGATTCTCCATTTTCATATATTCTGTAGCGTTACACAAAATACAAGCAATATTTTCAGTGAAATTTCATAGATGGCATCAAAACATTGATTAAGAGACTACTATGTCTTACATGTTGTAGTATAAATCAGGAGTGCTAAATATGACCTTTGGATATTATTGCCAGAGATAAAACATTTAATATTTTAATTTTGAAAAATGAGAAATCATGAGTGATAATATATTAATTCTAGCACTCTGATACCCAATTTAATCATGATGATTTTGGTAAATATATTACCAAAACACTTTGTCTTGAAGACACAGAGCTGCGTAAAATGCCAAGCTAGTCAAATAGGCCCCCAAATTTTTCTGTAGCATCATCAGACCTCACTGTAACCTTGAACTTACAGGCTCAAATAATCCTCCTGCCTGAACCTCCTGTGTAGCTGGGACTACAGGTGTGTACCACTGCACTCAGATAATTTTTTAAAATTTTTTTGTAGAGAGGGGATCTTGCTATGTTGCCCAGGGTAGTCACAAATTTCTGGCTTCAAGTGATCCTGTTGCCTCAGCCTCCCAAAGTACTGGGGTTACAAGTGTGAGCCACCGTGCCCAGCCAGGCCACAAAAATTTTTTAAGAATAACAATTTTTAAACGTTGGGGCAATTTTAATGATAAATTTTCTAGTTGTTTTTTATCTTAGAAGAAACATTTTGCACTAGTTTTTGTAAGAAAAAAATTCAAAAGATCACCTTAGGTCTGCTGCTTATGGCATCAGATTGAACATCTTAAAAACTTTTTTATATTTATACTATATATATATTATATATACTATGAAGTGACTGGTTGGTATAGTGTTAATAGCCATTAAATTAAAAAATTACTGAATGAATACCATATGCTTATACAACAGGCATTCAACAGATGTCTATTGGATTTACTTTATAAATCAGCCTATATTTCCTGATTTCATTTCTCATATTATCATCATATAAAAATATTTACTGTATTAAAAATTTCATTTTAAATTCATAGGCCATATGAGAAAAGAAATAGTTAATTTATTCACCTTTCCCTAATTTCTTGAAATGAGCTCGTTAATTGTTAGTTCATTAATTGTTAATCTTTAATTAGCTCATTGTTAATCTTTATTTTTAGTATATACATTTTTCTCTGTTTTATCTGCATGTAATATTTTTATATATTGTATTTTATTTTCCCATTCAGTTTAAAAATATCTCACATATCTTCTTTGATCCATAAATTAATTACAAGAATATTTATTAATTTTGAGATATAATGGGGGATTTTTTTAGTTATCTTTTCATTATTGATTTTTATGCTAATTGAATTGTGAGCAGGGAACACTCTCTATATGTTTTCAAGTGTCTGAAATTTTTTGAGATCTTCTTTATGATCCAGTGTATTATCAATTTTGTAACTTTTTCTGTGAACCTGAAAAGAATATGTGTTCTGTAGTTATGTACAGAGTTGAATGCAGGTAGGTGCAGTGTGTACATCCATTAAGTAAATCTTGTTAATGGATTTGTTCAAGCCTTCAGTGCACTTAAATTTAATTTTCCTTCCTTTTCACAAGTGCTAAGAAAGGTTTGTTAAAATATCCCACTATGATTTCAGAACTGTCTATTTCTGCTTGTAGTTCTGTCATTTTGTTTTATATATATTAAGGCTATGCTATTAAGAACACATTTTACAAATTCTTCTGAACTGAATTTTCTATATTTATGAATGGTTCTCTGTATCTCTCTAGCATTTTTGCTTTACATTTTATTTTGTCTGATGTTAATATAGCGATACCAGTTTTCTCTTGGTTAATGTTTACATGGTATTTCTCTCTCTTAATTTATTTTTAAGTACTCTATATGCTTATATGTATATCTTTTAAATAGCATTTGATTTTTAGTTCTACTTAGTCTATTTACATTTAATGTAATTATTAATATATGACGGTTTAAATAAACCAATCTACAATTTGCTTTCTTTTGTCTTACCTGTTATGTTTCTGTCCTTTATTTTCTTCTTTTAAACTAGTGGACTACTTTTTATCATTTCATTTTTATCCCTTTATTAGTTTGAAAAATACATACTCCTTTTCTGGTCTTTCCAGTAATTCCCTAGAAATTGTAACATATGTGATTGGCTTATAAAAATCTAATGTCAATTCATGCTTTTATCCTTTGCTTGAGAAATGGAAAATATTAGACTTCTTGAACTCCATTTATTCTCCTTTTAATTTGTTTTTAATGTATTTTGATTCTGTATAAATTTTGAAACACATAAGAAATTATTATTACTGTTTCATACAGTCAGTGTTCATTTAGGTTTACCCATATATTTACCACTTCAATGCTGTGTGTTCTTTGTGCATCTTTGACCTTTTTCAATTCTTTAGTTCACAGCCACAGTCTTCTCACATATTACCCTAAACCCCATTCTCTTTCTCTCTCTTGTCCTTCTGGTATTCTAAACATAATATATATGTTAGATATTCAAACTATATCCTCTGTCTCTTTTTGTCTTTACTTGATTTTGGAAAGTCTTTTGACTAGACTTCCAATTTATTCATTCTATCTTTGATAGTATCTGATCTGCTGTTAAATAATTCTATTGAGTCCTTAATCATAGTTATTGTATTTTTTCAGCTCTAGAATTTTCATGTGAAAATTTTTAAAATCTATGTCACATTTTATAATTTTCAGTTTCTTGATGTTATTTTCAATTTGGTATTTATCTACTTGTTTATTTTGTATTGTGTGTTTGCTAATTCTAGTATCTGGGGTCTCTGTGACTGTTTCTGTTGTTTATTCTGTGAATTTTCATTCATTAGCTCTTACTTCCTTGTGTATTTGTTTGTCTGCTGAACATTGAATTAAAACATTTATTTTTAGAAATAATTTGAGAGTTAAGGTGACTTTATCTTCCTCCAAAAGACATTCCCCCACCCCTTTTTTCCTACTAAGCTCCTGAATCTCTAGCAATTGCCTTAACCAAGTTCATGGCTTGGGATTATCTAGGCCAAATAGATGACTCAAAGATGAGTACAATTCCGTTACTATTACTTATAGAATGAAGCCCTTCAGAATCCCAGCACAAAGCTGATGAAGATTGTCATGGTGCTTTACTAAGTTACTAGTATTCAAACTTTTGTTTCTGTATCCACATCACTCTAACTTCTTAGCTACCTTTTTCATATTAGCAAATGTCTCTGTAGCAAAAGTGGTATTTTCTGAGAATGAGCCCACTTATCTGAATTCCCGTCTCCCCCAAGATCTTGATCCTTTAATTTTTAATATCTATATCTATGCTGATTTAAAGAATATTTTAAAATATTTTGTTCAACTTTTAAAATTGTCTTCAAGAGGAGTATTAATGTGAATTACCTAGTTCTCCTTTATAGGAAGCAGAAGTGATGAACAGCAGTTGTTATGTTCACAGTTTTAGCTCTAGTTACTACTGTTGTAAAGAGGAAATTTAAAGTATGTAGAGAACCTTATTCTCTATTATAATGTTTATATTTAGTTTATTATTTACAGCAAAATGTTAGGTCCAGAAGAGCTCCCTGTCTTCCTCTCCTTCCTATTCTCCCCACACCTTCACCAGCCCATTTTTAAATTCCTTCCCCTACTGTCTTCCCATTTGCTCAACATGTGATCATTCATTCAGAAATAAACTGAGTGTCATTAATGTGCAGAGCACTCTAATAGGTGCTATAGAAAATAGAAACTCAAATATTATATTCCTTGTCCTTGAGGTTTAAGATCTACATGACAATTCAAAATATACTTACAAATTATATTTAAAGATAAGAATAACATCATGAGCACTAAATGGCCACATGACAGTTCAAAACAACTTTGAGTGCCAAAGGAAAGAGTAGGATTGGTTGTAATTATTGGGTTGTTTGGAAGATTGATAATTAAGGATGAGGGATTGTTATTTAAATAAATGGTTTATATCAATCAGAATAGGAAGTTAGCCAGGAAAAAATACAATAACTCTTAACTCTAATTTATAGTGAACAGGCTAGAGTTAGAACTACCTGCTTAATGTTAAATATCCACCAAAAGGCCCAAACAAAATAACCTTTAGCTGTGACTATACCTGAATAGATTGTGTTCTTGTAAACAATCATATTATAAATTGAATTATGCACAGGTAGATGAACTGATTCACACCAAACATGTTGGTGATTAACCAATGAGTATTATGGGCCTATATATGTATAAAACAATATTTTAACCCTACAGTCTAATAATTAAAAAATAGTTATATTCATTTTCATATGCAGTATGTATGTATATGTTTATATTTCAAAAAATTAATAATTTTTATGCCAGGTACTGTGAGATAAGCCTGCTCTTGTTGAAAGGGAGTTACTGACCATACTTTGGAGCCTCAGTAACCTTTTATGGTATCCTTCATCAATTTGACAACAACAGTGTTGTAGAGTGTCAGGAGAACATTTATCTCTCCAAAGTTTCATTTTTAAAAATCATTTTCCCCTTGGTTTCTTACAAAAAAGGCTGAAGGAACATGAATATGCTTATGCCCTGTTCATTAAGTGGAAGTCTGCTTTCAAGCCATGTGCTATCTCTGCTCCAAGGAAATATCATCTTTATTCTATTACAACGTATTTCTAAAGCAGAAGTAACAAAACAAAGTTCTGTACAATTAGCCCATTTGACACACTTAAATATTTATCATCATTATTTTCAATACCTAGATTTCAGTTAATTTCCTTCTGTTTTAACCTCAGGGCTATAGAAAAGCTAGCTATTGTCCCTTACATTCTAGTTATTTTATTAATAGTTGTATGTAACATAACCATACAATTTTCAGGAAAAACTTTTTCTTACTCACTTTTCCTCCTTAAAAACATGAAGATACTAGATGTAGTTAAGGGCTATTTTTTTTTGTATTGTTTCTAATTTCAAACTTTCCATTTTCTGCTATTTTATGAAAAGTATCTTATGAAGTTAGTTTTGAGATAAAGTGCGTTTAGCTTAGTTTAATGGCCAAAAAAGAAAGGAATATGGGGACCAAAATAGTCTTTAGAAGTTTTGTTCTTCAGTATTCATTCCATCTGGAGGGTCTCTGAAAGTTTTGACAGCAAGCTATTCTTCAGGGATGACAGCAGACATTAGCCATACAGAAGTTATGGTGGAGTATTTTATTAAACATACTTTCTGAAGAATAACATTTAAATTTGGTGTAATTTTCCTGAAAGCAAATAGAAATACAGGTTGTATATATTACAAATGGCCTTAAAAGCAGCCATTTGCTTATTTTGAAACTCTTTTGACAATTCTATTAATCTACAGATTGCATATACTTCATTTTATTGTTTACCTTGGCCTTGTCATAATTCAGCAATCCTCATAAATTGTTCTTTAATAGAAGTTGCATTTTATAGTACAATCTCAGTGACCTATGCCCAAACTACACAACAGGGGCTTGCTTTATTAGAATTATTTGGAGGCATGTTTACATCTCTAGAATGAAGGAGGATATTTAATATATGACTATCACTCCTGTACCCCAAGTAAATTAGGTTAAGAACTTTAGTAAATGAAAAATCTTTTCCTTTTTTTTCACAAAACATAAGCATAAGAGCAAAAGGTTTATGAAAACTACACAAAGTAGACCTCTTCAATCAAAATTTCATGGAATGTTAATCTTTTTAAAAAGTTCCACAGTGATTGTGATTAGGCTGTTTTGGGAACCACAGCCATAGATGGAAGTAGAATATTTTATTTTCCTTGAAAAGAGGTACTAGTCTTTGCCTTATGACTCCCAGTTGTTCAAGATTTAGAAGTACAGTAGGTTCCCCTAGACTGAACAGAACTCATAGAACTGGAACCAATTTTATGTGAGCATTTTGACCCAGAGAGTTGGATTGAGTCACTTTTCAAAGCAATTACATTCTGATGGTTATTTAAGATTACATATTATTACAGCAATGAAAACATCTTATTCAAGTTAATTAAACTTAATGTTTATTGAATCTAGATTGTGTTTAAATTTTATAGCTCTTTTAAAAAGTACTTTTTAAGGACTAGATTTTTATTGCCATACTTTCATTTATAAAATGGACATTCTTTGGTAAGGCGTGGTGGCTCATTCCTATAATCCCAGAACTTTGGGAGGCCAAGGTGGGAGGATCTCTTGAGGCCAGGAATTCAAGACCAGCTTAGACAATATAGAAAGACTTCCTCTCTACAAAAAAAAAAGGAAAAGAAAACAAAAGAAATTACTCAGCTACTGAGGATTACAGTGGGGATGAAGGTTCAGGAAGGAGGATGGCTTGAGCCCAGGAGTTCAGGGCTGGAGTGAGCTATGGTTGTGGCACTGTGCTCCGCTTGGGTGACAAAGCAAGACTCTGACTCAAAAAAAAAAAAAAAAAGACATTCTTGGATAAAAGCATATAGTTTATACTAAACATTTTCTTAGGTAACTTGAGAAATAAAAAGGTGATATGAAATGAGGGAAGGTAAAATAAATGCATTTTTAAGCAATACAAATTTCATTGAAAGATTTCACCATCTATGTGAAGCAAGTGGAAAAGGTTCTGTTTATTATGTCTCTTTTAGTCTTTTAGTTTTACCACAGAAGTCCTCATCACATACTCTAAATTTCCTTTCGTGCAATGGTACTAAGAAAAGGAAATATACTTTGAGATTAGGGCAAGGTTATCCTATCATAAACATAAAAAATAATGTCTTTAGCTCAAATGCATGAGGAAGACTTTAGTTAAAATTCATGTCCTTCAGAAAGGTACCAATAATCATCTACTGAAAACAACGTTAAAAGTTTCAGAAAGCTCGTTAAGTGCAGGCTGGTTGCCACTGAAATCTTGGTTACTGCTATTGGTGCAGTCATGCAAGAGAAATCAGATGACAGACTTGCTTGTCATCTCAGGCCCTGGCCTCCTGGTTACAAATAAAACCATGTACTTAGCAGAGGAGTGGAATCAGTGACAGCTAATGTTGGGATGACTAAAGTAATTCTGATTGCACAGGTGTTTATGCAAGTTAACATTGTAAGTGCTAAACCACCAAGAGAGGAATTTTCATGTTAGTTATCTTGGCATAGATATTACCAATGACAGTGGGATATCACAATCTCTTTTCTTTGAGGGGGGAAAAAAACCCCTAAATTATCTGTAGCACACTGAAAAGGATCATTCTGTTTTTTGTCCAACGGGCAGCAACACATAGTTAATACAATCTGACAGAACTCTACCCTGTGAGAATTACTAGAATAGGTGCCCTTTTTAAATTAACAATCAAAACCTATTGACCATGTATGGGGAAAAGAAACCAAGTAGGGCTTCCTGATGAGCTTCTGTTTTCTCCCAAATGCCCTGGCATCAGAAGGCCATTCTCTAATGTATGTGGAAACTCTGGTGAAAAGCTAATTTCTAGATTCCTGGGGCTAATTTTTGCAGTTGATAAGATAAAATAGTATGTTGTTTACCAAAAGTTTTAGGTAATTAATAATTTTAAGACTTCACAAATGACATAATTATTCATTATTGTGTCAAAGATTCTACATGCACTCTCCCATTTAGATGGTAAATTGAATGTAACTCAGTTATGATGTGGTGAACTAAATATGTTTCATGTGCTGTTTACATGAAATTAACTGTGAGGCTCTCCACATGTAGGATATTTTCTCTCTTTTCATTTAGTGTTCTGCTCTATTTTCTTATGTATGCATTTCTTTCATGTGAAAGTTCACAATTTTTCTCTCTTTTCCTGCTCAAATCCTTTCCCTGCATTTGAGGTCTTACTCTTTATACTATAGCACATTATGCAAAGGATATATATTAAAGCTTTAGGTAAAGAAAATAAAACCTAGCACATATTTACTACTTACAATGTACTCTTCTAAGTACTTTATATGTGTATTTCATTTTAACTCATGTAGCTGACTTGTGACATAGGGCCAATGTTTTTTATCCCTTTTTCAGAGGAATGAACTAAGGCACAGAAAAGTTAAATAACTTAGTGCCAAGATTCAAATACTGAACTCTGATGTTTCTGACCAGCCACTCCCTAACTGTGTGATCTTGGCTAAGTCACTAACCCTCTCTGTGCCTACATCTGCTCATCTGTAAAGGAGGGCAGTGGGGATACAAAATAAATATATAAGCTTCAAAGAGTGCACAGTCTCTGTGGTGAAGATGTTCAGTGAGCAGGTAAAAATGTAACTCTGGAATTCGAGAGGCAAGGTGGAGCCCAATGTCTGGAAACCAGAAATTGAGAGCAAATGAGACCTCCAAGAAGAACACATGGAGTGAGAAGATTTCCCTGCGGGCGAGGGTAAAGGGGGAGCCTGCCTTGGAATTAAGGAAGGCACAGGAGGAAGTAAAGGAGGGCGTGGGAGAGAGGTTCCAGAAGCTGGAGCAGAACCAAGAGACTGATGCTGGAGAAGCCAAGAAACTAGCCAGCGAGGCCAAACATAACTTTTTATGTTCTGAGGACTAAAATCAGATCACTGTGCTTGGCAATGAGGTCATCACTGACCTTTTGAAAGACCCTTTTCTAGCGCTGCAGCGATGGAAGTGGGACTGCAGTGGGTTCGGGGGGTGGGGGTGGAGGGCAGGAGGTGGAGGCAGCAGGGGGGTCACTGCCCAAGCAGTCTGGCAGCCAGAGATGAAACAGGGCTGAGAGAAGGGCCTGCACAGAGGAGTCACTTATGTGTGTTTCTTAATAACATTTGAGCATCAGAGGAATAACAGGGAGATGGAGAAGGCTGGGGAGTGGTAGAGTAAGAGAGAGGAGAAAGAAGCAGGTTTATAGCCCTTCTGAAAACATTTTCATTTCCATAAATTCTTCAGTGCTGTTACCCAAGAAATAACTGACAATAATTTGAGAGTCAGTCAATAACGAATGTTTATTAAGTATGCACTATCTATCAGACACCGTTTTAAGTGCTGGGAATACAACAACAACAGTAAAACAAAACAGGCAAAGTCCTTGCTTTCATGGAGCTTTCATTGTAGAGCCTACCTAAAATAAGCAATAAACATGCAAATGAATGGACAGAAAATATGTCCAGTGGAGATAAATAGTATGAATTGGAGTAAGGAGGTAAGGGCCTGGAGGGGTGGTGGTGCTTTTGTAGATAGGAGATAGGAATAACTATTTGATAAGGAGACATTTGAGTAGAAATCTAAAGGCAGCAAGAGACTGAATTTTATGGATATGTGGCCAGAAAAAGTTTTAGACGGAAGGACAGTGAGTGCAGCAGCCCACAAGTGCAGAGATTTTGACAGATTCAAGAAATAGCTAAGACACCACTCTGGCTGGAATGGAATTTGAGAGGAATAGGAGCTTGGCAGTTTAAAGTGTACACAATGTCCAGTCGTCTGCTATGCCTACAAGTAAAGACAGCTGTAGGAATGGATTGATTACATTTGAATTGTTATTTTATTACATATAGTTTTTTATGCCTTAGGGATAATTTTTACATTTGGAGATCTTAGGCCATTTGAAAACCTGATGAAAGCTATGGATTCTTTCCCTAGAAAAAAGCACATATTTACACAAGGAAAAGAAGTTGTTTATAATTTCATAGTGTTCTTGGAACTCCAGAATCCCTTCCATAGACCCTGAATTAAAAGTTTTTGCTGTGGAGGAGAAATGCTGTCCAAAACTGCTCTCCAATGTTACTTTGATTCTAAATCATGCAGTTTAACGTTGGGTTCACTGTCACTCTCTCCAGTCATATTTCATGATAGTTGCACATAAAACCCCAGTTCCTTGATTTCCTCATTCCAGGTATTCTCCCAACTCCCTCAACCACCTGCTCCCATGGCCGTCCTTTAGACCTAATAATTGTATCTTTTCCACAAGCTCAGGTTCTAACATTTCAGTCTCCAACCTCTGCCTCCCATCTTTCCAGTTCACTCCCTCTAGTATCCCAACTCCAAAAAGTCTTGATCCAAGTAGAACCTATAACCCATCAATCCTAACATGTTTTTACTATGTCCCTGAACTATACCCTTCTTTCTTTCCCCATACAGCTCAGACTCAATGATCCATCATTGCAATAGCAACCTTCCATACACTGTCAATGCCCTTGTTCAATTATTTTCTATATTATTATCCTGGCAAAATCCAAACACTGTTAAATTAAACTTTCAGACTATTTGTACCAGGACTTGGACAATGTGGCTGAATAAAAGCAGAGCTGTGCTTAATATTCTGTGTTTAAATTCATGACTGCCAACCTCAAATAATCCCTTAATGTTTCCTGGCAATCATACTGTTTCCCTACTGCTTCAGGCTCAAACACTCTCTTAGAAACTATTTCACACCTTCTTGGTCTCTCCTCCCATATCGCCTGCCCTTTCACTTTCAGATGAAGTCTTTGTGACTTTGTTTCCTGTTCCACAGAGACAATAAAAGCAACCAGGGGAGGACTTGGGACATTCTTAGCACATCTATCCACCTAGCTGTACCCATGTTCACATACTCTGCCTTCACTCTGTAAAAACAAATGAATAACTGAATAAGAGCCTTAACATGTGCTTTTAAATGCTGAATAAACAAAAGAGCCTGTATGTTAGAGCCATCACTTCTACTTATGTGCTAAGTTGCCTTCTTTCTCACCTTTTCACTTTATTCCAGACCTTGCTTCCTCTCTTCCTTAAATGAGTGTGTCCTGTTGGGTCAGTGCTTTCAGCATAAAAACATGTTTTTGTTTTTTCCATTTAGAAAAAGCCTTTCTCAGCCCGACATTTCTCCCAGCTTTCTCCCTACTCTGCTTTATCATTTACAGCAAAATCCATTAGGATTTTATCTGCATGTACACTCTCTACTTCATCTTCTTCCATACTTGAATCAGGCTTTGTCCCTACGTCTCCACTAAAACAGCTCTTGTCAGTCTTCAGTGACCTTGTGTTGCTCAACTCCGTGGTCATATCTCAGTGTTCTCATGGAGACTATTAGCAGCATTAGAGATCACTAAATGCTTCCTCCTTCTTGAAATAATTTCTTCGCTTGGTTCTACCTTCACATCACTTGTTGGTCACTCCACTGCAATGACTTCTGTTGTTCCTTCCTCATCTCCTTACCTTTAAGACTCAGAGTACTTTAAAAAAAACCTCTGTTCCAGCCATACTGACTTCCTTACTTTTCCTCGAGCACCCAAGCATAAGCATATCTCTATCTCGGGGATTTAATTGGCTTCTGCAATTAAATTCTTCTTTGCCTGGAATGCTCTTCCTGCAGATACTCACGTTGCTTCCTTTTCTTGTCATTCAGTTCTCTGCTCCAATATCACATTATCTATGTTTCCAATTCCCCACCCTATTCTTCCCACACAGTCACTCCCTCTCCCCCTCACACTGCTTAACTTTACCCCAGCATTGATCCCCATCCAGCATTACATATTTACACATTTGCTTATTGTCTGTCTTCCCTTAAAGAAATGTTAGCTCTGTTAGGACAGGAACTTTGTTTTATGCACTGTAGTGTCCCCAGAGCCTACAATAATTCCTGGCATGTGTTAGACATTCATTAATGATTTGTTGAAAGAATGAGAGATGATGAACTAACTTAGCATCACAGGTATATGTGTGAGGAGGTAAGGTTATGCAAAATAGCCTGTGAATTTTTGAGGACAGGAATCATACCCTGCTTACGATATAAATAAATGAATAAGAACCTTAACATGTGCTTTTAAATGCTGAATAAATGAAAAAACTTCATTGCCAATATTCAGAGAAAAATAATATGTGGGCCTCCTTGCAGTCTCTGACCCCAGTTCACATTTATACTTTTTTTTTTTTATGGCTCTTAGCTCACCCTTGTTGAGTAACTGCAGGGATATTATTCTTTTTTTTTTATTACTGTAAAATACACATAACATAAAATTTCCTGCTTAACATTTAAGTGTAGTCATTTTTAATTGTACCATTCCATGGCATTAATTGCATTCACATTGTTGTGCAACCATTGCCCCTATCCATGTCCAGAATTTCTCATCATCCCAAACTGAAACTGTACTCATTAAACAATAACTCCCCACTTTCTGGTAACCACTATTCTACTTTCTGTTTCTATGAATTTGACTATTCTAAGCATCTCATATATGAATTTAACAATTCTAGATATTCTCATGTATAATTCTAAGAATCATTATGTTTGTCTTTTTGTATCTGGCTTATTTTAAACAGCATAATATTTTCAATATTTTATCCATGTTGCAGCATACACCAGAATTTCTTTGCCTTTTAAGGGCAAATAATATTTTATTGTATGCATATGTCACATTTTGTTTACCCACTAATTCATCAATGGATATTTGAATTGTTTCCTTATTTGTCTGTCGTGAGTAATGAGGCTATGAACATTAGTGTACAAATCAATATCTGTTTGAGTCCCTGCTTTCAGTTCTTGTGGATAGATATCGCTACATCATTTGATATTCTCACCAGTAATGCACAAGGGTTCTAATTTCTCCACATCTTTGCCAAAACTTATTTTCCAGTTTTTGTTGTTGTTTTCTGTTTTTTATTTTTTTTAAATACTAGCTATCCTCTCATTGTGGTTTTGGTTTGCATTTTCCTAATGTCTAGTGATGTTGAGCATGTTTTCATGTGCTTATTAGCCATTTGAATATCTTCTTTGGAGAGATGTCTGTTCAACTCCTTTGCTGATTGGTAAACTGGATTGTTAAGGTTTTTTTGTTTTTGGTATTGTTGAGTTGAAGGAGTTCTTTATGTATTCTGGATATTAATTCCTTGTCAGATATATGATTCGCAAATATTTTCTTCCAATCTATGAGTTGCCTTTTCACTCTGTTGATAGTATCCTTTGATGTAAAAGTTTTTAATGATAATAAAATCAATTTTTTCTGTTTTTTTCTTTGGTTACCTGTGTTTTTAGTGTCATATCCAAGAATCATAGAATCATTGCCAAATCTGATATTATGAAACTTTTACCTTATGCTTTCTTCTAAGATTTTTATACTTTTAGCTTTTATGTTAGGTCATAGATCTATTGTGAGTTAATTTTTACATATATTGTATGGTAAGGGCACATACATACTTTCAGTCACATTTGGTGTTATAAGTTGGCACAATATCTCTGTAATACTAAATTAATTACTAACTAAAGAGTCTGTATTTGCCAATTACTACCACTCTTTGGACTCATATCTTCCTATTTCTAATTGTTCAGCATGGCCTTCATTTATTACGATTTTTGCTCCTGTTGACTTGTCAAATGTTCATTTGAATCCTGAGATGTTAGTCATGAGATGTAATTGGTGTAGGAAAAAAAAAAAAGCAATGAATTCAAAGTCAAAATCTTGGATTAAATCCCAGCACGAACTCGTTCCATGACCCTGAGCACGTCATTGAAATTTTCTGAGCTGCAGGAGTAATAATACTTACCTCACAGTTTGTTGTGATAACCTCTGTGAAAATAACTGACACATAATAAACACCTAAATTTTTCCTGAACATGTTGCCTAAGACTGAACCACTGAATTTTTCTGAATGACTAATCTCAGCTGACTTGGTCTTGCATCAAGGGCAGTTAGCCAAACAGTAGGTAGAGGATGGAGAGGGCAAACCACCCATGCTGGAGGGGAAAAAAAGAACAAGTGCCAAGAGATATCATGGAGGAGTGTAGATGTGGGTTGAACATGTTGCTGCAGAAGGTACCCAGAGAGCAGAAATTTTATTTTCTTTTAGATCTGGGGCAAAATATAGAACTTTAGGCAAAAAGTAATGGCAGTGATAGATTTGGCCTCTGAAATTGAGTATGCTTGGCATGAGGTAGAAAGTCTAAATTTTTAAGACTATGTAGAAGGCCTCTGATTTCTATCTGCTTTTGATTTTCTCATATGCAGGTAATTATGACAAGTAAGTTACTATGTTTTAGAATTCCCCCAAATTTAGGCATTAAAATTACTTTGGCATACCATTTTCATATTTAACATAATTAGAATTTTTAAATATGGCTAAAATTGTATACATTGATTTTCTCATATGCGTGGTCTTAAAATGGGAGTGGATTAATGTGACAGATTCAAGGTTTTGGTGAAGGAATTAAGGTTGGATAGGTTCTGCTCCCTGCTCTCTAACCACTGACACACAGGAACTTTAGTGTTATTCCTTCCTCAATAAAACTGAAATAATATTTCTTTCCTATCTCCCTCGCAGTAATATATTGAGCTTTAAATGAAATGAAGCAAATAAACTTGTAATGAGTATTTTTTCCAGGCATCCACCTAGGAAATAGGCAATAAAAATTAATAGCATCACTGATATTTACGGGTCTGTCATCCACCCTCCTATGGTGTCTTAAAAACAGTAATGTCTTCACTAGTAGTTGTGGTAAGTCTCTGATCAATTCCTTGGCCCAGTAAGAAAATCTATGCTGTACCCAAAAAACCTGTTTGCTACTTGAGAACCCTATGCAGCATCACTGCAACCCCAGGTCCTGTAGCTTGCCCAGGATGGTGCTGCTCTATACTGACACCCTGGCCTACTCTGCCAGGGGGTGGGGCTCTGGTGGAAACCCCTGGAAGCTGGCACAGCCTTGTACCACCAGCAGTAGCAGGGTGCCTCAGAGGGCTGCTCTCAGAATTCCTGAGATACTATTCTTGCGATACCATCCTCCTTGTGGTCCATGGGGACTTCCTGCCCCCATTCGTTGATGACTGCTGGACCTTCCTCTCCTGACAAGGACACTGCAAGCAGTGCTCATGCTGAAGATGGATTTTTCCATAGCTCCTCTGACCATGCACTTAAGTCTTCCAAAGAATTCCTTCTTCCTCCACGGAGCTGAAAGAAATTTTGGCTCTAACTGCTAGACATTAAGGCAGAGGTAGAGATGTTTCCCAAAAGTTTCTTTTGTTTTTGGCCTGTCTCTAGCCTGTATTTAACTTCGTAATAATCTCTATCTTCCTTCTCATAGAAAATGCTCATTATTATAGTTATTACTTCTCTAGTAAAGAACTTCTTTTTATAATTTTTGTGACTGAATCTCTCCTGTTGAGATAAATAGCTGTTCTCTCTATTTAGAGAGGGGAAATGGGAGGATTTTTTGTTTGTTTTTGTTTCCATAAAATTATGATCTATATTAACCAGCACTGACAATAAAGGAATATTTTTAATTCACAAAGAAGAGAGAAACTGGGTATGTTTTCCTGTCCTTTTTATATATGTGTGTATATGTATTCTTGGAATGTC
The DNA here is from genome assembly GCF_020740605.2 of Lemur catta. NCBI lineage: Eukaryota > Metazoa > Chordata > Mammalia > Primates > Lemuridae > Lemur > Lemur catta. Next base: position 45,489,526 of record NC_059135.1, read on the forward strand.
CTTATTTTCTGCTGCTTTAATTTGTTGACGTGTCCAAAGTCTTTTATCAAGCCATTTATTTTAGATTTGTTAAAATTCATAAGGTTAAAATAACACTTGTTTTATTTTGTAATAAATTAGCAATGACAACTTTTCATGAGTCTTACAAAATGTAGAATAACTATATTATATATAACATTCACAACATTGAGTACTCTGAGGCATTCAGAGAGAACTCATTTTGTGGAAACTAAGTGTAGTTTAAAAATCTACTAACTCATGAGGTTATGATATTATTTTCCTGGAACGTTGTCTCTGATTTGGTTTCTGTGCCTAAGGGCTAGCTATTTATTGATTTTTGAGAAGCCATTTAATTTGTCTACTTTATTATTTCTGTTTTAAAATAAAAAGAATATGGTTTCATCTACCTTCTCCACTGGAGTGTTCTACACAAATGCTTTTACTAAACTTTTTAAAATATTCTGAGTCTCTTAGGTGAAAAGTCCATCAAGATAAAAATGAAAACTCATGATGAATCACATAACTTTTTAATTGTGTAGCAGAAAGTTAGCCTCATGAGAAATGAATTCAGCTTCTAATGTACAGGAATCTGTGAAGTCTGGAATTGATTCTGTGGCTTTCTATATGCCCAACACCATAGTAAGAAATTTCCATACAATATTGAATTAAATCCTGATAACATAGATTATACTCTTACCTCCTTTTATAAAAGATAAAACTAAGGTTTAGGAAGAAAACCTAAAATTTGCCCAAGATCACACAGTTTGTAAGTGGCAGAGAGGAATAAAAGTGCATTGTTGACTTTGGGGTTTTTATTATACCTTCAACGTATAGTGATGGAACAGCAGGCTCATCTCCAAAAAGTAATTACCTTGAAATTATAAAGCCAGAGTAAACCATCATTTTCTAGAACCCTGGAAGGCTGAAACTAGAAAATAGCTTAAAATACCTAGCCTAGTGGCTTATAAATTGGGCCTTAGTTGTGGAACTCTTCCTTCAAATAAAATCTTACTTGGAAGCTTAAAGACGTAAAACATACATGTTGGGAGAGCTCTGCTAAAGAGAGAAAGAGCAAGGCACAATTCTCAGCTTGAGGTGTTTTCTGAATTCCAAAAAATCCTTCCAGAATTAAGTCCTAGGGGAATAATTTGAGAAACCACTATAAAGTCCAAAATCTTCATTCCATAAATGAAAAATAAACCCAAATTTTTAGCAACACTGTTAAAATGAAAGAATCATTTTACTTTTTGTCAAAGTAATGAAGACCTCCTTCCTTTGTGGCTTTTCTTTCTTATCTTTGATCCATACAGTAGGATGCTGATGACATTTTCTTCTTCTTTTCATTAATTATTGACACTTATTAGCACAGTGCCTGGAACTTAATAGAAACAAAAAAATTTTGCTAAGATTTGGGAAGGAAACGTAATTTTTATAGCTACATGTTGATGTGTAACTAAAATCTTCAGGCTTGCTCTAACGTATTGCCTTGGGGAGAGCTTGTGAACTGTTAAAAATGGGACACCATGTTCCTTTACAGAGAAATAAGCAAGAAGCAGAGAAGTATGCCAGTTGGAACTACAGGAGAGCTCAAAAATTCTGGCTGTGATCTCATGAATTGGAATCCAATTAGAGGGTACCAGTAAATGTTCTTTCTGGAAAATGCCATTACTTCTGTTTTTAATGATCATCTTGGTTTTATATCTCACTCAACACACAAAACATCTATCTGCTTTAAATAAATAGTCACACACAAAGTCATTAGAAGTTATTTACCCCAAATGCTATTTTTTGCTTTTCATTGAAACCTGATTTATTTTCCTTAAGCACTTTGTTAGAACCTATTGCATGAGATTGAATGTGTAAATAGCAAGATAAATTGGTAGGTTATTTAATTAATAATTACAGATTGTACACCTACTAGTGAAAAAGGACAAAATATTTTGCAGATATGTAATATTTTACATGTGAGATATTTTTGGTTTAGAATATACCTTGGAAATCAGATCTCATGGAGACAAAGGAGTTACAAAATAAGTAACAGCAAACCTGCTATTATAAACCATCAGGATCTTCTGTCAAGTGATATATGTAAATTTATATTGATCACAAGTCTTTTGTAATAACTACTCCATTGCACACTGTTCAACAGAAGTTATCTAAAAACATAAGAAAGATGATGTAATGCTAACAACAATAGCTAACTTAAAAAACTGGTTTTCTTGAGTCCCCAAAAGAATGAATTCAAAACAAATACCTACTTATTGCTCATGTCTACCTATTGAAGCAGCAAAGATAAACATACATTTTATTAAAAATGTTTCTTTGGTTCCAGAAAATATTGTCCTTTTATTCTTATTTGGATTTATACCAAAGTTTGAAAAGATAACCATTATTTTAAATATTATTTTCTAAGTCTGTGTAAAGCTGTATTTTTTTCTCAAGTTTTCTTCTGCAGATTTCCTCTTGGTCAATGTGGCCTACATGAAGACAGAAACCTTGTTTCCCAGCACCTTATAGAGGATCTGACATATTACACTAAGTATCTGCTGAATAAGTATATACATGCTGTAGACTTTATACCTGCATCCACCCAAACAACCAACTAAACCAATCAACCATGTTCTTGGGTCTCAGGTTATAATAACAAAAGAAATAGATAGGAGCTTCCTATGTTGAGCATATGTTGGAACTTGATATCAGTGTCAACAACCTAACCTTCTTTATTATTTAGGATATTTATTAATTAAACAGTTACTATATTTTTCCAGTCCTCACTGTGAGCCAAGACAACTTGTATGGCCCTTATTTTATAGCTGTTGGTGAATGAAAGGCGTTGAGTGTAGGCAATACAGGGGCTACCAGCTGTTAAGTCCACCAAGGGAATGTAGACCACTGACATAGTATATAGTATTCTAAAGAAGAAAGAAATTTAAAAGTGGAAAGCTGCTTCTTGATTTGTGATAGCCTCAGAATCCTATAGAGATTGAATAAATATTGAGCATCTTACAGTCTAACCCCAAAGAAAATAATCCCATTACATGCCAGTTAAACAATGTGCATCATCTTTATTTGCTTTGCCATGCCAATTTTTGGAGGAACTATGTCTTTCTGTGTTTTTGGTGAGTTGCTGTGCTTGTCAGAAGGAGCTGAAGTCATTCTGGCAGCTTCTAAAAAACAACTATATAGATATGGATGACTCAGCTCAGAGAAGAGGAAAGAGGGCTTACACATGCTTCACACATATTATCCCTGTAGCTCTCAGAAAATCTGCTTGCGGAAAAGTATCCCTTAGGTTGTCACAGGAATAAATGAAATCTGTATAATGATATCATCCTTTTAATGCATAGTATGCTAACTGTTCAAGCAAAGTAACTTCTATATAGAAGTATAGGAGTAAGTAAAGATACAATGACTGCTAAATATAGATAGATTTAAGATATAAGGTTAAGGGTGGAAACATAATGAACATTTTAAAATTTGTTGATTAATTTAAGTCCCCCAAAGAAAAGGTTAAGCTAGGATTTAGGATTAATTTATTGTAGAACTTTTAAAAAATCTTTGATCACTAAAACTTTTATTAACAATGTCATAGTTAACAGTGTTTGGTTGGCAATATCAATAAAGACCTACTAGAATATGTTTAGGTATGCAAAGATTAGATGTTGTCAGTTTTTCTCCTAAATCCATATAATTCTGTTGAGATTTTGAGCCAGTAGATCCCTTTAAAGAAATCAAAAAGAATCATTTTGTTCTGAGGTAAGAGGCATAGTGCATAATTCTTTTTTTTTTTTTTGACAAAAACAAAAATTGCAAAAATAGGGAAATCAATATATGATGAGAAATAATCTTGCACTTTCAGGATATGAAGGATAAAAAAAGAGAGGTGGTGATGGAGTGAAAGGAAAATATTCATTCTCAAAGGTAGTTCTCAATGCATTTGTATAAACATATGAATAATGACTAATAGGAGAATGAGTAATTCATCTGAGAATGCTAAGACGTGTTGAAATAAATGTAGGCTGAACAGTCTTCTTAAAGGTTAATAAAAAAGAAAAGACTACAAAAGCGCCCATGTCATATAGATCAAAAATTAGGACCACTAGTGTTCTATGCAATTTTAGAAACCACAGAGAATCATCATGTGCTACGAAGACAATACTTTTCTCCTGGAGTCTCCAGGGCACTGAAGTGAACATTTGGCAGTAGCCTCAGTCCTGTGGGTGAAGTTCTTTTCATCCACATGATTGTCACTTGGACATCAAGATGAAGGGCTCCAGGGAGAGTGTGAAGCCAGCACGCTACTATTAATTTTCTGCAAAAGAGCCTTACCACTGCATATCAATGCTTTCTCTGAAAACCGAGTCTTGATTATAGGCATTTATATATATATAATAGCCAATCTTTTTAAATGAAGGATATTGAAAATGGCAAATGATGATCATTTCTCCATGTGAAGCATCATTAGGAACAGTTAGGCCAGGCACTAACATGGTGTGGTTGCAGTGAATTTCAGTAGGGGGTGACTGGGATAGAGGAGTAAGTGTAGGTTGAAAAATGTCATTCCATTGTAATTTCGTATTTGGAAATAAAAAATGATTTAATTTATATTACAAACTATACATATTGAAATTCTTGGCTAGTGAGAATATACTGACTATAGGGATCTGTACTGAGGGGATACATTAGATCAGCTTGGAGTGTCGGGCTGAAATTTTAATGTTTGTGAAAGGCAAAAAAGGTATTAAGGGTTTGGGAAATTGGTATAATTGAAAGAAAACGGGTATTAGAGCTAGAAAATCCTGTATTTGAATCCCAGCCTGGCTTGTTGTATAGCCTGGGGCACCTGAATTATACTTATTGATCAATAAATTGGGAATAATCATATCCACACACAGTTATACAATTATATCTATACATTAAAATAAAACACATAAATGTGATGGCATTTAAAGTGCCAGGCACATGGAATCACCAAATAGTAATTCATTCTCTCCCCCTCTACCTATTTCTTTCTCCCTTTCCCTTTTGCTCTTATTCTTTTTCCAGTTTCCCCATCTCTGTTTTTTTTTTTCCCACTGAGCATATAAGCATACTCAAGAAAATTAAAAACTAAAATGGGAACCACCTTCATAGTTTCTTAGTCCCACCTCATTACCACACTGGCTCTCTTCATCTCCTCACAGTGAAACTTCTTGGTCCACATTCACTGTCTCCACTTTCCCATGGTCCAGTCAAGCCTCCACTCTTTGCAGCTGGGCTTAATCCTCATCCATCCCACTATAACTGGTATCATTAAGGCCCCCAATTCCCTTGGTTGCCAAATTTAATCAGTACTTTTAAGGATTTTTCTCACTGGACCTAATCTTCAGGAGCACTGGTGCTATAATCATTCTGATGCATCCTTCCTTGATGTTTTCTCCCTCATCTTCCTCTCTGCCTGTTCCTTTTCATACTCTCTCTTTATACAGTTCATCTTCTCCCACCTGCCTTTTACATGTTATCACTTTTACGGTTCCATGTTTAGTGCTCTTTCCTTCTCTTTTTATAGTCTCTTGGAGAGGTTTATCCACATCAATATCTTCATTTTCTCTTTATTGCTGAGCATGTGGTCTGTGAACTATCTGATTTGGAATCACTTAGGAACACTTAACAACAGACGTGCAGATGTGAGGCTTGACTCCATACACACCTTTGTCCAGAGTTCTGATGAATTCCAAGTCTTTTTCACCATCTCAAATCTCTTTCCTTAGTGCCAGAAACAAGTGCCCTACTTTCTGTTAGGCAAGTTCTCTTGGATGTTCCATAAGCACTGCAATTTTGGGGTATCCAGAGTTGAACACGTCATTTGTGCTCCTCCCCCTCCCATGGCCACTCTCATGGTGATGCTCCCTAATCCCCCAGTTTCCTAAACCCAAATGTCTCCCTTTCTTTTATTGCCACATACTATTAATCATCAAGCCCCCCTCTCCACCCTCACTGCCTTCTCATGTTCCTCATTTGGATAACAAATAGCCTCAGAGTGTCCCTGCAATAGTCCCATCCCTCTTACATTTATCTTCCACAAGATTGCCACACTGCATGAGTGCCATTGCATGCTAAATCAGTCACTGGCTCCCTCATCGACCTCTGCATAAATTACAAACGTCTTAATGGTGTGTGTGACCCTTGCTTGCCTTCCAGGATCATCAACTGCCACACCTCTGACCAGGGCCCTAAGATCTCTTGTCACTAATGATTTTCAGTTACTGAAGGCTTCCTGTTCTTGCATCCCTCCAAGCTTTCAGACACATTGTTTTGTATGCCTGTACTTTCCTTTGTCATAGCACTCATTGTCCTATATGGTGATTGACAGAGCACTTGTCTGCATGCATTTCTATCTGTGAAAGTGAGAACTGCACCTTCATTTTCCAATCTGGCACAACGTGCACAGTACCTAGTGCATAGTAGGTGCACGATATACATTTGTTAACATAACGGCTTGTGAACCTAATAGTCCTTTAGGGTGGATGATGGCAACAAAGGTGCAGTTGATGAGTTGAAAGGTACTATTCAGAATTTCTTAGCTTAATGAATCATGGTTTTATCAAATATGCTTTTATTCTTCAAATAAATGTGTGAGAAGTCTTCAAAGAGCATCTGTTTTCTTAAAAAAATTAAGCATAAATATTTAAAACAACTCTGGAGCTACATATCACTGCAAGTGTCATAAGGTATAAATGCATGAGAGTGCTAACATCTGGTTAGCATGGAAATATGTTTAAGTGTGTATTAAGATACACTTGCATAACTCAACTTGTCTAAACTCCAAACCAGAAATTTATTATTTGGAAGCAAGATGAAACTAAAACACAAGGCTTTTAAACCTAAACACAGGCCGGTCAGAGGAAGAACAATGAAAATATGTTCATCCTTAAAGTCTTACAAAAGGATATAAGTAATTTTTCACTCTTTTTAATGAGCATGTCAATCCAACAGCAATTTGGCAGATTTTCTTCACTTAATACTAAGCCAACATGTTTCAGAAATGAGATAAATATCCATGTTTTTACCTTTGATTTTCAACAATTCAGATAATTTTTAAAAGTTTTAATGTATTAAGTGTGCAGTCTATATAATACCTATTAAAAGTACAATATATAATAATCTGTTATAAACAGTTTAAAACAGAGTAAAAATTAAAAATAAACTCTTTATTCCTAATTCTCTGAATATCCTCTCTTCAATGCCCGACCAGAAGTGAAGGCTCCAGCAAGCTTTTTACAAAAATTGTTAGCTGTTAACAAAACTGGCTTTGCAAATCCATTCTTAGTGTGATGCACTTGGTAGAATGAGAAGAAATTTAGCTTAGAATTCAAAAGACACAGTCTTATCTGGGCCACTTACCAAATATGTGGTATTGGACAAATCACTCATCCCCTTTGAATCTCAGTTTGCACTTCTATAAAATAGAGATAATCTCATTTACTTACTTATTATATACTTAATCAAATCATAAAAATACATGAAAATTCTTTGTAAAACTTTATTCTTTTCATTTTTTTTCTTTGTATATATTCATGGTGTACGGGTGCAATTTTGCTACATTGATATATTGCACTGTGCTGAAGTCAGGGGCTTTATCACTGGAGCAATATACATTGTACCCACCAAGCAACCTCTCATCTGTAAAACTTTAAATATATATAAACTAACAAGATCAGTATAAGTAATACACTGCAACTTTACAAAAACACATTACACCTTTCAAAGTTCAACCCATAAATTACCTCATTTTTATGTGAAAGTCTTCTGTTACCCTACTGATCATGTGGATGAGTTAGGATAATCTTATGGTACATCTTACTCCTTGAGAACCTGTGCAGAATGTCTTGAACCCTGAGATGCACCTGCCTCGCCAGGTCCTCCAACTACATTTAAAGACTTAACTCAATTACTGCTGGGAACACCAGGATGTTTCCTCTGAGTTTACAAACAACCTTCATATTCTTCTGGTTCCTGACTTCTTCGTCAATTTTTACTGCTTGTGAAGTCATTTGTGGGCAGAACTTTGCCAGTCTCCTATCACCGTTGTCTCCAGTGGAAATAGTGATGTGTTTGCTGGCGGGTGTTCTCTCTTGGTGTTCCTAGCACTGTAATCCCTTGAAGTGCAAAATGTACACTGAATTTCCCAAATTCTCTGTGCTGAAACCACAGAGCAGGCCTTGAAAGTGTGGGAAGAATACTTCTCTCCCCTACTCTATGCCATACTGAGTTGCCCAGGCACTAAAGCATCCTGCTTGTGCCCAGTGTCACATAAAGTCGCTCATGAAAATAGGTATCCCAGCTATATGATCATTCTTTCTGAAAATCTATCCTTTTAGTTGGGCATAGGGACCATTACCTGAGAAAGACGCAGCCTGCCCTTTTTAGCCCTATGACCCCAACCCCTCTTCCCAAGGGACTCACAAGAAACTCTTCCTTTTTTAACCAAAATACCTTGGAAAATAAACTCCTGGTGTGACTTCCTTGAATGGATGATCAGACATTGCTTTCTTTTCTTTTTTGCTATAGATTTATCTTTTAATTGTATACATTTTGCTTTTAATATATTGGCTCATGTCTACATCCTAGCCTTTTGGAAGTAAGTTCCAAGAGAGAAGTTCTGTTGTCAATTTTGCCACCACTGCAGCTCCGGTTCTTGGCACATAGTAGGTAGTTAAAAATAATTCTTGAAGAATGGGTGGATAAATAAATACAAGGAAAAATGTACTCAAAGCAATAGTATTTAAAAAGCTGTTCATGGAAATGACTGAAGAGATTAAATGCATGTGAAGACATTTTAATTTTGGCCTTAAGAACCTTGATTTTTACAGAGATATTTTAATAGCTTTAGAATCAGAAAAAAAGTGTAATTTTAAGAATTAATCAAGGAGTACAAACCAAAATATTTTACTAAGCCATTCCATGATGATTTTTTGAAGATATTAAAGTGTTTATAGCATTAACTTTTACAAAATCCAGGGCCTAGATAAGAAAGCATACCTGCCAGATCTGTGAGTCCTCATCTTTACATACTATTTTGTTTTCATATGCTTGTAATTGTGATTGTCCCAGAAGAAATTTAGTTCTAAGAAAAATTAATCCAAATGGATAAGAATTATAACTTTTCCTATAGTTTCTTTTTCAAAATAATTCATTTTTATTCCATGAAACAGAATTCCATTGTATTGATATATCACAATTTCTTTGTGTTTTCAACTACTAATAGACACTTGAGTTGTTTTTAGTCTCTTTGGTTATTACAAATAAAGCTCTTATGAATGTTCATGTACAAATCTATGTGTAAACATACTCTGTTCATTTCTCTTTGGTAAATACTTAGAAATGGAATTGCTGGGCTGCATGAGAAATGTGTGTTTAACTTTATGAGAAAGTACTGTGTTTTCCACAGTGACTATACCATTTTGTTTTCCTACAGTATGTGAGTTCCAAGTTGCTCCATCTCATTTCCAGCATTAGATATTCTCAGTCATTTTAAATGTTACCCTTTAAGCCAGGCATGGTGGCTCACGCCTGTAATCCTAGCACTCTGGGAGGCTGAGGCAGAAGGATTGCTTGAGCTCAGGAGTTTGAGACCAGCCTGAGCAAGAGTGAGACCCCATCTCTACTGAAAATAGAAAGAAAAATTACTCTTTAAAAAAAAATGAAAAAAAAAGTTACCCTTTAATTTTTGATTAAATATTTACATAATTAATAAAATGATTTCTTAAGTGGACTTTGTCATAATGTCTCTCCTTTACAACCTACTAATATTTCATCCTATATGTAAAAAAGATTAATAATCAACTAATCAATGAAAAAAGTGTTCCTTAGTCAATATTAATAGCAGTAGAAGCCACACACTTCTTACCATTTCTCAATGTGCTCATCAATAAAGATCAATACAGGTGAAATATGAAAATATATCAAAAGAAGCAAAATATAAAAAGAAACTGCCACCTATAACATGTTAAGGATTTCTGCTTTCATTGCTTATATTCAATGTGGTGCTGGAAATTCTAGAAAATGCAATAAGACAAGAAAAAGAGAAAAAGATATCTAGATTGAAAAAAGAATTAAATCATTATTTGCAAAACATATGCTTCTCTATGTAAAAAATTTGATGTAATTTACTTGTAAAAACTCCTAAAACTAATAAGTGAGTTTAGCAAGATGATAGGATACATAATATTTACAATGGCAATAAAAATTATAAAAATACTTAGAGCAAATCTGAAAAACAATGTGCAAGATCTTTACACTAAAAATTATAACACATTGCAGAGAAAAATTAAAGGAGTCATAAATAAATAGAAAGCTATACTATGTTTATAGTCAATACTGTTAAGATGTCAATTCACACTAAATTGTTCTATAGATTCAATACAAACTCATTCATAATCCTAGCAGAGTTTTTTGTAAAACATAAAAAGTTAATCCTAAAATTTGTATGAAAATGCCAAGGACTTCCAATAGCCAAAATAACTTTGAAAGAGAACACAGTTGGAAGACTGACACTAGCTGATTTCCGGAATTATTAAAAGCTATAGTAATCAAGGCTGGGTGTAGTGGCTCACACCTGTAATCCTAGCACTCTGGGAGGCAGAAGTGGGAGGATGTCTTGAGCTCAGGAATTCGAGACCAGCCTGAGCAAGAGCAAGACTCTGTTTCTACTAAAAATAGAAAAAATTAGCCAGGTGTCATGGCAAAAACTTGCAGTCCTAGCTACTCAGGAGGCTGAGGCAGGAGGATCGCATGAGCCCAGGAGTTTGAGTTACAGTGAGCTGTGATGACGCCACTGCACGTTACCCAGGGCAGCAGAGTGAGACCCTGTCTTTAAATAAATAATAAATAAATAATAAAATTTTTTAAAAATAAAAACTAAAGTCATCAAAAGTGTGGTATTATTATAAGGGAGAGAAATGAAAATAATATAATAAAATAGAGTCCATAAATTGACCCACACATATGTGGAAAATCTAGTTTTTACACAACGGTACAAAGGCAATTCCATGGAGAAATAACCTTTTCAACAAATGGTGCTCCCACCAATTCAATATCTATATACAAAAATAAAATAAATTCCTATCAATATCTCACATCATGTGTAAAAAATCAACTCAAAATGAACCATAGACCTAAATGTAAAACCTTAAACTATGAAACATCTAGAAGGAATCATAGCAGAAAATGTTTGTGATCTTAAATCAGGCAAATATTATTAAGATATGACATAAAGCCTACAATTTACAAAATAAATAATGATGATAGGCATCATCAAAATTTTAAAAAACATACAAAACATCCACTCTTCAAAAGACACTATTAAGAGAATGAAAGGATGCCATAGATAGGGAGGAACTATTTGTAAATCACATATCTGAAAAAGGACTTATATCAAGAATATATAAACTTTCAAAACTCTATAAAAAGACAAAAGAAAAGAAAAATAACCCCCTTAAAAATGGGGAAAAAATTGAAAAGACACTTCACCAAAAAAGATATATGAATGGCAAATAAACACATGAAAGGAACTCTTAACAGTAGAAGTATTAGTCACTAGGAAAAATGCAAATTAAAACCACAATGAGATACCATTACACATCTATTAGAATGACCAAAAAAAATTTTTAAATGATCATATTAAGTGTTGGTAATGATGTAAAGTACTAGGATTTATACACTGCTGTTGGGAATACAAAATAGTACAATCAATTTGGGAAAATGTTTAGCAGTTTCTTAAAAAACTAAGCTTACACCTAATATATAATCCAATCCTTCCATTCTTAGGTATTTATCCAAGAGAAATGAAATCATATGAGATACATAGACTTACACATGAATGTCCATCAGCTGGGAAATAGATAAACAAGTTGTGGTTCATCCATACAATGAAATAGTACTCAGCAATAAAAAGGAACACACTTCTGATAGAGGCAATGATATGAGTGAGCCTTAAACGCATTATGCTAAGTGAAGGAAGCCAGTCACAAAAGGCTACAGATGATATATTGCCACTTTTGACATTTTAGAAAAGCAAAACTATAGGGACAGAAAACACATCAGTGGTTTCTAGGGGCCAGAAGTGAGGAGGGAATTGATGGAAAAGGTCAATAATACAACTTTCAGGGGTGATAGAAATGTTCTGTATCTTTATTGTAGTGATGGTTATACAACTATGTATGTATATCTGTTAAAACTCATTGATCTGTATACCTAAGAATGATTATTTTTATTACATAAATGATATATCAATGAACCTGCCTCTTAAAGAATAGAGTTACACACACTAAACAGTAAACAGAACTGATGAACGGTAGAGAAAACCAGGAAGTGCTGAAGTGATCAGGAAAGTTTTCCTGGAGCAGATTCATTAAATTTGGTCAGGAAGTAGAGTTCCTATCTAAATAGGCGAAGAGGAGAAGAGTGAAGTCATAATATTAGTTCAGGAAGACTTACTACTCTACAGTAGCCTGAAATCTTGGTGGCTTAACATAGTAATGGTATGTTTCTTGCTCACATGGCAGTCCACGTCAATATTCAGAAGGCAGTCTTCCAAGAGAGGATGCAGGATCCCAAGTCTTGAGAGTCCAGGAGGCAGTCTTCCAAGGGAGGATGCAGGATCCCAAGTGCTAGAGAGTGTAAGTCCTTGGGTTCCTACACTGCCTCTTCTGTATCTGACCTGGAAATAAGGGAAGAAAGATAAGGAAGCAGTACACTTGTGTGACAGAGACTTATGGGAGATTTTGGAGGCCAGACATAGAAGTCGCATATATCATTTCTGGTGACATGGCCTCATTTATCTGCAAAATGCTGGGAAATATAGTTTAAGCTGAGTTCCCAGGAGAAAGAAGAAATGCGTTTGGTGAGTACATAACAACGTCTTTGCCTTGGGTGTGGAGGTGTGCAAGTGAGATGTGCCGCCATGGAGCAGTGAAGAGTTCTGTCTGGCTGTAGGAAGCTGGTAAAATTTGTAAGGGAGTGTGAGAGTAACTAAAGGAGGACATTGGATGCCAAGTTTAAGGAGTTTATATTGTCTTTGGGGAAATAAATTGGCCTTAAAGATGTCTTTGTAAAATAAGGTGATACTTGCCTACCACTCAAAGATACACTGAAGATGGAATAGGATAATATATTGAAGCTGTCTTTCAAGGTTCATAAAGCACTAAATGAGCATATGACACATTTTGTATTAATTTTAAAAAATGTTTCTGGGGCTGCAAAGCAATTTTTTTCCTTTCCAGTGATTTTCTTGGAAAGTTCATAGTTTTTCCACAACTTTTGAACTTTGCTAATTATTTCTTCCATACCCCCTCTAAGGGAATAGTTATGTCCTTTGCCTGTCTTGTTCCTTTCTAAGATATTAATAAGGTATTAACTATAAAGGAAAGGAAACCACAGGATTTTTTAGAATACTTCTTCGCAATCTTGCTTTGTTGTAGTTAAGATTACAGTGGTACCATCTGTGCTAATAAAAATGACAATAATATGCACAATAATGTTGACATATAGAATGATAGATGTTATTTCAAAAAAATGAAATTAAGTCCTGGTTTTGTCACTTCTTTCTGCAGATTTCATTTTTGCCTTATCCATATTTTCCTCTTATTTTAGTATATTCATTGTGTTCTGCCTCAATTACTCCAATAACTCTGCTTCTTACCTTAGGGCTGTCTGCCAACTAGTTATTTCTAAACCCAATTTGATGTTCTTCATTATGTTGGCATTCTCTTCCTCTCTCTTTTTAAATTGCCTTCTCAGTGCCTTTGATCCAATTTTAACTATTGTATTGAGTTCCAAGGCAACTTTTCCACCATTCTTGAGCTATTCACATCAATCACATGCAGTTATTTCACTTCTCTGTATCTTTATGTCAGAAACACTCTAAAAATTATCCTTTTGATATTTTCCTACAATTGTATTTTCATGCATATTTTTACCTGACTGCATATGTCTGCACAATAAGTTTTTCTTCAATTCGCTCTTCCCAACCTTCAAACAACTGCTCATTTTTCCAGTGAGATTTTGACTGAAATGATTGATTTGATATTCAAATTGAGTAGACTTACCCTTTCTCATCTTTGCTATTTTCTGATCAGAGTTCATGAAACATGGATACAGTAAAATACTTTATCTTTTTATAAGATAATTGTGATTACATCACTGAGAAGCTGGCCCTCTAAGTTTCTCCTAGCACCTTGGGTACTTACTTGTTCTTTTCATTTTCAAGACTGCACATTTCATTACCAGAAATGGAGATGCTTTAAGTTTTGGTTAGGTGTAAGAGTAATAAATTTTATTGTGATTACCCATTGTTATTGAATTATAGTGATAGTATGACCAATATAATTTTCTTTTTTGACATAACAAAATCTCCATAGAAACATAACACACCATTTTTTCTATACTTAATTTTGTAACATTTGAAGTGAAAAACATGGTTATATACAGTAAAGGGATAGGCCAGGTGTGACTCATGCGTATAATCCTAGCATTTTGGGAGGGTGAGGTGGGAGGATTGCTTGCGCCTGGGAGTTTGAGACCAGCCTGAGCAAAACAGTGAGACCACATCTGCACAAAAACTAGAAAAATTAGCTGGGTGTGTTGGTACACACCTATAGTGCCAGCTACTTTGGAGGCTCAGGCAGGAAGATTGCTTGAGCCCAGGAATTTGAGGTTGTAGTGAGCTGCGATGATGCCACTGCACTCTAGCCTGGGCAACAGAGCCAGCTCTTGTGTCAAAATAAGTAAGTAAATAAAATTAAAAAAAGAAAGGGATAGTTAATAAGTCTTGTCTCCTTTCAGAATTCATAGCAATTGAGTCTCTGAAATAAACACAAAAACATATCTAACTTTTTACATGAAAGGAAAACCTGGGGTTCATAAAGATCTTATTAGGTGAATTTGCAAACTCTCTGTTTTTTCCCTATGTGTTAGGCGAACATGATAACCACTACACTACGGAAACACCTGTTTTTTTCCCTATGTGAATCTCTTTGTCACTTATTTTTTTTTTAAAAGCAAAACTAATGCCTGTTTTATAAACTTATTAATAGATATTTACCTGGCATTTATGATAAAGTGTAGAAATAAGGACATAGATAAGTCAAGGACATAAGAAATACTATTTTAATTATAAAGGAAAACCAAACCTGGAAGATTTCTCGGCATGCATATGTGCTTTGTGGACAAGTTGTACCATTAAGTTGAATTTTAATCTATGCTGATAGACTTTTGTGGGATGCATGCTACATTTTGTAGTGAAAAAACATATATTTTGCATCCAACTAAACGTAAGAAAGTATTTGAGTTGTTTCATACATTTTTACACTTTATAATATAATCCATGCTATATCCGAAATAAAGATATGTAGACACAGCTATGGATATAAGGATGGAGAAGGCAGTAATTCTAAACACCGCATGTTTCCCCTCCATCAATTAACCACATTTACGTCATAATTGTTCGAAGTTTTTAAAACTGTGCTAGACTAAATCTCAGTTTTTATTACAATTTATTCATTTGTTCTATAGTTATTTCTGTTAAGTTCTAGGTCGCTCCATTTTATTTCAAATTTTTAAATATTCTGCCTGGTTAAAAATGAAAGGGGATATGACTCTTAGCATGGATCAAAAAGATATAATATAAAATAAAATTTGAAAAACTGAAGTGGGAGAAAAGACCCATATAGAGATTTAGTTAATTTATATTTGCTTATTATGCCAAGATTTGCTTGCTTTTTAAATTTCTCAATTACTTGAAATTATATTTCAGGCCCTTTATTAAAGATTTATAGCAATGTATTTTATTTGACACTTCAATATTTAATATATTTTTAGCAATTTAAAAGTGATGATTTGCATAACCCATATTCTTCTTTATTGGAATTAAATAAAAGTAATTTCTCTTACATTACTTACATAATTGATTTAATTATAGTGTTAGGGTTTAAAGAATAACCTTTTCATGCTTCTAAGTTATATTTGTTACATGTGATATATTTTCCTGAGTGCTCTAAGCTGGATGTGATTTAGTTCTGATTTAGGCTATAATTATTAAGCTTGTACAGAATAACATTGTCAACAAGGCCTGCCATATTAAAAAAGAATAATTTCCCCAGTGGACATTATTTTTCAAATTTAATTTCCATATAATTATCCATGCCATAATGCTAAATGTTCAATAATAATTGCATTTAGCTTTTTGAGGAACTTCTATACAATTTTCTAATTTACAGTCCTACCAACAGTGTATAAAGTTTCCCTTTTCTCAACACCCTCATCAACACTCATCTTTCAACTTTTTAATAATAGCCATTCTGATAGATGTGAGGTGATATCTCATTCTGGTTTTAATTTTCATTTTCCTAGTGATTAGTGATTGTCTTAGTCTGTTTTGTGTTGCTATAACAGAATATCACAGACTGGGTAATTTACAATGAATAGAAGTTTATTAGCTTACAGTTACAGAGACTGAAAAGTCCAAAATCAATAGGCCAGCAACTGGTGAGGACCTTCTTGCTGCATCATCCCATGGTGGAAAGGCAAGAGAGGATGAGGGAGTGAGAGCACAAGAGGGGGCAAACTCATCCTTTTATAAGGAACCCACTCCCATGGTCATGATCCCACTCCCAAAATAATCCATTCATGAGGGCAGAGCCCTCCTAGCCTACTCGTCTCTTGAAGGTCTCCCTCATCATACTCTTACAATAGCAATTAAATTTCAAAATGAGCTTGGGAGGAGACAAACATTCAAATCATACCAGTAATGTTGAACACTTTTTGATATGTCTGTTGGTCATGTGTATGTCTTCTTTTGAGAAATACCTTTTCAGTTCCTTTGCCCATTTCTTAATCAGGTTATTTGGTTTCTTGCCACTGAGTTGAGTTACTTATATATTATAAATATTAACCACTTAACAGATGTAAGGCTTGTAAATATTTTTTACCAATCAATAGGTTCTCTCTTCACTCTAATTGTATCCTTTGATATGCAGATGCTTTTTAGTTTGATATAATCCCATTTGTCTATTTTTACTTTTGTTGCCTGAGCTTTTGGGGTCATACCCCAAAAATCATTGCCAAGACCAATGTTGTGTAGTTTGCCCCTGTGTGTGTTTTCAGAGTAGTTTTACATTTTCATGTCTTATATTTAAGTCTTTAATACATTCTGAGTTGATTCGTCTATAAGGGTTGAGATAAGGGTCCAATTTCATTCTTCTGCATGTTTTTCCAACACTGTTTATTGAAAAGACTGTTCTCTTCCCATTGTATTCTTGGCACTTTGTACTATAGTTTGAAATCAGGTAGTGTGATACCTCCAGCTTTGTTCTTTTTGCTCTAGATTGCCTTGACTTTTGGGGTTTTTTGTGGTTCCTTATAAATTTTAGGATTTATTTTCTCTTTGTGAAAAATAACATTGAAGTAACAAAAACTGTACTTTTTGAGTTTTCTCAGAAACTAAAAATAGAATTACGATATAATCTAGCAATCCCATTTCTGTGTATATATCAAAAGAATTTGAATTCAGTATGTTAAAGAACTGTCTGCACTCCCATGTTCACTTCAGCACTATTCACAATAGCAAAGTTATGAAGTCAACCTCAGTGTAATTTAGCAGATGAATGGATAATGAAAATGTGGTATATATAGACAATGGAATACCATTCATCCTTAAGAAAGAAGGAAAGTCTGTCATTTATTACAACATGGATGAATCTGGAGAACATTATGCTAAGTGAAATATGGCAAAGAAAGAAAAATACCACATGTTCTCACTTATATATGGAATCTGAAACAACTTAATTCATAGAAAAAGAGAGTAGAGTGGTGGTTACCAGAGGCTAGGGGATAGGGGAAATGGGGAGATGGTCAAAGAGTACAAAGTTTCAGTTAAACAGGAGGAATAAGTAATAAGTTTTTTGTGATCTATTACACAGCATGGTGAATATAGTTAATAATAGTGTATTGTATATTTCAACATTGCTAAGAGTAAATTTCAAATCTTCTCATCACAAAAAATGATACATATTTGAGGTGATAGATATGTTAATTAGCTTGATTTAATCATTGTATACATATGCCATATCATAATATCACTATGTACCACATAAATATATACAATAATAATTTGGGAAGAAGTTAATTCCAGCCCTCATGGATGACTTTGAGGGGCTCAAGACTTCAGTGGAAGAAGTCACTGAAGATGTAGTGAAAATAACAAGAGAACTAGAATTTCAAGTGGAGTCTATGCTGTAATGTTGCAATCTCATGATGAAACTTGAGCAGATAGGGAGTTAATTCTTATGAATGAGCAAAGAAAAAGTGGTTTCTTGAGATGGAATCTATTCTTAGTGAAGACAACACTTCATTAGGTGAGCATTGCTGTGAGCATTGTTAAAATGATAACAAAGAATTTAGAATATTACATAAACTTAGTAATCATGCCACTCTTCTACTACCTGTTCTAGATTCCTCTCATCCTTGGTCAGTACTTCTATAGATATAGATTTCTTGCCCTATGGGTAACAAAGACTTTAATCCTGATGCATCTGAGCCCCTGATTACCATGACCTTTTCAGACATAGCTTGCTGTAGTTGTTTGTCCACAGTTATAACTAGGAATGGAAACATCAAGAGCTCCTCAGTGAGTCCTTTGAATTCTAAGACATATTACTTGCTCTCATTTTGTATCAATATCTCTTTCTTATCATGCTAATTAAAGTTCACTGTGCCAGTATATTCACTATTTTCTTTGCCTTCTGATTTACTATCATCAGTATAACAAAATGACCAGGTAGCAGCCATAGTTTAGTAGACCCCTTACTCTATCCTCCCTTGAATACCCACCTCCCCCACATACCCTGTCTTATTCAGCTGAATTGAAAGTAGTGTATGGGAAGCACAAATCACCTAAGTGGGTTACTGGGAGAGGTAGTATAAGGGACCACCTCTAGTTTAACCTTTTTGTATTCTAGCTATTAGAAACACAGAGCCATGTATTCTAGCTATTATAGACACAGCACCACACAATAACCACTAGCATTTAAAGGATAATACCCCAGTACCATAGGGTTAAATTATCATTCACTTATGCCTTTTAGAGCAGGCCAGCAGATTCAGGGTAGCAATATATTGTAAAATGAGTGATATTTCACAGTTGTGTACTTTTTATCAACTTTCCTTTGCTGTAATATGAGTCCTTTAGTTCAAAGAGATGTTGTACACTCTCCCATGACGATAAATCTCCCATTTTCTAAGCCCTTGGATAGTATTTTTGGATGAGACACTTAGGCAGAAAAGTCAAAAGTCATATCTAAAATACTTATTGATCCCGCTAATGACAAATTACTGCCTTTCCCAGGAAGGAAAAAGTCAGATATTAACAACGTGCAACCAAATGGTTGCTTGGTTTCCTCAAGGGGTTGTATCATATCAAATGGTCACTACTGGTCTCTGATTATGAGAAATCAGTCCTTTAACAGAGGCAGTAACTAGATGAGCTTTATACGAGAGAGCCCATGCACAGCCTATATCTATGCCACAACAATTATTCATTTCATGGGTCATTGCACAATAAGTGTAGCTGCCAAGAAAAACAAAACAACTTGTTCTACTTGACAGTAATATTTGCTTGTTCAGTGCCTCTGCTATAGAGGACATTTATATAAGACACAAAGATCTGCACACTTCGTGCCTACTTCTATAATTCTTTCCACTATTTCTTCTCTAGACACTGTTATCCTCAGTCTTCCAATACTCCTCTTTCCAAAGCCCCTTACCAAACAATCAATTCATCTGCCCACTGCCCAGTAGGCCACATATATCCTTTGCTTGGGCCAATTCTCCCCCTGCATAGCTGATGGCCAGACGCACTGCTCAAAGCTCTGCCCACTGGGAGAATTTGCCCATACTGTTTGTTGTCTTTCAGAGCTATCGCTGAGTGAGGAACTAGTATAGCATTTTCAGCTCCCAGCAACTTATTGCAAGGGCCTATCAATGAACCAAGCCCAGATTTTTCTCCTGAAGATCATATGAGAACTCCTATGAAGCCATCAGTATGAGCTGAGAAAGAGGTATCAGTGTAAAATGGAAGTTTAGTCTGCCTGTTCCTGAAACTTAACTTATATTTATTTTCTCAGTATATTCAGTATATTAGACTTTATCCCAAATGTAACATCTCTTTATGATGGATTCTGTTCTGTTTGGCATCCCCGATCACCTGATAAATAAGTCAGAGAATAGTCCCAAATTGGTTATGAACTAACTGCCTTTAACTGAAGAAGATATGTTAAGTACTGTATTTTTTCTTAGTGTTGGATGTGTAAAGTAAAATAATTTGTTCTTTACCTCATAGGGTATAGTATAGCATGACTCAGATAACTGGATGCCTACAAACTTCACCAATGTGGTGTACCCCTAAATCATTATAGGATTTATGTCCCACCATCTGTTAGACATATGTCATAGTGTAGCTGTCCTTAGCAGTAGCTGTTGCTCAAGTTTGAGTAGCATGCCATCATCAATGTAGTAAACCACTGTGACATACTATAGAATATTCAAATGATCAAGGTCCCTTCAGATTATATTGTGTCATAGAGGAAGAAATTAGCAGTCTTGGGGCATAATCATGAACACACACTGTTATCCAACCATGTGAATCTGAACTGCTTCTGATCCTCCTTTCTGATGGGTATGGAAAAGAAAAACTTACCAATTCAATAGTTGTATATTTGTATCAGAGGTTTGTTAATCTGCTCTAGAACAGATAACACATTTAGCACAGCAACTGCAAATGGAGCTATTATTTAATTAAATTTGTAATATTTAGTTGCCACGTGGCACGCTGTAGCCTATTTTTGCAGGGCCAGAATGGTGAATTAACTGGGGATATGATGGAGATAACCATCCTGTACCTTTAAGTCTTTGATAGTTGCACTTATCGCTACCATTTCCTCTAGGCTGCCACACTGCATTTGATTTACTCTCCTGGCCAGAGGGCAGGAAGCAGTTTTAAGGACTTATATTTGGTTCTTCCTACCAAAAGGCTTCTTATTGTAAAGATCAGGGAACAAATTCAGAGGTTCTGTCAATTGCTAAGTATATCTATCCAGACTCTGTATTCAAGGATGAGGGAAATGATCACGGGATGAGTCCATGGACACATTAGATGCACTGTGAAACAGACTTGGGCTAAGACTCCATTTATTATGTGGCATCTGTATACCTTATAACAGGCCACGATAGCATGTAGGGTCCCCTTCTATCCAACATACTTTGAAATATGTATTTTTTCCCAGTATTCAGAGACCTGGGTATTTGGGGGGAAATATTAGGGAATTGCTACTCTATATGCTTGTAAAGCACTGCAGGATCCTTCTGCGATGGGACTTCGCTTTCCTAATTGAAAAGGTTTGGGTCTAAAACTGGTTCTGCTTGGGACACTGGCTGAGAGATTATAAATTTCCATCATAGCAGCAAATGTCAGCCTTTTCTGCCCATCTTCATCCTTTTTTGAATACGTGTGTGTGTGTGTGTGTGTATTCAACCTTATATTTCATTCATTATAATTCAGCCTTTAAATTCTAAAATCCTTAAAACCTATGTGTGTGTGTGTGTGTATTCAACCTTATATTTCACTCATTATAATTCAGCCTTTAAATTCTAAAATCCTTAAAATCTATTATCAGGGATATTCTCTCAGTTTTTGCTGGTGCATAATATCAAGATCCTACAGCTTGCTTGGCAAATAATAGAAGGGACAGTTTCTCCAGCCAGGTCTTGCTGAGGCTTAACCTTAGATTTTGGTCTGGAAATAATGAGGAAAAGTGGGGGAAGATCACCTTGTGAGCCATTTACCTCAGGTGACATCTTTGCATACTCTCCAGGGAAATAAAGGCTGCTCTCCTCTAACAACAGGAATGAGATACTTCTGTCAGGGTTCCAGGAAATCGGAGGGCTCAGTGTCACCAAGTGCGTCTATCCAGATGTCCCCATGCCACATTTTATGGTCATGATTCTTTCTTCTGAGGAACTTACTTTAACAAAAAGGACTTACTGGTTCTGTGTTTTAGCCTTTCTCACAATTAAGGAACATATTCCTCCAGCTATAGGAGATGGATGTTTATTATAAATGCTGCCGCAAAGACTTTCTGGCCTCACACCTTGCCCTAAGTTGAGAGTGGGCTCAAGTGACACTGTCATTGTCTTGCTTTAAGCACTGCAATGGCACTTAACAGTAACCATCCAACTTTGTAGGCACTATAATTACCAGTGCCCCCATTGGTAATTATGCTATGCATATACTTATGCACACACTATGCATAAGTATCTCCTTCCATCTGTATTTTATCCCAAGTCTTTACAGGTGAGATAACAATTGTGGTGATGTAGCACACCAGGAATTATCACTGCTGCAGTTACAAGGAGCAATAAAATTCTTGTTGCCATATGGCTGGCAAGTTATCCAATTCTACCAGCCCATCCTGAGTATCTGCTTTTTAATATAAGAAAATACTGTCTTTGTATATGATCCCCCAGGGCAGGCTAGCTTGTCTCAGAAAACATGGTAAGGAAGGGGGATAGTGATACAGGAAAGAATGTGTTATCAAGCAAGTTACCACTGGGCGACTGGAGCTTACTAGGAAACTAGGAAACAGTATAGATCATACACCATGCAGTTGTACCATGCAAGGCAGGAGCTGGGGTATTCATATATCAACCATTACTGTTGTCAATTGTTGGTTGAGGCTGCTTCCAGAATAAGCATGATGTTTACACAGAATAGGCTCTGAGCATTCAGGGAAGGTCCTCAGGTAAAGAGATTTAGGTGCTAGATTTTGGAAGTAAGGGAAACATGGGCTAAAATGGTAAAGGCTGAATAGATATAGGCAATGCACTGATAGCATCTTTTGTAAATGACTGGCCTAACAGCACAGGGTCCTATACATGGTAGAATGGAAACAAGAGCATAGGCGTTCTGACTCATTTTGGAGATCCTACATTGGACTACTATTTTCCATCTGTGCTCAAGAATATTGTCTAGTTTTTACTTAAGAGTAGCATATATAAAAATGAGTTCCTATCCAATTTAATGAAAAAAACCCATTTGTTGCTAGCCCAATGATAAAGATAAAATAAATAAATAAATAAATAAATAAGCACTTATCTTTTTGAACTGCTGTTGAACTCAGCTAACTGAAACCTCTGAAAGCGAAACCTTGGATAAGAAGGGGACTACTGAACAACAAATAAATATGTGACAGATAATATAAATTAGAGAGCAATTCATCTATGCTCATTAATGAGAATTTTTCAAAATAACCTCAATATTTAGAAAGTGTGTTTTTTATTTAATTTTAGCTCTTATGGAATAGAACACTAATGTTTCTATGGAATGGCTATGCTTTTAATAATAATGGCTTTAATGACTCATATATGAATAGAATTGTATGATTCACAAAGTACTTTCATATACATAATCTCCATTGAGCATTTCCACACCCTTGTGAGGCAGTGTGCTAGGCACACATTGACAAAGTTGCTCGCCGATTCCATTTTAAGGGAGAGTCTAAAGTCTTATCTCCAGAATCCCTACAGGCAGATGTGTTTAATACCACATTACCCTGTACCTTTTGGCACCAACTAATTGGGCAGAAGGTGAGCACTGATTCAAGAGTGGGCAATTTATAGAGTACCAAGCACTGTATGAGGTAGCCTGGCACAAAAAGTTAACCTGTGACCAATAGATTCTCCCTCTTAAAAAAATGTGAATTGGGAAATAGCAAGAACCCAGCAGTTAATAGTTTCTAACCCAGAAAGGGTGTTTAGAAAGAAGAGCCATGAGGTATTATACAATGCAGATCATAAGGAATCATGGTGGATCAAAGTTAGGAGGGAGCAGAAGGAAGTAGAAACACCATGAAAGAGACACCTTTGGCCCATGAGAGAGAGCAGGATATGAGTGGTGCCTAGAGTTGCCCCAGTTTTCTTTGGGTACCTTCAGGTAACTTGGTTAAGTCATTGTTTATTGCAACCAAAAGAGACCAATCAAAATAATAGGTAGTCTTATCTCCACTTTATAAATACAGAAGTTCAAAAGAATCAAAGTCATATATCTATTAATACAATCACAATGGCCATAAAGGGTTTTAGTTGGTAGTGAAATGTAAACCTTTTAAAGCCGAATAGAATGTTTTCTTCACCATTATTTTCTTAAATCTACAAGGTTGCCAGAATCATTAGGAAAGTTTTCAAAATGCAGATTTCCAGAGCCTGACTGGGACCTACTGAATCATAATCTCCAGGGATAAGACTATTGCTTAGTTTAAGAATTTTAAATAAATTTCCCATTGTTATTCTGCTGGTCATCCGTACTGAGGACAAAAATGTGTACTTTTAAAGGAACTTAAAACTTTCCAAATTTGTCTCTTTATAAAATCAGCTAAAGACCTATTTCTGAATGAAATATATATAATATATAAAGGGTGAAAGAAAATGTTCGACTTAATGTTATTAAACAAGTACTATGAAAATGCGGAATCCTGGATGGTGCTAACTAATGACTCCTTATGAGGAAAAGAAATTGAAATTTTGTGGACCAATTTATCCAATTCTATGGTATACTTTTAAGATATCAGCTAACTAATGGAAATGTTCTAAAGTTTGAAAAAGGGTATGTGTTTACACTAACTAGCCTATGTATTTGTTGAAATTCATTGAGCTGTACACTTCAGATCTATACATCTCATGGTAAGTAAATTATACCTCAAAAAATACATAAAGGAGTTACATGTATGTGTATGATGTACTGAACTGAAAACCTGGCATTGAGACATTTACAATTTTTTTAAAGTTTTTGAAATAGTATATAGAATGTGATCTAAGTTTTATAATCAAAAGTTGTGCTATATATATGTATATTTGTATGTATGCATATTACTGTAACCATTGGAAAAATTTAGGAATGCCAAACATCAATCTTTTAATTTGAAAGGAGAGAGAGAGTTTTGCCTCTTTATGTTCTCCTAAAAGATGTAGCAATAGCATGTGTGGTTTCTACTTTCTTGTTTGTGTTTTCTGTATTATGAAATATAAAAAATAAAAATACTACATTTTATGCTATTATTCAGCAATACATAATTGTTGATGAGAATAGACTCTGAATATACTATGAGAATATACTTTGAATCTTGAATAGTCTCACTATTGTGGAATATGTATTTTAAAAAGAAATCATTAATAAATCCTGTGGCACAGATAACCTCAGCAGAAATTAGGGCTAAAAATACTAACTAAAAATGAATAAAAATATGAAAAAACTCATGAAAAAAAGAAAAACTAGTAAAATAATTTTTTGTTTGTAAATGTCATTAAAATGATCAGATATGTAGACACTAGGGTCTCAGATGTTTAATTGTTGAAAATTAGGCATAAAATATAGTTTAAGGCCAAGAATGGAAAAACAAATACCACAGTACTCACCATTAAATTGGTACTAATTTATCAAAACTAATGTGCGCATATGGGAATTAGCATTCACAGGGTGTTGAGCAGGTAGGGAGGGGGGAGGAAGGGATGGATAAATCCACACCTAATGGATGCGGTGCATGCTATCTGGGGGATGGGCACACTTGTTGGGGAGGGTGCAAAGGCAATTTATGAAACCAAAGCTTTGGACCCCTGTAATACTTTGAAATAAAATAATAATAAACATATAGTTTAACACAACCAAAAAAAAAACCTCTTCAAGGCCTGGCGTGGTGGCTCACGCCTGTAATCCTAACACTCTGGGAGGCCGAGGTGGGAGGATCACTCGAGGTCAGGAGTTCGAGACCAGCCTGAGCAGGAGTGAGACCTTGTCTCTACTAAAAATAGAAAGAAATTAGCTGGACAACTAAAAATACATAGAAAATATTAGCTGGGCATGGTGGTGCATGCCTGTAGTCCCAGCTACTCGGAAGGCTGAGGCAGGAGGATTGCTTGAGCCCAGGAGTTTGAGGTTGCTGTGAGCTAGGCTGACGCCACAGCACTCACTCTAGCCTGGGCAATAAAGCAAGACTCTGTCTCAAAAAAAAGAAAAAAAAAGACTCTTCAAAATATCTGCAATATGATATGCAGCCTTATTTGATGATGGAATTATTAGAGAGAGAACTTCTGATCTTTCAGAAGTTCATAAAGATAACACTTGTGAAACCATTTATACATACAAAGTATATCCAATAATTTGAGTATTTCAAAAAAAGAATACCTCTTACCTTCATCATACAGATATGTATTTCCAAATTAGTGATACATTATTATAGATCATATTGTACTATTAATCTTTTAAAAATCAAGAAGTATGTCATTTTTGAAACTATAAGTAACAGTCATGCTTCCTGAGCATCCACTTCACCCTGCAATGATTTAAACAATATGTGGGGAAGGGGGAACACAACAAATATATTTGTATTTAATACTTCAAATTGAACACAAAAAGGTAATCAAAAGAGATTTTAACAAAAATCTTACAAATGTCAGAATTTAAATCCTTATAATTGGCAAATAATATTTTTTCCCCAAAATTCAGCATTGCCCTTTCTGCAGCAGCCCTCAGCACTGTCTTTTTTGTAAAGGATTTTGTCATTCTTCTGTGCTTGTACTATTGCAACCCCTTTCCTACTTGTTTCCTGGTCACCATTTTCTATCCTTTCCAATTTATGCTCTAAACTGTTACCAGATTATATTCCACATTAAACACATTCTATTTAGTCTCTTAGGTTCCCAGAGGGAATTTGTATATTTTTCTGCTGAAAACTTAAGTTGGCTAGCCACAAAGATGAATAGCAACAATCCAAGGCTTCAAGCAGTTCACAATCCAGAGGCAGTAGAGTCATGTAAACAATCATTCCAGCACGGCAAATACAAAAACAGAGATATGCAGTACGTGCAATACTGTCATCAGAAGGGATTAACTCTACATCAGTAGGTCAAGAGGAATCTCACCAAGGAGAAAACATTTGATCTAATTCTTGAAGACTGATGTGCAGTTTGCCAGAGTCTTCCAGGTGTGAGTATGCTGAGGCATTTGCTTTGGGAATCTCTGAAAGCAGTAGGGAGGCTGCAGAGTTTTACCTTGGTTGAATGTGTGGTTTATTAAGATCACCGCAGTGGTAGTGTAAATGAAGTATTGCTAAGGCAGGGCAGGAGCGTGGGAGGGCAGCCAGTTAGTAGACTGAATTACAGTCCAAGCAAGAGATCAGAGCTAAAGTCTAGCTATAGAAAGAAGAGGAAAGGTTAAATAAATGAAATATGATGGAGAATCAGTGACATTTAATGACTAACTGAGTATGATGGGTTAGTGCAAGTGTAAAGTCTGAGATAAGACTAATTATCACATTTCTAACTTGCAGGACTGGGCAAGTGGTGGTGCCATTATATAAAAATGTGGAAGGAAAAGAGCAGGTTTTGGGGAAAGTTAATGAGCTCCATCTGGGGTTATGGAGCGTGAAGTTACTGAAGTTCTAAATAGAGAACTCAAGTAGGAAGTGCTGATAGGTGGCAGTGGATTGGGGGTGCATGGCGCATGTAGACTAAAATGAGCAGAAAAGCAAGGATAGAACCCTGGGCAAAACTAACATCTAAGCAACAAAACGAGAAAGGAAACAGTGAAAGGCTCTAAGAAGTAGGGATCAGACTGGAGCAAAATAAGTCAGTGAGTGTCATTGAAGCCATGGAATACAGTCTAAAAGGGGAGAACATGGAGAGTCCCCTCCAGGCAAGCAAAGTGGGGGGCTGGACTTTTCATTCTCTATGTCTAGGGTAGGGACTCATCTGTTATAGTTTTTCCATGTTTTGAGATTAGCCAAGATTACCATAAACCCTACCCTTGTTTCTTTCCTTTTATGCCTACGTAGTGTTGTTAGACAATAATCTGAAGGTCAGCCAATCAATAAACACTTGAATTCTTTTAGTGTTTCTACCAAGAAATTTGGAGATTATTAAACATTTATTTTATTTTATTTTGAAAAAATATAAAAGCTAATTTCCTTTCTCAAGTTTTGTCATTAATAAATTTTGATAATTTCTGAACTTTAATGGATAAAAAACGCTAATTTTTCTTCAGAGCTAATATACTGATGGTCTTAATTACTAAACATATTGCTTTAGAGTGTGAGACTTTCTTTTTAATTTGTTATTTAACTACACATGAGAGTTATTTAATTTTTATATCTTGTGTGTTGCTTATGGCATGCAATTTTTTTAGCAAAATAAAACAATTTTTTCCTTTATCAGGATAATTAAATATAAATTTTAACAAAGTTATCTGGAAATCTAATAAGGTTTATGTCAATATGGGATATTTTTTGGTCCATACGTAGTTGAATCTGTCTCAAGATAAGATCATATTTCTAGTTATTTTTTTAATATATCTTATAATTTTTGAAAATAATCACTTATTTTATTTACATTGATTTTAAACATCAAAAAATTAATTTATAGATTATGAATAATAGAATTAAAAAGAGAATATGAGAATTTTATAATCTCATATTTTATAATAAGTATATACACTTGCCATTAGTAAACAAAAAGCAATAATAAGTTTCACATCTGGAGATTCAGTAAAGGTATTGAACAAACTGCTATGTTTGAAAAAAATAATTGTAGAAAATGTCCTTACTGTTATATGTTAAAATGGCCCCTCTTGAAACCTGCTTTTATTTGAAACCAGAAAGAAAACTAAACAAAGAAGAGTTTGTGATTAAAGAGGAGATATAATATTAAAACACCGGGAGTGATGTCTATCCCTAGTTTAAATATTTACACACATGTTATTTAGCTTGTTCTAGCTGTTAGATTATTACTACTTTTCTGTCTCTGTGTCCTTATATGTGAAGCTGGCTCTATCCCCCAAGTGATCTGAGAAGTTCTAAAAAATACCTGCCCAAAATATCTTCCTTCTTGGTCTGCTATATTCCCTGAAATCCCAGTCATACAGAAGGTATGTTTTTAAACAAAGTTTTATTTAGGAAAGGGAAAGAAGTATTTCAGTCTTTAACCTCCATTAAGATAGCTACTAGGATTTATTTATGAAATTTTCTAATATCTAAGTACACAGAAAGAGAGCACTGAGAATAATGGTAATAGAATAATTAAATATCATTGTTGTACTAGGGATGGGAGGGGATGCTACCTTTGGGAATTTCCTAGATTCTAAAGGTCCCAGGAATCCTAAGGAATTATGAACAAGGAGAAGTGCAAGGTGAGGAAGTACAGTTTAGCAAAAAGGACAGGAATCCAGGAGCAGGGGGCTGGAGATCTAGTCCCAAGTGTCTCTAGTAGCAAATCTCTCTGAACTGATTTGATTCATTATCAAAAGAAAGATCCTAAACCAGATTACTATAAAAATCCTTAAAAATCTGAAATTCTGAAACCTGTTGATTTCATAACTTCTAATGTAACATCAGTTCTAATATTTTACTGTATTTAAGCAGGAATGGGGTTGGGGGAAGTGACAAAGTAACAAAGTCAGAGAAGGAAGCAAGTGTGGTGGTCCACAGAAATGCCCAAAGCAAGTTTAGCAGCTCCTTAAGGATAACAGGTCTAGCACTGGTACTACATCGGTGCTCTGTTTAAGTGTTCAAGTTTCCTGCAAGCTAGTTGTACTTACCTTCTCTGGCATCACACATGCAGAAACTAACACCATAGGTAGCGCTTGGGGCATGTATTAAATTGCTGGCCATGAAAGCAATTCGGGGTAGATTTGTCAGAATCTACTGTGCCTTACATCATGCAGGAGGACTGGTTGATCATTCTAGACCAAATGTAAAAGGATGCCTTACTAAAATAATGGTATTCAAACATGAGATAGAATGGCTGTTAATAGACAAAGCATGTTGCCTGCAGTTTCTCAGTAGTCAGGATATAGCAATTACATTGTGATTTTCAAATTGCATTTGTATTGTGTATAGTGTTTACCCCTGATAGCTTGATAGCTTTCTGATTTCAGGAAAGTGACTTGACCTCTTTAGGCCTCAGTTGCCAAAGCTCACATAGTTCTTGTAAAGTAAGCATGTATATGGCACATCAGAAGTTCCCAGCAATTGTTAACTGCTACGATTTTATTACTACAAATAGTCTATTGGGAGGCAACAAAATAAAAACTTTCATTTCATATTTGCAGACATCAAACTAAAATTATACTATTAAAATGCTTATTTGGCTGGGTGCAGTGGCTCACGCCTGTAATCCTAGCACTTTGGGAGGCCGTCGCGGGAGAATCGCTTGAGGCCAGGAATTCAAGACCAGCCTGAGCAAAAGTGAGAAGTTGTCTGTACAAAAAAATAGAAAAATTAGCCAGATGTGGTGTTGCACATCTGAGTCCCAGCTACTTGGGAGGCTGATGCAGGAGGATCCCTTGAGCCCAGAGTTTGAGGTTGCTGTGAGCTATGATGACACCACTGCACTCTAGCCCGGGCAACAGAGTGTGACCCTGTCTTGGCAAACAAACAAATTAAAAAAAAAAAAAAAACCACAATTATTAAATAATAAGAAATGTTTTTCATTGTTTTAAATACCAAGAATTTGGCTTTCCTTATACTATGTTTTTAATTTTTTTATTTTAAATATCATGTATTAAATTTGTTCTACCTTTGAAGTAAGATTCTTCAACATAAACAAGAATAATTCAGTTCATTAAATTAAAGAAGATATTTTGCTTCTGGCTGAGAAATTAAGTGATTTCACTACATGTAAAAATAAAATTGGGGTGGGGGGGAACAAGTTCCTAAGTGGAGAAAAACATATTGTGTTTTCTACCCTCAGATATTCCATTCAGATTTTTTGGCTCAGTGGAAAGAGAAGAAGTTATAATTAAATTGGTCAGTTAAACAATTCTTTAGGCATAATTTGACCAGTTTGTTTCTTAGTAAATCTGGCTTGCAGCCATAATGTGGCTCTTTAATGTTAATCTAAGAAACAAACTTATTTTGTCTTTTTCAGCTCTGTAGAGATGGTTGGAGGGATGAAAGTGTGCCTAGTGCACAGAAAGTTCAACAAACTTCATTAATGAGTCAGACTTTACTGAACACCAACCATGTGTCCAACAGTACTAGTATTCTAGGTAAGAGAGGTCAGCAGAGAACAAAACACTCAAGGATCTCTCTCTGCTTGTGGAAGAATTAATAGATAGGTGAACAGACTGCATAGAAAGACAGATGACAGATAGACAAATAATAAATAGAAAGAAAAATATCAAATTGTCACAAGTACTATGCAAAACATTAGAATAGATTTATGTGGTAGAAACTGAGTGATTATTTTAGATTGGGTTGTCAGGGAGGGCTTTTCTGAAGAGGTGTCATTTAAAATGAAGTCTTAGTACAAGGAAGATACCAGCCATGTGAAGATTATGGAAGAGTATCCTAAGAGGAGAGAAAGACTGGTACAAAGACCCTAGGGGAGAACTGTCTTTCAGGTGGTCAAGGAACAGAAAGAAAATCAATATGAGTAAACCACAGTGCACGATGAGATTGGAATGAGCCAAGTTCAGAAAGCTAAAGCAGGGTAAGGTTATGAAGTCAAGGTAAGGAGTTGAGGTTTTAGTCAATGTGCTACTGGAAGACATTGGAAAATTTAAACATAAGAGTGAGATAATCCAATTTACATTTAACAAAAAACCTCTGGCTCCTTACAGAAATTGGACTGTAGGAGGACTAGACCAGAAGGATGGAGTCCAGTGAGGGAGCTGGGGCAGTGTAAGGCTAGTTGCTTATCACATCTATTACCTCTCTTTCTTTAACACCCAGCTGGATTGTCTTTGCCAGCCTCCGTTAAAGTTAGATGTGACCATATGACCGATGCCTGCTCAATGTAGTATGAGTGAAAGCTATGGGCACCACTTCCAACTCTCAACCATAAAGCTTTCCACATGCAATCACCCATGTTCTTTCCGACTCCACTGGCTTAATGTGAGTGAGTTCTGTGCCCATGGAAGCCATGTATTGAAAATCATGGCACCTTAGGGTGGAAGGAGCTTAGGTCCTGAATTATTCACTAATCAGGAACTCACAACTGGGACTTCTTATGAGTGAGAAATAAACTGATTGTATTAAATACTGAATTTGGGGTTTTATCTAGTGGTTAATATTACCTTAACTAAAATAGGGATTGGTGCAGTAGAGTAAGTACAGGTGGTAGTGGTAAGGATAGAAAAAAGGTGATAGATGAAATATATAGGAGATAAAATTGAAAAGATTTGATTGCAAATTGGACAAAAGGGGTAATGAAGAAGTCAGAGAGGACCCCTAAGTTGCTCATTTGTGAGCTTATAAAACAAGTTGTCATTTATAATATTAAATATTAATATCATAGGAGGAGGAAATATGACCTCATTATGACACTTGTTTATTTTCAGGTCTCTAAGTGCCCTCCTAGTTTACTAGTAGCGTGTTTGATTTGAGTCTATGCCATTGTGCTAAGCACTTCACATACATTACTTCATTTAATTTTCTCAACAACTCAAGTAAAGCAGACTGTTATTTTTCCAACTTTACAGATGAAAACACTAAGACTTACGTAGGATAAATGACTTGCCCATGTTAAAGTCCTAGGATAAGTAATGGAGCTGAGCCTGTAACCTTCCAGTAGTTTATAACAGTAAACATTTTATTTCTTGCCCATTGGTCTGTAGGTCTGCTGTTTCTCTGCTGAACTCAGCTGAAATCAGCTGACCTGGCTCCAGGCTGCAGGTTATTCAGTTCTGCTCCACATGTCTCCTCAATGTCCTCATTCAGCTACTACGTGGGGCATGTTCTTTTTATGTTGGGTCAAAGGAACCCAAGAGGCCAAGCAAAACTGCATAAATACATTTAAGATCACTGCTGGTTTCAAGACAGTAATTTTCCCCATTGGCCAAAGCAAGTCATATGGTCAAGGTCAACGTCCATGTGGGAAATGGTTAGGAGGGAAGGGTTACACTCAACTCACTCGATTGCACAGCAAGGACACTTAGCAGAGGGAAGGAGGGAAAATTGAGAAAAAAACGCTTTACCCCGACAAGCAAAAGTAAGATGATGCCAGAGAAAACAAGAGAGGAGAAAATTCTGAAGAGTGTTCGGAAGTGAAACACTCTGCAGAGCTTTGAGAAACATAAAGACCAAGGAGTATCCTTAGATGTAGCCATGAAGAAGTCATGAAGGCAGAAGCAAGAGCAGTTGCAGTACCCTGGGAAGGGAATCGGAGGTAAGAACAGGAGTATTTGGGAGGAAATTGGCTATGGAAAGAAGATAGAAGAGTACAAGAATGGTAGCTAGAGGAGAGTTAGGGCAGCTTGGTAACTAGTGCAGTAGTTAAACTGCATGGCTACCTATCTAAGAAAATATTAACTAATTGTGTGAGCTTGGACAAGTTACTTAGCATCATGGTGTCTCCAATTCCTCATCATAAATTTAAGATAAATGTAAATTACTTCATATGATCAATGTAATATTAAAAGAGTTATATGTAAAGTGCTTAATAAATGTTAGCTATTATTATTTCATTTCCATGATGGGAAAATATTCAATATGCTTATATGTTGATGACAGGCTTGTACAAAGGAAAGATTAAAAATTTAGGAAAGAGGGGATTTTATGTTAAAAAATTATTTTTTAACATAATTAAAAAATTATTTTTTAACATAGTTAAAAATTATTTTTTAACATAGTTAAAAAATTATTTTTTAACATAGTTAAAAATTATTTTTAACATAGTTAAAAAATTATCTTTTAACATAGTTAAAAAATTATCACCTACCTATATTTTCTATTAACTTAAGTAGATGGGAGAAATCTTATTTTTATTCTGAATCATTTTAACCAACATGTCCCATTTAAACAAGATCAATTTGTTGCATATCTGATATTTAATAACATTATAATATATTTCAGTTTATATTCATTTCCCTCCAAAATATATTTTATGTGCATTGTAGCAAAGGTAGTGAAAATAGCAAATTAGACAAGTTTTTCTAAATTTGTGAGTTTGCTCAATTTGATTTTATGTTTGCTCAATTTGTATTTTAATTATCAGTAATCTAATTAAACTCTTGGTGATGCATCGGTCAGTAAAATACTCTAATGCAGCTATTTATTTATTGATATAAACATTTTGCATTTAAGATTCTCTCTAAGAATTAAGCGAAATCAATCCATCAAAAACTGCTTTCATCACAACCATTTCCTGAAATCTTTCATGTTCTCTAAGGCCTAGACTCCCCAAGCTAGAATTAATTAATTAATTTATTTATTTTCAAAAAATTAAGGGGTACAAGTGTCCTTGTTGCAAGGATGAATTGTATAATGCTAAGTCAAGGTTTTTAGTGTGCCCATCGCCAGAATAGTGTACATTGTACCCAATGGGTAAATTTTTATCCCTTACTCCTTCCTCCCCTGTACTAGTTTCCAGTGTCCATTATACCACTTTATGACTGTTTGTACCCATGATTTAGCTTCCACTTATTAGTAAGGACATGTGGTGTTTGCTTTTCCATTCCAGATACTTCCCTTAGGATAATAATCTCTGGTCCTATCCAAGTTGCTGCAAAAGGAATTATTTCATTCCTTTTTATGAATAAATAGTACTCCATGGTATATATCAACCACATTTTCTTCATCCACTCAGGAATTAGTGGGCACTTAGGTTGATTCCTTATCTTTTCGATTGTGAATTGTGCTGTGATAAACATTCGGGTGCAAGTGTCTTTTTGTTATAATGACTTCTTTTCTTTTGGTTGGATAGCCAGTAGTGGGATTGCTCGGTCTAATAGTAGACCCTGCTTTCTGTTCTTTCTCC
The DNA here is from genome assembly GCF_020740605.2 of Lemur catta. Taxonomy (NCBI): domain Eukaryota; kingdom Metazoa; phylum Chordata; class Mammalia; order Primates; family Lemuridae; genus Lemur; species Lemur catta. The sequence continues at coordinate 45,524,359 of NC_059135.1, forward strand.
ATACTGTTTTCTGTAGAGGTTGTACTAATTTGCAGTCCCACCAACAGTGTGTAAGTTTCCTTTTTCACCACATCCACACCAACATCTATTGTTTTTTGATTTTTTAATAATGGTGATTCTATAATAGAGTTAAAGTGGTATCTCATTGTGATGTTAATTTGCATTTTCCTGATGATTAGTGATGTTGAACATTTTTTCATAAGTCAAACTAGAATTTAACATTGTAGACAGTGGGGCCTCAACCTTTCTTGTCAGTATTATATTCCTTTGTTCTTTCATATAAACGATTTCCTTACCTTGCTGCCTCTTGTCCTCCCAAATTCATTCCTGCAATATGCCAGGTATGGGCTATCAGGTCACAAGCTGCTTGAAAGCTGGGAGTTAATTCAGTTGCACCCAGGACCAAAAGAGGGTATGTATGTACTTGACTGTGGTAACTTTTATTATTAAAGAACCACCTCCTTGAACTTCTACTGCCCCAGTAATCCTAAGTGGCAATAGGTATCAGGTGTCATTGAAGTTTTGCGCCATCCTTAGAACAAGATGTTAAAATGGGTTTGATAATATATAATCTTTTAAGAGCCATCATGCTTTTCACAAGCGTAGGTGTGTTGCCATGGAGTCCTAGCTAACCACTAATTTCATCAAAAGCATTCTCTATCTGTACTCTCACTTTATAATCTTCATATTTTTGTCAAAAAATGTCAAGTTATAGTGATAGTCCTTGTGTCTTTTGTTTTGGGGTCAAGAACCCAGTTCTTAAGCATGATTTATTTTCTTCTGGATGACTGTATCTTTTATTTCCTTCCAGAAAAAACTTCAGGTTTGTGTCTTTCTTTGTTAAAGTAATGATTTTACTCCTTATTTTTTTTTCTTAGCTCATAGTTGAAAAGATTAAAAAAACACATAACAGTTTTATAATTGAATAATACCAAAAGCCCAAGCAGAGCCCAATATTGTTTTACCATTTTTTCAAATCTAAGAGTTTGTTTTGTATAGCATTGAATGAAGGCTGCCACAGAGTTATAAAGCACATGTGTGTGGGTATGTGTAAAACTCAGGTACCCATCACACCAAAACCATGTTCTCATATTGTCAAGACTGCTCATATCCCTCAAAGGGATAACAGTTTAAACAGTTTGTTGTGTTATGCTTGGGAAGATTTGATAGTCGAAAAATTCTATCAGAATCACTTACAGGTGTCCATTTACTGCTAAGTGTAAGACTTACCTGGCTGTACTTAAGTGGACACTCAACAGATGTCCAGTGATTTTACTTTGCTATTAAAATATATTTCCTAATCCTTAGTAATAATTACATTGAGCCAACAGTTTAAATTTTAAGGATTTGGGAAGAAAACATTTCTCTCCTCTTGCTTATTGACACAGATCAATATTTAAGATATTTACAAAATATAATCTTAGTCTTGTTTCCAGCTTAATACAGATAAAAACTGCATAGATTTTTGAGAAATCTACTTGTTTTAGATACACTGCTTCCATAATTCAATTGTATGGATGCATACCGGTTAGTTAAAACTTTAAGCCTCAGTGTAGGACTGGGCATGGTGGCTCATGCCTGTAATCCTAGCACTCTGGGAGACTGAAGCAGAAGGAGTTGCTTGAGCTCAAGAATTCGAGACCAACCTGAGCAAGAGTGAGACCCTGTCTCTTAAAAAAATGAAAAAACAAAAATAAAGCCTCAGTGCTCACATTTTAAAATTGAGACTGTTTCACTAGGGTTTTTGTGAGGATTAAATAAGTTTTAATAGTTTATTGAATTAGCTGGACTACCAATGAAAATTTAGGACTAACAGATTTATTATGTCATAAGACATACATGTAGACTATATGTTCATATATTGGGTCAATGGACATGCTTGAGGCTCTGACTCAGGTGGGGCAAAGGCAATATATGTAACCTAAACATTTGTACCCCCATAATATGCTGAAATAAAAATAATTAATTAATTAATCAATTAATAAAAAAACCAGGGACACCTGTGAACCTAATTAGTTCAAAGGGGCAAAAGGGGTGAATTTCATTCACACAAAAAGTTTGTCTTAGGGAAGATAACTGATAGGTAAAATCAGGATAGGGGATCAGAGGAAAGGTTACCAAACTGAAAAAACACATGTGCACAAGGACGCTGCAGTGATTTCCCGTGACAGTGACCATCTCCTCTTGCAGCAGAGAGATAGCCAAGACCTACCTGAGCATGTGTACTGGAGGAAGCTTTGCATAACAGGGAATAATTAGAGAAAAGAGCTCAAGAGCAAGGAAGTAGTGAGAACAAGTGATGAGAACAGTGGTGGAAGATTAAGATTATGTTAACTATCTTCTGTATGAGTGACAGGTGAGTATGTTGAGCCACCAGCATTAACTGGGTGGGCCTGTTACCATTTCAAGATTAAACTAAGTGGCATAACATCCTGTCTGCAATAATATCATCATTGCATTCAATGTGATATTGTTCCAGATGACAGAAAGACACAGGTATTGAGGGAATGGATCTGGGTGATCAATAATAAGCATACAAAATTGTATCGATAATATACTGGTTTCTTTTCTTCAACATTTTAGTCTCAGGTTTATTTCTCTAAAATTCTTGACTGCATTCAATATTAAATTCAAAAATAATCTGGCTATAGTATTAGAAGCTAAATTGACCATTTGTTTATTCATGGTACTAAAATATATTTTCCCCATTTAGTCAATATTCACTTGTTAAATCAGAGTGAGTGTACAACACTCTAAGCAGCCATTGAGAGAGGTAGTTTTTAAAAGTAATAACATTTTCATAAATTCATTTCTTTAGACACTGAAATGTGTCACACTCTGCTGACTTCTTCAGTTCTCTTCTGGCAGTAAAAGCACATGGTGAACATAATGTACATTGAGTATACATGGTTATTTTTTCCTTCTTAGAAGCAGTAGCAGTAGCATCTGCTCAACATCTGGCTCTTTCATGGAACAGTTGATTTTTAGAGTCCAGATTGAGTCTTCTAGTCCATGAGGTTAGCATTCGGATAGGTTTCTTGAGATTGCTTAGCTATTTTATTGGTATCATTTAAAGTCGCATGATCACAGGCTTTGTTCCACAGGCTTGTTTTAAGTAGTTTCTTTGAAAAGCAATGTTCTTTTAAACACGACTAAGACAAAGCATTCTTTATAATCTTCTTTGGCATGATTTTTTTCATAGAACATTTTAAAACCAAATTGCAGTAGAAAACCAGCATCTGTGTTACAGAACTTGAGAGAGTATCACACCTTCAAATGAAAATGCTAAAGTAACTGATGAAAACAAAAGATTAATGCTAAAATTAACAAATGAAAATGACTCATGAATTTTGGAGTACACAGACTTCCTTGAGTTTCTAGATCAAACTTGATTCTCCCTACTATCTAAATGGACTTCCATCTATAATTCTTTATTTTTTATTTCTCTAGTCATTCTATCTGCCCCAGAAGAAACAAAGAGATTATCTTCTATTTGTGAAAAACACCCCTATAATTTAATAACAAATGGGTAATGTCCATTTGCACTAATCCTGTAAGTTTCCTGTTTCATCATTGTTAGTTTGTTCAGTTGTTTAGGTACTTCTTTGAAAATAAATTTTTACTTTACAGCCACCTTATTATTATCATTTGCTAATTTAGTTGGGCAACAAGAAAAGAAAAATTCTTACTTTTAGATAAAGATGGTGGATTGTCATATCCATTTTCTTTCCAACTTGAAACTCCCCAAATTATAAACTTTATAATTTATAAAAGAATAAAAGCTTATAAACTCACAAAATCAAAGAGAAAAAAAAATGAAGCTGTTGGAGAATAAGATTTTTTAATGAATTTTTGGAACATGTAAACAGGAGGACTAGTGGTGACCTGTAGAGCAGAGTGACTACACATAGGACTCCCCATTGCAGAAGAAATGAAACAAAGCTTTCAAATTCTGAGAGAAAATGCTCCTTCAACTAGACGACTTTGTCAAACTATAATTCAAATGGGAAGAAAGGGCAAAGATTTTTAGTATTATGTCATGTGTATACTTTCTTCGAAACTATTGGAAAATGTGCTCTTTCCAGCAAAACGGGAGAATTTGGAACCAGAAGCAGAGCATCCATAAGGGAGTGTGGTCAAGTGGGGGCTCAGGTTGACAGCTGTGTATAACATCTGGAGAGCCCCTCATCCAGATTTGAGGCAGAAAATAGAGCTCCAGACAGGGATCGCCAGCATAAAAGGGGGAATTACTGATTAATATTTGGAAGGTGTAAATGGGATTTTTGGGAAAAAAGTTTGGATAGACACAGAGAAAACAATGCTAGTAAAAAATGAAGTAATTAATAACTTCAGGTAATTTTTTTTTAAATCCAGGCATGGAAATGTAATTGTCATACACTATTCAGGTTTATAATGAACATTATATGCCTGATCATAAAAATGGAAACATTGATTATTAATAAGAGTATTGTAGAACGATGTTGGAAATTTAGGGTAAGGTAAAATGGGGCAGACATGTAAAACACCTAACAGGTAGCCAATAGGTAATATCCAATATCAATAAGCCAAGAAATAGCATAATAAGCATACCATTTTAAAATTTGAATTAAAATCCCAGAAGAAATGATCAAAATATTTTTAAAGTAGATGCCTTAGGTAAGCAGAACATAGGGTGGGACTGAGTGGGTGAAGAAACTGCTAATTTTTAAGAAAGGATTTCAGAGATAGATAGGGAAAGAGAGAGACAGACAGACAAAGAGAGAAATTAAACATATTTAATTATATAGGATAAAACTATATATTTGTAAATTAAATATGCGTATTTAATTTTGTGCAAATTTACTCTGATAATGATGTTTTAAAAGTGAAGGCCAAAGAACAAAAAATGAAAAAAAACCTTCATATTTTAGATCTTACAAAAATCTTTTTCTTAATATAGGTTGACCCTATATATTTGAAACCCCAAAGGCTGCAGGGTAGAAAGCCAGGATTAATATTCTTCCAAACTTACTGACTGTGGAAAGAAGAGGAAAGCAGGGTTCTAAGAGTGAGGTCCATGAACGTATAGTCTACAAGGAAGGTTACTCTTCCCAGTAACCAAAACGACTGTTTTGATGGTCATTGGTTCCCCAGGGAAACAAAGTGATAGCAAACGGGTCTTTGATCTTTGATATTTGGATTATTGCTTTCTAACTCTGGGAACATAAAAGACAGATGCAATTTCTATCCTCTAAGATTATTCTGGGAGTTGAAAAACAAGAATAGCAATGAATTTACTCAAAATTTAAGCCCAAAGGGACACGGACCTTAAATAGGGAAACAAAGAGAAAATAATCATTTCACTTAATTATATATGTTAGGGACCCTCCTGTTTCTATGGTGTTGGCATGCTTTGTGAATTCCAGTTTATTACAATAATATAGGTTGTGATTCCCTAAGAATTACAGAATGGTATTTTTTTCTCCTACTACAGACTATTGTTGAAAATCTGGTCATCCTTTGACTAAATGCAGTAAACATTCATTGATTATGTAAGATTAAAAACTAAGCTAAAAAATAAAAAATATTTTTTAATATTAATAATTATGCCTCTATGCCTTATTTATGCCTTGGTTATTGTTTAGAAGCAGATAATTTATAGATAATCTCTAAGAAACTATAAAAGTCTTTATTATTTACCAATGTAAGGGATTTGAGTTGGAAAAAAATGTGAAGCTAAACCTTGCAATTTCAACTTTAAGCTTTTACAGTAATGTTTGTGTTCTTACTACTCTACACAAATATGTTTAAACTGTTTGGTCTACTTTAAAAAGTTTAAGAAAAAAGAATTTCAAACCTTCTTGGGTCAGTTCTACTAGTGTTTTCCCTACCCAATCCTCTCCTTCCCCCCATTAACCATTGCTGAGCTGCTATAGAGAACAGAATTGAACCTACCAGGGTGAGGGCTGTTTCTGGAATGTCAAACGGGTATTGACTTCCAAGCCTGCTCTTACTTTTGGATCACATGAATCACTGTTTCATTTTGATTTTTAGCATTAAGCATCTGTATAATTTTGAAGTATGGTCTATAATACAAAAACACTATCCCTGTTTACCACTATACCCCAGATCAAAACTATGAATAAACTGTTAAACAATCAAAGTGATTCATGAACCCCTCTGTTATGATAGAAATGTACATTTTACTGACAATTGTTTTTTAACGACAATTTTAATGCTAAATCTACTCTATACCTTAATCTACCAAAGCATAGAATTGAAGCCTTTGGTTCAGTGTCTGTGGTTAAAGATCTGGGGAAATAATATCTAAAGTTTATGCCCTGGGTCATCTTCTCCTGTAAATTGGTGAGTGTGTCATAACTACTGGAAACTTTGGCATTAGAAGACTCAATTGTTGAAGCTTATTAAGTCACATTCATAACTCTGCCCATTTCCATATTAGTGCTTGTCTTGATGTGAGGTGGAATCTTTGTGGGGATGCAGGGAAGGATTAAGAATTCAAGACTTTACAAAAAAATTGTCCTGTTTAATTACCACATTAAAGATGTTTATGAAGAAATCTTGATCTTCCAAGAAAAAGTCATCAAGACCTCTTGGCCAGATCATACTTGGTAAATGGACATGTACATCTGTTTAGTACTGTGAATTGATTGACATTAAATAGACTGTAACTAAGGGTGGTACTTGCCAGTGATTCACTGTAACCTAGGCATGGTAGGGACCCGAAAGAGTTACCTGAGAACCCTTATTGATTTTATGAACCATTCTAGGTGAAGCACTTCCTATGGTGTTACACACCAAATTATTTAAAGAGCAGTTTAATTCTATCTGAAACATCTGCTGAAACTCTGTAGCAGTGCATCTTAGTATAGATAGGACTGCACTTTCCTAAATTGAGTTCAAGGAACTTGCAGAAAAACACATTATATGAAGTGTCACTCTTATATCCCATAACCCTCTAGCAAGAATCTAGACCATTAAGAATTCCTTGAAGACAAGTCACAGGAAAAATCAGCCTAAGGAAATTTTCTTATTGTTTAGCATGCCCTCAGGTTTAAAATCAGAAGTACATCTTGCTGAGTTACTTGCTTTGTTTGTCTCATTTAGGGGCAGATACGGACTTCCAAGGGATGCAAAAATATGCCGAGTATTCTATCTATGCCTGGGCAGTAAGACTATGTTGGGCTCCTGGGATAGGCGCAGGTCTTGATCTATATTTTTAAAAATCAAAATTTCAAATGAGTTATGGCACTACTGCTGTGTGGATCTGTAGGAAGATGGTCCTTCCCAAATGAGTTGCTATTTAGAGCATAACTTCTACAACCAATTTTCATGGATTTTTCATCTATATTTTAGGAACTCATGAGAGCCATATCTTTATTAGTATAGTTCTCTGAAAAAAGAAGAAATAAAGAAGCAAAGTGAAGGAGAGAGAAGGAAGGAAAGGAAGGAGGGAGGAAGGAAGGAAGGAAATATTTTTCTGGTCATTAACTTTATATCTCTTAGATTCTTCCTTCCTCTTTGGGAGTTAGGGGCATTATTTATTATTATACATTCTGAAGGTGTTAGGATTAATTGTACCAAAATGTGTAGTACTTTGTTTTCAAAAGGTAAAAAGCATGACTCTCATGCAAATATAAATTGAATATATGCCAAAGTTTTTATTTAAATCATTAATAATGAGGGAATCAGTAAGGTTATGACTGACTCAAAGAGCATTTAGGAAACTTCGTATATATGAGCAATGTTTTGATAAAATTGCTGAATTAGGTGCAAAACTGGTTAATTTCTAATGAGGTCATGAACTTGTGAGGTTGTCTATTCTGCCAGAAAGATATTATTTTTATTCCTACCAGACAAAAATCTACAAGTTAACAAAATAGCCTTATTAAATCTGGGCCCTTTAATCAATAGCAAACAGTGAGGTGAACTAAATGCCTTCCTCTAGATAACCCTTGGTAGCCTTTCATTCCTCTAGAAACCTATTTAATCTGGGTAAACCTTGATTGTTTTTGCCCTTATATGACAGAGAGGACATGCCATGCACCTTTCTGCCTTATTTCCAAATCTCAGAAAAATTTTCTGACACCTCTGGGTACTGTGTATTATGGTTCTGGGCCTGTATGCCCTAGCATCTGTCTATTCCTTGCCCTCTCCCTGATCTGCAGTGCTCTGTATCATCATAGATGAATTTCCCAGGTTCCTGTGTCAGCTGGCATCTACTTGTATTTGGCTAATGGCAAGAGATTGCAGGATAAGTGAGGAGGAACAGAAAAACTAGACTACTTCTCTGTCTCCCTCTCTGCCTCCAGGAGGCTTCCTCTTATATCAGTTGTGTCTCTTCTGTGGTTCAGGATGTCCCTGGACAGGCCCACTGGTGCTTCTCTCTTTTGTAAGACCCCCAAAGCTCCTGGGATCTGGTGATCCTGCCTCCTCCCTTGAGCTTCCGAAAGATTCCTGGAGTTGCTTATTTGGGGATCCTATTTCCCTGGCTGTTTTATCATCTCCCATCATCTGAGTAATTAACTATAAGAACTATTAGGTTATTAAATATAAAGTGTTTGATTTCTAATCAAAAGTTTACTTTATTATATCTCAAACAAGAAGCAGTACAATTAATTCAAAGTATGCACCTAAACTGTCGACAAGGTTTTGCCATCTTAAGGGTAGCTTGTTTATGTCAGCAGTGAAGAAACCTGGAGAGCAAGTGGCCATGAAATCATGAAAGGCATTTTCTACAGCTTGTTGAGAATTGAATATTTGTTCTTGCAAGAAGTGGTCCAAATCCTGGAAGAAGTGGTAGTCAGTTGATACGAGGTCTGGTGAATATGGTGGATGACAGAGTTTCCAAGTCCAGCCTCTGCAGTTTAAGTGGCATTATTTGTGCAACATGTGGTTGAGCATTGGCTTGCAAGAGGATTAGCCTGTTTCTACTGATGAATCTAGGCTGCTTAATCACAAGCATCCTCATCATTTCGTCCATTTGATTGCCAGAGACATTCATTGTAATCGATTGACCAGATTTCATGAAGCTGTAGTGATAATACCCGCCCTCGACCACCATCCAGACAGCATTAGTTTTGTTTGATGAATATTCAGTTTTGGACTGTGTTTTGGGACTTCATCTTTATCCAGCCATTGTGCTGAATGCTAATTTTTATCACACATAATAGTACAGTGTAGAAATGATTTGGCTTTATGTGGTGACAGCAAAGAAGGGCAAGCTTCAAAACGATTTCTGTTCTGACCCTCATTTAATTCATGCAGAACCCATCTATCCAGCATCTTTATCTTGCCCATTTGTTTCAAATGGTCCAATATTGTTAGAATAGTAACATCAAACCTTGCTGCTAATTCACGAGTAAGTTGAGATGGAATAACTTCCACTATAGCTTTCAGCTCATCATTGTCCACTTTGGTCTCAGGTCACCCACATGGCTTACTTTCAAGAGTATAATCACCAGAATGGCACCTCTCGAACCATGGACATACTGTGCATTTATTAGCCACATCTTTCTCAAACACTTTATTGACATTTAGAGCTGTCTGCGCTGCATTAGGTTCCATGATGGAACTCATATTTGAAAATAACACTAATTTTTGACTTATCCATGGTTTCACAAAAATTGCTCTAAAAAATTTGAAAGATAATCACAAGCTAAAATGTGCATTTAAAAGACTAAGGACATACCTTCACAATAAGCGTAAAACAAAAAGGGTCAAAATGAAATGTCAGAGATATCAACTGTCAAACTTAGTGCTCAAGGGAAATTGGACATTTCATACTTAATAACCTAAATAAATTGTTAGTTTTAAATGTTTAGAGTTGTTCTGTTTTCCTAGTTAGACCCTTGACTAATTCATTTGGGAGTTTTTTTTTTTTTATTGCATTGTTAAAGCATACTAAATTTGTGACTCAGCGGTTTATACCAGCAATGTTGCATTCTCAAAACTCCTATAAGTGTTAATGTAACACTTATAAAATCTCATAAGCAAAGAATTATTTACAATGACCCCAAGGGATTATTTATATAAAGGCTACATTTCTACATAAGCGGGGGAAATTCTATAATCAAATGAGTTTTTTGTCATCCAATGTTAGTTATGTCTTGAAATCCAGGTATTCATACATATATGGAGGGAAGGGGAGAGAGAGAGAAGGAGAGAAAGAGAAAGAGAGAGAGAGAGAGGGAGAGAGAGAGAATGAGAATCATTCAAATAGATGGTTAAAATAATTTTCTAATACACATAACCTTCACAATAGAAGCCATCTTTTCAATCAATTCATTTGAACTCAGTTTGGTTGCTTATTATGCCCCAAATTGCATCTCCCAAGAAGGACTGGTCTTTCAAGAGACTCTTCTTTAAATGACTCAATTTTCCTATCACTGCATGACAAGAGTAACAGAAGGACTTCTCTCCTCTCTGATAATATCTGCCATGGAAATAGTTCTGTTTTTAGGTTTTCTTGTGTTGTGTAATCTATTATAATTGGAAAAATATCATGTTGACTTTTCTTTCTGCAGTTTTATTTTTTTTGTATGCATATTTCTCTAAAAATCTATTTTTACATGATTTTCCTTCTCTGCTAGTGTATTTTTTTTTGGTACATGGTACTGCATTAATTAAGAGTAAATGTCCCAAGCCACTTGATATGTTTGTGTCACCTCAAAATTCATATGTTGAAATCCTAACACTTCCAATCACCTTTGGGAGGTGATTGAGTCATGAGGGCAGAGCCCTCATGAGTGGGAATAATGCCTTTATAAAAGAGGACCCAGAGAGTTTGTTAGCTCCTTCTACCAGGTGAGGTTATGATGAGAAGATGGCCATCTGTGAATGGGGAAGAAGGCCCTCACCAAGCACCGAATCTGCCAACACCTTGAGTGTGGATTTCCCAGCCCCCAGAATTGTGAGAAAGAGATTTCTGCTGTTTATAAGCCACTCAGTATATGATATTTTGTTATAGCAGCCTAAATGGACTAACACACCAATTTTAGACATTCCTTTGTTATTTTTTGTGGAACTGGTGTTAAGATTGCTTTGCTCAGCTGATATAATAATAGACTTTACTGTTCTTCACCCCCTTATTGTTTCAGGAGCACCCCAGTCTCAGTGCTGTTTGCCCACCCAAACTCCTATTTACTTACCTTCGTTCTTTCTCAACCACATTCTAATGTGACTTTTATAAAACTACTCAACATATTTTTCTGCTTTATCTGATTTTACAAAAAAAAATATGATAAATTCAGCCATTATAGTTCATTCCACTCTCATACTTTATACTGTTTTCTCATATTTTCCATTCTCTTTTTACCTTAATATATATTTCCTTTTTAATGTCTACCTGAAGCCTGAAACATGTGCCTGTTTTTAGTTAGTTCAGCACATGCACATGAAATATTTGATGAACAGGTATATATTTAATAATCATGTTAAATCTAATTTTTTTCCATTGGTTTCACCACGTGTCTAAAAAAGCCTTAGAACAACTAGATTTCAACATCACCCCATCAAGTCATGATGAGAATACTTTGTACTCTTTCAAAATTGTTATTTCCAATTTGAGATGCATTTTGACATCTTGTTATTATTCAGTCATTTAAATTTGTCATGGTCAGTGATTCCAAAACTACCAAGTAAAGAATCTGACTTCTAAATTAAGACACTTCCCTTGTGAGCAATATATTAGACATTTTACTTTAATAGGGAACTACATCATTGAATGTTTTTTTATTATTATCAAAAGATAGCCGTCAGTTCCCCCGAAGTAAATAATCTCAATGGTTTCGTTCTTTTAGTTCTTCCTTCTTCTGGAGGAAGAACTATATTTCCAAATAATATGCTTTTCTATTTCTTAATTTATCAATTTCAGACTTTATGGACATCCATAATGATAAAATAAATAACTCTTATACATTAATTCCATCAGCTTCCTCACCCTAATCCTCTCGATAAAGTTATATTTCACCTTTTGTTTTTCAGTTACTAATATTTATAGTATTGTGACTTTGTAAATATTATTTACCTGTAAATCAAGTAATGAACTATGACTGCTTCCTATCTTGTACTTTTTATTCCTCCTAGATTTGATAATTATATTTTTTCATATATATAATTTATAATTTTATGAATGCTCAACTGATCTGTCAAAACAAAGTTGTAAACATTTTATCAATTCCATTGTTCATCAGTTCTATTTTTTCCCTTACACACTTCTCTCCTATTCCTTTCCTCTGTACTTCTGCTTTCATCTGGACTAGTTAATTCCTAGGATGGGCAGGTATATTTTATTGTAGGGCTTTCCTTCCCCACTTATCTGTCTTAGGTGTCCTCTTATGTCTTTGTTTTGACCAAATGCATCTTCCAGTGGCTTCCTGAAAAAGAGTGCATGAAATGTTAAAATTTTGAAGTTGTTGAATATTTGAAAATGTCTTTATTCTACCCTCAAACTTGATTGAAAGTTTGGGTATAGACTTCTAGGTCAGCCCCAAGACCATCTACAAATTTGCAAGACCCTGCGCAAAATGAAAATGTGCAGTCTCCTGTTCAAAATTGTCAGTGACAGAGCACTAAACGAAGTGTGGGGCCCTTCTGGGTGCAAGGCTCTGTGTGACTGCACAGGAACATGGCTATGGAACTGCCCTAGTGGGCCCTTTCAACATGGAGAATTTTAGTTCTGGGAAACTGGCTTTGTCTTTGATAATTTCCTCCATCTCTCCTCTCTATTCCCTATGTGTAGAACTTTTAGTTAGCTAGCTAGATATTAGATTTCCTAAACTTGCCCTGTAATTTTTTATATCTTTATTATTCTAGTATTCATCTTACTGTCTTTTTGTCCACTTCTTGGGATACTAACTAGACATTTTCCTCTATACCTTCTATTGACATTTTCATGTAAATTACTAGTGTTAATTTCCAAAAGCTCTTTCATCAAAATTTAGTCCATTTAAAAATTGGCATTATGTTCATACTTTATGGATGTATCTCTTAACTTTTCTCAGAGTTTTTTTGTTTGTTTTTTAATGGCTCTGTTTGGTCTCTATATTGTTTCTATTGCCTACAAGTTTCTTTATTTTGTTTGCATTTTTCTATGATTTTCATGGTGGAAGTTTTCCTTCAATAGCTGTTGACCCTTGACAGGCCATTAATATTAAAGAATGAGCCTCTGAAAAATGATTACCCTCTCTCTGTGCGTAGGTGGTGCTTGTCACCTGCTGGGCTTCACTAAAGGGTGAGCAAGCAGTAAATTGTTTGTTTTCAAACCCTCATTTCTTTGGGGTTCCTCAATCTCTCCAGCAGTGAATCCCTCAATCTCCACCCTGAAGTAGGTGGGAGTAAGGATCCTGCGTTATCATCATTGCTCAACATGCTGACTTTCACTTAATCCTTCTGTTTTCAACCAGCAGTTGTGCCGGCCTCGTTTCTGAGTTTCCTGTGGGGATAGGTAAGGAAAGTTTTCAGCTACCTGAGGTGGAGAAAAAAATGTGAAACCTCTAAAAGGACTTCCACCAATCCTCCTGTTTTGAGTCTAAAGACTAATCTCTGCATTTTAAGATTTTGGGTGTCACCACCTCCTCAGTTGTTCTGAGGTTCTATGGGGGATTAATTGTCTTGCTTCCCTCAGTAATCATTCTTTGAAAGCACTTTTCCGTGGTATCTACTAAGTCAGTTACCATATCTCACTATTTCATTTTTCTGAAATGTTTTTGTAAACTTTTCTCTCAGTTGTCTTCTTTTCTGTTCTCTTTCTCCTTGTAGCTGTTTTACCTTTTCAATCTTTTTATGTCATATTAATGAAGTTTCAGTGGTGACATCAATAAAGACATTTGTTAATCTATCAGGCTCAAATGCAAACCATAAATCTCCTTTATCTATTTCTTTTCTTTAAATTTTAAAAAGTATACCACAGATTCTCTGACTAAGCTAGCATCCACATTTCTCAATGAACACCCCTTTCAAGAGTCAGGCTTCTCCAGTATGTAAATTTTGTCCCACGGCTCTCTTGAATCTCCTATGTAGTAGCTGACCCTTAGGTTTTGTGCAGTTTCCTATATTTTCTGGCTCTGCCATGGGCCAGAGCTCACTCTGACACTGATCACTACAGAAAACTCCTGGAAGTAGCTCTCTATTCAGCATGTTGCTCCTCTCCGTGGACACCAGGAAAAGGGTGAATGTAGGTAGGGTGAGCCCCCATTGACTCCAAAGCCCTGTTTCTACAGTATTTCCAATACCCCATAGGTCTCTACAGCAGGTCTCTTGTATGAAGGGATGATGTTGTGGGAGGTATGATGGAAGTTAGGTAAAAAAGATGGCATAGTCAAAATGAGTAATTTAAGAAGTAGTTAATAAAGGGGGTATTTATAATCATGGGGAGAATGTGGGGAACTACCCAGGATAATGCAGTACCTCTCTGCCAGTAACATGGGACTCCAAGGATGTGTTATCATCACTAGACCTGAAGCATCAAGGAGTGGGATGGTTACAGAATCCAGAGAGACAGAAAGAGAACTCTGTGGAGAGGGCTGCCTGACAAATGACCTTCTGTGCTGACCCTCTGGGGAGAACAGAAGAATATTATGCTGACTTCACTCTTCTCCCTCCCTCCTATCTCCTGCTGATGTTTCACATTTGTGAACTCCCTCTGGACCTGATGTGGTCTCTGCAGGTCAGTCTCTGAGGGCATAGAGCAGAGCAGAGACCAGTAGAGAAGATCTGGAGGCACAAATGAAAAGTTTTTAGCACAGGGTTGCTCCCTGAGCTGAGTGCTAAATGTGAGTTTTCCAAGGTCCAGGAGACTGACATTAAGATGTTAAATTGTTCTTAAGTGGGTCTGCTATGTGTGTAACCTATTCCTAACCTGTCTTCCTTGTTTATGTAAATACATTATTAGCAAGTGAAAATCACTAATTTTTCTTTATCAAAACATATAGATTTAAATAAATATATTAAATTTAACATATATTTATTTAAATATATTTAAAAAAAATCTTGAGCTTACATAACCCATGGCATTTTAGAGGGGTAACAGTGATCAGTCACAAATGACAGGTTTCATCTTTAGAGTTGATATGGTCTTACTGGTTTTTTATCTCCAAGGAGGAAGAAATTGATCTTGAAAACTTTTCTAATTCTTTGAATGTTTGTATCTCTGTACTTATAAGGAATTTTTCAGCAAGCTGAGAATTGTGCAATGTCCGTTTCTATAAAAAAAAACTAATGCTTCTTAAAGCAAAGTGATAAAGAGTTACCTAAATTATGATTTTTAGAGAAGAGGGAGAATAATTATGTATTCCTTTATACATAAAAATAAGCAAAAACTTTTCCATCACATATTCTCTGTTGGAATTATTCTGTTCCTTTAAATGTATACTGTGGTAAACACATTTTTAAGACTAATACTATTTGCCATGCTATTTTTTATTATATATATTTAAGGTACACAGCGTGATGTTTTGATATACATATACATAGTGAAATGATTAGTACAATCAAGCAAATTAACATATCATCATCTTACATAGTTAGTTTTTTTTGGTGGTAAAAATACCTAAAAATCTACTCTCTCAGCAAATTTTCAGTATGCAATACAATATTATTAACTATAGTACTCATGCTGTACATTATATTATTGGTCCCATTTTTTTCATTTTGTTCTATTATATAAACTGAGGAATTATTTATTTCATAAAATAAAGGTATCATGGAACTTTACAATTATATTTGCCTATGTGAAAGAAAAATGTCTGAAAAGGCCCTGCTTCTCAGGCTAAGGTTAGGATTTAATTTTCTGAACATTGACCTGCAGAGTAGATAACTTCATTATTTAATGGATTTTAATTATCATTTTTCATTGTTTTAGGCTCTAGCAAGCACAACTTACTGAAAATGACATAGTAGCTTCTTGTTCTGCCAGTTCCTGTTTATGTGATTTCATGCATTCCTGCTTATGGCCAGATTTTAATGTTAATATCTACTATACGTATTCTTTTAACTTTACCTCTTCTGATGCTTGGTATGGCTTTCTTAGAATATCCTTCTCACTTTTTTAGTTCAATCAGGTCACAAATGGGAACACGATAGTAATATAATAATTACCAATTCTCTTTGTAAATGTCATTTGTTGATTTATGTATTATTCATGCTGTGTTGCATTAGAGATAGCCTGTGTATTTTATATCATAGAATTAATAAAGACATGCATAAACACATGGCATTTTTTTGTATGAGAACAGTGTTAGTTATATATGTGGTCGTTTAGCAAGATTGGGTCATATAACAATAATCTTAGAATGTAGACACTTAGAGCATTTGAAGTACTTGATTATGAAAAGTGCATCATTTTACATTGAGCATTTTTTTATTTGGAAATTGACAATTCTATATTTGAATAAAAAATAATCATTTTCTACAATTCAGTACTCCTTTTTCAATAGTAAATATTGTTTCTCTTCTCCAATCGCTTAATTTAATCACAGAGCCAATCAATTATTTTCAAAGAGAGTGTTGTTATTTTTATTTCCATCTTCTTTTGAGTGCCCTAGTGATTAGAAGTTAAGGAAGTCCCTTCAAAAAGCTAAGAGGATCAAAGTGTGCTCAGCACATATTTTCAGGGTGATTTTAAAAGTCTTAGGAATTATCAAAGATTTGTGTCATTCTCTTTGGGAGAAAATCATTAAGAGTTTAATACTGCTTTAGTTTTTTTTCATGTCTTTGATGGTATAATTTAGAATTTTATAAGTATTTTCATAAAATTGATGAGAAAAATTAAGATAGGTAACAGAAGCATCTATTTAGCATATATCTTTTTCTTTTTCAAATTACTGGTTATGTATTTTAATTTATAATTTGCAATTTGGTAAGTGCACACATAGGTGTACACTTGTGAAACCAATACCACAACAAGAAAATTAACATTATCCATTACTCTCAAAAGTTTCCTTGAGGCTGGGCGTGGTGGCTCATGCTTATAATCCTAGCACTTTGGGAGGCCGAGGCAGGAGCATCGCTTGAGGCAGGAGTCTGAGGTTGCAGGGAGCTATGGTGACACCAGTGCACCTTAGCCCAGGAAACAGAGCTAGACTCTGTCTCAACAATAACAACAAAAAGTTTCATTGACCCCTTCCTTCCTCCCCTTCATGACTCCCACCTCCTCCATTCCCAAACAACCACTGGTCTGCTTTCTGTCACAGTAAGGATAGTTTGCCTTTTCTAAAATTTTATATAAATGGAATCTTCCTCCTCTCCTTCCTCATAATATTTTCATCTAGTTTTGTTGTTAAAGTAATTTGGCCTCCTAGAATCAACTGCTCAATTTTATGGAAAATATGTACAGAATAGATACTATAAGTTCCTTACATGTTTGTTGGAATTTATCATCATCTGGGCCTGGAGTTTTCTTTATGTGAAGGTTTTTATCTACAAATTCTATTTTATCTATTTGTTTTTGAGATTTGATAGTTTGTGCCTTTTAAGAAAATTATTCATTTTATTTCAGTTGTTGAATTTGTTGGCAAAATGTTTATATTATTTTTTCATAACTTTTTACATTCTTGTCTACTAATTCTATTTGTCATATTTGGGTCAATTTCAATTGATTTATTTTTATCCTTTTTATGGGTCTGTTTTCCCACTTCTTTGCATGGTAATTTTTTATTTGATGAGAGAATAATTAGGGGAAATATCACATACAAAAAAATGAAATTATAATGAAAGTCAGAAATTTGAATGCTGTTAATGATGAAGAAATGACGTGTACTTTAGTTTCTATGTAAGGATAGATCATAATGAACAGGAATCTTCAAAGGACTTATGAGATAGGTAGCATCCCAGATAACTAAACATGATTTAGACAGTTAAAGATGGTAGGGGTGTAGGAGAAAGGGATTTCAGTAAAAGACAAGAGCTTGAATCTAGGATGATGTGAGTTTTTGAGGAACAATGACTAAACAAGTTTGCTGGGAAATTAGGGTGTATATAAAAGAAGTGATGGGAAATACATGCATTTCAACATTTGATTACATTATTTGCATGTGTCATTTCACCCTCAGAGATCACCAATACCTTGAAAACAGGTGCACACACAGGTGCCCATGCATTATAAATGTGAATATTTATATATTTGAGTGTGTTTGAGTGTGTTTCCTTACATATGTATTTATATATGTTCTTATATATGTTTTTATATATATTCTTATATATTCATATATAGAGATATATATTCTTTTTCACAGCCTCAGGTGCAGTAATAGATCCAAAATAATTATTTATTTAACTGAATTGGGTTTTTAACACCTTTTTGGCAATATTGTCTGCTTATAAATAACTGGCCTACACTGTTTGAGAGAGCAGCTGTTAACTTGTTTTGCTACTAAGCACAGTAGCCAGTGGAGCCTCCATCCACAGATTGCTGGGTCAGACACTGCTGAGGTTAGAACATCAAGTACATACCCTAAGCTCTAGGAACCTAGAGTAATGCTCTTAGGCCAGGTATTAAGAGCACTATTTTCTACTTGGCTTGCCTACTCTGAGGAAAGGAACCAAATCATTAAAAGAGATTTGCTAAATTAAGAGAACTTTTTTATTTTATGCACATGATTTTGTGATTTCATCTTCATCTCTGAGAATTTTTCCATATGATGGTTTAGGAATTAGGTAAATAATATATATTTATCTTTACTTTGTACAGATATCTGCAGTAAAGCCTTAACACTTTGGAACCCACCAGTGTAGAATGTATGGTCATTTGAAAATGATTCATGAAGATGTTTGGCCTTGTATTATGTATGAAGAAAGTAAAATAATGGCCTAAATAAGACTGTTAGGGATTGTTATATGTATAATTTGATTACAAAAGCAAATTGACAATTGGGATAGTAATGATATAAATTATTCCATTAACCTGTTGTTCTAACTATAAATAAGCTTTTCACAATAGAAAAGTTTTTTCTTTTATGTAAATAGAAATGTGCACTCACTAATGAAAATTTAGTGCACACAAGTAAAGGATAAAAAAGAGTCCCGGTAAGCCCAAAGTATATATTTCTATCCATTCTTTCTGGATTTACATAGAGGGTTTAGGTGTGTGTGAAGGGATATGGTTTAACAGAGTTATAGTCATATCTAATTAAATTTTCTAATTGAGTGGTAAAACCTTTCTGAAGTGTTCCCCCAGAGGAATATTTTTGTGTCAGATTATAGGTTTATACCCCCATTAGGACATAATAATTCATAATATTTTGTTTTTAACCCACATTGAGCTGTCTCTATGAAAGGGCATATTCATTGTGCAAATGTCAGAGCCTCTTTATGTCCCAAGTGTCATCATTTGTGGCTGCTGATAGGATTATTCCCCTGGGAACAAGTGCAGGCCATTCTAAGTCAGGAAGTGTACCTGTGGATAGTCTCCCAGTGTAGTCCTCCTCTTTTTATATAAAGATTCTCCATTCTTGATCTTTTTCTTTTGATTCATTTCTTATTAGTTTATCAGTTAGGATTGAGTTCAGCTGCATATAAAAGAAAACACAAAACAATAGTGGCTTAAATACATTTGTTGTTCTCTCCTCTGAAACAAGTCCAAAGGTAGGCAATTCTCATTCAGGTGGATTCATAGAGTGATTTCCAGGCCATTTCCATCTTTTTTCTTTGCCGTTCTTAGTGTGGGGCTTCCTTCTGCCAGGTCATTTCATGATCCTAGATAACTGTCGGACCTTCAGAAAGTTCCACTGCATTCTAGGCAGTAAGCAACGGGCAAGGGATACAAGAGAACTCCTTGTAGCTGAGTTGGCCCTTTTCAAAATAATTGTTTTGAAGTCTAACCCAACAACCTCCGTTCACATCTCATTGGCCAGAATTTAGTCATGTGACCATACCTAGCTTTAAGAGCATCTGGAAAATGTAGTTTTTTAGTGGGAAAATTGCTAACAAATAAAAATAGAGTGCAGTTACTCAACAAGAAGGGAAGGCAACCATCTGAAGTACCTATTGTTTTTAAACCACATTATACAACTACGTACAACCAAGTTGTACTCAATTCTCACAAGAAGAACAAGTGAAGGATATATTTCTAAGCCATTGCAGAACTTTGGAAAAGAAAACTCTTTCGTTGACTTTCATAAATAAAAGGAAATTTGACTAAGTGTAATGTTCTTGGATCATAAACGTTACAAAAATCTCAAAACCCTCTGTGCATTGATCCATTATCATCACATTCAGTGTTTCAGACAAGACTCAAAGCTAGACTTAAATTTTCCTTTCTAAGTAACTTGTTTTAGTTGTTATTTTTGTTATACTTTGCTTTGCTAACTCTGTACTAATAATATTTATTGGCACATAGAATTTATTTTTCAATATTGTTTTCTGCAAATATTTTATTATATGAAAGTAAATGATATAAAAAAGTAATTGTTTACAGCTTCCTGAATAAGGAGTTTTAATCTAGGTGTGGCTTTCTTGCATAAGAAATAAAGTGTTTGCTATGGGTAAAAAAATGTCAAATACCTTTGCTGAAATCTTAACCTGCCTTTATGCCTAAGCTGTGGAATTGGAAATCATCCAAAGTAAATTGCTACATTATCTCTAAGTTATGACTAAAAGTAAATGCACTCTATTGTCTCCTTTGAAGTACCTTTGAACAGAAATGGAATTTAATTCTGTCTTATGACTTAGAGAAAGAGGTAAATTGTCTTCATGTTGCTTATCTATAGTATGTATAGAGTAAGGAATATTTGTTCCTTTTCTACATAGCATAGTATACATACTTCAGAAATACTTGGCTTACAATGTAATGCATAGAAATTTCCAAAAGTGTTATAAATTGATTGTGGTCATTTGTATCACTTCACTATATTAGATTTCTATTTCTGTGTAACTATTATCCCAAAACTTAGTGGCTTCACAAGATAACATTACTTAACTCACAGTTTCTGTGAGTCAGGGATCTAGCTGAGTCCTGTGCTTCTAAATTCCTCAGAGAGTTGGGACACAGGATCTTAGGGGCACAAACAAGAGAAAATATTTTCAGATTTGCCTCAGGTGAAAAACCATTCCAGTAAAAACACTAAGGATACATACATATATTTTTTTCCTCATTTTGATTAATTTTGAAGGAAATTTTTGCTTTCCATCTTTGTTGTTATTGCTGTATACAGTGAACAATAGCTACTGTAGCAGTCAGAAGAGCACCCTTTAAATATTCCCTTGGTGCTAACTCGGAAGAAGCAGAACAGCCATACAATAAATTCTAGTGATATGAATATACTTTCATGAAAAATGTCTATATTTCAGGAAGACTATTCTTGAAATATGGCACTTAAACTAGGTACCTACACTCGTAATATTACTGAGAGGCAAATATAATTTCTAGTCGTTGCTTAAGTGATAAAGACTGGCTTTAATTATATAAAAAAATTTCTGAAAATATTTCTATTTGATGGTCTAGAGATAGCTATATTAAAAGGTTTACTCAATTTGTGTATTTAATATTGTACTATTTTCCATATAGTTACAATAAATCTCTATTTCTCTTTCTCTCTTTGGCTACTTTTTTGAAATAGACTAAGATGCTTAGTGAAGCAGCTGGAAAGAGGTGACGTTAACGTCGTTGACTTAAAGAAGAACATTGAATATGCAGCATCTGTGCTGGAAGCGGTTTATATTGATGAAACAAGGTAAGCTTTAACCTCCTCTCCCTTTTATCTTCTTTGCCTCCCTCCCCTCTTTGTTTCTCTTTCTTGACTCTCCTTTATCTCAAACAGGAATTTAGCATATGTTTGTACAAAATCAAAATCTTATTAAAATTTAAAAGGTTCTTCTTCATTGAGCTAATTAACTGGATTATGATTCTCTTAAAAAAAATACACATTTTGATCCAAATGTGTTAATGTCATAAAACAGTCAAACACTAAAGTTATAAAATTTAAAAAAATTAAAATCTCTCTCCCCACCCTCACTGTCCATAGGCCCAGACTTCTAAATGTCAGAGACATGTGTAGGCTTATCCTAGTTTTCACTGACGTAAGGGTGTTCCACACATTCTCATGAGATGTATCTATCTATCACTCTCTCTGCAGAGCCTCACAGTTTTTTGTATGTTGTTTTCTTGTGTTTTTTGTTTTGTTGTGTTGTGTTTTGAGGCAAAGTCTTGCTCTGTTGCCTGGGCCAGAGTGCAGTGGCATCATCACAGCTCATAGCAACCTCAAACTCCTGGGCTCAAGTGATCCTCATGCCTCAGCCTCCTGAGTAGCTGGGACTACAGGCGTGCAACACCACGCCCAGTTAATTTTTTTATTTTTTATAGACATGGGGTCTTTCATTATTGCCCAGGCTGGTCTCGAGCTCGTGGCATCAAGCAATCCTCCTGCCTGGGTCTCCCAAAGTGCTAGGATTACAAGCATGAGCTACTGTACCCAGCCCCCAAATGTGTTTTTGATCATTGCCCAGACCTAGCCTCATAATTAGCAGAGTGGTAAAGAGATTAGGAAACGAGTATTTATTTGAAGAGGGTTGTTAGCCTAGTGCTGCAATTCTCAACCAAGCCATTTACTTCCACCAGGATATTTGGAAAATCCAGGAAATTTAACTGATGTTTCTTGGTGTTGGAAGAGTGAAACTCGTTCCTGATTCCATTGCAAAAAAAAAAAAAAAACCACACACACACACAAAAGTGACAGATTGATTAGGGCTACCCATGAATTTAGAGGTAAGAGGGAACCCATGAAAGAGAAACATGCATTTCCAGAGTTTGATACAGAAAAGGTGCTAGGTTTTTTCAAAGCCATAAGGCAAGTGGAGTAGAGGTCTCTTGAAGTACCAGAGAGTACTTTAGTCAGATGGTGAAAAAGAGGCTGCATGGCATGATTGAGGGTATCAGAGCCAGGATAGGAATTGTAAAAATTCAGCCAAAATATCAGAGACCATATAATGCTCAAGGTGCCCTCTTGGTGTGGCAAGTTTCTCTGAAGGACCCACAACCAGTCCCCATGAAAAAAAAAATAGCCAGCACTTGGACATTTGTCTCGTAGATGACAGCAAAACCACCAATCTAGCAAGACCCTTTGGCCCTATAATTTTCTGCCTCTGCCTTCACATTGCTGAACAGTCAGAGCAGGGGAACATGGAGAGGGAAGACACCCACCAGCCCCCTCCCCTCTGCAGGTGTCCATGCCTGGGTCAGGCTGGAGCTTGGGGAAGGTGATAAATGTTAAGCTAGCTGGATGAGTGATCAAAGTTTTGGTTTATCCGTGTGCACTGGACTTTACACACATTCACATGATGGTGCTTGATATGTAATAAATTCACATGATTCAAAAATGAAAATATTGTAAAAAGTGTTGATGAAAGTCTTACCTCCACCCTGGTCCCAATCTACTCCATTCCCCCATACATTTCTTATACATCTTTCCACTGATTTATTACAAATTTTTATTTCATATGCTTTCCTTCCTCCTTTCATGGAAGGTAGTACATTATAGACATGGTCTTCCATTCTACTTTTTTTTTTTTTTTACTGAACAAGGAAACTTGGAGATCTTCCTAAATCATGTTCTGAACTTTTTGGTGTTTGACAACAAGAAATTTCACTAATAACTGACAGAAAAGACCATGTGAGGGCTGTGTTGCCCAGGTGATTCTTTCTTCATCCCCAGAACAGAACTCTTCTACTAAGCCATGGTTTGGAGATACAAATTCAGAAAAAAAAAAAAAAAAGGCACATTTTTAGATTATAAATTCTGCCCAGAATTGTTTTCCTGGTTAATGTTCATGGAATGTATATAAATGTATATGATTGTGAACAAAGATCCAAACTGTAAATTTTTAAAAATTTGTTGTCCTATAATTTCCTTGCTCCTTCATTTTCATGTATATTCGTATTGTTCACAAGTTGACTGAACTTAACAGGTTTGAGATTCTTTTGATCTGTCCTTGACCCTTTTATTTTATATTTATCTATAATATTTAAGAACTTTTACCAAAGAATTATTTATAGATTTACATCATTCATGGTGTAATGGCATAATGCTAACTATTTGGTTAGCCTTAGTGTCCTGTCTTTCATTTGATAGATTATTGTATATTATATTTATTCATTTTTCTTTGTATTTCCTTTCCCTGAAAATTATGACTCTGTAGTTATTTTGCTAACTCATTTAAGCATACGTTACATTTACAGTATAGTTTTTTTTCATTTGAAAATTGCTCTTTTGTGAGAAAAAAAGTTAAGCACAATGCTTAGCTGCTCATGGTAGAAATTTAATTTTTTTCTTTTTTGCTTCTTATAACAAAACATCTAAGCTCTTAATACCACATCATTCCTAATTTTTGCTCACATGACACAAAACTTTTCACTCTTTTATTTAATACTTCCATGGCTTTGTGATTTTTAAATTAGATTAATCATAACACCTAAAATTTGTATCATCTTCAAAGGACTCTTAGTTTCATTTTCTCACATTAGTCTCACTACAATCCTTTGCAGTTGGCAGGATGATTATTACTCTCTACATTTTACTAATGAGAGAATTAAAGCTCTTAAAGTAAAATGGTTTGCCAAAGGTCATAGAGCGAAGCATTGGCAAAACTGGGACTCAGAACTAGCTTTTGACTTCTTACTTAGTACTCCTCTCTGTGTAGCTGGCTCTTCTCAGAGTACTGCTATAAAACAGGATGGCCTTTAAGGACCTCTGAAAGATTTAAATGACAATGCATAAAACATTTCGATAGCTGTAATTATTCATTAAGGGCCTACTATATGCTAAGAACTCTTCTAAGCATTTTATATGTACTATTGCATTTAAACATCACAACAACCCTCTGAGATAGAAACTCTATTATCACAATTTTGTATATAAGGAAACTGAATCACAGAAGAGTTATATAGCTTACCCAGGGGAACACAGGGAATACACTGAAGACTGGGATTAGGGCTTTGGGAATCTGACTCCAGGCAGGGCTTGGGCTACTAAGCATCATTCTCATCCTCATCCCGCTTGTAACATTTAACTAAAAGGTGACTTCAGAGACTTACTGGAAGATTGATGAAAGCTCACCTGATGTCACTGTCATCAGTGATACACAGATTGTGTTGCATCTCTTCCCAATTCTGCCTTCAGTGATGTCACATTGGTAGCTTCAAATGGGCCACAGTGCAAGTATTTACACCATGGAAAATGACAAATACTACAAATCAGAATTTTTTTTTCCTGGAGAGCCTATTGTTAAACATTTACCATTATACCACTGGTTAAGATTACCCCTTAGGAATCTTCTAAGAGCTGTGATATTATGACCAAAATAAGCAATAATACCAATGTGGTTTGATTTCTTATATATTTAGTAAGACACACAGAAGTAAACTGAGGATGTTTCTGCTGAGATGTGCATATAATTATTAAAGTGTCATTTGCCTTAGGAGAGGGCTGAAGAAGGATATATTGCTTTTAAACTTTAAATTTAAAAAATCGGCTGACTTCTGAGATGTTTTTTTAAATGGAAAATTCTCTTTCTAGAAAAAAAATGATTCAGTGAGTTTTTCAGAGAGGTGTTGTTTAAAGTTGGGCCAGACTGAAAGAAGGTCAACACATGGTAAAGCAGTATAAAACAGAAACTATAATATTTATTGGTTTAAAACACACACACATACACACACACACACATACACACAAACACACCCAACCATACCCCTCTTCCCACTAAGCCTTAACGACTGCAGGATTTCAGTTAAGAAAACAAATCAAAACAAAAATATTTTTCAAAAGATGATTTTGGTGAGAAAAATGAAAACAGAGTTTCTGATAGAAATTGAATTCTGACTTTCTTTGTGGAGATTATAGCACAATTCCCTGATGAATATGACTGTGGGTTTTTCTAAAAGACATTTTCTAATGCAAATGCCAATATTTTGTAATTCTTGCTTTCAGATATGTCCCCAGAGGCTACTGTTTTTCAAAGTTGCACAGTTGTAATCCAGAAACATGTGGCCTAAAAAACAAAACAAAACAAAAATCCGTTTGATTGTCCTTATTTGGATTGGAATATTGCCAAGCAAAGTAGCGTCCTTGGCCTTATGAACAGGATAGGCAGCTGATGGAGAGGTACACTTTCAGAGATGGATATTGTGCTTACTAATATCTCTTAAAAACACAATTTATAACTTCATTTGTTTAATGTGAAGCAATCTGTTTTATAATTATCGTGGTTAGAGCATAGACTCTGGATTCAGAAAGAGTGGGTTGTTCAAAGCCTCCACTCAATACTCTCTTTTTTTAACTACGTTCCTTGACATCTACAGTCCCTATCTTTATCATCTACAAATTAAGAACAGGGACAATCCTCACCTCGTAGGGTTGACATGGGGAGTAAATGTAGCATAATGCCCGACAGAGTAAAATTTTAGTAATAATCAATTTTTTAAATTTTTAAATAAATTTCAATGTATTAACTACTAGTAAAATGCAAATGCCTCTAGGATACATAACACATGAAAATATATAATTTAGACACCCTAGTGAAGATATCAAATAATTTCCTGAAAGCAGTGTTTGATCCTAAGAAAATGAAAACAGGTAGGCTAGTTACCAGGAAATGAAAGCAAAGCATACAATAATGGAAAAAACTTTCATGCAGACATACACATCTCTGTAAAAATGCCCTCAATTGGCTTCCATGTCTTACCAAGTGTAAGGGTCCTTAATTTGGGGGTAGATTATCTTGAATGAGAATTCAGTGATGTCAGTCAGTACTTTAAGAAGTTAGTCTGGTGAAATTGAATGGCACTTCAGGGCACCTTGGAGTCTGAGACCTCTGAAATCATTGAGTAGAGGGATTTACCAAAGAACTTTCACTCATTTAACAAATATATATATTCAGTATGTGAAATGAATCCCAGTCACACTGGTAATTCAAATCAAGAGTACAACTGTGCAGATAGCTGGTGCCTAGAAATGGGTCAAGAATTGTGAAGACAAACTTAAGCACAAGGATAAATGCTGCAAACAAGAAACAGGGAAGTTGAGACTTAG
The DNA here is from genome assembly GCF_020740605.2 of Lemur catta. Classification (NCBI taxonomy): domain Eukaryota; kingdom Metazoa; phylum Chordata; class Mammalia; order Primates; family Lemuridae; genus Lemur; species Lemur catta. The sequence goes on from NC_059135.1 coordinate 45,551,376, forward strand.
AGAGAGAGACCCAAGCACACTGACGAATTACCAGAGGAAGCTCTTAAGTAGCAGGAGTTAAGTCATAACCAGAAGGAGTAACACGTGGTAAGAACTTATACAGAGTCAGGATTCCAAACCATATCTGACTAGATGTGCAGATATTTCTTAGTATTACTGAGTTTGTTTTCTAGCAAAGCTCTCCCAGTCCATCTTTAAAGACAAGGCTTCTAACAAGAGGACTTAAGGTAAAAAAAAGTCTGGAATATGCTAGATACATGGGCACTGAAGTTCAGAAATATAGTGCCAATTAGAGATGTGAGTTTGGGAATTACAACTCAGGGGTCTCAGTTCTTTTGGATACCTTTACTTTGATGCCAATCTTCAATAGTTGGAGCTCCTTTGCTATTTGAATATGTTCTCCTTCCTAAAGTTTTTGAGAATAACCAGCAAATGTTTACTTATTTCACAATCTTTCCTGGTTGTCACTTTCCTCTGCAGCCAGCTTTCTGGCTCCAAACTGATGAATTGTTCCTGTGCAGGTCACTTATTTTTCCCTCAAGTCCATCTATCTACAGGCATGCTCCCATGCATGTGCTCAATCCCTTCCTCTAGTTCTCCAAACTGAAGGGAAAATCAGCTATAATTGCAGTAAGACCTTATTGATAGATGCTTTCAGAATCCACAAACTCAAGTTCTTTCGTAGAGGTCCCCTACCAAGCGTATTTCTGCATCCTCTAAGATCTGATGCCCATCTCACAAAGACCAGCTTCACCATCCCCTGTAGAAGTTCTTTCAATGACTTCTATCCTGACTTCAGGATCTCAAGCTCTAACACCTAGATAAAGGAAGGGGGTTATCAAAATTTATGTCAAATTGTGCATTCATCTCTCAGGATCAACACCTGTGCTGAAAGACTACATCCATATTTAGAAAAAAAATATGACAGTTTTCTAAAGGATACCTAATCTGCAGTGAAGCAGCTGTGCTCAAAGTGAAGACAACCTTGTACATTTCTGTTCAGAGATGTTAGGCCTCTTAGAATCATATTGTCTCAATCTTTTATATGCCAGAGGAGAGGCTTTATTTTATTTTAGTATAACTAAAAGACCTATTCAAAAGATTTTTCATAAAACAAAACAGCACTCTGCACTGAAGGTAAAATAAAGCCCCTGTAGAATAAAACAATTTTTTGACTTTTCAAATGTCAGGGTTTTTCCACTTCCAACCACTCGGGTTTAAAAAATGCTTGAAATTAAATATCAAAATGGGTTAAATGTTACCTAGTAATTGAAGTCAAGGGAGAAGATGGAACTTCCAAATAGAGATGTAGAGCAGTAGGGTAGTTAAGGAGAACATAAGTATTTAGGCATAGGCATGGAGCTACCAAATAAGAGACATAGAAAGAACAGATATAGCAGCAGGAGGCATGTCTGAAAAACATAGATTGCCTAATTAGCAGAGAGTAGGGTTACTAAAAAGGGCAAATCAAATGCTACAGGGAGAACCACTGGATGAGTTAAAAGATTCATGATGTCTTTGAAGTGGAGTTTCAGTAAAGAGAAAAAGATAGCGGCCAGATTATGATAGTATAGGGTTACTATGAAATGGCTTCATGAAGAAATTAGTATAGACTATTTTTCAAATATTTGCTGATATAGAAAAAAGTGGAGATAGAATAATCTATTAATGGGAACATATACTTGAGGAAGGCTTTTTTTTTGTTTTTGTTCATATTGTTTTTATGATGGAAGGCTGGTATCTTTAGCCTGTAGATAAATAGTTTAAAAAGAAATTTGGAATAAAAAGAAAAAATATTTCATAGAAAGATTAGGTCAAGAAGTTATCCATGGGAAGTTATCTATGAAAAGAGAGAACTATCCAAGCACTGGTTAAAAATATAGATGAAGATGGAACTAACTAGTGCATAGCCAAGGATCTTCAAATAAAACATGAGCAGCATTGCAAAATCAGAAAGATTCATTAGCATTTCATTTTAGACTCAGCTGCTCATCATGGGCGAGGGTGCTAAAATAATTATGGCCAAAGTATGAACACCAGGCTGCAAAATTTGGGGATCAATGTGACATAGAGAGTAAACTGTTGGTGGTTAATCACTACAACCTCCACATCATGGTGGCACTGACCCATGTGTGCCCCTTTGACATTTGGAGTCACATGAGGGAAAGAGAAAAGGGTTGGACTAATGAACAGGTTTTATGAGTATCTCAATTGAAAGTGATAGGAAACCCAACCAAGCCAGCTTAAACAAATGGTTAATTTAGTGGCTGTCACTGCCAAAACATTGATGGCTAGTGCTGACTGCAAGCATAGGCTGGTTCAGGTCACAGATGATGTCACCTGGGCAACCACTCTGTTCTGCTTACTCGGAATGGCCTCTTCTGATGCATAAGTGGTAACAAGATGGTGGTAATATTTCTAGGTTTTATGTTCTCACACCATCACAATCCAGCAGAAATGAGAAAGGTATTCTTTTCCAGAGGATCCAATAAACATATTCTTATGTTTCATTGGCTCTAGTTTGGTAATATACTCATCCCTTTACCAATCTTTGTGTCTGGGGGAATTGTGTATACAAGTTCAGTGGTCAAGCATCCCATGAAACAGGTACAAGGTCAATTCTACTTAAATCATATGCTTAAGAATTCAGACTGGAAGAGAGCGTTTTCCCAGAAAACAATTGTGTTCTCTCTACAGCAAAAACTAAAATGTTTGTGTTAGTACCAAAAGCAGAGAGACCCGGATGAGCGTTTGTGTGGGTTGGGGAGGAAAGCCCTTGACTGGCAGTTCAGCAACACCTTTCTAGGCTTTGCTCCTACTAATGATTAGCATCTGGGCAAGAGATTTTTTTCCCCTCTAATCATTGTTTTTCTCATATGGAAGATGAAGTATTCAGTCTCTCTTTAATCTGGAATTCTGGGACCATAGTCCCAACACTCCCTTGTAAAGACCTGCTCATGACTAAACTACCCTGGCCACCAAGAGGGAGCTGCTTATTATTTGCTTAGTGGGAGAGCATTTATAAATATAGGCTGTTGTATATTTTAGATTGTTTCCAATTGGAAAAGTCCCTAAGGAAATCACGGTTGACTATATAGACAGAGGGTCACAGGATAACAGGAAATATTTTTGTTTTTTTAAAATATTTTACACTTGAAAATTATCATCTTTTTACATATGAAGCAGGACATGACTGAAAATGTTAAGATTTATAACATATACATCAAAACAAATAACTTATTCTTCATCTGGCCTAATACCTAACTACTGCAAATACCCGAATATTTTAAAAAATCTCTAAGGCCAGAGACTCTACGTTTTATACTTTTATTCATTTATTCAACAAATATTTGTGAAAGACACTCTTCATGTGCTGATAATCATTTTGCTATTCTGTCTGGCTACTGTTAACACTCCCTTGTCATCATCCCCACAATTTTGGGCTCATGGGTTTAGAAAGAAATATATTCCTTATCTCCCCTTACACTCTTATCTTCTGAATATACCCCAGCTCTACTTAGGGCCCATTCTCCACCCTCTGCTTGGTTGAGAAACTGACTTTTCTATTTTGCAATCAAGTAACATACAGGTAATTCCCATTTGTAACATGAGTAGAAAAGATTCATCACAATACCATTACAGGGATTATTCTGCCTGTCCCTTCCCATATAACTCACCAACCCTCTCTGACAGTGAAATAATAGGCATATGCTAACAAGCAGTGCCACTAAGTCCATATTATAGGGGAGAAATAAATCTTATTTTCTCGGCAGAGAGCTTCCATTAATTGGCAGGCTGTGAAAGGAGGAGAACCATGTTCTCAAGCCTCAGTATTCATCAGAATCAGGTAGAGGGCTTGTTAGAACAGCCCTTGCTGCAGCCCATGCCCAGAGTTTCTGATTCTGCAGGTTTGGGTTAGAGCCCTGGAAGTTTCGTTTCTAACATACTTCCACTTGTATGCTGATTCTGCTGATCCAGAGACCACATTTTGATTACTAGAGGATGTCACAATGAGGCTACAACAAAAGGGAGATGCAGAGAGAACATTAGAAATCTGATGGTTAGAAACTGAAGGTCTTATCAAAAGAGTATGGCCCAAGTATTGCCCCAAGTTGTATATGAGACAACCTTGTGCTAAAACGCCTCCCCCAGCCTCGAAGAAATTTCACCATAAAATCAGGGCCATAAGCAAGGGGTGCTGATTTGAAGATTAGCAGTGCTTCACAGCAACAAGTGTGGGGCTCAGGGGAGGCAATGCCTGTCCTTTGGTCCTTGGTGTGGTCACCTCTCCCGGGTCTCAGAAACTGTAGGCTCATCTCTGGGCTGCAGCCCCATCCTTTTTCTCCAACCACGCTTAGTAAACCTTAGAAGGACACACAGTTAGATGGAGCATGGAATGTCCTTCTCCTATGTCTCATTTCCCTGATTAGAAGAGGCAACACATCTGTTCTCTGGAAAGTGAGATATCAAGAAGATCAATACTAGGTAAATTTTGTATTATTGTGGTAATATATACATAATATAAAATTTATCTTTTTAACCATTGTTAAGCATACAATTCAGTGTAATTAAGTACATTTACAATGTTGTACAACTATCATCACCATCCATTTCCAGGGTTTTTCATCATCCCAAACAGAAACTCTATACCCCTTAAATAACAACTCACCTTTTCCCCTCCGCTCAAACGCTGGTAACCTCTATTCTACTTTCCACCTCTGTGAATTTGCCTATTTTTTAATCTTTACCCACTAAACTTTATAGTGGGTAAAGATTATTTTTGGAAATTTCTCTCACTGTTCTTACTTTATTTTTTGACTCCCCAAAATCTACTTTGACCAACTTCTTCCCATAATGTCTCAAGCACTTCCCTCCCCATGATGCCCTCCTTTTTCCACATGTTGGAAAAAGAACATCTGCTTAGACTAATGCATGCAGATGTGTCAATGGCTGAAAGTTTACCCAGGGCTTGCTTTGCGACAGATGCTGTTCTAAGTGCTTTCTGTGCATTTATGCAGTTCTTCCTCACAGCCTCACCACTAGGGATACTATTGTTATCATCTCTATTGTGCTGACCAAGGAGCTAAGACTCACACAGATGAAGTATTTTTTCTAAGACTACATAGCCAATAGGTGATGAAGCCAGGAGTCTGACTCCAGAGGCTATTTTCCTAACTACAGAGGATGCTTATTAATCAAAAATTTGGTAATTAGTGAAACATTAGACTTTGTGCCTAATGGAACATTTTCAAAGATATTTTTGAGCCAAGAGGACTTCCTGGTGGGAAGCCAACAGTCATCTGCGAGGCCTAGGGCAGTTTTCTGCCACACCCATTATCCCCATTTCCGTCCCCAACTGACTCCAAAAATATAATCTTGATCCCAGTTTTCCAAGCAACTTGATTCCTTCTCAGAACCTTCTCCACACATTCCTTGGCCCTTCCTGCTAGTCCTAGGGGCAGGACCTCCTCTGCCTCAGCCTCTGATTCCTCTGGTGGGCACAGAGGAGGCTCGAAGCCCTCCTTAGGTTTTGACTTCAACACTGTCCTTAGTTGACCTCATTTCAGCCAAGATTTGCCTCTTGGGAAATTGAGCTAAGGTCACCATAACTAACTTCTTCACTCAAATGTTCAATCTTCATAGTCACTCATATACAATGGTCATCTTCTCACAGTTTTTTAAAAAAGAGACTAATAAAACCAGAGGGAACATTGCACAAAGCTGTCAGGTTGATAGACAAAGGAAACTGCTGAAAAAAAAAAAAACCTGTTAAGATAAATATTTGTGAGCCTGCCATTTAAAATTCTTTTTGGAAGAAGACAGGGAATAAATAATAAATAAATAAACATGCTTCTCAGGGGTGGCCTGAAAGAAATAATTTAAATGTATTTAGCATTCAGGAAGTATGTTACTGACAAGTAGCTATGGCATTTCAAATATATTACCTTTTTGCATCCTGACATTTAATTTACTGTACTTCAAAGTACCCTGAATTTTGCCATCCATATATATTTCTTATGAGAAAGTGATTGAACATACCAGCTTTAGAAAATAAATTTAAGCTTCCTTCAACCAAAAATTCCCCAGTGGACCAAATTCCTGTAAGATTTTTTTCCTTTTTTTTTTTTTTTTTTTATTATAAGAGACAGTGTCTTGTTATGTTCCCCATGCTGGTCCTGAACTCCTGGGCTCAAGCGATCCTCCCACCTTGGAGTCCTGAGTAGCTGGGATTACAGGCATGCACCACTGCACCCAGCTTCAGGAGCTTTTAAGGTTAATTATTTTTAACTCTAAATTTCAAGGCAAAGATGAGATACAGAATAATGATTACTGACATTATTGACTGAATGTGAAGGTAGTTTGCACATTTTTAGGAAGAAAACATGCATTTGAGATGGAGGATAACTCAGCAGTTAAGAACTCTGTCTGAAACTGTCAGACGTGAATCAAACTGTGGCATGGCCTCTCCTGGTTGTATGACTTTGAGCAAATCACTCAAGATGTCTGTGCCTCAATTTATTTATCAGTAAAATAGAGGTAATAATAATAATTAGATCTTCCTCATGGTGGTATCGTGAGGATTAAGTGAACTAAAGCTTGGCTCCTTGCCTGGTTTATAGTAAGAAGGCAATAAAGTTAGCTGATATTATCATCTGTATCTATCTTAAAGTAGTTCTGAAGCCTGAGTGAAGGATTAGTATCACCTTTAGGGTTTTGTTTTGTTTTTTGCTTTTTGTAGGGTGGGGTGGGTTGGGGGAAGGGTCCGGGCAGCTCAGAATAAAGATGTGTGTTAATCTAAGAAGTATCACTAATGGACTCTCCTATGAGGAAACCACTTACCCCAAAAGAATATCTATACTGCAGAAAGATTAACCTCTCCTAATTCCCCCAGCTCTCCTGGAAGGGCTTCAGTTGGAAGATGCTTGCAACATTGAGTTCAGTACCACACTTAGCCCCAGGTCAGTGAAACCAAAACCACTTCCTTGGACACTACCCCCCACCTCAAGGTGTCCAATAAAGACCCTTTTTGTTGGTGCCCCTCCCCATGGGGTGATAGGTCTCCAAGACCAAGAAGAACTTGGAGCCCCTGGCTTCCTTCCCCTTCCAGGTTCCAGGACCCTGGAATTCCCTGCCCTGATGCCCTCTACCAGTGTGTTCCTCTACCATAGTTTGGGCACTGAGACCCCAGAATGCTCTACTCAAAGGTCTGCAAGCCTGTCTCCTAAGTCTTAATGGGCATCATTCTTAGGTCTTTCCTCCCAAAGGGGCCCAGGATACCATTGGTGTTTGTTCACTTTCACTCCAAAGAATGGCCAAGAAGCAGCTGCTTTCAAGGCTAGGCTGGTTGATGGAGATTATACTTGGAGGCTACAGTGTCCACCTGCTTCTGTGTGAGGCCTGTACAGTGAGGGCCTGAGCAGTAGGTGAGTGTAGGGGAAGCTGCAGCCAGCTGGCCCAGCCCTGCCATACAGGGAGTTGAGAATTCTTAATTCGAACCCAATTTGTCAGCGTTTTATGAAACTTATTAAGAGGTAGAAGGATAGAACATATAACAGTTTGTTCACCTGATATACAACTTTAAAATATTTAGTTATATGGTATTTGGAAGAAATGTGCTCGTGCCCTGGGCTCTTCAAATGTTAGGGACAGAACTGAATGAATTAGTTTGGTGAAAAGTGTCCTTTATAAGAATAGTAAAATAGGAAAAGAAAATGTCACGCTTGAGAAACCAATTTCTCCTAATTGCATCCTCCAGCACTTGAATTTTAATACTTAAGAGGTGTAATTGTGGGCACCATTTGCCTGGAAATAACCATGCGGGTACCCGGGTATAATCATTGTCTAAGAGTCCACTGTGGACAGAAATATTTTCACTGAAATACCATTGTAAGAGTCAAAATCCCATGACCTCTTCTTCCTCGGCCGCCTCCTTCTTTACTTCCCTTCCCTGAAAACTTTCTAGTTCAAAATGTAAGCCCTTTGGGAGTTGTGTATCTAATTTCAAGAGAAAATCTGGAGTATAAATAGCTCTTAAGGATCAGTTGATCGTAGACTGGGTCAGTTTTCACAGCTCTACAGCCCCCAAGAGCACCCAGCCAGGGTTCAGGAACCCCTCACTTTATGCTTTATTGACTCCATTGGGACTAAAAATAAGTCATATTAAACACCAGTGGAAGCATGTTCTGAGATCAACAGTGATAACATTTTACGCATATACTGCTTATCATTTCTTTTCTGTATAGTGTATTTTAAGAATTCCTAAGAAAAATGCATGCACCAATGATTATTCTTTCATGCTGCAAGTTTCTTAAACACAAAGTCTTCATTTTATAAGGGCATTCACTGTGTCAGCAATTATGCCCACCCTGCCCCCTAACACGAGGATGAAGAGCAATCAAGCTGTTTGATGTTTGTAAAGCAAAATTAATTATAATATTTGAGATCCCATTTTGTCATCCTACTTGCCCACATTTTTTTCAAAAATGAAATGAGGACAAAATGCAGTCTTCTATGTTTTACATATGACATAATCTTGTATAAGTATTCAGATATTTTCATATCTTAGATATATGTATAAGAAAATTGTTTATGATAATTCTCTATGAAAAGTTCCAGATTATCATTCCACACTATGTTATAGTTTTTGTCCAGCCCTGTCTAGCATGGTCAAATGAAACTAGAGGAGCCTCTTGTGCTCAGAGGGAGGAAGGCACAGAGTACAAACAAGGCAGGTGCTCGGGGAAGGGAAAATGAATAGGAAAGAAGAGATGGAGGGGAGTAGGGAGAAGTATATGCCATTAGGTTTTATTGGTTTAATTTTTGAATTGTTTAAATTTAGGTTTTATCCTCCTGTCTTCTCTGTAAACTTCAATAATTAATGAACCTGCTACAAGTTGTTTATGTCTTTATTTTTTATTTCTTATCATTCTCTACTTGATAAATGAGCATAAAAGAATTGATATTTAACAGACATGCTGAGTTCCTTGTCTATAAGCATGGAAACAGTACATACAATTTTTTAAAATTTTCTTTCCTGTGACTTTATTAGAAAATGCTATCAAAAATGTTTAATGTCTTTTCCACGCCAAAAATACATGTTTCTTCACAATTTGTTTCAAAATATTGTGAAGCGATTATGCAAGGGAAAATTAACCTAAAGGTAAGAAAGGAGATGAGTGCATTTACCTCCAAGCTGATGCTGCTTATCCATCAAATAATACGGAATTCTAGACTAAAACTTCTTCTACCATTTCCCTCCTCACTCCACTCCCCAAAGGTAATCAGTTATAATAGTTTAGTGTAAATATTTCTACAATTTTCTAGTCATCCAATGGATATATATTGAGCCCCTACTCCGTGCCACCCACAATTTTAGGTGCTGCAGTGCACAAAAACAGAGCAACCCTTTGCTCTCAAGGTCTTTACAGTCCAGGTCACTAGATTGTAAGCATAAAATGAATAAACAAGCTAGTGAACATATGGTATGACATCAAGCAGTGGTAAGTGCTAAGAGCAAGACTATGGCAGGATGAAAAAAAGAGTAAGAGTGCTTCCTACTTGGTGGGTGGGGAGTGGGTGCAGGGAGGCCCTCTCTACTTAAATGCAGTGAGGAAAAGATCCACACAAATATCTTGAGTAAGAGATTCTAAGCAGGGGACAGCAAGTGCACAGACCCTGAAGAAGAAGCAAGCTCGGCAGCTTTGCATACAGCAAGAAGGCCAGTGTCACTACAGCAAAATGAATAAAGGGTACTGTTTAAGCACGGAAGTTGGAGACTTAGCTTGGGATGACTTATGTGGGGCTTTATGAATTAGGCATTGACATTGTCTGACTTACACTTTAAAAGAGGCATTCGGGCTGCAGAGGGAAGAAGAGACTGACAGGCCCAGGAGCAAGAGCTGGGAGAGCAGTTAGGAGGCACTGCAGTCAGCTAGGCAGGAGATGGTGGTGGCCTGGCCTCTCATTCATTCACAGCTAGTGGGGATGCAAAATGGTGCAGCCACTTTGGACAACAGTTTGGCAGTTTTTTACAAAACTAAGCATACCCTTATTATTACCACCCGGCCATTGTGTTCCTTGGCATTTACTGAAATGTGTTGGACAAACCTGTACACAAATATGCTTTATTCATAATTGCCAAATCTTGGAAGAAACTGTGATGTCTTTCAACAGTAGAATGCATAGACAATAAAAAGAAATGAGCTATTAATCCATGGAAGGATATGGAGAAAACTTAAATGCATATTACTAAGTGAAATAAGCCAATCTGAAAAGTTGTAGCCTTTTACTGTGTGATTCCAAGTATGTGACAGTCTGGAAAAGGCAAAACTATGGAGACAGTAAAAATATCAGTGGTTGCCAGGGACTGGGAAGTAGGGAAGGTAGGAGGGATGAGTAGGTGAAGCACAGGGATTTTTTAGGGCAGTAGAACTACTCTGTCTGATACTATAGTGGTGGATACATGCATGTCATTATATATTGGTCAAAATCCACAGAATGTACAACACAGTGAGTGATCCCTGATGTAAACTATGGACTTTAATTAATAATCATGTATCAACACTGCCTCATCAATTGAAATAAATATACCATAGTGACACAAGTTGTCAATAATGAGGGAAACTATGGAGGTAGGGGTAGAGATGAGATGTATGCAAACTCTCTACTATCCATTCAATTTTTCTGTAAGCATAAAATTGCTCTAAAAAAATATTTATTTATTTTTTTTTAAATGAAGAAGGTGCCTCCAAGATTGTGGATCTCAGGTAGGGAGAGCAGAATGCAGAGTCCTCTAGAAAAGGATACTCATTCTAAAAGGAAAAAACAGAAACTCCTTGCCCAAAACAAAAAGGTCAAGGTGTGTTGCCTGGCTGTGGAGGTTTCCCTGCTTTCAAAAGCTGGAGTAGCAGAGATGGATACACAGGAGGATGAAGGTCCTCACAGGCCACTTTTGCAACTGTGCTGTAGAGCAGAGAAGAATCTTTGAGTAGACCTGTAGCTACGTATTTCTGTCGCCTCCCTTCTGTTCCTCAGACACATCAATACTGATCCTACGTCTGGGCCTTTGCACTTGCTCTTCTCTCTGTCTGAAATGTCCTTCCCCCAGCCTTTCCTATATCTAATTCTTTCTTATTCCTCAGGTCTTAACTTTGTTATTCCTCAGGTCTAAAGTAGTGTTTCCTGTCATAATTAATCTCATCATATCACCCTCCCTATTTCTTTTTAGTCTCTTTCTTTTAGAATATAAGTTCTATATGAGAGGGAACAATTCTAACTTTTTCAGTTTGTAATCACTCCGTAAGTTGACAATTTTGCGATGTCTACATAGTATGGTGTTTAGTCAATTGCAAATAGAATTTTGGTACCAGAAATAGAATTGATATGCTCTATTAAATGAATATTAATACAAAGCTGAGCTTTTATCTTCTATCTTATTTATAACCCATACTAGTAGTTACCACAGAGTGTTCATAAGTGAGTGGAAATAGTCTTTCTTGTCCAAACCAATAGGACACACACACACACACACACACACACAGAAATTGAGAGAGATTTATTTTAAGGAATTGGCTCATGTGATTATTGGGGCTGGCAAGTCTGAAATCTGCAAGGCAGACTGGCAGGCTGAAAATTCTGGCAAGAGTCAATGTCTCAGTCTTGAGTCCAAATGCAGTCTGGAAGCAGAATTCCTTCCTCTTTGGGAGACCTCTTTTCTTAAGGCCTTCAACTGATTGGATGAAGCCCACCCATATTTTGGAGAGTAATCTGCTTTACTCAAAGTCTATTGATTTAAATGTTAATCACATCTAAAAAATACTTTCACAACAAAGAAAGTAGACCAGTGTTTGACCAAACTGGGCACCATAGCCTAGCCAAGTAGACACATAAAATTAAACATCACAGAAGTATTTGTTGCTTTTTCAAGATTCCCCTTTTAAGTTATATAATAGCATATTTCATGCTTTTATCCTTACACAGTCTCTTCCTTTATTCCTATCCACTAATTAATCCATATCATTGTTTCCCCCTGAGATTATATGCTCTTTCCTTCTCAATAGGTTACTTCATACATCCTGACTAAGGATTGCTAGTCTCCTGAGTACCATACCTCTATATGAACCATCATTTCCGTGTGCTGATTTTGTCATGTTTGATGATCTGTCTTGGATAATTCATGAGTTTAGGACATACGCCCTTAAATTATCAACATCAAATTTGCTGTGGAGCAGTTGGCAACCATGACCACGTGTCTGTCATTCTATTCAGATTTGCTGATAAAACAAGGCAGCAGTGGAATGCTTGGAGCATGGTGACATCACAGGATTACACCACAATGATTCTTAGTCCAATTGTTCTGCTCTGTAGTTTTATTTGATCATTGCATAAGAGTAATAAATATGGCATCATCTTTAAAGTAGTGACATTTTCAAGCCGTGTAGTTTAGTAACTTGCTGAAATGGGCTAAGGAATCTAATTTAAAATGGACAAAAAGGAAAAAAATATATTATGCTTTAATTTTCTATTTCAGTGTTGTAAGGGTAAACCAAAAGTATCAAAATCTAAGACCCAAACGAAAGCTAAAAGTATTATACAGTAAGTATTAATCAGTATTAACATCCAACTCTGTAAATCCTTCTTATCTTCATATGTATACATTTAGCTTTGTAACTCCAGCATTTAAGTTATATTTATTTTTATAGGTTATCTCATACATGCATTCATGCTCAATACCATGAAAAATAAATATTTGTAAATGACTGTCTTCTGCATATTTATAAAAAATAGAAGAACATATGGGAGGTCATTTAAACTTTAAATTTTAAAGGAACATTAAGATTTACTCTTCTGCATATTATCTTTTGGGCCTCTCTTTGGTCTTGGTCTTATTGGGTGCTTTGGGTGGGCCTCCTGTTTTTTGCCATTTTGTTTTGTTCCTGCCTTCTTGAGATGGCCTGTGACTTGTCCCTGAGGCTTTAGCATGGGCAGCTACCTCTGGCTACCTTCCCTGCATTGGCTCATAATCCTTAGGCCTGATTCTGTGCAAAGAGATTTACCAGAACAAATGAAACCTACAGATCAAAGCTAAAGTACGCCAAAAAGAGCTCTGAGTTCTTGAATTGGTGCACTGACAAGGAAAGAATGACTCTCAAATGACAAGCAGACCTGGCCTGTGTTCTTCCTGGAGGCAAAGCTTGACAGCTCTGGAAAGCCATGTTAGTATTTGGTGGGGCATCTTTCACAGGATCTTGGCAGTTCAGACCTTTAGGAAATTCTTAATTACTGAAGCTGAGCGGCCGTAAAATAAGGATGTTTCCTTTCCTGCTTTAGAGGCCATTGTTATTACTGGTCAGTCCTGTCTACTTGGGGTTTTTACAGGAGTGTGATAGTGGTTCCCATTCCTGTTCACTGCCTCACTCCTAGGTTGATTTCCTCATCTGGCAGTTCTAAACCCATCATCTCTCCACCCTCAAGTCAGCATTTTCTCTGAACTGGAGATGTCTCTTCCATTTAAACAGGCTTGGTCACCTGAAATGAGCTTTTGAAATAATCCATTTATCTCCAAGTGTTTTCATCTTTTAACTTTTTAAATCTTCAATGTTAATATCAGAATGATTATCTTTTAGAGTACTTAAATTATTATTTTCCTAAAATTTAGAAATACTTGTCCAATAAAATAGCATCTGTGAATGACTTTTGTAAATTCCAAAGCCTCATTCAAATAGAATGTACTATCCGTATTATGTATATAAGATTATTAAATATGTGACAGCTATTATATATTCAATTTTCTTTTGTCCTTCTGCTTCAATTGCTTCCTTTAGTAGCAGACATGTGTTTATGGATTTTCTTCCCCATCTTTTCTTAGTTTTATTCATTATTACAATAGTATATTAATGATACTAACAATTGATACCTCTAGACTGGTATCATCGTACTGAAAGCTGCAAATGCTTAAGTTTATTAGTTCTTGCCTTCAAAAGGTGATCAATTTGAGAAATTAAGAGCTTTTCAAATGTTATCACAATTTCTTTAACTAGTTCCTATTAAGGAATAATAAGGGAGTAATTTGCTATATTTTAAATCCCATTGCAATGCTTATTTTTTATTATTAGTTTTCCTTCACTTTTTTCTAATCTTTAATCTGCATAAATTTTTGTAGAAGGCTGCTGGATACAGATGACGAGCTCTGTGACATTCAGTCTGACGCAGTCCCATCGGAAGTCCGAGACTGGTTGGCTTCTACCTTTACACGGAAAATGGGGATGACAAAAAAGAAACCTGAGGAAAAACCAAAATTTCGGAGCATTGTACATGCTGTTCAAGCTGGAATTTTTGTGGAAAGGTAAGTGAAATCATTGGTATCTCAAGACAATAAAATTGGAAAGGCAGCAAATGTGTTCACTATATCAAAGTTATGAGAGTCCTATATTTTAGGTATTGAGGAAACCCACAATCTTTACTAGAATGAACAAATTTAGGACTTTATGATGAACTTACCTATAACAAAAATACCTTGTCTTGGATCTATTCTTTTTATTTATTTTAAGTTGACATGAATATTAAAAGCAAAGACTTTTGAATGATCATTCTCCTCAAAAGAACCATTGTGAACAACTGTTTAAAATCAATTCTAACATCTTTGTATGTTATACAACTCATTTTACCTAAATAAAATGTAATATCTCATAAAATATATTTTATAGTGGGTAACAATCTACATATAAAAGCAAGCAGGCCTTTGTTTGCATTAAAGACAAAAGACCATTCTCTTCCCGTCTTTCCATCATGGGAAAAAAATCTCTCTCATGTTCACTTTTGAGGAGTTTTTTTTTTAACATTTCTGTCACTGAAGCAAGGGGTATTTGAAACATGGAGTCAAATCACCAGAGTTTCCAATATGAAGGATGTGTTAATATGACCCAATTTTATATTCTCTTAACCCTTAAGAACACAGCTTATTCATGTGTCTGGGAAACAAGGTTTCAGAACTAAAACTACAAAAGACCCACCCAAAACAAACATGTTATATCTGACAAAATTGAAAAGCAGTTATCAGAAATCCTATAGATTAAAAAATATATATTAAATTGTATATAAAATACTATTTTAATATTTTGAAAATAATAAAGTTGAGGAACAGAGAAATTTTCTTTGCTATACTTAATATTAAATTTGAGAGAGACCACATTACTTTTTATCTTCTGATATCTCTTGGCATTACCTATAATAAGCATTACAAACTGTAATTACTCTCTGCTAAAGGAACAATGGGAAGCACACTTGGGTTTCTAAAAGTGAGAATGTGTTGCAAGAAATATACTATGCAATTTAAAGATATATTATAACCACAGCACATAAAGCTTTTCATATCTTGGCTCAATGTGCCTGTTTCACCCAAAATAGCATCCACTGAGCGATTTTCAAATTCGTTTGCATTATTTCTTAACCATATCTAATTGGCTTAAATTTTAGAAATCCTCATAATAAATGGTCTGATTAATTAGGTGATGTGACACCATCCCCCTAAGTGCATAAACTTGTCCCAAGTCCACCAGCTGGGATCAGAAGTCTGAGGGAAGGAGGCAGAAGAGAAGGAATTTCTATAACCGTATTACTATTTATTAAAACAACTTAGGCAACTGTGACAGTTATTGCTTGTCCATAGCATCAAAGTAAAAATATCTAAATAGTATTTCAGAAAGGCAGTGAGGGAATCACAGATAAAACATGACAGTATGTTTCATTTGCTAAATGAATGTATGTTTTGTCTTTTTTGTTTAAAAGATATTGAAGTAATTGGCAACCTGCAAAAAAAAAGTGAACTGTGGAGGCAAATCAACTGAATTTCCATTTCCATTCAAAATAAGGTTAAGAAGAATTCTGTAAAATATATTGACATGCTAAATTTACATTTTTGCATATGCTACATAAACCAAATTTTATTTAATAGCCTATTAAAATACCAAAATGTACTTAAGGTAGCTAAATTAGTAAGCAGCCTTGAAGAAATTAAAGTACTAAGGACACATGGAAATGAAATATTTCTTTTATCACTGTTGAATCCCATTAGTAAATGGTTAAAAATAGCAGGACATGTTTACTGAGAATTTTCAAAAATAATCATCTTCAGTCCTGAAAGTTGAAAGTCTTTTTGAAGTCTTGTTGCTTCCTCCCTCAAGCATCCCCTCCTGAGATTCAATACCTTAGCAAGTCCTGGTGATTATCTACCCCAAAGTATCCTGATTATGCCCCCAGTCTAAGCCTCCATCATCTATCTGCTATCAGAAATATGACAGTGGCTTTCTAATTGGCTCCTTTCCTCCTCACGTACCCTCTCCAGACAAGTCATTCTACAGTGATGTTTGAAAATACAAATTTGTTCCTGTCACTCTTAGGCTGCAAACCATCTGATGGTTTCCTGTTTCACCTGGTAAGCAGGCCTTGTTGGTAAGGGCCCCTTTTTCTTTCTAACCTCATCTGATTCTACCTTCATCCTTGACTGAATATATACCAATCTGACTTCAATTCCAAGAACATTTCTAAACTGTCCTGCCTTGTACCTATTGATCCTACTATTCTCTCTGTCAGAAATGATTCTCTCCACCCTTCAACACGGCTGGCCCTTTTTACCTTTCCAGAGGCCATCTTTGATCACTCTCTGTCCTGTTCCTCACTACTGCTGCCCCCAACCAGTGGTTTGCCTCAGAGCACTTATCTCTGTCCATAATTCTATATTGTTTCTTATTTTTTTAAATCCCTTTTTAACCATTGGAATAAGCACTGTGAAAGCAGTGACTATATTTTCCTTGCCCTCCACTACATAGTCTGTTGCCTAGCACAGTGACTGGTACAAGATAGTTTTGGTTTTTTTTTAAGTTTTTGCATTATATTTTGTAATTATTGTAAAACTATTCTAAAGTAATCCACCATATCTCCAATAGGACTTTCACTTCCTCTAGGAGCCCAGGAAATTCATTATCCTTTTTCAGTGACTCCTAATATATCACCTATTTACTAAAGTGTGAGGCAACTGTATTAAGGTTTCTCCCACATTCATTCTGATTCCAGGATGACTTATCTTAATTTCCCATCTTACTTTTCTATCCTAGAATTCCATTCCTGATTATAGGATTAGAAAAGTGTGATAATGAGAAAGTTTCTCTGTCTCTTTGGAAGGATAATCCTCTTCGTCTTTTTTTACATTCCATATAATGAGAAAGTATGTTGATATTCATTTCTCAGCCTACTCCAAAGTCTGAGAAACTCAATGGCACCCAAGTTCCCCCTGAGCCCAGGGAGCTCTGATGTAAGAGTTAGAACCAAGGGTATTGGCTGCAGGGTAATGAGGATAGTTATAGTAATAATAATAATGGCTATCTTGCACTGAATATTTATGATATTATGCTAGGGATTTATATCATTTACTCTTCACAGAAAGCTTATTATTATTCTCATTTTACAAGTGAGTGACATTAAATAGCTTTCCGAAGGTCAGACAGCTAGTGAGTATCTAACTTGTGATTCAGAGAATGTGTTTTCTTTGCTACATCGTACTGCTTCCCTGTGCCATGAAGTCAAACTGATTTAATGTTAAATTTTAAAGTTTCTTATTCCTGATTGATTTTTATATTGCCTCTTTTCTCTGTTCATCGCCCTTCTGTTTACCCTGTACTTCTATTTTTTACTAATAATGACTAGAAAAATAGAAAAAACTATTTCTTTCAAAAAAAAAAAAAAACTAAGTAGCATCATTGACAGTAATTATTTTCTAGATGTTTTGTAGTGTGATTAGTTTCCTTGCTCTGCAAAATTAGAATAATTATACCTATCTCAATGGAATAATTAATATAAGTATTTTTATTTATAAACTCTTCTAAGATCTTTTAATAGAAATAGAGAATAAGGATTTTTTTATTATTCCTGGTCCCCCACATTCAAAGATGATTTATGGTCATTTAAAATAAACATAAAATGGAAGCATGAAAATAAAGTAATAAGGTCTCTGGAATAAAATGGGAGCTACTTTACCAAGAAAGCCTAAGTTAGAGGTATAATTAAATACAGTATTTTAATTCTGAGCTTCCAAGAAGTCAAGATTAAAAAGGAAAGCATGATGAATTACTTGGCTTTCATTATCTTTAAAAAAATGATGGCTTTTACATAGAAACTAAGTAATGTGACCCATGAATTCTTAATATAAGGAACATTGAAATACTAATATTAATATCTTCCATAGTAGTTTTATAAAAGACACAGAATATTTTTCACATGACTGTTTCTTATATTGACAATATTTATAATTATATTTAATTAAAATATGATATCGTCCAGGTGTTTGGGAGGGTGAGAAGCTACAGCAATATAGCCAAGGAATGCAGCTTCTTGTGGACTAACTTGATGTAAGAATGAAGGGACATGATTAATAATCAGTTGAATTCTTTCTTCCCAGGACTTGTGGAGGAAACATGTATTTTTCAGAGTCCTGAATAGAAGCCTACTGCTATTTTTATGCATTCGAATACCATGTTGATTCTGTTCTCACATGAACCCGTAGAGGAGGTTCTTATATTTGGTTCATGTCATTTTGATTGCCCATCAGAAGATGAGAAAACAAATTATTGATTGATAAAAATACTTTTGTTATTGATACTATTGTGGAAATGGAAAGAACTTTGTTTTCTCTCTAAATAATCTTTCATAAATAATATTGAATGATGATTTGAACAAACCTGAGAAATTTTTGCCAGTATGATTTCCCCCAATATTATTAACTAAAAAAAAAAAAGCTGTGTAAATTATGATACTACATATTCCCTCCTGTAATTTCCATTTTTTAAAGAAAGCTATAAAGGAAATATTTTAATGACATTCAGCTTCTAGACTAAAAATTTTGGCTCATAAATGGACACAAAATAAGAATATTCTACTGTCATGGATATGGTGGCATGTTAGAAAGTGTTGTTGATGCATATGCAAAGTACACTCTGTCTTGTAATAAGATAAAGTTCAGGAAAGGATATTTTGTTATGGAACTAAAATCACGTCAACTTTATAGAGTGGTTGTTTGTAGACAAAATACTATTAACATCTGTCACATTGTAGATGCTTAGTAAACTGTGGCTATAGTTATCATTGTTGCTACAAAGGGAATGTGTAACTAATGGTAAAAGGTGAACAAGTCAAAAGTAATCTTTTCCCTCATATTGAAGAAATATCTGAAAACTTTGAGTAAATGATTTTTATATGAACATTTATTTTTGTCTTTTTTAGGATGTATAGAAAATCCTTTCACCTGGTTGGTTTGGCATATCCAGCAGCTGTCATAGTAACAATAAAGGTGAAATAATTCCAATTATTTTAATTTTATAAAATAGTCATTTAAAAAAATCTTCTTAAAATGATTGGGAGAAGAGAATAGGTCTTTACTGCCGCCTACATATTGGAATATAAAAAATATTCTAACCATTTACAAAACATACCCTGTTCCAAATCATGATTCATTATAGACTTAAATGATGATTGATTTACACTAACAAACTATGTCAATGCATATATGTGAGTGTGTGTGCACACACACATGTGTGATTTTTTTTTCTTCATGCTTTATTTAGGTGGATCTTGAATTCCATTTTGAGCTGGTGCTAGTACTTATCAAAATATATGTATTTTGTTATGAATATGTTATAGAAGAGTTAAATGCATTATCAAAAGATGTTTTAGTCAACATCTATGTTTTAAAAAAACAAAAAACTTATATAGAAGAAAATTATTTATAATTTTAAGTCTGAAAAAATGTAAAATATGAGATAAAATTAAGAAAGAGAAAAAAGAAGTTCATCTCTCTTATCTTTGGCTTCTCTGGTGGCTGCCCTATTCTAACTACATTGTTAGAAATAACCAGAGTTGAAACTCTGAAATGAGAAAAATTACTGGCTCACTTGTGTGTGTGTGTGTGTGTGTGTGTGTATGCATTGTTCCTAAATGTTATTTCTACAGAGGCATTTTGTAGGCTCATCCTTTTAAATTTCTTATCACCTAATTTGGTTGGGGAAATTTAATCTTATCTCCTAAAAAAGCTTCATAGTGGTTTTCTTGCATTCATCAAGAATTTAAAGCATACTGGCTGGCAACAGAAGATCTTGGGTTGCTTTATTTCTGATTTATTATATTCCTTTCCTATTTTAAATTGGTATTGCTTTTTAAAAATTTTTCTTTTAAGCATCTTTGCATTTGTTTTTTCTTTGCTGCATATTAAATTTTAAAGGTTTTTTTTTAATTTAAAAAAGTAGTTCATTTTTCTTGGATGCTTTTTTATATTTATATTTCTTAAACTATACATGTTGAATACCCCTAATCTGAAAATCTGAGATCCAAAATGTTCCAAAATCCAAAACTTCTGGAGCACTGCTAACATGGTGCTCAAAAAAAAAAAAAATGCTCATTGGAGCATTTCAAATTACAGATTTTTGAATTAGGAATGTTCGACCAGTAAGTACATAATGCAAATATTCCAAAATCTGAAGAAAATCTGAAATCCAAAACACTTCTAGTCCCAAGCACTTCAGATAAGGGATATTCAATTTGTAATAAAGACAAGAATATATATAACTGGAATGTTACATTGAGAGGATACTAATTACTCCTCTGTTCTTGAGAGATTTTGCCTACTCTGTTATTTCCTCAACCATGGGCAAGAAAATTACTTATTTTTATTTTGTTTATTTGGAAAATCTTTGCTTAAAAACAACCAAGTGACAAAATACTATAGTATGAGAGAATGTAATAGTTTTTCTAAAATGTAGTGTAGTAAAAACATATGAACTAACATGTTGCAGGACAAAATATCACCAAGTAAAAAATGTTTTAGTTAAATAATTCTTATTCTCTGAGAAACCTCCTTGTCTTGTTTGTTCTCACTCCGATGACATAAAAGCCAAGCATCTGCAGTAGTTTACAAATGTAAATCATCATTGTTTATAAAAATTCCCAAGAAATGGAGAATTAACCTTTTACTCAGTGAGAACCCCCTAGTTGGAACTATAAATATAAATAGCAGCCTTCTAAGATTCTGAACTAACTCTTCTATGTTAGCTTTGGAATTTGATAAAAGATTTGTTGGCCTCCTTTGAGATTTCCTGGTGGTAAAATGCCTTCTAGCAGAACTTTTAAAGATTTTTAATTTACAAAGAGATAAAGCAAGTGTTTGGGGATCAAATTAGGGCCAAATGCAAGGAATTTAATAACAGCATACAAGCAAACCAAAAAATATTTCATTGGTCTTTGTTGCCAAGTGATTAAAAATAGCATTTGAAGCTGTTACTATTATTTTTCAAGGGAAGTATTTTTAAAAAGAGACTGAATACGTTTTATCAGATTTTCAGTTTAGTTTAGCATGTTACAGCACATAGAGTTGGCCTCCATAAAAATGTGTTAACTGAATAAAATCCTAAAAAGAGCCTACTCAAATTCAAAATCAGTGCATAGCTTTATGGTTGCTGTTCAATACTAGTCCTGCTGTGTGTGTGTAAACAGTAGGCCATCTTGCTAACAGTTTCTGTTAATCTTTAGAACTGCCTACTGTGCTTCTTTAGAGTTTTTTAAGCAAAATCATGAGGTAGCTGGAGTGGTTTAATATCCCTGCTCATTGCCCTGTCTCCCAATTAGGGGGTACTTTCCTGCTTCCCTACAGGCCTGCCTGCCTTCCTAGGAAATTGCATGAAATGCCAAAATTACTACCTTCCTCCTCAATCAAATGGCCCACTTCCTTTCTCTCACCGCCCGTCCCTGGAGAAAAGTATAAATGGGTCGGCTAAAGTTAGAGTGAGTAATAATAGGTAAAAAGTAGTGTATAATAAATAAAATATCTTTTAATAATAAAAGGTAGTGTATACCTCTCTGTGATATTTGCATGTTAAAAGAGGACATAGATACCAAAACTTTAAGGCAAATTATAAACTCCTATGGTGAAATTTCAAGCAATATAGCAGGTGAGTAAGTGAGGAAGAGAAATTGGGGCTATCTTCCCTCTGTTCCTCAACTGCCATCACCCATAAAACCAGAAATTCTACCTTAAAAGGAGGCCCATGCTGGGAAAATAATTTATGGCAGGAAGTTGGAGAGAGATTAAAGATAAGGGCAGTGTTTTAGTGTTTTCAAGGTTATTACATCAGTTTAATAACCTTGGGATTAAGGGGAAGATCTTGGTGCTATATTAAACATTATGGCCTCGCTTTTGTGGCTGTGGACCCGTAGATACTAAGTGGCCCTGCCGTATCAGACTCTGGTAAAAGTATAGTTTGACATGCTAAATTGAATTATGACTTGCTGAATGTACACTGCCTGTTGTTTTGAATACTTTTTCATTGAAAGAAACAGAACTAAATGATATTGCCACCTAAAATATTCACTGTTTTTTCTACAGGATATCGATAAATGGTCTTTTGATGTATTTGCCCTAAATGAAGCAAGTGGAGAACATAGTCTGAAGTTTATGATCTATGAACTGTTTACCAGATATGATCTTATCAACCGTTTCAAGGTCAGCAACATGGGACAAAAGTGAAATGCTCTTAGAATTGGTTGTTTGAATAAGAATGAAAATGCGGCATTTTCATTTGAGTGAATTTTTAGTTGATTGAGTCATTAATTCATTTAAGAATGTTTCTAGTTAGTAGGTCACAGTAGGTGGGACAAGTTCACCACATGATAGAACCATTCTGCAGAACTCACTGGCATATCTATAGATCCACCTGGATATCATGAGGCTGGTATAGCTTCACTCCAGCAAGATACCAACATACCCTGATTTATTCATAGAACATTCATGTAGGAATGAACTTTTATTGGCAGTTTTTCTTAAATTGAAATGAAGGAGCTTCTAATTAACTTCATTTAGATCCATCCAAGCAACAGATTTGATCCAGACTTATGAGAAGTCTGCAGCTTGTAACTTTCATCATTTCATGTAGAATTTTGGCATTTTTAGAGCTAGAAAGTACAGGGAGGTCATCTATTTTAACCCCCTTGTACTACAGATAGAAAAATGACTTCATGAATTATAATTGGAAGTTTTTATCCTTTTAAGAACTAGCCTTATTACTTGACTTTAGAAAATATAAAAATTTAAAGACTGTAGTATGTGTAAGACTGTTATTTCGTCTATCTTAGTAAAATACTTGGCGGTTACAATCCTTCTTGGGACTAATATATTAATGAAGTGTTTTTTACAGAACAGTCCACATTTGACTTAAAGAAACTGCTGCCTGCATCTGAGTCACTATGTCCCATCCCAAACACCGTGCTCATGTTGATTTAGTGCCACTCTTTTGGTCAAAATATAATCATAATTATTACTTTTTCACAGATTCCTGTTTCCTGCCTAATTGCCTTTGCAGAAGCTTTAGAAGTTGGTTACAGCAAGTACAAAAATCCATATCACAATTTGATTCATGCAGCTGATGTCACTCAAACTGTGCATTACATAATGCTTCATACAGGTATCATGGTAAGAAAGTCTTTGTAACTGAAGTCTGTTAGTTTGGAAACATCAACTTCCATTTCCCTAAGTTCCTATTGTCTATTTAACACCCATAGAATTATTATAAGTAGTAAGTATTATAAGTGATAATCTTTTGGATTTTGGGGGGTTAATGAGTTAATTATAATACACACTTTTCAAAAAATATTTTAATTTGGTGAAAAAAAGATAGCCAGAGGCAAATAAAAGCATATTAGTTTCCCAAAATTTGGACCATAGAACAGTTTTGTTTATAAATTCCTTTTTCCATAGGAATCAACCAAAACAAATTTTAAAAAGGGGACCTAAGAGAAAAAGTCTTCAGTATAAAATTAGTGTGTTCTTCCCTCATTTATCATGTTCTCCTAAGCTGACCTTAGTAGCTTTTTCTCTTTTACTTGCATTGCTAATCATAATCAAATCCTAATAGAGATTTTGGGAAATTATTCATGTGAACGTTTCCAAATTTTCCTTCCTCTTCTTTGAATATGAATGAATCAATGAGTGGGTGAATAAAAGATTAAGCAATGCAAACCCTGGGATAATAGTGAGTAATGACAGGGACTCTGAGACAGCTTGGAATTTCTGTCTTAGAGCTCAGGATGACTCCTGGAAGATGAAAAGTGAGGAGCAGCCGTTCCTTCTGAAGGTGCCAAACTGAGCTAGGTTCAAAGAGGTGTGGGCATGTGACATTTCCTAATCCTAGTACTGTTTTCAGAATGAAATGCAATGAGAAAAAATATGCCATTTCAGGCTGGGAGGTAATCAGAATTTCATCATTTTAAAATATATTTCTCCTTAAGTACATTTCTTTTTCACTTGTCATCAGTATAAGGGGAGCCAAATAAAAGTCTCCTGTTTCAGCTTTGGAACCTCTGGTCTGAAGGTGACATTGAAGAGATATGTCATATTGGTGGGTAAACAGAGAAATTCAAATCCCCAATGTGACTTTACCCTCAGACTTTTAAGAAATACTTATTGCAGGACCTAACAGCCATTCCAACTTCTCTGGAAGACTGGGAAATCTAGGCCAGCCTGGCATGACTTCTAGAAAGTTGAAGTCGTTAGTAAAGATCATATAGTCACTTTATGAGAAGGCCATGACTACCAAATATAACTTCCCTCTATTTTAGCAGTTTTGTCTTGTAAATTTTCTTCTGATTTTATTCATCGTTTAGCAAAAATGTGTCAGTGGCTGTTTAATCATCGACTAGTTTGGTCATTACAAACATTGCCTCCTGTTAGAACATTAGCATGGTCTGGGATCAAAAAAATACATTTCAACTAAAAAGAATAATGAAAAATTTTACAATAAATGGTGAAAGGAAAGACAAAATGAGTTCACAAATGTATTGACTATTTTGACAAAACTAGGTTAGTTTTGACAGGTTTTGGAAAGTTATTTTAAGTTTTTTCTATATGAAAAAGTTGTGGTAGGGGAGTATTAATTTTCATGCATATGAATGTGTTAGTTCTTTGAAACAAAAAAGCATTATAGAAATATTCATTCAGCTAAAACTCTCCAGCCCTTTGTTACCCCTCATATTTGACATGAGAAGACTGGGTCGCCTACACTGGTGTTTTAGTTGATGCCTTGCTATTTCAGGATGGCCCTATCAGTGTGACATTTATGGAGCACTTCAGTTGCAGCCCAACACTGTCAAGCGACTAATGCATCCTGTCACCTGCAAGATGTTTTAAGGACCATTGCCTGAAAAGGGTTTCAATAAAACCATTGTTCTGTTTGCTAATGTCGTAAGGGACACCTTGAAGCCTGGGAGTGGACTACACAGAGGAGTGTTCATGCTAGTACACTGTTTGTCTCCTTCTCTCTCCTTTTGTCACTTGATTAACTTGTAGCCCTGTGCCCCAGTGACAGTGATGTGCAGAAACTCAGTCCATTTGCTAAAGAGCAAATGCTTTACAGAGTGCTGCCAAGCTGCCTCCAAATGTCTCTTTGAATATGAAATCACCCAAAGACCTTGGCCAGAGAACACTTGCACTTGAGGGCTCCTGGCACTGTGTTCTCTCTAATATTAAGAGCAGAAGAAAGAGATGACTTGAAACCTATTTCCTTTGGAACCTGTAGTTCACTGACTACATCTAGAAACAGTCTTCCATACTCTGGAATGACTCAATTTTTCTGTGATCAATCTACAGAAAATTTGGCACTATTTCACTATTCTGTTCCACATGGTAAATGGCTTCCCATAGAACCCTGTTAGGAACAGTAGAAAGAGTATGGGCTTGGGAAGCAGTCAGATTGCTCCTCCACTTCCTAATTCACTAGCTCTCTACCTTGGTTCCTTTTTCACAAAAATGTAACTAATAGTACAAACCATCTCATAGAATAGCAAAGAGGAGTCAATAAAATCATATTTGTAAAGCCTGACATAATACTTATTAACACATACCTTAATACAAATAAATAAATTAATTATTATAATATGCAAGTTTTCTATACTGGTAACATAACAGACTACTTCAGCCTATTCAAAGGAATAGAGAAAAAAGTGTCCACTCCATAATTTTAAGCTAAAAGAGATGTTACTTATGTGCTTTTAAGTATACTAGGAACTAAGGAGTCAATGTGATTTTTCTGACTTGAAACTTTCCCCACCCTATACATACAGTACACACATATACTTCATCACGCAGGCACACACACCAACACACACACACATGTGCCAAGTAATTCAGGTATTAAAATTACATAAGTCTTAAAGTTTTATTAGCTTCTACCCATTCATATATCCAGTTAAATTAGCTAAAACATCTGCTTTAGACATCGCAGAAGAATGGTGCAGCATATTGCCTCCCTTGAGTAATAAATTCTATTGTGATCCATAGAAGAAACAGAAACTTTGGAATGTGACAGATTTCTTGCTGTGCCACTAGATAGCTATGTAACTGATCTTTGACATGTTAATCCAGTTCTTTAAGATTCAGCTTTGTTATCTGCAACATATGGATAAAAATATTTACCTAACGAAGGGTAAATAAAATGGCTACAAGAATTAAATGAGACCATTTAACTACAGTGTTCAGTTCATGTTAGTTCCCTTCCCTTTTTTTTTCCTGTTATCATTATATATGCTGTCAGTGGCAGTCAATACCTCTTTATGATATAATTTGATGACTACCTAATTTAGAGCAAGTCTACCTGAGCATTTCTCTGGATAAAATGCAACCTACAGTTGCAATAAACACCTACATGAAACCAAATGTCTGCGTTGCTCATAACTTTTCATTTTAACCGTTTATTTCTGCCCACTAGGAATCAGAAGAACCTTGGATTGGTATTGACCACTACTGTAGTTGGGAAGAGTGATGTGATTCAGCCTCATTTTCTCTGGCATGTCCTCATGAATCATTTACAAAATCTATGAACTGAAGCATCCATATTCTAAGTTAGAACTGTCATTTGACACCAAGATAAAATGAATCAGCAGCTAAGGAGCTAACAATCAGTTCAAAATTCTACTTTTGCTAATATAAAATAGATATGTATTTTTAAATTAAGTGTGAAATTTCTGTTTTTCTCTCTTCCTAAACTAGTCTGTAGTGTAAACTTAATCATTAAGGCCATAGTGTGGCAATAAATAAGAAGGATTCATAGAGAAAATATTATTTATGGGAGGCACAGATTAATTAGAATAAAAATAAAAAATGCATTTATAATCAATTTTGACAGCTAGCAAGACAATAGTTTTAAATATTTATGAACTAATCTCTAATTAAATTTTATCTCTGATTTCCTAATTTTTTTTTACTATTGTAACTTTATATTTTATACTATCATAGTGGAAACTGAATGTTGCTTCTTTTAAAAAAAACACACAGTTAAATCTTCAAATCCATAAATAGAACTAATAAGAAATACTTTAAGAAAATAGGTAATTTTTTTCAAGAAAGAATTTTATTTATTAAAACAATGGGTTTCTTGGGGTACAAAACTAGTTTAACTTCAACTGCTACTCATTTCATGGTGTTTAATTTCATAGTTTCACTGGGAACATTGGAGGCTCAGTTCTAGTTCAGCCTACAATACAGGCTCTTAATAAGGTCACTTTCTTCCTTTTAATGACTCACGATTAAATGCATCTATAAACACAGAACAGCTAGTTATATCGACTTCCTTTGGTTCTGAAAATCACTTCTGCTTCAGTCTTCCAACTGTGAGGCATTTATACTTGAATTGCAATCACTGAAGATATATTAGCTATTATTTTCCAGATTTAATGCTGTAAGCAATGTACATAAAGTAATAAATTCAGTAAAATACCATTTATTCCGTATTTTACTACATGACAACATTTGTGATAGGCACAATGGATACATTAAAACCTCTTTTAAAACCCCACAGGGAATGATCACTAATCCCATTTTCGTGGGAACTGCAGCTGAGAGGGTAAATAACTTATTTTCCTGAGGATTGAGAGATTTAAAATCAGGATTATCTGATTCTACAGACTCTTTCTCTACTACATTTTTCTACTGCAAAATTCATGAAATTCAATTCAACAAACTAATATGAAGTTCCTGTTATGTGCCAAATATCATGATAGGTTCTGTAAAGGGAGCAAAGATTAATGAAACCATACCTTTGGCAACTGTTAAGATTCAACAGTTGTCATCTCCTTCCTCTTTGACTTATGGACCTACAATGGGTTCCTCCAGCCTTTTATCCAAATTCCAAATTCACCAGCTTTAATCAAGGTAGTCCATCAACTCTTTCCATACTCTTCACCCTCTTGTCAATATCACTTCACTTGACTCTCCAACACAATTGTACTATTGGTAATTCTATTTCAATACATTTCAATATAATCATTCCCCATTTGCTCTTTCTATTTAAAATTCTTCTGTCTCCAGTTCCACACTTAACTATCAATCTTTGTCCATTCTTCTTGCGATATCCATTGCCACCAAATGGCCTTTCTGTCTGCCCTCAGATTGCATCTTTACTCAGCAAAATTTTATCAACTACACATATAGTGTACATGGTATTTTTCTGTTGTTTTGTGCAAGGTCTTTAATTGTCTTAAGTGTATAGACCACTAAGAGTGAATTCCATATCATTTTGGATTCTCCATTCCTATCATCAAGTACCATCTATTTGCAGTGCTTGTCAGTAGAACTTTCTGTGATAATGGAAATACTTTGTATCTGTGCTGTTCTATATGGTAGCCACTTGTCACATGTGACTAGTGAGTGGGTGAAATGTGCTTAGTGTAACTGGGAAAGTGAATTTAATTTTATTTATTTTAATTTAAATAGTCATATCTGTTACCATATTGGACAGCGCAGTAAAAGTGTTTTACAAAAGGTGAGATGAATAAACTATTTAATTGTTTCTAAATGAACTCATAATTTAGAAAAATTTGGTTAAATCATTCAGTTAGCAGAAAGATCAATGTAAATGAAACAGATGGTCCTGTATTTTATGCAAAAGCATTTATTCTTTCCTTTATCACTTTTAAGTTTACTTGCACAGTTGTATATGTGTTATGAATAGAAAGTTCAATGAATTCTCAGAAACTCTTCTAAATCTTTAAATATAAAAATTAAGTTCAGTTTCTCTAAAGAGTAAAGTGAATATTTTCAACTTTTAGATGGAAAATTTTCTCATAGTAGGGTCTTCTACAAAACTTGAGCTAAAAGACATTTTAATGACATATGAACTATATGTTAAAAATCACTAAACTATAATTGATTTCATAAGGACTCAAATTGGTAGGCTGTGAATTCAAAATGAAGGGAGGGTTCATCTTTTAAATCATTGAAAATTACTCCTTTTTCAATTAACAAGGATTATATCTCAAATTTTGGACATATAGGCCATGACACAATCATTGACCTCATGGAACATCCATTATACACAATTAATGGAGGTGAAAGAAGAAATTTTAAAAAATTTTAAAGAAATAAGAAATAATTTTATATGATTATGTACACTGGATGCACTGAAAATCTTTTTCATAGAAAGAAAAGATGGGCTATGCTAAATGTGATGGATTCTTTCTTCAATTTACTAGCACTGGCTCAATGAACTGGAAATTTTAGCAATGGTCTTTGCTGCTGCCATTCATGATTACGAGCATACAGGGACCACAAACAACTTTCATATTCAGACAAGGTAAGTTAAATAAAGTATTAACTTTTATAATTTAAACTTTGAATTACTTTTCTGCATATTACTTATTTTAAGAGGCCTTTAAAAAACAATAAACATTCTAATAAGAATAGGTTTAATGGATTTTTAACAAAATTCCTTAAGTTGCAAACACTTAAATCAACCAACTGTTATTTTTCAAGAATTTTGTATACAGTATTTTGTGGCATATTTAGCAATTTAAGGAACATAAAAATGTGTAAGACAATTTCTCTCTGTCCTGAACTTGCACTGTGAACTATCACACAAGTCACATATCTATTCACTAAGACAAATCTTGCCACATATTGTTTAAGTTATTGGTTTGGTGTCATTATGTATTTGAAAGTAATAAAATACACTTCTGAAAAAAATTAAAAAATCAAAGAAATCTCATTTTTAGGCCAGCATGAAGTATTAAATTTAAAACAGTTGGAAAATGAGATTCTGTAGTCATAGTTATAATGGCAGTTGTTTGAATCAAGATAACAGAGTGGAAGAGTATTTGTCTGCTAGGGCTGCCATAACAAAATACCATAGAATGAGTGACTTAAACAACACAAATTTCTTTTTCACAATTATGGAGCCTGGGAGTCCAAGATCAAGATGTTAGCAGATTTGGTTTTTTTCTGAGACTGTTGTCCTTGACTTGGAGACAGCCACCTTCTTGCTGTGTCCTCACATGGTCTTTTCTCTGTCTCTGTGCACCCTTAGTGTCTCTTCCTCTTCATATAAGGACACCAGTCATGTTAGATTCGGGCCCCACCCTTATGACCTCATTTAACCTTTGTTATATCCTTAAAGGCTCTGTCTCCAAATATAGTCACATTGGTGGTTAGGGCTTCAACATACGAATTTTAGGGGTCCTCTATTCTCTATTTAGAGGGACAGAGAAGTCAGTTCCTGAGAGGCAGAATTTGGTGTAGGACCCATCAGGATTCAAATCACTTTATATATGTGGGATCCTGAAATTTCTCCAACTCTTTTACTAGTCGGGATGCTTAACAAGGACATGTAAGTTAAGAGACTGACATCTCTCTGAAACCACTATAGAACCTTCAATTCTTGTTGAGGGAAAACTAAACCTGGTTATTTTTTTATTTACTCATTTGATTTTGTTCATTTTTAAAAATTAATAGACTTTATTTCTTAGAGCAGCTTTAGGGTTTATAGAAAAACTGAACAAAAATACACAGAGTTCCCATATGGTCCCTCTTGCCACCCTGAAGTTTCCTCGTTATTAACACCTTACATTGGTGTGGTACATTTATTACAACTGATTAACTGATATTGATACATCATTATTAACTAAGGTCCATAGTTTACATTAGGGTTCACTTTTTGTATTATAGGTTCTATGGGTTTTGACAAATGTATAATGCCGTGTCTCTGCCATTGTAGTATCATACACAATAGTTTTCACTGCCCTAAATACCCATGTGCTTCACCAATTCATTCCTCCTTTCTTCCCCCTTTACCCCTGACAACCACTGATCCTTCTAATGTCTCTTCAGTTTCGCCTTTTCCAAAATGTCATATAGTTGGATCTTACAGTATGTAGCCTTTTCAGACTGGTTTCTTTCACTAGCATTACATATTTAAGATTCCTCTATGTCTTTTCATGGCTGATAATTAATTTCTTTTTATCACTGAATAATATTCCATCATATGGATGTAGCAAAGTTTGTTTATCTAGTCACCTATTGAAGGAAATCTTACTTCTTTCCAAATTTTGGCACTTATAAATAATGTTGCCGTAAGCGTCCATGTGTAAGGAGTTATTGTTCATTAAAATATTAGACATTTTAGAGCTTAAACGGACCATAAGGTGACTGAGATCCACATTAGAGATCATCTGATCTAGGCCTCATAGTCTTAAAAGAGAAAACACAGATCTGGAGAGGTGAAGTGACCTCTGATATGCACAGTCTGTTAATGGTAGTGGCAGGATTAAGAAGCTGAGAAAAGGAACACTCACTTTCAATCCAGTTACTTATACGAAATATAACTCTGCTCCCACGACCAAAGACAGAAACATCCAATCTTTTATAGCCTGAAATGGAATTGACTTACACATTGCACTCTTTTTTTGGAGACAGAGGAAGAGTTGAAATTCAGACAGTGAAATGTTGGGGAAGGCATTGTGCCTATCCCTGGAGTGGAAGAAACCCCCGAGTCCCTCAGAAGACATAGAATGGAAGGAAAAGTAGAACTCAGGAGTCTGGTTGTATAGTAGGAATGTTATTAACCTACACATACTTGCAGGGTATAGGGAGTTGTTTTGCTTTTATTTCTATTAAACATCAAAAGAAAGGAAGACTATGCAGATCATTTTTGCCTATCCAAGGCTCTTTATATCCACTGAATCCATAGTAAGGAGGATTTTAATTAAAGATAGCTCATTACTGAGCTGGGCTTTGTACAGGACAACAGTTTTAGGAGTTCAAGAAAGGAGCAACTGATTTGTTACCAGTGAGTACTCTTACTCTTTCTACTTTGAAAAGTGAAGGCAATGGACTGGGCTCTTCCTGCAACAGTGTTAGATCATCCTTCCTAGCTTTCTCCTTTTACTATTCATCTACAACTGGATAAAGAGTCATCATTTTTTTATGCTTTGAACTGTGGGGAGAAGGAACGGAAGGAGAAGAGGAGGAGAATGACAAGGATGAAAGAAGATGTAGAGAAGGAAGAGAATAAGAAGGAGAAGGAAGAGGAGGACAAGGAGGAGAAGACTCAATCTTTTCCACTTTTATATTTAAAAACTCAGTATATTCTAGTCCAGGCAACAGCAAGACCCTGTCTTTAAAAAACAAAAAAAAAAAAAACTAGGTATAGAAAGGGAAAAATTGTCTAACAGGGTCATATTTAATGGATTAATTTTACATGAACTTGAAAATTCTGTGAACAAAAATGTTGTAGTGACCAAAATGCAAACATATAATAAGCTTTTCTAACTCTTACTATTGCATTCACATTTTATCCATGAAAAAATAAGGTTTTACATCATTGATATCAATAATTCTATTTTATTTCATATTATTCATTGTTACTTGGATTTAGAGTGCTTTTTGAACATGGAAACCCATTTACTGCATAATGCAAAACGACTAAATGTAATTTAGAACACAGAGCAAGGCTAGATTGGAATTTAATACAGATATTATAATGCATGAAATCCTTGAAAGTGTAAATAAATGGAAATAATTTCCTCTTTGTGAAAAGAAAATGCCAAGCTACATGTTACCATGGATACTGGAGGTTGCTTAGAGTCTGTTCTTTTCTTAGCAGTCAAAGACCACTTAAACATTAAGACCATGCTGTATTTTCAGCATCTTTGTTAGATTTATGAGACAAAACACTTTGATTCAATTAAATCTGGCTGAAAAGTACATCTTTGCTTGTTTCTGAAAGGAAGAGATGGTGACACTTGGAGCCATGTCATGTAATAATCCTGACAAAACTGCTACAGCTAGATTTGGGGCCATGTGATACAAATGATGTTATTGGAAAGTCACAGTTTTCCCCATGATCTCAGTAAACTTCTGGAAATGCACATGCTGTTTTACTCAGAAAAAAAATCTATTTAATTATTTCTTCAACAA
Organism: Lemur catta; assembly: GCF_020740605.2. Lineage (NCBI taxonomy): Eukaryota > Metazoa > Chordata > Mammalia > Primates > Lemuridae > Lemur > Lemur catta. The sequence continues at coordinate 45,584,650 of NC_059135.1, forward strand.
GGATTTCATGTATGCATTCCTAGTTCAGAATTCTAGGTACCGAGCTATGATTATTCATCAAGTGATTTCTTTAGGTCTTAACTGGGATTATTTTTAAAAAGTCTATTTTGGACATATGTGCTATTAGCTAAATATTAATGCATGTGTTATTTCACCTTTATGATAGTGCTAGAAACAAAAGAGAAAGTAAGTATTTTAGTGCATTGATAAATCATTTCTCTTATGTTGGATTAATAATAAAGCTTGGTTTATCTAGCAGAATATCAGACACAGATATTGAATAGATTGCTTGCAGCAGATGCAGATTTCTTTAGTTCTTTATTTTTTTTAAAAAATATATTTTGTTATGTACATTTACAGTATATAATATATTATAGGATACAAATAGTAAAATGGTAATTATAGTGAAACAAATTAACATATTCATCATCTCATATACTACCCATTTTTGTTGTTGTTTTTGTGGCAACTTTAGTTATTTATTTTATCATTGTTTATGCTGCAGTTAACTTTTAGTAGCAGGGCCAGGGCTAGATTATAACTAGGACTTCATCCTCTGAAAAGCCTGAAACACTAAATCTGGAGTGAGGCAGTTTTACACCTGACTGCATATGTACCTATCATGAGGAAGGAAATTGAGAGAAGCCTGGGTGTTGGGGAAGTGGTAGCAAATTTGTTACAGGTTTTAATTTGACTTTCTTTTTGCTGATTTTGCTGCCTACCTCCAACTTTCCAACTTATATAAATGGGTTCATCATTTTAAGACAGTGAGCATAGTGGTTCTGCTTCCATTTACACACTTGCATAATGATCTGGCAACATAGCGGGATAGAGGATGGAGAAGCAATGTCTCCATTATGAAAATCTGAGAATGCTTGGGGTATTTCATACTTTATGCTAAAATATCAAATTCATCAGTGCAACTTGAAGTAGTTTATCTGATGATCAAATTATATGAAAATACAGACAAGTGAGAAACAAAAACCTTCTCTTGATGAATTCATCATTTTTTAAATAAAATGTCCATTATAAATTGGTAGTGAAAAATACATTTTAAATTTTCTTTAAAAATGATTTTTTTCACTTCAATTTAAAGCAAAAGGATCTGTAGTATTCAAATTTAATCACAACATTATAAGGGAGAAAAAATAGAATCCCAAATAGACCAAATGATTTTCATCATTTTCTTTACCCTTTACCCAAAGCAATTTTAGTTTTAAGGAATAGGAGTGATAATCCACTATCTGGAATGGGTAAAAAGGGGTTTAAACATTCACTGATTGAATAAAGATGTTAGGTAATTTTTTTCCTCCCTGGTGTGTCTAGAGTATCTCACTGGTATATGAACAACAAAGTGAAAACACATAAATACATTTAAATTATGATAATGATAATTATAAGAAAACTAAGCACCACAACAAAGTGGGATTAATCCCAGGTAGGTAAGCCTGGCTTATCATTCAACATTCAATTGATGCAATCCATCACATAAACAGGTTACAGAAGAAAAATTGTATGATCTTATCAACAGATACAGAAAAAACATTTGACAAAATCCAACACTCATTCATGATAAAAACTCTCAATAAACCAGGAATAGAGGGGAACTTGATAAAAAATATCAACAAGAGTAGAATGGTGGTTACCAGGGACTGGGGTGGAGGCAGAGGTTGGGTAGATGTTGGGCAAAGGATATAGAATTTCAATTAGATAAGAGGAATAAATTCAAGAGATCTATTGTACAATATAAAGACTATAGTTAATGTATTGTATAGTCAAAGACTGCTAAGAGTGTAGATTTTAGGTGTTCTCACCACAAGAAATACATTTGTGAGGTGATGCATATATTGATTAGCTTGATTCAGCCATTCCACAATGTATGTACATTTCAAAACATCATCTTGTACATGATAAATGTATATAAATTTGTCAATTTAATAAGTAAATAAATAAATCAGAAAAAAAAGTATATCTACAAGACATCTCCAGCTAACATGATACTTAATGGTGAGAAAATCGAAACTTTCCCGCTAAGATCGGGAATGAGGCAAGGATGTACCATCTCAGCACTGATTTCAACATCATATTGGAAATGCTAGTGAATGCAATAAGACAAGGAAAGAGGAGGAAAAGGTGTACAGATTGAGAAAGAAAAAAATAAAGCTATCTTTGTTTGCAGATGATAAGATTATGTAGAAAATATGAAAGCATCAACAAAATAACTCCTGAAACTAACAGGAATTATTCATATGTTCAGTAATCATAGCAGGGTTGCATGATTCCAGGTTAATAAACAAAAGTCAATTGCTTTCCTATATACCAGCAATAAACAAGTGGAATTTGAAATTGAAAATACAATACCATTTCCATTAGCAACCACCAAAATAAAATACTTAGGTATAAATCTTACAAAATATATATAAGATCTACATGAGGAAAACTACAAAACTCAGATAAAAAATGATAGAAAGTCATTTCAATGCATGCATAGAAAGGCTCAATATTGTTAAGATGTCAGTTCTTCCCAACTTGATCCATAGATTCATTGCAATCCCAATCAAAATCTCAGCAAGGTATTTTGTAGATATTGACAAAATGATTCTAAAGTTTACATGGAGAGACAAAATGCCCAGAATAGCTAACACAATACTAAAGAAGAACGAAGTTGGAGGACAGACACTACCTGACTTCAATACTTATTACAAAGCTAGAGTAATCAAGACCATGTGGTACTGGTGAAAATGTTACTGTCCTCCTAGTGGAAGTTCTTTCAGGTTATTAGTGATTGTGGGAAGAAAAGAATTTGAGAACATACCACATAAGCCAAAGCAAGCAGCTTTTATTGAAAGAGCAAGTGAAAGTATGTGAGAGAGAGAGAGAGAGAGTAGGCAAGCTCGAAAAGAGCAGCTGCCCTGAAAGGAAGGAGTTTTTGGTTTTTTGAAGGCTCACTAATTGAGGTGAGGAATATTCAAGGTTAAGGGATTGGTTTTTACTACGAAATCAGGTAGTAATTCCTAGAATTGGGTTTCCTCCCATTTTTATACTTTATAGAGTTGTTTTGGAACTGTCATGGCAATTCCAAGGGTGTAGAAATTTTAAAACCACAATGCAAATGATATTGTAGTTAGCCAAACTTCATGTAAGGTGACCTGGATAGCTGATAAGCCAGTTGAAGCCAGTTCTTGTCTGTGGTTTTCCACCTTGCTTAGCTATACTTTCACACCTGCACCCACCCTGCAAGCCCCTACATCCAGGCTCAGCCCTGTCTGTTAGTCTTCTGTAACAAAAGAATAGAAAAACAGATCAATGGAAATAGCATAGAGACCCCAGAAATAGAACCCCAGAAATATAGTCAGGTGATTTTTGACAAAAGAGTAAAGGCAATACAATGGAGCAAAAATAATTTTTTCAATAAATGGAGCTAGAACAATTGGACATACACATGCAGGAAAAAGAAGAAGAAGAATCTAGACATAGACTTCTATGGTTTGAATGTTCCCTCTAGAATTCATGTGTTGAAACTTAATCTCTAACATGACAGTGTTAGAAGGTGGAGACTAATGGGAGGTATTCAGGTCATGAAGGCTCGGCCCTGATAAATAGATTAATGCTGATTATAAAATGGGCTTGAAGGAGTGGGTTTGCTCTCTTGCACTCTCTGACCTTCTTCTGTGTGATGCCTTCTGCCATTTGAGTACACAGCAAGAAGATTCTCACAAGATGACAATGCCTTGATCTTGAACTTCCTTGCCTCTGGATCTGTGAGCAATAAATTTCTGTGTTTTATAAATTACCCAATCTCAAATATTCTGTTATAGCAGCACAAAACAGACTAAGACACAGACTTTATATGCTTCTCAAAAATTAACTCAAAATGGGTCACAGATCTAAATGTAAAACACAAAACTATAAAATTTCTAGAAGGTAACATTGGAGAAAACCTGGATGGCTCTGGATTTGGCAATGACTTTTTAAATATAACACCAAGGCCACTATCTATGAAAGAAAGAATTCATAAGCTGGTCTTCATTAAAATTAAAAATTCATTCTCTGCCAAAGACACTGTCAAGAGACTAAAAAGACAAGCCACAGATTGGGATAAAAATATTTGCAAAAGACATATATGATAAAGGATATTATCCAAAATATACAAAAAATGTTTAAAACTCAACAATAAGAAAACAAACAACCTAGTTTAAAAATGGGCCAAAGACTTTATCAGACACCTCAGCAAAGAAGATACACAGATGGGAAATAAGCATATGAAGAGATGCTCTATATCATATGGCATCAGGGAAATATAAATTGAAACAAGAATGAGATACTACTACACACCAATTAGAATGGCCAAAATCCAGAACACTAACAACACCAAATGCTGCTGAGGATGTGGAGCAACAGAAACTCTCCTTCATCACTGATAGGAACAAAAAATGGCACAGCCACTTTGGAAGATAGTTTGGCAGTTTCTTTCAAAACTGGACCTACTCTTACCATATGATCCATCAATTGCACTTGGTAACTACCTAAAGGAGTTGAAAATTTATGTTCACACAAAAACCTGCACACAGATGCCTATAGAAGCTTTATTCATAATTGTCAAAACTTGGAAGCAATCAAGATGTCCTTCAGTAGATGAATGGATACATAAACTAGTACATCCAGACAATGAAACATTATTTAGCACAAAAAAGAAATGAGCTATCAAGCCCTGAAAAGACATGGAAGAAACTTAAATGCATAATACTAAGTGAAAGGAGCCAATCTGAAAAGGTACCATACTTTATGATTCAAATTATATGACATTTGGAAAAAGGCAAAACTATGGAGACAGTAAAAAGATTAGTGTTTGCCAGGTGTTAGAGAGGAGAAAGGGATGAATAGGGGGGTCACAGAGGGTTTTTAGGGCAGTAAAACTATTCTGTATGGTACTATAATGATAGGTACATGCCATTATACATTTGTCCAAACCCCAAAAATGTACAACACCAAGAGTGAATCCTAATGTACACTGTGGACACTGGGTGATAATGATGTGTCTGTGGGGGTTCATCAACTGTAACAAAAATACCACCCTTGTGGGGGATATTGATAATGGGAAAGTTATCCATGTGTTGGGGCAGAAAGCATATGGGAAATCTTTGTACCTTCCAGATTTTGCTATGAACCTAAATCTGCTCCAAAAAAGAAAATTTATGTAAAAATTTAAAATATCGTACAGTAAAAAAAAAGGAAATTAAGTCCCTCCATAATTTTAAGTGTTCAGTTATGGGGTTTTTACTGGTAAGATGACTTGAAACTTGAGTATTTTTTATTAGACAATCATAAAGTCTAAAGAAATCCTCTACTGGGCATTTTGTTTTTAATTCTTAGGTCAGATGTTGCCATTTTGTATAACGATCGCTCTGTCCTCGAGAATCACCATGTGAGTGCAGCTTATCGACTTATGCAGGAAGAAGAAATGAATATCTTGGTAAATTTATCCAAAGATGACTGGAGGTGAGTTTCAGAGGAAACCTAGAGGAGATCTAATTTCAGAAAAAGAAATAATTGTGTGATTTAAAATCAAGAAAACAGATGAAAGTCAGTACCTTCCCCATACTACAAACTCAATTACTGTTGAATGGACAACTCTGAGGAAGATTAGTACCTAGAAGAACCAGGTACTTGATTTTGATTCAAGAACCAGGTACTTGATTTGTTCAAGAACCAGGCTCTGTTAGACAAAGCTGAAACATTTCCAGGTCAGCTGCATGGATAAGATCACACACAACACAACAAATACTTTAAGATACATAATTATACACTCTCTGGAATGGATCTCTGCTCAATTTCTACCAATATGTGATCTTACATAGATTCAAAATGTTAGCACCATATTCATTTTGTCATATATTATTTTTTATATGTAGAGTTCAGTTTTTTAAAAAATTCTAACATTTGGGGTAAAAATTTCAAATATACTAAAATGACCCAAGTACAGAGGGAAATTTTACATGTTTCTGCAAGGCATGTATTTAAATTTAATAAAAAATTAATTTTTTAATTAAAAAAATTACATTGTATGGTGATGCTTGTTGCCATGTAGGTGGAAATATCAAGATGCACCACTGTCACTCTACGTAACCTTTCTTCCTTTCTTTGATCCTTCATTTTTCATCACCCCTTTCATTTGACAATAGAGTAGACAGATTTAGCAAACAAAAGTAAAGGAAGACCAATTAAATATGAATTTTAGATAATCATAAAATCTTTTTAGTGTATGGCCCTAATATCCTATGGGACACACTTAAACTATGTAAAAAAAAAAAAAAGCCTATGTTTATCTTTCACAGAGATCTCGTTAAAAGTCAGTACACGAACTGGAAAGGTCCCACTCAAATGTAAATATCAAAAATTTTTTGTTTTTACTTTTGGTTTTTGAATCAAGGTAAAAAGAAATGTCCAAAAGAAAAATGGCAAGGAGCAACTTTCAAAAACAAAAACAAAACATAAAAGGTAAAATCAGGGTTAAAAGAAGCCTTAATATCCCGTGGCTACTTTTCCCAATTTTCAAAGCTTCCTAGTTTTTCAAAGGCCAGTTCCAGAAAAATGGGCTCATTTTTGCAACTGTAGAAAATACTTTAAAGTGAGGAGCAGGTGGCACTTTGTTTTGGGGACCCAGTTCAGGCCTTTCATTTTATAGTTGGCCCTTAATCAACAGGTGGGTTAGGATGCTTACCCCCCATGAAGTTGAAAATTTATATGTAACTTTTGGCTCACCAAAAACTTGACTAATAATAGCCTACTGTTGATCAGAAGCCTTACCAATAACAATAACAAGATATATTAACAAATATTTTGTATGCTACATGTATTACATACTATATTCTTTCAATAAAGTAAGCTGGAAAAAAGAAAATGTTATTTAGAAAATCACAAGGAAGAGAAAATATACTTACTGTTTATTAGGTGGAAATAGATCATCACAAGGGTTTTCATGCTCATCATCTTCACTTTCAGGAGGCTGAGTTGGGGGAGGAAAATGAGGGGCTGATCTCAAGAAAATCTGAGTCTAAGTGGATCCAAACAGTTCAAACCCACATTGTTCAAGGGTCAATTGTATTCCGCAGGAAAGAGTAGCCCAAGAGGATTTACATTCTAGGATTGACAGGATCTAATTGTAAAAGGATTTTTTTAAAAAATCATCCCACTGGGTCATATCATCTTTGGATAAAATATCTTTGACACAAGATCATTACTCAGGTTTTCTCTACATCTTTGATTTAGCTTATTCTATTGGCCATACCACACAATAAAAGTACAATATGGTTTCTAGTACAAGTGATTTTTTAAACCTATCTGCACAGAGCAAACAAGGAATTGTGGAACATGCAAGCCTTTCCTGGGGTGACTAATTCTCTATGAAGTATGAGGGTGAGTTATTTGTGTATAGACTTTGTGATATGATTACCATTTTTATAGCATCTTGGTTAAAATTTTCAGTAGTACCATGGCTCTGTTTACGTTATGTAAGGATAGATCCCAAAAGAAAATCTCCACTTACTTTAGCATCTCGGCTTCCCTGAGGTTCTCATGATGGAAGGTTGGCACAGTGGAGTGGTCCAGGTGTCAGCTTTGGGAGTGAGAACTCTTGGGGTTGTATCTTATCTCAGCCACGTACTAACAGTGTGACTGGGTGACTCAATATCCTCCGGGGAGAAATACTGGTACTGTCTCAGGGAGTTGTTATGAGTATTAAATGTCTTCATAGGCTTATAAAGCAACTACTTGCTAAAATGCTCTAGTTGCTTTGTATTAATTTTTGCATGAGCACATTTAATCTTCATGATTCAGTTCCTGGATTGAATAAATATTGAATAAATAGTACTGGTTTTATTAATAGTAGTAATTTTATTAAAAAGATGCAAAGTGAGGAAGGAGCAGGGAGGGTCTTGAGAGTCCATGGCCTTCTTGTTCCTGTCTCTTCCCTGAGACATTAAGCCTTTTAGTTTTGTTGACTATACGGATTTAGAATAGTCTCAAACCCCACTAGGCTACTTTTTTTCTTCCAAAACATTCAATTACTATATTTGGAATAGTTTTTCTTTAGAATGGCTAAAGATCCTGTGAGATAGAAAATCAATATTTAGGAATTATTAGTCGGGGAAGGTTGTGGGCATGACAAGGCAAAGGGCTAGTTCCTCCAGGTAATGTCATTCACAGGTAATGTCATTCACAGTTCACTCTGCTCCTAACATCTTAAATCCACGAGAGGTCAAAGGTAAACTGATGTCAACTTTTGTGAGCACTTTGACATTTAACAAGTAGCATTTTTTGTGTTCCTATCCATTAAGAACAATAAAATGTAATTAGTGATATTTGAGGAAATGTTCCACTTCAGAACAATAAAGGGCTGAATGAACCTTTCTCCTTTTCATGACTCTACAGGGATCTTCGGAACCTAGTGATTGAAATGGTTTTATCTACAGACATGTCAGGTCATTTCCAGCAAATTAAAAATATAAGAAACAGTTTGCAGCAGCCTGAAGGGTAGGTTATTTTCTTTTGTCATGTTGAAGGTCTGTGGGCTTGGACTTGGAAAAGACTGTAAATTGGTTACTTTGTTCTGATAATTTCAGCATGTCCTTGGTTTGACAGGATTGACAGAGCCAAAACCATGTCCCTGATTCTCCACGCAGCAGACATCAGCCACCCGGCCAAAACCTGGAAGCTACACTACCGGTGGACCATGGCCCTGATGGAGGAGTTTTTCTTACAGGTGCCTCTTTCTGCAGATGTTTTTAGAAATAGTGACTCTGCATATTGACATACATCTTTTCTGTGCAGAATCCAGGGCTTGTGACTGTTATCAATAGGCCACAACACTTTCATGGGGATCTTACAGAACTTACTAGTCTTTCAGATAAATGTATTAAATAATCCTATGTAATGTAATACATGTTTTAAAGAGAGTCAAATCTTGAATCTCAGGTGCCACTCCCAGAAAAGAAAGAAATAAACAAACATACAATTGCTCTCTGCTGTTAAGAGGTAAGTGCTAGAACAGAGACAACAAATAGCTTTCATAAGAAAAAGAGGAAGGGGAGGGTATAACACTTCTGCATAAAGCTTGTTGGCCAGAATTTAGTCGTATGTGCACAGCTTCAAGAGAGGCTGAGAAATAAAGATTTTAGCTGCGTAGACATCTGCCTAACTAAAGAAAAAAAGATGTATTATGTGAGAAAACCAGCCTGGATAATGGAATGACCAATGTTCTTTGCCACAAGTATACATGTTTTTGCTCTATAGTGTCCCTATCTGCTCCCCTCTTCACCATGGTAGGGTACTACTATATAACTGTGATGCTAACCACTCAGAGCTGGCATCAAATTCCACAAATTAAGGGCTCGGTTTTGCACAAGATTGGCTGAATTTCAAATGCCAGCTCCAAGTAGAGCAGCAGGACCCCCATACATCTGACCAGCCCAGTACAAATTCAGGCATTCCTGCAACCCTCCCTAGGTTTGATAATTTGTTAGGGTGACTCACAAAACTCAGGAAAGTGCTATATTTACAATTACAATTTTATTGCAAAGATACAACCCAGAAATAGCCAAATGAAGAGGGAAAGGGAAAGGTCTGGGAGGGTCCCAGAATCAGAGCTTCCGTGCCCCCTCCGGATAGAGTTAGGGTGCATCCCCCTCTTGGCTCATTAATGGGGAAACTCTACTGGGCTTCAGCATCCATAGTATTTATCAGGGTTTCCTTAGGCACCATTGATTAAATCATTGGCCATGTACTTCAACTCCATCTCTAGCCTCCCTCTCCTCCCAGGGGATCAGGTTGGCTCAAAGTTCCAACTTTCTAATCATGTAGTTGGTCCTTCTGCTGACCAGTGCCCATCCTGAAGCTATCTAGGTCCCAGCCAAGAGTCACCTCATTAGCATATCAGAGAGTCTCCTTTCACTCAGAAAATTCCATGGGTTTTTGAAGATCTGTTCCAGGAACCCCAAATGAAGACTAGATATATTCTTTATTATATCATAGTCCCATTCAGAGAAGCTGTTTTTTTATTTGTATTTTCAGATTATTTCATTTCTCAGTATTATTCTTTATTTTGAATGTTATTTATTGATTTTATACCTATTCTGAAGACATAAACACCAAATATATTACTATATTTAAATGACTTTGGTTTCTGTCTACCATTGTCAATGGATATAATATATGGTTTCACTTTTAAATAGCATTGCATATTACTAGAGAAAGTTACTGAGTGCCATCTTCCAAATCCAAACATTTTGAAACTAAAAATAGTTTTGCAAAAATATTTTAATACCTCAATACATTCTGTGCTTTAAAAAAATAGACTAAATGTAAACACCTTTCAAATCCTAAAAGCCAACTGCCTACTATGGCCAATTAAAAATTATAATTTAAAATACTCAACCAATCAATAAACAAAAAATGATAAATCTAAAGAGAACTTAAAGATCTTTATGAATAGCCCTGTTATATTAGAGATGCAAAAACAGAAACAAGAGATAAAATGAATTTTGCTGGGATAAGAAGAAATTTTTTAATATTTTAAATTGAAAGATCATGACAATATAACACATGAAAATTTGTTGGATGTAACTAAAGCAGTGTGTAGAGGAAATTTTATAGCATTACATGCTTGTATTATAAAAGAACAAATGTGTAAAATTGGCTATCTATGTTTCACTTTAAGAAGCTAAAAGTTAAGAAAATTGAATTAAAATAACTTGATGTGGGGAGGTAATAAGTATAGCAGAAATTGGTGAAATAGAACAAAGATAAACAATAGTAAAGGCTGGGTGCTATGGCTCATGCCTATAACCCTAGCACTCTGGGAGGCTGAGGTGGGAGGATCGCTTAAGATCAGGAGTTCAAGACCAGTCTGAGCAAGAGTGAGACCCCATCTCTACTAAAAAAATAGAAAAAATTAGCCAGGTATGGTGGCATGCACCTGTAGTCCCAGTTGCTTGGGAGGCTGAGGCAGGAGGATTACTTGAGCCCAGGAGTTTGAGGTTGCTGTGAGCTAGGCTGATACCATGGCATTCTACCCAGGGCGATAGAGTGAGACGCTGTCTCAAAAAAAAAAAAAAATAGTAAGAAAATTAATAAAGGTAAGAGTTGGCTCTCTCAAAAAATAATGAAATTACTTTCAGCATCAAAAAGAGGGAAAAATGATAAATGAAAGATAAGGTATCATAGATCGTACATACATCAAAAGGATAAGGAGTATTATGCAGAATTTATGCCAATAAAACTGACAACTTAGATGAAATTTTTAAAGTTTTTGAAAGCTGTATATTATCAAAACTGACACAAGAAAAATATTATAGTCTGGATATTTATATATCTGTTTTAAAAAATTGAATTTGTAATTTAACTTTTCCCATGAAAAAAACTCCAGGCTTGGATGGCTTCAATTCTTAATTTTGATTTCAATTCTGAGTACTTAACTCAATTGAGAGGTGGTGAATTAAATTCTTTCATGACATAAAGGAACAGGGAAATTGACAGCATAATTCCTAATAATACCTGACAAACACTTTTCAAGTAAAGAAATTTACACACCCATATCTGTCATGAAACACAGATGGAAAAACCTTTAAAATATTAGCAACTTAAATCCAGCAATATGTGAAAATATGTAGAAGAGTACATATCATTACTTGAGTCAGTTTAATATTTGAAAATTAAAGTAATTCACCATATTAAAGAACAAAATCATATTATCAACTCAATAGATGTACAAAATACATTTGACAAAGTTCAGCAGACATTAATTATAAAAACTCTCAGAAAACTAGAAACAGAAGACCTCTCTCGACCTGACGAAGGGGCTACAGTTAATGTTCTACTTCATGGTGAAATATTGAACACATTTGTACTAAGATCAGGAAATCTACTCTTACTACTTCTACTAACATTGTACTTGAAGTTATAGCCCATGCAATGAGGTGATGAGCAAAAAAAGAATAAATTGCATAAAAATAAACAATACTGTCCTTATTTGCAGAAACATGAGCATCTACATGGAAAACTTTAAGGGATCTACAAAAAGCTTCCAGAAATAATAAATGATTTTATCAGAGTTGTAGGGTCAATTGTATTTCTGTATGCAGACTACAAACAATTTGAAAATGAAATTTTAAAAACAATGTTATTCATAACAGCATAAAATCTGAAATATTTGGGAATTTATTTAATTAAATGCATGCAAAACCTCTAAACTGAAAACCACAAAATAGTAAGAGAAAATTTTAAAGACGTATGTGAATGGAGATATATACCATGTTAATAGGTTGAATGACTCAATATTGCTAAGAAGTCAATTCTTCCAAAATTGACTAATGTATTTAGCATAACATTTATCAAAAATTATAAGAGGCTTCTTTGTAGAAGTTGAAAAACTGATTCTAAAATCTATGAGAAAATGTAAAAAAGTCTAAAATAGCCAAACAATTTTGATAAAGACTAAGAAGTTGGAGGACTTATACTTCCTTATTACATAACTTAATATAAAGTTACAGTAATCAAGGCAGTATGTTACTGGCATAGGGAGAGGTAAATAGATCAATAAAATAGAGTAGCAATTTCGGAAATAGACTAATGCATATATAGTTATTAGATCTTCAAAAAAGTCACCAAAACAACAAAATGGAAAAAGGAAAGTCTTTCCACAAATGGAAATGGAGCAACAATTATTAAATATATGAGGAGAAAAGGAAACTTGTTCCCTACATATACCTTACACAGAAATTCAAGATGGACCATGGGCTTACCACAAAACATAAAACTATGAAGCTCTTACAGAAAAACACAAGAGAGCCTGGGTGGCTCACACCTATAATCCTGGCATTTTTAGAAGCTGAGGTGGGAGAATTGCTTGAGGCCAGGAGTTTGAGACCAGCCTGGGCAACATAGCAAGACCCCATCTCTACAAAAAAAATTAAAAATTAGCCAGGTATGGTGGTGCGCACCTGTAGTCCCAGCTACTCAGGAAGCTGAGGTAGGAGAAGTGCTCGAGCCCAGAAGTTCGAGGTTGCAATGAGCTATGATTGTGCCATTGCACTCCAGCCTGGGTGACAGGTTGAGACTCTGTCTCAAAAACAAAACAAACAAAAACACAAGAGACTGTCTCTCTAATCTTTGGGGGCATAGGCAAATTTTTTTAGAGAAGACACAAAGTATTACCTATGTAAGAAAAAAATGATGAAGTACACAAAAACAAATTCAAAACTTTTGTTCTTTGAAAGACATTATTAAGAAAAGGCAAGTTCAGTGTGCAGATGGGTGGATTAAAATATAATAAAAGAAAAAAGAAAAAGAAAAGGCAAGCCACAGACTAAAGAAAATATGTGTACTACAAATATCTGTCTGAAGACTTGTGCCCAGTTTGCATAAAGAACTCCTACAAATCAATAATAAAAAGAAAATCAGGTCAATTTGAATAGATATTTCATAAAAGAAAATGCACAAGTGGATAATAGATGCATACAAGTATGCCCATTATTTTTACTTATCAAAGAATTGTAAATTAAAGCCCTAATGAGATATCATATATCTCTACCAGAATGACTGAAATTAAAAGGACTGACAATACTAGATGTTACCAAAAATGTGAAACAATTGGAAGTATCATACATCTCTGGTCTATTAAATCATTACAACCACTCTGGATAGCATCTACTAACGTTATACTTAACATCCCTTAGGACAATATTTCCACCCCTAGGTGTATAACCCAGATAAGTTAGTGTTTCTGGGCGCCAAATATTTTATCTGCGAGTAGTCACAGCAGTATTACTTACAATAGCCCAGTGGGAGAAACAGACCAAATGTTCATCAAAAATAAAAATGGATAAATAAATCATAGTATATCATGCAACCAGGTGACAATAAAAAATAGACAAATGATACAAATAATAATAAATCTCAAAAATTCATTCTATAATTCCATTTATATGAAGTTACAGAAATCAGAACAGTGAATGTTTATAGCAGGCTAGGGTTCCCTGGAAGAGGTTAAGGGAACTTTCTAGGGATGACAGAAATACTCTATATCTTGATTGAGTGTTACACAAGTGTGTTCCTGATTATACACTTCAGATTTGTACATAATTTTTTCTTCAATTTAAAAAAAAGTATATCATAATGAAGGTACTTCATCAATAACTTAAAGAAAGATCCTAAAAAAATCACTTTTTTTAAAAAAAAGCTAATAAATCCCAGAGACTCATGAAAATTACCTTTAGATCTTCAAATAATATCATGACTTGTATTATCCGTTTGTTTTACTGATTTCAAAACACAAAAAATACCTGACAGAATCATGAGAATAATGAATTCAATGAAATTGGGTCCAGATGTTTTTTAAGTTCACCAATTTCTGGATTTTTAAAGTAAAACATAAATAAATAAATAAATGACTTTCAAATCCCCTTCAGAAACATATGCAGCAAAACAGGAAAATATGGAGTTAAAGTTCAAAACAAGTAAGTTTGTACTGCCAACAAATATGTTTTCAAGCAAAACAAGTTTATCTTTATTTGTTAAAATACGACATTGATTCTAACAGGTAAAATGTTTTCTTGCATTCAGCTAACTAAAAAAATCTCACAGTCCCTTTACTTATTCTTAGTCACACCACATATTGTAGCCCTCTGGAGGTGGACACAGCAATGAACCTGAAACTCGTTGGTGTATGCATTGCTCTGAATGTATTTGACATAAGCTACAAACTGGATCTGTGCATCTATGCAGATGTCCTAGAAATTGGCAGGACTGCAATGGTTCTTGCATGTTTTCTTTTATTTTTGCTCATTCTCATATAACCATCTGTAGAGCTATCACTTTGTCAGCCCCACAGTACTGATAAATATCTTCTTGCTATGCATCTAGCCAAAGTAAATGGAAATTTTCATCTCAGACAGTGAAAACAGCACTTTTATAAAGCAATTTGCAAATATGTTCTTTCGTGCCTTTGGAATTCACTAAGAATCTCAATACTGTGTCTTATGATTTACAACTCATCACGCCCCTTAGCTGCAGCTTAAATGTAAACATTTTGTGTTTCTTGTTAAAGAAAATATTTTGTGTATCTTGGTCAAAAATAAGCCTAATGATGCAGAGAAATAATTGGACTCAGCTTCAGAAAACCCAAATGTAAACCCTAGCTTTTCATCTTTACAGCTGTGGTGGATGTGAGTTTTCACCTTCTTAGCTGTATCCATTCTGCCTCCATCTCGGATGGTTGTGAAGAACAAAATGATAGAATGAATGTGAGAAGGCTTTGAATACTATAACCCATGATACAAATGTGGGATTATTGGTATTTGTTATCCTCCTGGTCTGTTTTAGTTTTTATATTTTTCCAAAGCAAAATATCAGAGAGCCGTGGTATACTGTACCATTGATTATTAAATATTTTGTTACTTGATAATTACTTAAAGGTGAACTTCAAAGGGTCCAGGCACAAAATTTTAAAAATGCATCCCCCCCAAAAATCATCAAGTTTAAAGAGTATCCAATTAAGAGAAGTATTTTCCATTTTTCTCTACAGAATTTAATACTAGATTTGGAATTCTTTCAACTGGTTTTGAACAAAATTAGAGATGGGATATAAATTCAAAAAATCAGAAAAATTACTCACATGAGAGAGCTGATTTTTAGAACTTTCAAGAGCAAGAATTAAAGTGTGTGGTGTGTGTGTGTGTTTGAGTTAGTATTTCAGAAAATGCAGAGGAATTCTGGGATGTTTTGACTTGCAAATCAATTTCTTATTAATTTGTCTGCCAAGTTTATTTTATCAAAAAAAATGGGCTTAAATAGACACTAAGAATTTTTAAAACACGGTGTATTTCTGGAGAACAAACCAATGCAGACCATGCTATCTATGTCATCGTTTAAAACCCCATCAATGTTACGCTGATCTTTGGTGTGACTACTTGAGGTTCTCCCTCTAAAGACATGGGAAACTGTAGCCAGAGAAGATCAGTATTCTAGAATTTGCAGTCTTGAGAACACTTATTTCTGACTCTTGGGTAAGCGGCTGGTGATAAAGGAGGTAAAGCAGGTTCTCCTTTCCAGGGCATTTTTACAACACGCTTGTGATAGTCACCAGTACAGGGAATGCCCTCTCTTCGAGTGTTCACCCAGATCAACACAGTTGTCTCTGCCCTCTGACTATGATGGGCGGACTTGGAAGATGCTCCCTTCATTTTCACCGTGGCTAATATGAAAGCCAAAAACTAATCATTAGTAAAAGAAGACAGGTTTTGGCTTCTCATTCTCTTCTTGAACATGTGTCAGGTTGGCAAGATAAAAAGTTCATACAATTAAATATTTTTTTTAAATAGCTGCTTCTTTTAAAATTTGTTTATATTTTTTACTGTGAACCCAATAACTAAATGAATTTTTCCCATCTTCAACTACTTGTTTTGTGGCACATGAAAAACATCTATATTTCAGCAAAATCTACATTTATCAATAAATGTTACCTTGTCAGCCAAGGGGAAAAAAGTAATTGCAAATAAAAGATTTAGGAAGGAAAGGTCAAAATAGTTATAGTTGTTTTACCTTAAATTGCATATAGTCAGGCCCCTCTATTTTCTTTTAACATTGCTAAGAGTAGTATAAAGTATATTATTTCAAAATAAATTTTATTTCTCATAGTAGTAAAAATGTCGTTAGTACATTCTCAGCCAAGGATCTGGCATCAAAAAAAATCATAGATAGAACTTCCAAAATTACATAAATGTAAAGAACTGTAGCTATAAGCCAGGATAATAAACTTAAATGTAAAAACCAAAGTTTCTAGTTTCAAGAGGCATAAAAGTCCTATAAACATCAATTACTCAGTAGGTTCTAAGGTTCTGTAAAGTATAACACTCACAAAAATATAATTATACCATATCATATATTTTACTGAAATAAACAGTGGCTTTCTTAGAATTTAGAAGGACCCATTTTTAGAAATGAAGAAAGATAATTAGATGGCCCAAATTCCTTAAATAAGTTGTCCAAAGAAGGCTAACCTACTGCATCTTCCCCTCCTCCTCCAATTAAATTCTCCTATAGAACTAGTGGTCTCTCAAATTCTATCCTCAGCCTTATAGTGGCCCCTAAGCCTGTGGTCAGGGGCTTCCTGCATGTTTGCTGTTAATGTTGCTTCTTATGTATAAAACTTCGGTTTCAATGCAAGAGTTTTCTCAAGATTTCTGTACTTTACCGTTTGTTATCTTTATTTTTTTTTTAAACTAGAGAAACTATTTTGACTTTAGAGACATAAAAGTGCTATTAAGTCACTGGATTTGACGCTTTATTGATAGCTGTCAGAACATTTGACACTGTTAGGGGCCTGGCGCGGTCGCTCACGCCTGTAATCCTAGCCCTCCGGGAGGCCGAGCCGGGTAGATCGCTCGAGGTCAGGAGTTCGAGACCAGCCTGAGCAAGACCTCGTCTCTACTAAAAATAGAAATAAATTATCTGGACAACTAAAAATATATATAGAAAAAATTAGCCGGGCATGGTGGCACATTCCTGTAGTCCCAGCTACTGGGGAGGCTGAGGCAGGAAGATCGCTTAAGCCCAGGAGTTTGAGGTTGCTGTGAGCAAGGCTGACGCCACGGCACTCACTCTAGCCCGGGCAACAAAAAGTGAGACTCTGTCTCAAAAAAGAAAAAAAGAACATTTTACACTGTTAGGAAAGCCTAAGAACAATTATTAGGTCTTTGTCATGGCCTTTCAAAGAAGAAACCGCAAAAATCTCCAAGGGAATTGCTAAAACACATATAAGCTGTCAGGCCTCAGTACATCAGGCTGCTTTGTGTTTCTATTTCAATGGGGCCACTTTTTCTACCTCCTCACCTGCAGCTCATCCCTAAGAATACAATGCTGAGACCCAGGGGCATCATTGAGTGGCACTGGTTAATTAATTGAGTTCAGTGTTTTCTCCCACCATTTGTACAAGTAAATTTAAACACCAGAACATGTGTATACTAAGTTATTGATTTTAAAAAGTATATTTTTGGCCTCCTAAAAGCAAACCCTCAACTGAAAGCACAACCTCCAAGAAAAATATGAACTAGTTGTCTTACACAATGCCTATTGCTTTGTCCCCTTATTTTGTTTGATGGAAAGTAAACATTCTCTATCCAGGGATAGAATAAGGAAAATTATAAAGTTGGTCAGAATTTGTACTCAGAGATCCTAACTTTCCCTTTACATAGGTTTCTAGTTCCTTCCATAGTTTAGCTGCAGTACCCCCCTACTAATCTTACACTCATGGCCTTTATCTACCCAAAAGAATAAATAACACTTTGAAATATTTATAAATAAGTTAAATAATTATTGCACTTTAGCATTCAATGTGCTTCAGCAGTGGAAATTTAATATTCTAAATTAATTGTGGGATACAAAAAGCAAATAGAACATAAAATCTTTTATTCCATCTATAGGAAGGTCAGCCCTGAATATATCTGTCAAATGCCTAATTCCTATATGAAAATGTTGCCATCCAACATTCTATAAAATTTATTTCATAGAGGGTAAATCATTATAATGCCTTTTTCAGGCCTAAATTATCATTTTGGGGTTACCCAAAGAACTTGTATCATATAGTATAAAAATACAACTATTAAATTTGTTTTCTTAAAATATCAGATATCAGCACCTTGTACAAAATAAAAACACCTAAATGCAGCTTAACTGAATTTAAATAAATAAAATCATATAATAAATAAATAAAACCAATAAAATGCAGTTGCATCTGCATATATCAAATAAATATCTCCAATATCACATTTCCCATGAAGTCTCTGTAGCTTTATTTCTATTTTATTTTAACAATAGTAATATTATTTATATTTTAATAGAAACTTAATATTCTTATTCAGTAATACACTATTAATATTAAGGATATTATTCTTACACCTTATTCTCAACATGTTAAAATCCATAATAGTTTTCAAGTATGTCCCTCATCCAGATCATCTTACTGCCATTAGTGGAACCAATAACCTCGTTTTCATTCAAGCTGGAAGCCTAGGAGTCATTCTTAACTAACCCCACGCCATCCCTCCTACTGCTGACAAACTCCTCTTTCAAAAGAGGAATTCTTGTCAAGCCAATTCCTTGCTAGAAAAAAGAGGGAGAAAAAAAACAACACCTCTCCATTACATGCTAAATTAAGTACTAACTCTTTTTTCCTGTGGTTTAAAACCATCCGAGATATGCATTAAACATCATAAATACCTTTAATTCACACAGCTCCATATTGTGGCTATTATGAATTATGATTCTTGTTAGCTAAATTTAATGACTATTTACTAAACATTAGGCGCTGTCCTTAAGCTTCATATAAATTATCTTGTAGAACCTCAGGATAATCTTATTAGGTAGATACTATTAACATTATATCTATTAGATCTTATTCCTAACATAAGTAAACTGAGATCACAAAGTTAAGTAACAGATGAGGAGAATTCATTTCAGCAGAGGCTGTGATATGTCTGAAGTAACCGTGATAGCCCCTTGAACAGCAGTGATTCGGTTGACTGTATTACCTTATGACACCAAGGCTAATGGCATTAATAATTCCTTCCCATCTGTCCCTTAAGCTGAGCATAAACATTAATTTTGAATGGAACTGATACTATTCTCTAGGGGGATTAGGGGAGTTGCTGGCAGAGGTATCAGAAATTCTTATTTCCTCTAACTCATCACATAGCAAAAATGTTCCTGTTTGTAGCTACTTTACCTACTTCTTTGGTGATTATATCTAGATTTTCCCAAAAAATTCTGATTTCAAACTTTCTGCCTATAACCCTCATAATCAGAGGCATGGCTTAAGGGAATTGCACCAGAAAACAACCTCAAAAAACTTTGAAGTCACATATTGACACAATGTTGTAACAATCAGGATAAAAAGATGTTAGAGGAAACAGTGGAATGAAACTTCAACGATTATTGCATGTTAAGATGTGGCTTTATGCAAGACTGGTGTGCCTCATGAAGGTATACAGCCAATAAATTAGGATAAAATAAAGCTCAAAGCATTCTTTCAAGTGGCCAGACAACTGAAGTAAACAGGAACAAGGAAATATCCTCTCTCCTCTTTCTCTCATAAACATACCCCCTTGAATGCAAAAGAAAGAACCAATGTTTGTTAAACCTTGTGATAATAAAGGTTTGCCCAGACAAACCACCATTATTTTAGAAGGTGAAAATCTAATTGCTTCTCATGATGTTGAACCCAAACATAAATGGAATTAACACATGTGCTCAATTAATCTATTATACTTTAGATAAGATCAAATAAAAAAATTGATGTTTCAATTTTCTCTGAGAATACATTAAAATGAAATTATGAATGCTGAATGTAAGAATTTTGAAAATATTCTGCATTATTTTTTGAGGGAGGTTTAATAAAACTGGTTAGTGAGTAGACAGATGTTTCAAAATGCTCATATACTTTTATTTCAAAAAGCAGTTCAGTCACAAAATCTTGATATTAAAGATCTTCTGATGTACTTGGCATAAAAAGAATGAGCAGAAAAATCCATAAGCTGGATTGTAAATTAAATGCCAAATAACACCCCGAAATGACTCCATGTTTTATGATGACTTTAGAAAATTCCAAACAGGAAAGGTTTCTCTCTTTACAACACAGGGGTTGTCATATTAAAGCAGAATCTCCAGGTGCTAAAAATGTTCATGTTTTTTCCGCCTGCAAAAGATCCCCAAAGGGAGACCATCCTAGAAAAATTATATAAACTTGGACTATATCTTTTGGTTTTATTAAAAAAAAAAAAGTAGTGCTAACTAAGAAATGAAAGATGTGGCTTGCTTAGGCTTTGTATCTAGGTTGCTCCTAATCTTAGTTTCTCCAACCCAAGTCTGTGCTAATGTGCTTTTCTTTCCCTAGGGAGATAAAGAAGCCGAATTAGGGCTTCCATTTTCTCCACTTTGTGATCGGAAGTCAACCATGGTGGCCCAGTCACAAATAGGTAATACTGAAGATTGGTGGTGGTGAAAGTGGGTGTGTACATGTCAGTTTTCAAATTTATACACCATCCTGTTCAAAGAGGTAACTTCCATGAAAACCTCACTCCATATTCGTGAGAAATTTGATCTTTGGACTAATCTATATGGTGCTGAATGATAAGAATTATTGGAACATTCTTACAAAATGGATTCAGTAAAGCAGCATTAGTATTAATAAATGTAATTGTTATTCTGATTGTAATCCTTTTATAAAATAGAAGACTTCCCTTTTGTGCAGGAGACTGTGTTTGTTGTTGTTTTATTGCTGATTCTTTTCTGTAACTTCATTCTTTAGGTAGAGGAAAATTCAACAAAAATATTAGTGTGCCTGTTCTGTTATCATGAAGTTTCCATAGTATGCTTCACATGCTATCTCATATACATTTGGGAAAAAATTTTCATGATATGAATAGATAAGCCAACAACAGGAAATTTGCAAAATAATATTACTCCCAACCATATTTATTCTTACCATGTGTATTTGTGTTGAGAACTTCAAGTCCAATCCATTATTAAAACGTATTACTGCTACATTGCATGGTTCAAATGTTTGTAATAGTTACTCTGCAAGCCAGCATCTTCATGACTGAACTATATGACTAATAAACACAAGGATCACCACCTTACCCCTGTAGTTGTGCTCCAGTACCACCTACCGCAAAGCTGCAGGGTAGTCGGCGGTCAGAAAGCTGCTTGTTCTGACCTTTCTCCCTTCCCACCCAACTTCCAGCAGCTGTTTTTCTAGCGACCGTAACACAGTACCTATCACTGTTTAGTAAGTGGGAATGTGGCAGGCTGAGGACCTGATATGGCAAGCAGAGAGGGATGGAAGTTTCTGAGGCTTGTTGCTGTAATGTAAATGGCTGCCATGTTAGTAGAGGTGATGCTTCAGATGACAGTCTACATACTCCAGGCATTTAAAACCACAGACAGAATTTAAAATATCACTGCAGATGGCCAATTAACATTGCTGTGACATGAAGACATCAATTAAAAAACAAAACTATTGAAGTTTTATTGAATTAAAATGTGCCTTATTATAAGTAATCTAGTTACTTCAAAGGAGAATTACTTTTATCCAAGGATATGGAGGACAATATTCAAACGTGGACGTTTCCCAGGACACTATGCCTTAACAAGCCTCTCTCCAGCTATGCTCTTACATTCAGGGGTACTCCATGGCTCCCAGATGTATTTCCAACAAGCGTTGCACCGCCCCTGGGACCTCGGGCTGTTGCCGCATACACAGAGCTTAGAATAGGTTGTTGTCTCCCTCTCTACCTAAACAGTGGGTGATTAATGCTCCCAGAGGACAATGCCCGTTCTCTCTGTGTGTCATTTTCTATCTTGATGAGTGCTTTAAATGTAAAAGTCTTCATTCAATCCTGACATCTCAAAGTGGTAGGGATGAATGCTGTCTCCCAGAGATGTTACTGTTCTTTTCTCTGATTTGACAGAACACGCCTACACTCTGTGAACTAACACTTTACATCCTCAGAATAATAAACAGCAATTTGAAATATTAACACACTGGCAGAAAGCTCTAGCTGACACAGTAAGAAAAAAAAAGTGGTTGACTTCCTGAGAACCACTGAGAAAAAAAACTTCAATTATTTAGTTTCTTTGGAGCTTTGATATTATTTCCTGTTGGTCAATAATAAAATCCAAAATGCCCATGAAGACCCTTCAGAAAGGATAATGATCCCTCTCATTGAGAGAGGAAAATATAGACTCTCATTCGATCTGAATTTATTGTTAGCAGTAGTATATACGGCCGAGCATATAAGGCTGAATATTAAATGTGAATGCCAATATGCTTGAGTTAGCTAGCCTAAAGTGTATCACTTCCACTGCTTTGGAGATTATTTTTAGAGCAGTTAAACTATCTCTGAAGATTGCTGTTAGATTAAAATAATAACAAAGGGTAAACAGAACCAATATTGTAGTTGATGCCTGCTATCCCAGGAGTGTCAGAGGGGCCCTCCATTATTACTGATTTTAGAATTCAGGAAATTATAGCACTTGAATTTATGGGGTTTTTTGTTTAGTTTAGTTTTGTTTTTTTTGCTTTTGTAGGTTTCATTGATTTCATAGTAGAGCCAACATTTTCTCTTCTGACAGACTCGACGGAGAAAATTGTTATTCCTCTTATAGAGGAAGCTTCAAAAGCGGAAACTTCCCCCTATGTGGCAAGCAGGTAAGATATTTTCTTTTTTTGTATCATTTTTCATCTTCGTGATGTTTAATAACGTTTTACTAAGTGATTATCCTTATTATTTCTCACATCTGGACAGTATATTCTTACAAGAATTATTAGGTAGTATTGCCACCTAGTGGCTTTGTGTTATATTGTATCTACCTTTCAAACTGAGAACTGAAGTCCCACTGCAAAAAAATACCAAAGTACTAAGGAATGTGCTAAGGAGACTCCCGTGACCTTAGGAGGGGAAAGAAGGGAAGTGAGCAGCTGCCATGTGCTCACAACTGGGCCTGTGCGTCTGCTATCCTGATTCTCCGGTCAGCTTTGTAAAGTTTTTCAGTTTTCCTCCCTCATCCCGTATCCTGATGTTGATATTTTTTGGTTTCTTTGGCTGTTATTGTTAGCTCAACCACCATTGTGGGGTTACACGCTGCTGATGTGCTAAGACGATCAAATGCAAAAGGCTCCCTGAGTGATGGGTCCTTTTTCCCAGACTACTCCCTTGCAGCAGTGGACCTGAAGAGCTTCAAAAACAACCTGGTGGACATCATTCAGCAGAACAAAGAGAGGTGGAAAGAGTTGGCTTCACAAGGTATAGTTGTTTAGGAAGGCTTCCTGCCATCTCTCGCTGTCTTAACTTCCCTCTAGTATTTAAATTTTTTCCCCTAAATTTATTTTTGTATAAAATATGTGAGCCTTGGTGGTGTTTGGAGTTTGGCTACCTTTTGGCTATTCGCGAGAAAGTTGGATTCTCCTCTTCTTATGCCATATGAGCTGCAGCCATATGTGGCAGTGGGTGATGGCAAACTGGGTATCAAAGGATGAGACAATAATACGGTGACAAAACTTCGTTTTACAGTAAACTCCTGTGCTTTCCTGGAAGTGCTTCTCAGCCTGTAGTTTACTTTGCAAGTGGCTTTTGTGTTGCATTAAGAATGTAACATTGTCAGAAATTTTCTTGTAGTAAGAATTGGAGAAATCATTTGTAATCAGCCAGCAAAGAAATCAAATGGGAAGCTAGCTATAGTTATTTCTGACGTATTTGCTTGTTCAAATTAATTAGTCCATTTGGTTTAAGAGGTATGTGAGTCAGTATCAGAATAGTCATGATCTTTCATGCAGGAAATTAGCTTTCAAATTCCAGATCTGGCCCCACCTCTTCTCACACTCCCCCAGTAGCCCTGTCTCCCTCATGCACTACACTTCCTGCACAATGGCCTCCTTGAAGGTTCTTAAAATATTCTAGAGCCTTTGCTATTATTGTTCTTTCAGCCAGGAATTCTCCTCTTCGGGCTTGTCACAACTTTAATATGCCCCGAAATAAACTTATTTTTATTGAAAGATATTATATGAGATCAAAGTAAATGGAGTGTTAAACCACAATTATGTTCAGAAGGACTCAATATTGAAAAGTTTTCAATTATCCCCAAAGTAAGCCATAAATATAATGTGTTTCCTACAAAAATTCCAATATGTTTTTTCTTGGAGTTTAATTGATCCTTAAGTTTATATGGTATTGCAGATGGCTAAGACTAGTCAAGACAGTCTTGAAGAATAAGGTAGGGGTACTTGCCATATCAGAAATCAAAATTTATTATTACACTGTAGTAATCAAGTCAGTGTGACTATGATACAGAGATAGTCAAATGGACCACAAGAATAGACCAGAGAGCCAAAAAGAGCACATTAATTAGTGCATAACCTTGACAGGTGATAGACACACATATTCATATACACAATGTTTTATATGTTCTTTTATATCATTCTGATGTTCCTAATTTTGTCCTGTGGATCTGAGTTACTGTGTGGTGTCATTTCCCTTTATACTGGAATACTGGCTTTAGTATTTAGTAACACAGGTCTGCTGGCAGACAGTGAACTTAGATTTCTTGATCTGGGAACATCTTTATTTTACTTTCATTTTTTGGACAGTTTTGCTGGATTTAAAATTCTTGAGTGATTTTTTTTTTTCTTTTAGAACTTTTAATCTGTCATTCTGTTGCCTTCTGGCTTCCATAGTTTCTGATAAGGAGTCAGCCAAAAATTGCTTCCTTGTATATACTGAGTCATTTTTTTTCCTTGCTACTTTCCAGATTTTCTCTTTATTTTTGATGTTCAGCAATTTGATGATGTGTCTAGGTCTAGTTTTCTTTGTATTTATTCTACTTGGTGTTCACTGAGTTTTTAAAATTCATAAGTTAGTGTTTTGCATCAAATTTGAGAAGTTTTCTGTCAATCTCTACAATATTTTTTTCTGCCCCTCTCTCTGTTCTCTTCTGAAAATCCTATTATACATACCTTAGGATTCTGGAAATTGTACCAAAAGCTCTAGATCTCTGTTAAATTTCTTTTACTGTTTCTTCTTTTTTTGTTTTTGTTTTTTGAGTGGCTACTTTCTAATGATTTGTCTTCAAGTTTACTGATTCTTTGTCACCTCAAATCTGTTGAATATACTGCATTAGTTCTTCATTTCAGCTATTTGTCTTTTCAGTTTTATAATTTCCATTTCATTCTTTTTTTATAATTTCTCTGTTGATATTTTATATTTGCTTCCACTCATTGTTAGCATATTTTCCTGTAATTGTTTAAAATAGTTTTCCTTAAGTGTTAAACATATTTATAAAACTTGTCTTAAAGTCTTTGTCTGCTCATTCCAATATTATGGTCCACTCAGAGCCATACTTGCACTGTTCCACAGTTAGCCAGGGATGTGTGAAAAGCTAGCTGAGCCCTTCCATGGATGTCTAATTTCTACAATTTTTCTGTTAAATTCTGTGGTCCAAATTTGGGCCACAACCTCAGATTAGCAAAGCTGGGGTTTTTTCCCCATCTAGTCTAAACTGGATCTGCCACTTTATATTGGAGAAACCTAGTTATTTGTTGTCTCCTTCCATCCCAAACTAAGTCTATCATCTCTGCCAGAAAAGTTGTTTTTTGCATTCATTCACAAGCCAGAAGTGAGGGAAGGGGATGGATGGGTGAGAGTAGTTTCAGGCAAGAAGGTCACAGGCTCCTGCTGTTTTTAATTAAATGTCCAGCAATTTTTTTAAGAATAAATGCTTTTCAAATTACTATGCTCCTTTGATTGATTTCCAGTGTTATGGAATAGTTGATTTCATTAATATTTTCCAATTTTATACTTTTTATTGAGAGAAATAACTTGACCTCTTTATATCCACCGTAACAGGAAGTCCTCTTCATCATTGGTTTTGAGGGAATTAAATAAGTTTATATATATAATCTGCTTAGAAGTATCTAGAATAGTAATCACTATATGAATTGACTGTTAGTATAATTATTATTTATTGTGCTTCTGCTATATGCTCTAGGAG
Source organism: Lemur catta (assembly GCF_020740605.2). Classification (NCBI taxonomy): domain Eukaryota; kingdom Metazoa; phylum Chordata; class Mammalia; order Primates; family Lemuridae; genus Lemur; species Lemur catta. Next base: position 45,611,242 of record NC_059135.1, read on the forward strand.
TTAGCATTATAATAAACAACAAAAGAGACAAAAATCCCTACTCTCATGAAAGAGTGAAGGGGTCTCAGGAACAGAATTGCAGTTTTAAATAAGGTAGTCAGGAAAGGCTTTGCTGAGAAAATAGTAATTTAAATAAGTACGTGGAGAGGTCTAGGATAGGAGTAATACATTTGCAGACAAAGGAAATGGCTACCTCATTATCTGGGAGGGGTAGCTTGCCTGACATACAAGAAACAACAAGGAGACCAGTGAAGCAGGTAAAAATCGGGGAAGTGAGGATGATAAATGTGATAAATGGGTGATGTGCCAGACCATTGGTTTCTGCCCAAGAGAGGCAGGAATTCAGGTCTAAGATTTTGAGGAGAAAAACTGAGCGAACTTAACTGAGGTTTTAAAAGGATTACTCTGGCTACAGAATGGAAAAATTATTTTGTTGTTTAAGAGGCAAAAATGGAAACAAAGAGGCCAGAAAGAAGGCTGTTGTTCATAACCAGGAGAAACCTGGGAGCTTAGACCAGGTAGCAGTGGTTGAGAGGATGTCTAAATTTTGGATACATAAAGATTGTGGCTTGAATCAGTATGCATGAGTAAGAGAAAGAATCCAAAAAGAGATTGGATTCGGAATATAAAGGGATTTTGAAAGCAGAAGTGATAAGATTGTTATTGGATTAGATGTGGGATCCAAAATCAAGAGAAGAGTCAAGGATGATGCCAGGCTTTTTGATTTTCTTACACATTAATTGTATATATGTAAATTTATGTAATCATTTCACAGACCAATTTGGCATTCTCTAGGAAAGTTGAAGATACATGCAAATGCCATACTTACCCTGGAGAGACTCTTGCTCATGTGCATCAGAAGACACTTAGAAAATGTTGATGGCAACATTGTTCATGAGCACAAAATAAAGTGGAAAAAACAGTAAAATGAGTTCATGTACTATAAGTATGTTCATCTTATAGAACAGCATCCAACTGTTAAAATAAATGAACTTTAGCTGCGAGCACCAACAGGGATGAATGACACAATGTTGAGCCAAATATGCAAACTCCTGAAATATAGCAAGATTAGAAAGTTTATAGAAAGTTAAAAAAAACTAAACAATAGATTTTATAATATACATGTAATAAAACTAAATAACTATAAGGAAAAATATTTAGAATGGTTCTGGGGGTAGGATGGGTTATTTATTTAGGAATTAATAATATTTTATTGGTTAGCTTGAGTGTTAGACACACAGATGTTCATTTTGTCATTATGATATCCAATATATATACCTTATATATGTACATATAATCCATTTGTATGAGTGAAATATTTTATAATAAAAGTTAAAAAAAGTGATTGGCTACAAAAGTATACCTACTAAAATTGTCATCAATTTTAAAATCAGTGAGTAACAGATATTACCATTGTAATTTCCCATTGCCATCACTTCTAGTCTTATATGCTAAAGATGAACATTTCTTCATTATAATTGCATTGAGATGTAAATAAGCAGATTATGTGATGCTTACAGTTTTGGAATATTAATTAAACATCCAGGATCTAAAGAGAATCCCAGATGTTTGTTCATCATCATATTAGCCCTTAAACTATATTTCCTAGACACCTCAAAACATCTCCCTAATCCCAGAGCAGTGAGAGGTTGTAGATCCTTCGGCTCCAAGGTGTAAAGCTCCTGGGTCATTAATAATACAGAAACTTTCTTAAAGAATAATTTTATTCAGTAAGCCTTCTATTAAGGAGCTGGGATCATTTGTCTAAGAATGTTCTATGTATGTGGACACATTCTTTTTTGACAAGGGGCCTTTTTTAAAAAGTAAAAAATGTTTTTCTTCATCCCAAACTGTTTACTTTTTGGTTAAATTTTATCCATTTAGAGTGAGGAAAATGGCCTCATCAATTCAGCATTTCTCAGCATTAAGTCTTGTGTAATGTTTAAGAGCCAACACGAGATTTTAAGAGGGTGTATGGCCATCCTTCTAGCAAGGCAGGTGGAGGGGAATAGTGAGAAGAGTCTTCTATTTCTACCTGTAATGTCTCAGGCAAATCACACAGCCTGTCTTAGCCTCAGCAAATGGGATCTACAAGGCCCTGTGTGGTCAGCATCTGCCCCCACCCCCTTTATCTGTCTGATGCCATTCCTGTTTCTCCTCCCCGCTCGCTCGCTCTGAATATATAATTTTAAATCCTTTGACATGGTTCAGTGTGGTTAATAGTTTCAAAGACAATGTTTCAGAGGGAAATTCAGCAGAAAAGGGGACATTTTTGATTACAGAGAAATATGAACTTTTTAAAAAATGAGTTAACCTGTTGTGTTTTGTGCCAAAGTCTAGGACAATCTTAAGGCATGAATTGAGTTATTTAAACTATTTTTTCCCAGAAAATATTTACAGGATTATAAAAGGTAGTGTTAAAAATTAAGCATTATAACTGAGTCTAAATAGTCAATTTGCTCTTCTTTCTGCTTTAGTGTCTACTGTAGAACTTTAGTAATAAATGCAAGAAACTGTTGTCTCACACTCTCCCAACTGACTCTCTCAGTTTCTCTGGCCCCTTTTGAAAAGTCCCACAATTTGAATCAGGCTGGTTTTGGTTTCACAGCATGTGAAAAAATTGCTACTGGAACAAAAAGACGTAATAATCTGAATGCTACCTTTATTTTCCTTTTTCGCTTCTCTATGGAAACACCTAGATCCAAGTCCCTGGGAGTCATCAGGGAACAAGGCTGAGTGGCTTCAGGCTCTGTTCCCAAACTCTGACCCTTAGGGGCACTTAGAGAGGCTTCACTTGTGAATATTTTCAAATCACCTTTAGGACTGCGAGATAACAAGCTGCTTAGGGCAAACCAACAGGATCCTTAGCCTAGGTATCCTACCCAAGCCCATTACCATTCCCAAAGACCTGCATTACCCTGTGATATTTCTCTGCAGTTTAATCTTACAGATCTCTGTTAGTGTTCTGGGCACATTTTTTTTTTTTTTATTTGCCAGCAATCCCTCTTAGTTCCCACCAGTGTTCCTTGCTCTTTTACATCTTTTGTTTAGAGAAAATAAAAAGATTTTTTTGAAAAGAACAAAAGCATGTCCATGTTACTTTGTATTGAATTACTTTCAAAGGTTGTGTTTATAAAAGATGTGTTCATAAAACATTTGTTATTCCTTTCCATTATCTTTTTAATCGATCAAAACCCTTCATGTAAAGCATAATGCACTTTATATTATAACTCCTAAGCACCCAGGATTGTGAATCCTAAGCAACTTCTTGAGAAAATATATGTATACTTTTTAGATTTAAGAAGGGAAAATTAGAGAGAAGCAAAGTCTTTCAGAAATATTAATAAAAACTAGAGCTCACTATCTCTCTCTCTCTAATTATGGTTCAAAATGTAATTAAAAGTTCAAATGAAATCTCACCAGTAATTTTTAAATTTTATATTTTAAATTATTAGTAAGTTAAATTATATATCATACATTTATTTTATTGTCTCTGTTTCCAATTTAACCTTTCAGCTAATTTTCTACATTATATTATCAGTACAATAGTGCAGGAGCAGGCACTTAAAGGAAGGGAACATTTGGAAGATCAGAATTATAAAATTCTAAGAGGTGGTATTCACCAACATCACTTAATCCTAGAAGAGTTTAAATAACAGTTTGAACAGTGACTGCGCACTTGTGTGTTATTCATTCATTCTCACATTCATTTATCGCAAAGGGGTAACTCAGTAGTTTTCAACCCTGGAAGCATATCAGCATCATCTGGGCTACTTTATTTTTTAAAAGTTCAAGTTGGCCTGTCTCCAATGCACAAAGATAGGCCTAAATAGAACGCTTTTGTGCACTTAAATGAACGCAGCAAGACATTGAGGGGAAGAGTGGAAAACTTCATCAGCCCATGAACAAGACAAGCCAAGTACAGATCCAAATCTGAACCAGCCTCACCTGGTAGCCTGTAGGAGGAAATGGCAGTAGATACCTTGGTAATGATATCCCTCATGATATTTATATCTTGGGTCACATTGCTCTACCCTGGAATGTTTGCCCTCTACTTCTGGAAAAGTCAGTGGACACAATCATGACTGTATCCTGGAACGTAAGTTTACTCTTATCACACAACCTGAAGTCTAACCATGCCTTGCATTTTCCCATCTCTCTACCTTTATCCTTGTTCTTCCCTCCTCATAGAGTATTCTTCCTATCTTCCAAGACTCCATTAAAACACCATCTTCTCTAAGAAGCCTATCACTTAGTTATATAAGCATAGCTGTCTTATTCATACTCCACTTTGAGTACTTATCATATTCTGCCTTGCATTCTTAAAATGGGAAGTGAGACATTTATTTACAGGGGCCTACCCAAATCTGTGTTTTAGTAAGAGTGGGGTGGAAAGGAGAGTCAATGACGCATACCTTATGCATGTTCTGTCATTCCCCTTTGGGACTGTGCACTGTTTCTCCACCCAATGAGAACTAGTGCATATTATGAGATATTACCATTGAAGTGTGTTACAAATGTAAAAACTATGGATCCTGACAAAAACATTGAAAAACACTAAAGAAGTAATTACAAAAATATTTATAGAGATCTCCTATGTATCAGTGCAGAACAAATGTCTGTAGGTTTTTTTTTTTTTTTTTTCTTTTTTGAGAGTAGAAGTAGAACTCATGAGGTGTTCAGCTTCAGGCCCCTGGTAGCTCCTGCTCAGGGTCAGGTAAAAGCTCAATGTTGAGTAGAGGAGAGTTGACTCTACTCTTTGAAGTCAAATTTTAATGGTGAGTCCACATAAATGAAATTGTATTGCCCACTATTTTGTACCATGTTTTTCTTTGTTAGCTGAAAGACCTAAAAAATCTACTGATAAATGGCAAATGGGAAAACTAAATGTAGAGTCCATTCCCGCAAAGTTCCTCCTTGTGGTTTGTGTCTGCACTTGCTATGTTTTCTAACACTCAAAGCATAATCACTTGCTCTAATTTTACTTTGCAATGTGAGTAATGCCTGAAAGAATTCACAGGAGTTCTGTGGCCTCTGAAAACCCTGGGCTAAGAAGCGTGATAGTGGAAATTTGTGAAGTAGACAAGGTGGTGATGGGGAAGAGAGTGGTGGGTTGGATGTTGCTTTGTCAAACAGAGATGAGGGCAGAGTAAGCTAAAGACTTTGAGTAGAAGGTAGAGATCAGCTCTTGCAGGTGTTTCTCTCATTCAGGTACCAATCTCATCTAGTAGGAATTTGATGTGTAACCAGAATTCCACTGGGTCCTTTCACACTGCTCATACCGAGGCTAAGTTCAAGACTTTGTCAGATATCTCCAATAATTAACCCAGTTCCAAGTACATTGGAAGCTCTGTTATCTTAACATTACACCTCAGAGAAGAACATAAATCTCTTCATTTGTCACCACTCATCTCTGTTCTCTCTCCAAAATCTTAGGCCTAAGTTCCTCTTGATTCCAGATCTCTCTCCCTGTCTTTTCCCACTCTCCTAAAATACTCTCAACTACTCAGAACAATTTAGTTCTTGCCTCAAACTTAATCCATTCAACAACAACAAAAAAAGCCTGACAGTTGCCCTAATGTGACATAGTTCTTCAAGCGCAGCTTGGGATTGTCTGGGTTGATCATGGTTAGGTTACTATTTTCAACTTCATTAGAATCCTTATAAAAAGTTTAATGTTCTCATTACCCTCAGGAAATTTTTCAAAAAACTTAATCACTGTAATCATTAAATCATCATACCAGTTAGATGTTTTCTTATTTTTTAATTTTATTATTTATTTGAAATAATGAATATGTAACAATGTTATAATAAAACAGGTTTATTTAAAATCATGTTTATTGCTAGAAAAGTTTATAAATTTTCTCAGTAGTAAACAAAAAAATTTTTAAATAGGTCTTGTATCATTGCTTGAAAAATTAAAAAAACCAAACTAGACGTCTTTCCCACTAGAAGTAAGAGAAACATTTAAAATTGATGGGAAAATACTGACCTTTTTGAAAGATCAAATTTACATTATATGGGCAGGATAGTTTATTAGATTATCTTAAATCTTGTATATTGTTTATATTTGAAATGTCTTAGAATGCAATATTGCATACTATTATGATAAATGATTTTTGTATTTGTGCTGGTATTCATGCCAAATATAATGTAATATATCATATTCTAAGCACGTATTTATATGCCAGGCAATATACTGAATTTTAGCATAGTCATTATCCCATTTAGTCAGCAAAGCACCCTATGATTTGGGTATTATCACCATTTTACCAAGGGGAATACTGAGGTCTACGGAAGACAAATAAGTCACCCAACATCACAGATTTGTATGTGTATTACAAATGAATCTACCTTTCTCCCATTCCTTTTCACAGTTTCATATAATACACAGAAAAGAATGTAGTTTAGCAATATGGTAGTAATAAACACATAAAAAATAAACAATTTCTTGTGGAACCTTACCCCAGAGACTAGCATAACTGCTTCATCAAATCTACTTCCGTCTAATCTTAGCACAACTCATCCAAAGAGCTTACAAATGCGCTTGTCAGATCAGTTATATATTTCATAGATATTTTTATTTTTAAATGTTAAAAATTATGAATTTGATAGTGACATTTTATATCATTTATTCACCCATTGATCACTTATACAAAAATTTATTACAGCAACTCTAGAAGGAAATAATTATAGTCTGATGAAACTGAAGCTTGGAGAACCTAAATTATATGTCTAAATTCACACAATTAGTCTTTGAAAAGTCTGGGCTTTGCATCTAGGTTGCCTTCTAGATCATGTTCTAGAAGTTAGTTGTGACAGGTTGGTTTAGTTACATTTTTAAAACTTTCCTATAGAGCAGAAGTTGCGCTTTCTAACTTTCAAAATAACCTCTCATCAGAGTCTGAGAGTATCTGCTCCAGTTGAAATCAATTAGAATTGAGCTCCCTAGGAATCCAAGCAGCAATTCAAGTGGAGTAAAAAATAAGTTGAATCATAAACAAAAATTAATCATCTCAAGATCATCACAAAAAATGCAAGAATCACAAAAAGTTATAGTAGCAAAAGCAAAATATATTGAAAAATTTTAAAAATACACCAACTATATTTATCTTCATAATTTTAACATAATAATTTCTGTAAACATGGCTGATTATAAATACTAATTTCAATTTTTTTTTTTTGCAACTTCTTTCAGAATTTTTTGTAGATTTTTAAAATAAGTGCCTTTTTGTTCAGAAGCAAGAACCAGTAAGAAGCATAAGCGTATCCATCAGTAAAACATCTTTAAGTAAGGCCTTATGTATGGTGGCAACTCTAACCAAAAGACTTGGAGATTTTGATATACTTGCTGGAAGACTAGCTTGCTCTGTGTGAGAAAGAGAATCCATTTTTGCAGATTGCTCAATTGGCATCATGAACCATGTAAATAGCAGCTACAAATTCCTTGGATGACCTGGCTCAACTGCTATAGAATAGATTCATCTGGTGGCTACATCAACATCTTTATGCTTTCAATATCTGTTAAAATGGCATTTTGTGGCATTTCTCTTTACTGAGATAATATAGTGAGTGCCAATAAATTTTCTTTGAGCAGCTAGTCACTAATTTTGTCATTTCTGCAATAAAGCCTATCTGCCTGTTTTCACTTTAGATATCCCTTTTCTAAAATGTCAAGATAGCAAGAATTTCATAAATATAGTTTATCTTTTATATTAATTCTACCATTTATCCTTCTGAACAAATGCTTTAGTGGTTCTCTGCCATTAAAAAATAATTCATAAGAATTTTAAGGGATAGAAAAAATGTTTATGTTAGAGTGGGAATTAATGATGGGGGAAAATGATTTAGTACACTGTTTTTATTGGATTTGAAAATGACTTGTCCACTACATAATTCAGTTTCAGGTTAGCCAAGTTATTTTCCTTCTGGAAAAGCCTATTTTTTAAAAGCTGCTCTTCTATATCTTCTTTTACTGTGATCAGTTGACTTAATGGTTCATTGTGCTAGACCAGGAGGAGCACTCCAATAATTAATTAGCTAAGAATGGCTGATGTCTAATATTGAAAAATGTATTTTTACAAAAAAGTATATTTGTTCCTACTGTCTGTCTCTGTCTACCTCAGGGAAAAAAAAAGCTTGGCTATGATATGCCATCAGATTAGTCAGGGTTCTTCAGAGGAACATAACCAATATGATATACGTGTAAAAGGGAATTTATGAGGGAGAACTGGCTCACACAATCACAGAGGCAAAGTCCCACAATAGGCCATCTGCAAGCTGGAGAGTGAGAGAACCCAGTAGCATGGGTCCCAGGAAAGCCAGCACCTTGGCTCAGTCCAAGTCTGAAAGCCTGGAAGACTGACAGTGCAACCCCCAGACCAAGGCCATTGGTGAAGGCAACTGATGCAAGTCCCAGAGTCCAAAGATGGAAGAACCTGGAGTCTGATTTCAATGGCAGAAGGAGCAAAAAGAGTCCTACGAGGGAAGGAAGAAGTTAGAAGCCAGAGCAAGCTGAGTATCCCCCTTCTTCCACCTGCTTTGTTCTAGCAGCAGGTGGTACTACCCAGATGATTTGACGGAGCCTGCCCACATTGAGGGTGGGTCTTCCTTTCTCAGTCTGCTGACTCACAGGTCAGACACACCCCAAAACAATGCTTCACCAGCCATGTAGGCATCTTTAAATCCAGTCAAGTTGACATCTAAAATTAACCATCACAAATTTACCCCTTGTCAACTTGCATTCATACACATCTCTTTAAATCACACTTAATCTCCAAATAAAGATAATAACAAGTCATAATTCTGCGCAACATGATAAAACTATCCTGTGTGCAACCCAAAATACATGAATCCTGTCCTCAGAAGAGAAGATAAAGTTCTTGAGTGATATTTACTTTTTTGATATCCCATAACATAAATACTATAATCATACTTAATTGCTGATATAAAGTCCATAAATCTTATGTTACATGATAAAGAAATAAGAGAGGAAATAAAATAAAGATATTTGCTTAATACATGTTTATATACTTATAAAAATATTCTTAACAAAACAAGGAGGAAGTACTCACAACAGTTATAGTCCTCCTTTCTGTAACTAGTCACGTGGTTGTAGTTGGTATTTATAACTACCTTCTTCTACTACCCATTCTGAATTTCCTTTGCTTTCAACAAGCACCTCAGCTGATCATGGTTATTTTCCTGGTAGGGTGACCCAAACCTTCATTCCTGAAAAGTATGGGCCATTCATAGTCCTTCCTGGATTGCATCATTGTAGTTTCCCATTTATCACAAGGCATGGTAATACTAAGGAACACCCTAAGGGGTCTTCTGTATTCCAGACATACTCTTTCTTTTTTACCCCCTCCACTGAGGAGTAGTATCCAGTCTCCCCTTGGTAGTCCAGATCAGTCACCCCAGCCAGCATTGTATCTCCCTTTCAGCCCGTTGACCCAGAGGCATGAGGAACCCAAAGTGGTTGGATAGTAATCTTAACTTCCAGTTCCAGCCGACTGGATGGTGCCTGCCTGCATGCCTCTCTCTCAGTCCACTGACTCACAGGTCAGTCTCCTCTGGAGACACCCTAACAGTTGTTTCACCAGCCATCTAGACATCTTTCAATGCAGTCAGGTTGGACCTAAAATTCACCATCACACTAAGGAAAGACAAAAACATAGCAGGTATTAAATTACACCCAGGGAGGCAGCATAATGTGGAGTTAGGATTTAGGACTCTGGAACTAGACTATCTTGTTTAATTCTGGTGCCATTACTTATTAATTGTGTAATCTTGAACAACTTATTTAATCTTTGTGTGTCAGTTTTCCCGTTTGTAAAGTGAAGATAATAAAATAGTGTCTATCTCAAGAGCTGTTATGAAGATTAAATGAGTCAATGTATACAAAGCATTTAGAACTTGAGGTTTTCTGTAATAATTCTTATTCTCCTTGCCTCATATATGTGCCTACAGACTGTATGGGGATCTTACAGAAGCCATTCTGAAAACGTTTACTATAGAAAACATTACTTGCTCGTAACATTATGTTTAACTCATGATAAAACATGCAACGGGACAGTTCCATCAGTCAGTCGAGTGAATTGCTATATGGTGAATTGATCTTGATAAAAAGGTGATTTCTATCACCTTTTTGTTCTTAATTAATCCATCAAAATAGTCTATAGAATATGTTTCCCAACTATCTCTCAAATCCATCCAGTTTTCTTCGTTGACGGAATGGAATTGGCTTATTCTGAATGATTGGTACAGCTGCTCTTTTTATAGAACTGTAAATGAACAACATTTATCTGTATACTGTCTGTTGAGGATTCTGCCACTAAAGATATTTGTCTTTATTTTCTCTCAGCACAGAACCCTTTAGGGAAAGAAAAATATTCTTAAAAAGAGTACTCTATACCATAGAACTAAATGCTCTCAAAAAGATGACACTTTAGCTAATCTAGCAAACTTGGTTTATGGCAATTCTATTTCTATCCTGAAAGAATTTTTACCATCTTAGTCTTTATCTCTTAAAATATACCTAGGTTTAGACTTTATATATAGCCAAAACTCTTCAGGTCTACTAACTTTACTTCTTCTAGAACTGCTGTTCATACTTTGGCTAATATAATTTTCTCTTGTTAACTACAGAAATGTAGGAAACTCTCAGGGATCATGCAAAAAAATTTATAGCTGAAATCTTTGATCTCTCTCATATATATTTAATTGCCATATTTTGTTCCTTCTCCAAAGAAGAAATTATAAACAGTGAAGGAGAATAGAAAAATTACCCAAAGGTCTCTTCAGGTGGGATTCAGTATGTAAGTCTTCAAGGGGACTGGGTGAGAACCTTCAAGAATCTGATGCTCAAACTTGATTACAATATCATCTTCAAAATATAACCTAGGCCCTTCTTTAGCAAGACAACTGGTATTAAGTGGTCTTGGAAGCCTTGCACTAATTTGGATTCAAATCAGAAAAATTTTGTGGAGATAATGAGAGAAATTTAGTCCTAGCACACACTCAAAGATATTAACTCATCAGTCTGGACATAGGATTCATTCAGAAGGGTCCTGTGTTCCCACATCACCCTTCCATCTTAGGTTAGGCTTCTATAAAATATGATGAGTAAGTCTGCTGTTAAAGGAAACCCAGATTCATCAGTAAGAAATAAAAATATTTTCAAATAAAGGCAGAATAACAAGAATAAGATAATAGCTTTGATGTTAGTTTAATGTAGATAGACATAAGTACATCAAAACTTATTTTAAATAAGTTCACCTCCATCAAGAGAATAATTCTGTTATATATGAGTCTTTAGAGATTCTACCACATCCTACAATCCTGGCTGAAAGTTGTAGATCAATAAAGTACTTTGTGACTAATTGTTTAAAGTGCTTTTGTTTTAAAGCATTAATTTATAAGTTTGCTTCAATATGAGCAACTTACATATACATCCAAGAGAAGCAATGTCTTCTACCACTACATTCAAAAGCTATAAGTAGATGAGATGACTGTCTCTATACATCTCTTCAAATAACCCCTCATCATAGCCAGGTAAAGTTAGATATCAACATGTACAAAGGAGAGAAAGAAAAACATGGAATTGTGTAAGAACCCAAGAGTCTTTCTCTTCCTAAATTAAGGGATAGCTAGATATGTGGGATTGGTTCCTATCTTGGCTCATTCTTGAGCCTAATCAACATACCCAACCCTCTAAGCCCTCTAACAAGTTCAGTCATATTCAGTATTCTTCATTCAGACACAGAAATAGAGCTATGTTTTGACATACTTAAACATTTTTATTAAAAGCAATTGAAGCTCTTATTCCTTAATTAAGCTTTAAATAGAAAACTGAATTAACCATAATAATTTTAAGTATTCAGAATACTTAAAGGAAAGCCAAATATGTTTCCATCATTTTACAAATTATTTTCCAAGTTTTAACTTTTGAAACTGGCTTAGATGAGCATTTAAAATAATATTCTATATGTAATTTTTTTCTACTTATAAAATATAAAGAAAATGTATATTTTTGACTCAGACTCAATTTTCATCCTCTTTTCATCCTGATTAAGAAATTAGAGGAGCCCCATATTAACTTTCACATCAAATTGGCTCTAAGAGCCAAATCTTACACTTTCCACAACCAATTCCTGCCACTTTTTACAGGAGACAAAGTGTGATCTGATTATATTAGTATTTTGATAGGAATTTCACTGAATCTACAAAGAACTGGCACTTATTCTACTGATATTGTTTCATAATATGAGAAGGAGGGACTCCTCCCTAGCTCAGTCTACAAAGCCAGGATCACCCTGATACCAAAGCCAGAAAAAGACAACAACAAAAAAAAACTACAGACCAATACCCCTCCTAAACATAGAGGCAGTAATACTAAACAAAACACTAGCAAACTGAATCCTATAACACATCAAAAAAATAATTTACCACAATCAAGTGGGTTTAATCCCAGGGATGCAAGGATGATTCAATATGCATAAATCAAGAAATATGATTCACCACATAAACAGAATTAAAAATTAAAACTGTATGATCATCTTAATAGATGCAGAAAAAGCATTTGTTAAAATCTAGCACCTCTTCATGATAAAAATCCTGAACAAACTAGGCATAAAAGGAGCATACCTGAAAGGAATTCCTGAAAGGAATTCCTGAAAGGAATCAAATTATACTACAAGACTATAGTAACCAAAACAACATGGTTCTGGTATAAAGACAGACACAAAGGCCAGTGGAATAGAATAGAGAACTCACAAACAAAGCCATATTGGTACAACCAACTGATTTTTGACAAAGCAGACAAAAACATACACTGGAGAAAGGATGTCCTATTCAATAAGTGGTGCTAGAAAAACTGAATAGCCACATGCAGAAGAATGAAACTGGATCCCTATCACTCACCATATACAAAAATTAACTCAAGATGGATTAAAGACTTACATGTAAAACCTGAAACCATAAAAATTCTAGGAAAAAACATGGGGAAAACTTCTTCTGGACCTAGGAGGCAAAGAATTTATGACTAAGACCCAAAAAGCAAATACAACAAAACAAAAATAAATAAATGGAACTTAACTAAAAAGTTTCTGCACAGAAAAAGAAGTAATCAACAGAGTAAATATATAACCCACGCAATGGGAGAAAATATTCACAAACTGTACATCTGACAAAGGACCCAGAATCTAAAGGAACTCGAACAAGTCAGCAACAAAAACAAATAACTCCATTAAAAAGTGGAAAAAAGACATGAAAAGACATTTTTCAAAAGAAGATATACAAATGGACAAGAAACATATGAAAAAATGCTCAATATCACTAATCATCAGGGAATTGCAAATTAAAACCACAATGAGATACTACCTTACCCCTGTCAGAATGACGATTATTAAAAAATAGATGTTGGCACGGATGCAGTGAAAAGGGAATACTTATTCACTGTTGGTGGGACTATAAATTAATGCAACCTTTATAGAAAGCAGTATGGAAATTCCTCAAAGAACTAAAAGTAGACCTATACCATTTGATCCAGCAACCCCAATACTGGCCTATCTACCCAAATGAAGTCATTATATCAAAAGACACATGCACTTGTATGTTTATTGCAGCACAATTCACAGTTTCAAAGACTTGGAATCAACCTAAGTGCCCATCAACTGATGAATGGATAAAGAAAATGTGGTATATAAATATACACCATGGAGTACTACTCAGCCATTAAAAAAAGAATAACTTGGATGGAACTGGAAGCCATTATCCTAACTGAGGTATCTCAGAAATGGAAAAACAAATACCACATATACTTGCTTATAAGTGGAAGCCAAATGATGAGTACACATGGTCATACAGAGTGGTATAATGAACTTTGAAGACTTGGAATAGGGGAGGGTGGGAAGAGGGTAAGGGTTCAAAAATTACCTATAGGGTACAATGCATATGATGTGGCTGACAGGTACACTAAAAGCCCTGACTTTAGCACTATACAATTCATTCATATATCAAAAAAAGCACTTGTATCCCCTAAATCTGTTGAAATGAAAAAAATAATAAAATAATGATGATGGAGAAATTGTTCCTTCAATGAGTGGGTAGAGGGTCCCGGTAAAGTTTTCTCAATTGGGCTTCACTTCCTCCCTGGCACATCTTTTTCTCTCCAGTCTCCTGCCTTTGCTCATACTCTTCCACCTTTCCTCTTCAATCCCTCCTTAAGAGCATATTCTTGTATGCCACCAAAACATATACATCCCGTAGGGCCAATTTTAGACTGAACTCTTTCAAGGAGCCAGCTCAACCTCCACATTGTTTAACTCTTTAGTTTCAATGGAACTTAAACACTAAGATTTATAGCCATTTAACATGGTGTTATCTCTCCCAAGTTGAATATAATTTCACTGATTGGAAGAGGAATATACATAGAAATCTTCCATTTTCCATAGATCACCTGTATAACTCCCTATTTATTTACATGCTTAACACATATGTGCTTGGTACATGGATCCATTCTAGAGTTTGCTAATGCAAATTGATGTACTTTCCTAAAAATTAAATGAATCAAGAAATAATTTAGCTATTTTTGATTTGTATCTTATATAACACTTTATTACTTCCTCTAGTCTTACAGGGTCAGAGCTAGAACATTTGGGAATTAGGTGGAGTTTTGTTTTAGCAACTGCTTCTTTTTCTTCTGCGTAGTGTGCAGTCCTCCTTTCTCTTACTTTCATGCACACTGCAAAGTAAAAGACAGAAAACATACTTACAACTGTTTCTTCTCCAAATGCATTAAGAGTGAAAAAGAGGAAGAGTATTTTCCCTGGTGTTGAAAGATTTCCTATTCCTAATCTGTAAGGCAAATTACATTATACCGATGCCAAAACACTAATTAAAATCAAAAGCTCTGATTTATCCTACATTACATTTCTCCAACGACTGTAACTTTAATCTTTGATCATCAATTCATTCTAGTTATTTGCAACATAAACTCCATAAATGGTCCAAAAATAAAACTGAAGCTACCTCAGATGTGCCTGCTTTAGGAAATACTACTTTATATAACAAAGGTAACGTTTTCCCGTGAAGAAATAAAAATGCAGTGTTACTCAGAACTAGTATTTCTGTTGAAAAGACTGCAGAAAACAATTTTGTGGTAAGTATTTTTCAAACATTATTTGCTATTGCTGTTAAAAAAAAAAATTCAATGGAATATTTTTCTGAGGTATATTGTGGGGTTCTGTCTCCGAAACTCACCTAGGCTGTGGTGCCCTGGAATAGTCAGTGATAACGTGTTCCTGATCTCTACCATGGAAACCATAGTCATGATTTTCCTACTCACATGCAGGGATTGTTGGATTAGACAAGCCAAAAATAGTGAATGCAATATAGACTATTAAATTAAATCAATTATTATTTGTATACCTACAAAAGATTGATTGTTAATTACAGATTTTATGTATTAGAAAAATTTTAAAAAGCTTATCAAATTTCTTTTTTGAGGAGGAATTACTCTTTAGGACAAAACTATTTTTCTAATTGGGAGTAGATTTAAAGTTTATTTAAAGAAAAATATTAGGAGTAAGAGGATGGGGGTGTGTGAATACGGCAGGAGTGGTGAAGGAAGCTGCTGCTACCAGAGGTCACGATTCTGGTCGTCCTTTGTTGGAGGGATCTTGCCACTTGTTAGCTTTGGGACCGTGGGCAGACAACGCCCTAGCTACATCTAGGTTTCCTCAATTGTTAAGCCCCACTTCACAGGGCTGCTGCGAGGATTCAGGGAAATAAGATGAGAACAGAGCCTGCCACCAAGTGGGTGTGCACAAAATGTCGATTATTTAATTGTACAGTAACTTACCTTAACAGATTATTTTTCAAATAATTAAGTCGATGAGATCATGACTGGAGAACTGGAGTCTCTAATATCCACTTGATAATGTTTCTTGTATTATTCCCTGCAAGTGTTATAATATTTACATCATATGAGTCTAACACACTATGATTCCAATACAATAAAAGTGAGCTCAAATTGCAATCTAAAAAGCATGGATTAGCTAAATTTAGAGGATTTCTGTTTGCTTTCGTAGGTCTGTCCCTCCTATAACTGCTATTCCCTCCCTGCCCCCTGCAGAATTTAGACTCTATTTATAAAGCAAAACCACAACATTTCCTCATTTTACAAATTATTTTTAAGTTTAAACTTTTGAAATTGGTTTAGATGACCACCTAAAGCTCTTTGAGATGAACAGAATTATTGAAGGGCCCTTACTTTCATTACCTTTGTCTTGGCTGACAAACAAGTTTATATGCACTGCTTTGAACAATTCCCTTGCATCTATTCCTAAGGTGCGTGCAGCTTCCGATGTATGTAAACTTGCAAATTCCTTCAGTAAAATGGGATTCCAAGGTCACTTTACTGGTCTTGTTGAAATGCCAGTGAATTAAAAGCCAATTACTTTGACTTCAGGTTATCTATTTATGGTCTGCACTAGAGGCAATCACTTGATTATTCTGGGCGTGTTTCGTACCTGGAAAATGAAATTAGACTAGATCAGAAGTTTTAACCCAGGGTTATACAGATGGGGTCTGCATACTTGAAGAGGGATTTTTTTTTTTTACTAGCCTTTAACTGAAATTTAGCATTTCTTTCATTTGTAGGCAACAATACACATTAAAATTTGTGATATTTTTGTCATCAATAGAAATAGATGTTTTCATAATATATTTAGTGGAGAGATCTTGAAGTATCTTTTGATGTCATTATTATTTCAAAATTACATAGATGCAGAATGTAGTTAGACCTTGTTATTTAATGCATGTATATTACTATAGCATAGGTTTACTTAAATATGTTGATAGCTGAATTTTAATATAAGTAGGCTCCTTTGTAATCATATTTATTTTATTTATGAATTTTATTTTGAAAAGCAGGCCATAGGTTTCATCAGAATACAGAGGTGCCCATGATTTAAAGACGTTTGGAACCTTGGACTATATTGATGTTTCTCAAAGTCTTTGACATAGACCACCCTTGGGCCATGAAGGTCATCTAAGATGATCTTTAATGGATTGAATAATGCAAATTATTTCTTCTTTATGGCAGAATGATATGTCAGAATCATATGACTTTTTTTTTAATGAAAAACTAAGAGTTACTTACAAGTAGTATTGCCTAAGTTCATTGTAAAGATTTCCACAACTAAAGATTTGTTATCTAAAAGTAATGTGCTTTGGATTTGCTGAGGACTGTAGTATCTGGTTGCCGTGAAATTGCCTGGCAGTGTTTGGATGTCCCTGAAAACAGCTGGAATTTTAGTTTTCAAGGAAAATACATTTTCAGTGCTGCAAAACTCTTATATTGAGTTGGTCATAGTTTTTAATCGTTGCTTTTTGTTGTTGTTAATTGCTGCATTGTTACCATTTGATTATTTTGTTCCTCTTCCACTCTTTTATTATTGGTGAGTTCTTTATCCACTAGAAATAAGAGCATTTGGTGGTAGGTAGACCTTAGTGTCCCTTACCCACTGTAAAAAGTTCTCTCAAAAATTTTGAGAACCAGATAATTAGTTAATTACTTATATTCCTTTCTTTTAATTCAGTCTATTCTTTTTACTCTGTTCTGCTCTATTCTAGGCTGTTTTGTTCTGTCCTAATCTAGCCTTAAATAACAGGATATTAAATCAGAAGTTTAAGCCAAGACTCTAAGAAGGGCTAAATGTCAGAAAACAAACGGATTTGTGGGAAAGGAATTTCAAAGTAGATTCAAAAGCCAGTTATAAGATGCTTAACCCTCTCACCCAATACAAACAAATGAAACAGTTAGATTGCTGAGGGTGAAAAAGGATTTGTGAAGAGGATTTCTTTACAGAGATCTCTGCTGTTGGGAAAGGTATAGAAATATTTCTTTCTTTACCTCAAATCAAGGGAAGAGAGCTTCACCAGGACCCTGGGAGAGACTGAAGTTAAGGGGATATTGGGAATGGAGTCTAGTTCCTAACTGAGAGAGCTAAAGAGTTAGATGGTGACAGATGGGCCAAAGGAGAGAAGGCTGTGTAGGTGCCTCACGAATGTATCATGTGAACCAAATGATATTTTGATCCTGGCATAGAAGATAAATTTCCCCCATTGAATATATTTTAAAGAGACGGTGGGAGGCAACTTAAATTTGCTTTGTAATAACAACCTATAAGTTCTGTATGTTCACTAATTATATAACCTCAATAAAAATCTGCTGCAACTGAGTTGACACTATCCTACAATATACATTAAAGGAATTATCTCAAAGTTAATTAGTACAAAGTTTAATTGTTAGAATATTTTCAATCAAATTTCATACAGAAAGAACATTCCATCATACATGAATATTTTCTGAAATATCAGGGTATTTTAAGGAACTGACTCAAAAAATTAATTTCTATTTATTTTGTTTAGTTTGTTGCTTATGTAATAAGACTCTTATGTGTACATTTTGCTTTATATTTTTATTTTTCACAGATTCTCTACAACCTCTCCAGAACTGTTGAAACATTTTCCATGCTAATATTTTATTTTTCTTCAAAGTTTATTCAGAAGCTGAGTGATTCCAAGATTATAAATTCCATGAGTTTGTTTTGACAGATTATGTCTTATCTGAAACATTACTATTCTTTTATACTCATTTGTTTTAAATTCATAGCAACTAAGCAACGTGTGGTAGAAGACACTGATCATTAGGGGTTTTGTTTAAAGGAATTTGTTTCAATTAAAAATATTCAGGAAAAACATGCATAATTTTTACATGTGAATTAATAGATCTTTAAACATGTTTTATCTGTTTTATTTCTTTCTGTATTCTCAGATTGAATTGCAACTTCAAAAATTTATATAACTACCAAAGATGACTTGTTATGCTCTATAGAACCACAGGCTAAAAAGAAAATGTTTGGTATCTTTGAAGAAATGTGCCGCAAATCCATTGTAAAATCCAGCCTTCCACGTTTTACAAATTGTTTCAAATCTCCTAACATTATTAGGTTTTTCAAAGGCTTATTTTTTGGGGGGTTTGTGTGTTTGTTTCCTTTTTTCTTTTTAGGTGAAACTGATCTTCATAAGAACTCAGAAGACTTAGTAAATGCCGAAGAAAAACACGCTGATACACATCCATAGGTCTGAAACACCTTAATGGCTTCTGTCATTTTAAACATGAGAGGTAATTTTATTTTCTAGACAAGAAATCTAATTTCTAAAATAAATGGTTTGTAGAATACCATTAGAAACAAAGTTATCTTATTTAAATGCCCTTCTGGATTCTTTCTTAAAAAGAAAATCTTATCGTCAGTCTTTTGGGGTAAAACCTTAACAGGTAAATTTTAAACATTTAACTGTCAAAAGTTCTTTTTTTTTTTTTAATTTTTTTTTTGAGACAGAGTCTCACTCTGTTGCCTAGACTAGAGTGCCGTGGCGTCAGCCTAGCTCACAGCAACCTCAAACTCCTGGGCTCAAGCAATCCTCCTGCCTCAGCCTCCCGAGTAGCTGGGACTATGACTACAGGCATGTGCCACCATGCCCGGCTAATTTTTTCTATATATGTTTAATATTTTTAGTTGTTCATATAATTTATTTCTATTTTTTTTAGTAGAGATGGGTCTCGCTCTTGCTCAGGCTGATCTCGAACTCCTGAGCTCAAATGATCCACCCGCCTCAGCCTCCCAGAGTGCTAGGATTACAGGCATGAGCCACTGCACCCGGCCTACTGTCAAAAGTTCTTAATTCACTCGTCAATAAAAATTATACTCACTGAGACTAAAATTTTACTTCTTTAAAAATAATAAGCTATAATCCCTGGGGATGTTTAATCCTCATTTCTTATTCTATTTCATGTAGGAAATATGAGTATTAGACTGATTTCTTCTTTTATTTCATGTAAGAAATATAAAAATTTACACGCTTTAATAAAAACAAAGCAAGTATTAATCATGTTTGCTAAATATCATGTTTGCTAAAATCTGTGGATTTATGTATTAGTGGTTCTCTTTTTAAAAAATCAGCCGTGGAGGTTTGTCTTCAATCTATGAAATTATTAACTCTGGGAGTGCTGCCTTGGAAATATGAATTTTCAATAAGCCCGTCTATTGGTATTTCTGTCCACTAAAATTGAGAACCTCTGTCTTGGATGTACAAAGGAGGTATAGGCAGTTATCGAAAGGAAAGATGTATTTATAGTGGAGATGTCTTAATATCTACTAAAAAAGCATGAAAAACAAAACTCAAGTGTTATAATGAGTCTTGCTGTGGGAGTGGGAGTAGGGGTAAATGCTGAGGGTATCATACCAAGCCTTTGTGATGTTATTATCAGCTCCACAGACGTTGCTTTAGAAATGAAAGAGTTCAACTGTGATTAGCTTTTAAGATAATTCCTTCCCCAGTGTTCTTGAGTTACAAAGACAGTTAGTTGTAAGACTGTCTTTTATTCATCACAATAGTTTCATTAATAGCAATTATAAAGTGTCAGGCACTGTGGTGAACATCTTGCATACATTATCTCACTTAGTCCTCTCAACAATTCCAGACTTAGTAAGTGTGACAAACTTAGTGAGTGTGATTCTTATTTTATATATAAAGCTTCGAAAGAAATAAAGACACAAAACGGTTATTCAGCAACTAAAACTCATCTCTATACTTAATAGTTATAACATATTGTTTCA
Organism: Lemur catta; assembly: GCF_020740605.2. Classification (NCBI taxonomy): domain Eukaryota; kingdom Metazoa; phylum Chordata; class Mammalia; order Primates; family Lemuridae; genus Lemur; species Lemur catta. The sequence goes on from NC_059135.1 coordinate 45,631,932, forward strand.
TATGAGCTACAAAATCCCCCTCCCTACTCTCATGGTCACTCTAAAAAAGAGTTTGGGTCCTGATAATATATGATGGAGCCCCTGAAATATATTTTAGGGAAAACTACTTCAGTGGAATATTTATAAGTGTTTTAAGTAACAAAAAGTTTTGCTGGCAAATAAGTATCATTAAAAAACTGAGTAAGACAAAATTAAGCAAGATTCTTTCTTATAGGACATCTCCAAGCTGGTATACGCTATATAGTGTAGCTTCAAAAGAAACAGAAAAAAAACTTTAGTATTAGCATTTCCTAAGCATTCATGATGTGGATCTGGAATATTTATGAACGTTTTTGAAAAATTGTATGTAGGGAGCACAGGTCACCAGTAGATTTGTAAAAATTACTGTTCATTGTATGAACATGTCTAAGGCTAGACAGATAGATAAGGCAGTTAAAGAAGTATCTTTTTCTTTTTTCCAACTAAAAAGACACAATCTTCCAGGAAACAGGGCCTTCAGTAGGTGAAGTTCACATGCCTTCAAGGAACAGGCAGGTGCTTTAAAGGATGAATGGGCAGGATCTGAGAACAAGGGCGGTGAAAATTGGCAACTGTGACTCAAGTGTGGTGTGTGGCAGACAACAGGCAGTGATCAGTCTTAGAAACAGAGAAAGGACACAGCACACCCGTCCGGAAGGCTGCAGCGGCAGCCAGCCACTCTTTGGCTCTGGCAGATTTGCACCATGAAGGAATGAGGGCCCAGTGCTTACAGGTGTTTTTAGTGATTAAGAGAGGTGGGTTTTTTTTTCTTAATGTAAAATCTTCCAATTTTTCATGTTGGCTCAAAGTTTTTTGAAACACTGTGTGGACCAGACAAAGTATGTCCATGGGCTTGATTTGGCTGGCAGGCTCCCTGTTTGCAAATTTACCACACCTTTGTGACTGGTAGCTAATTCTTTTGCCACCATCACGGAAACTGTAGGCCCTATGGCCGCCTGGCCACATCTCTGAAAGCCATCGCCTGCTCTGTTCTCAACGTGTAGGCCCCGCTGTAAGACGCTTTCCCAGGAAATACTGAGCTCTAATTAAATCTGTGCCATGTTGAGGCCTCATAAATCAATGTGCAACACTATATCTAGAAGAAGAAAAAAGCCTTTGAAATCTACTTTTCACACTGTTGTATAATTTCATCATCATTTCTAAGAGGTTCCAGTTCACAAAAGTCTTGTTTTGTTTAAATTTTTCTTTTATGTTTTTGTTAATTAAAATAAATGAAATTGGGCTTGGATGTACAATGCCATCCTGCTCTACTAAATAAAAAGCTAATGGCATATAATTTATCACATTATCTTTCTTGAAAGATATGTTAGAGGTTTCTGGCATTTCAAAAGCAAACCAGTATCAGACCTGTTCCTCATTGTGGAGAAAGTGTTCCCTCCTTCTACCAATGCCAACTCTTTAATTCTGAGTGTATTGCCCAACAAGAGGCCAAAATTGAGGAGTTGTGGGCTGTATTTAGTCTGTTTGACTTCCTCACTGATTTCAAATATGTTTTTGAATGTCTTTAGACAGAACTAAAGAACATAACTTTATTTCACTACAGTCCCTGTAATTCTAGTTGTTTTACACACACCCAACCCCACTTAACTCACTTACACTACACGCTAGGCCCGTACGGCTGTTTGAGTCTGTGACTTCTGATCTAAAGAATCAAACTGGAATTAAACCACATACACACACATACACAGAGTACAAGTTGGAAGAGGAATTCCGACTAATGTAAACTCCATTATCTATTATATACTGATAAATCCCTTATTCTTGACCAGGTATAGAAAGTCCAATGTGAAACTGCCACACAGTAATTGATGCCTGTATATGACTAGAACATGATCTTCATTTTCTTTCTTTTTTTTTCTTTCTTTATTTTTTAATTCACAAATAAAAATCATGTATATTATCAGGTACAATGTATTGTTCTGAAATTGTGAAATGGCTAAATCAAGCTAATTAACATATATATTACCTCACATGCTTATCATATTTTAGGGGTGAGAACATTTAAAATCTACTCTCCTAGCAGCAATTTTCAGGAATATCATACATTGTTATTAAGTATAGTTACCGTGTTGTACAATAGATCTCTTGGACTTATTCTTCCTATCTCACTGAAGTTTTGTATCATTTGACCAGCATCTGCCCAAGCCCCTCCACTCCCTACCCACTCCCTACCCCCTCCACCTCTTCTCTGATCTTCATTTTCATTTGGATTTTATTTTAGGATAATAAAAGCAGCACGAAAACTTCCTAAATCCTCAACTTTCCACAAAACTATATCTCCTTTTTCAATGTACAGTTGGATTGGGCCATTTTTATGGACGTCTACATAAGGAATTAAGAAGAATACAAATTTTGATCTAGTCACTTTGGCCAAATAAATACACTCCAGTTGCTATCAGAGTTTTTGGCCAGTGCTTCTACCATTGTTTTTCCTCCACAATTTGGCCTTCTTCAATCAAGCCAGAGAAATTCTTAAGACAAAAGTCAGACAGCTTTAAATTTTTCTCACTTTGAGCCAGTCATAGCGACTGTGCAATACATGTGCAGAAGATGAAGCCTTTTTAAATTTAATTCCTTGCACTGTCTTACACAGAGTGCTCTAATTACACATTGTTCAAGGTCTTAAGTAAAAGGAAAGCAAAACCAAAATTATGGAAAATATATTTTTTGCAGTGCTGGGGAACAGGCTATATAGATTGTCCTTATTTTAAATGCATGAGAACAGAATGAGAGGTGGGACTCATCAGAAGCTGTAGTTGAAGTCCTGTGACAACAACGGAGCATCATAGCCCAGCACAGTGACCTGATGAACACCTCATTGTAACTCTCATACTGAAAAATGGCAGTGAAACCTTTCCTTGAATCCAGTGGACCAGCTTGCATCCATCCGTCACATGGTTTTAATACACTAATGCATCACTTCCATGGGCGTGGTCATGACACAGATCACACGCTATCTACAGTCCGTGAAAACAAGAAAACGAATTGTCAACCATTGCTGGAGACAGACACCAGAATGGAAAATGGGATTTGCCTTCTGGGATGATTATCCCATCAAGCTGTAACAAAATATATTACAAGCCAAGGGATAAGAGACAAGAAGTGTGTGTATATGTGTATGTATGTGTGTGTTCAAAAATGTCTATGAAAATGGAAGCCCAGATTTTTCTGTACAGATAACATTATTTGATGTGACTTTTAAATTTTGCTGCCCAGAAATAAACTGCAACCCTCAGAGGCTCTGCTTCCTTATCATGTTTTGCCTGAGCATGTGCAAAGCCTTTCTTTTGCTCCAAATTGAACTATCTTTATTTGTTTGCTATTAGCTGACAAGAAAGGTCAAGCACAATTAGGTATTGTAACTTTTCACTGTGCAAACATTTCAATGATGGTGAGCTTCAGTGAGTTTGTCTTTGTGAAAGGCAAAATTTGGATGGAAAGAATCAAGAGTAGCCGTCAATTAAATGACATGAAGGAGGATTCATCCTTCCTAATGAGTTTTCTGTTGCACCTGCTTCCTTCCTGGATTTCACAATGCTAAGCAATATTTTAGAAATGGATACAATCAGAAGCTGTTAAACCTAAGTAGTGAGATTTTATAACTCACAACTTGGATCTCTTTTAATGTGTAAGCCATATTCTATATGCATATTTAGTATGCATCATTGTAATTTAAGATATATTTGTGTGTAGACTCTGCATAAAATGCTTTTAAATGTTCTGTGAATAAGGTCCTTAGCTTTAGTTTTACCTGAATCTTGTGCAGAACACAGCTCAATAATTGTAGCACAGACATTACAATGCAATTGATATTTTAAATGTAAGCAGTAAAGATTGAGCTATAATAATGTGCTGGGGGAAAACCTTTATAGATATGTACATCGTGGTGACTTTTGGTTCTTTAAAAATGGACTTTTCATTTCTATTTATGGAGAAATTGTAACTACTGCTTTTAATGGCTTTTTAAAATGAGCTATTTACCACCTATTAATAGAAAATATTGTGCATTTAAAATAGAATCTGACTATCTGGGAAGTCTAATTACTGTTGTTCCTATTTGAGCCAATTGTCTTTCAGTAAAGCTATAGAATCTCTCCAGGGAGAAGTAAATGGAGACACTGCTTCTCAAATCTCATAGGAAACATAGCCACTTTATTCCTGTTAATACTTTAAGATCTATACACTCTTGTGATTTAAAAAAATAGAATAGAAAGAATTCATCAATTTCTGTATATGGGCTTTAACCTAATTTTCCAGGTTATGTGACTCATAAAGCACTGTGACCAAACTTCCAGAGGGAGTGAAGACGCTTTGCTTCTTCAGAAGACCTGTCACGCTGCTTAGTGTACTTATTATTTTCCTAATCTCCCTCTTTCTATCCTCTACACTTCTACTTCCCTCCTTTTTTCTTTTAATCTTTTATATTTCTTCCTTCCCTCTCTCCCTCCCTCCCTCTCTCTCTAAGACAGCCCACTGTCTTACTTAGCACTAGTTAGTAGGAAGTCAGAGTGGAGATTATCTGCACCCATCTCTTCTGCAAACATCCATGTTGAGCCCATTCTGAAGAGAGGGATTGATGAGTTAGGCTGCTGCATTTTAAATGTCCCGCTTTGCATTTTTATCCTCAGCTACCCAACATATATATCTTGCAAGTGCATATGCCTTTTCATTTAACCAGAACCTCTTTTATTTAATTTTTAACATGACACCTACAATTCTTGTGTTTCTAGTATGCTGTAATTCTCTGTATTTCCTATTATATATGATTGCTAAATAAATCATATTTGAGGGACAATATTGTGAAACATTTGGTGTTTAATGTAATTCCATTTGGTGGGGCATTGAAAAGTTGGAGGAATTGAGGGAAACCTGAAGTAGACCAACTCAAAAATTGATGTGGGTTTTTGTCAGAAAGTGATTTTTGCTCCATTAAAGAAATATGCCCTTGAATACCTGTTATTTGCAAGCTCCTGGCTTGAAGTCTGGTGCATATATGAATATGGAAACCTAAATCTTTTCTCTAGAAACTTCAAGTAGTATAGAGGAGATAATCTATACATACTGTAATTTATGCATAATAACGAGAATGCCACATCCAAAAGTAACCAGATGCAAGCTGGACGTGTGGGCACACACCTTAGTCCCAGCTAATCGGGACGCGGAGGCGGGAGCTCGAGGCTGCAGTGCATTATGGTGGCACTGTGAATAGCCACTGCGCTGCAGCCTAGGCAACACAGCAAGACCTCATCTCTACATAAAAAAGAAAAAAGAACGAAGACAAAGAAAGCAACCAGATGTAAGTAAAATGTATCTGTAGATATTAGAAGAGGTAAAAACTGCTTCCATCTTCAGAACTTCCTAGAAGACTTAACATGAGTTGATAAATAATAAATAATAACAGAAGTTTACAATCCTTGCCTATTTTCCATATGCAGCCTCCATGTAATACTTAACAAACATTACCTCTAATCCAGCAAAGTGGTATTAATATGAGTAAAGGAAACTGAGTCTCAGAGAAAGAGCCTTGTCCAAGACCAAACGGGTTGCCACTGGCAGACTCCACACTGGATTTGGTTCTTGGTCTCTCTGGCACCAAAGACTTTTTTTTGCTTTCTGCAGTGTCTATGTGGGACGAGGCAGAGGCACAGTGGAAAAGAAAGCTCTGGGAAGAAGAGCGATGTGAATAAGGCAACACAGGAGAATAATAAAGAAGCGAACGGTGTGGAGTCAAGGTGAGGACCTAGTGAGTCTCAAGTAATTGAATGGAGAGTAATTGGCACAACATGTGTCACCCCTTAGGCTGTGTTTCCATGATGCCTGCACATTCCAGATGAAGATGTGAAAACCTAACTAGTCTTCAGATACATGGCAAGTAACTGAATTTTTTACTTTAAGTGTGATTACAGGATACATTTCCCCTAATATGAAAGAGCTTGTAAAGGCTATATTTTAATTTAGAAATATAATTTAGATAGAAAATACATATTTCCATTGGAAGCTATATTAAGCCTTCTGTCGTCAGTTTAATTGCTTTTCTAAATACTGCAAAGCTTATCCACTGTTTAGTACAAGCCTTAGACAGTAAAGACAATGTATATTTTAGAGTTAATAAATGAGCACCTCATAATGTCCTGCATTACAGTCTTGTCATTTCTTCAGAGAGAATTCTAAATATTTAAGATACACATTTTATATATGGGCCGACATGTATTTAAAGCTCTACTTGGGGCCAGGCGTGGTGGCTCACGCCTGTAATCCTAGTATTCTGGGAGACCGAGGCGGGAGGATTGTTTGAGGTCAGGAGCTTGAGACCAGCCTGAACAAGAGCAGGACCCTGTCTCTGCCAAAAATAGAAAAAATTAGCCAGGCATGGTGGTGCAGGCCTGTAGTCCCAGCTACTCAGGAGGCTGAGGCAGGAGAATCATCACTTAAGCCCAGGAGTTTGAGGTTGCAGTGAGCTATGATGACACTACTGCACTCTAGCCAGGGCTACAGAGCAAGACCCTATCTCCAAAAAAAGCTCAATTTGGGGATTTTTATCCCTTAGTAATATTAATAAATTTATGAGTTATTTCCTTAACATTTGAAAACGTTGGAAGAGCTTCCTTTGCATCTCAAGCTGATACATTTTTATCTCTGAAAATTAAAGATTATAATTATGTAGTTATTCTAGTTTATTATACTCTCACTACTGCATTATGTTATTTTCTTACATTATCTTTTTTTTTCCCTATAACTACTCTTTAAGGTATTACTATTCCCATTTATAGATATGGAAGTGTGGCAGAGGAGGTTAAAATAATTTGAGTAATGTCCTGCAGCTAGAAAGTGGAGGAGACCAGATTTGAAGTGTAAGGGCGTCTAACTCCTTTTCTACTCTTTATTCCATTTTGTAAGAATTTGTACTTAAAAATTTTGAGAAGGCAGGATTTTCAGTGACCAATAGCAGGTTGTGTGTGCTTTGGTGGCCAATTAAACCATGTATTGCTATAGACAAGGTGCCTTTGCTTTTGGTGGGTGGAAGGAATCATTTCCCATGCTTAATATGTGACCATGAAATATGCTTTTAAGTAACTGCTGGTGCTCAACCTAGACACTTGCTACTCAAAGTGTGGTCCACACCTGGGAACTTCTTAGAAATAAAGAATCTCAGGCTCTCTCCAAACAAAGTAAACTGGAGTTTGCATTTTAAGAAGATAACTGGGTGACTCCTGTACATATCACTGTTCTAGACAGTAAATAAATATTATGGAGGTAATTCTAAACACCTACTAAGTACTTAATACAAGGTTGTGGGGGTTTTTCACACTACAGGTGCTTAATAAGTGCCTTTTGACTCCTGTGCCCTCCCTCAGATCCATCAACAAACATCATGGAACCAAAATCAAAGGTTCAGGCTATTGTGTCTTTTAATGAGGTGTATATATCTGTATCAAGGAAATATGGTTGATTTATATGAACAAATAGAGAAGGACCCATGAAGGCTTGGGGAAAGATATTAAATGTGTGAGTGTGATCATTTGGCTTTCTGAGCAAAATATCCTGGAAAGCAAAAGCCTTTATGTAATAAAAGGCATCAACAGTCAATTTACCCTGTTTTTCTTTAACCTATCAAGTACTGAATTAAGCAGCATACAAAGGCCAACCTTACCTGGCAAATACATTTCATAACTATTATCCTCAAAACAGAGTTTGATGTGTTTAACTCTTATCTGTCAGCTTTTTTGTAAAACTTAAAATATAGAAGCCATCATGGAAACTATGCTTGGAATGTAGGGGTAGGATGAAGGAAAGGGCACCAAGCATTAGGGCTGATCACCTCACCTGGGGTGGAAGGAAGAGGATTTGTGTCCAGTTTGGAAGCAGCAAGCCATCTGAGTTTGGAAACATAAGATATAAGGGGAAAAAATAGAAAACAAGGAGCCAAGATTGATTTATGGGAAGAAGTGGGGGAGCTGGGTGTATTTTCCCAGATATCTAGCACAGAGAATGTGCAGGCTGGGCAGTGGAGAGGCCTCACTCCACATTCTGGTGAGACTGTGGGGTGAGGTAGGGAGTAAGAAAAAGGTCAGTAATAGGCAGCAGGTACCAGGGAAGCATGACGGGGCAAAAAAATCTGTATCAATGGGCAGTGTGTGAGATAACTCTAGTTCTTTGGTTTACTAAAGAAACAATGGCTTTGGGTGACAGATTTGGTTAGGCAAATTCGTCTGCATGTGGACCACCTTCCATGTCTTTACATATGTCTTTCTGAGTCCTGCATTTATGCCCCACCATAAGGCAGCCCATAGGGTAATTGCCTCCTGTGTGGGTGTGTTTTCTCCATTTAGGATCTCCATGTTGAAAGGTTGAAGTATGCATGGGATTCTCATGGCCCTTCCCTGATCTGAAGGACTTTTCAATTACTCTAAACAAATGCAGAACTCACAGCACCCAGCTTTTCTCCAGGCAAAGCCAGGCACAGAAAGCCCTGCTCGCGTGGCAACATTGCCCCTTTGGGTGTTTCTTGCTTTCAGAACACAGAGTTTGACCAACATATTTGGAAATCAGATGCTCCAAAGGTCATGAGGACCAAGCCTGTGAGGATGCACTAAACTGAAGGGGCCTAGTGTTAATCCATGCGTTGTAATTTTGAATTTTAAAATAATGAAGAGAGAACAAAGGCATGTTTGATAAATGGGAGATAATAACGACCACTAAATGGTATTGTGTCTGTAAATAAACACAGCTGAGGTATATATGTCAGGAAGAAAAATGTAATATTATGAAGATCTATAGCTAGTGAAAGTTTGTACAAAGAGCCAGAATCTATTTTTTCCTAAGTCAAGCTTTCTTCCTGTAGATACTATCTTATAAATTATCTTTTGGAGAAGATAGAAAGAACCCTCACCACCTCAAAAAAAAAAATATCTTTTTTTCAAAGTCTTTGACTTTGAGTATTGATGAAAAGGTCTTGCTTTTCCCTTCAACTTCACGTAGCATACCATCTCATCATTCCTAAATCATTAGCTAAATGTAAAAGTATGTTCAGTTTTTATGTCCTCATCCTAAACGGTATTAAATTACATTAGAGTTCATTTTTAAAAATTGATTTTCTGGTGATACTACACATGCATATGAACAGGTAAAAATCACAATTTTATTTAGAAATAAGAATATCCCTGTGTATCAAGCATGAATTAATTTTACCTTTGTGTGTGTGTGTGTGTGTGGGTGTATAAAACTTGGTTTCAGATTAAATATTAAATTAGAGATTTCTAATTTCCAAACTTCTTGTTTTCTAACTCCTGCTCCACTCATGAAAATCTCCATTTCCCCACTGAAGAACAGAACCAAATGACAGCTACAGAACCTTATATATGATTGTTTTAATAATATTTGTCTCATATTACAAAACTAATATGCATTTCATCTGTTGTTTTTAAGCCAACTTCAATTCTTTGTTACAGATAGCATCTAAATAGCATTCTTCACTTAGCCTGCAAGGTAGACCAGGTGTTTCATGGGGGCAGGGATTTATGTTTTGTTACTTTATTTTCTCATAATCTAACACAGCTTGCATACAGCACATCCTGTTTTTTGATTGAATTTGATATATTGAAGTCAGCTATACATTTCTGAAGACTTTGAAGGTTTAACTCTTTGATGGTTGTGAGAATTAAATATATTGATTCAGATAAGGAACTTAGAACCTACAGTAAGGGCTAGTTATTATTTTTTCATTTATATTATTAGCATTTGCTCTTGGCTATGTGATGCAAATGTATTAATATATGAACATATAATAGTTAGCACTCGAGTACATACATAAGTTTGCTAGATTCTAAGTTCCTTATCTATACCAACTTATATATTAAATAATTCTCAAAGCAACCCTAAGAGATAAGTATTGCTGTTATATGCATTTTACAGATGGGAAAACTGAGACGCAGTACGTTCAGGTCTTCCATCCTCAAAGAGGCAGACTTGGGATTCTGGCTGCAGAGTTCATGCCCTCAGCACCATTCTACTCTCCCAAAACTAAACCAAACCAACCTCAGAAAGATTGCTAACTTGACAGTCTATGATTTCTTCAGTTGTTGAGAACCTTACCGTGACATTGTGCTTGGGTCAGCTCAAAGTTATACCATTTCTAAAAGGATTATGGACCCATTTCTTCTTTCTATTCAAAGAGCTCTGCATTGTTTAGGCCTTGACCATGTTACTCGTGTTGAATATTTGGCTTCTGTGCTTCTAGCTCTTCTGTCTGTCTTTTTTTTTTCTGCACACTGTTATGTTAAATCTCCCTCATGAATTCTTTGGACCTATTGCTCCTCTTCTTAAAAGCAGTTTCCCCTTGTCTACATCAGGGGTGAGCGAACTTTTTCTGTAAAGACTCAGACAGTAAATTTTTTTGGCTGCACAGGCTGCATGACACTGCCCTTCCTCTCTTTCTCCTCCTCTTCCTTCTCCTCCTTCATCATTTTCTCTTCCTCTTCTCCTTCTGTTTCTTTTTCTCTTTCTTCTCTTGTTTCTTTGTTTTCTCCTTTACAACCCTTTAAAAATGTAAAACCCATGCTTAGCTGGAGGGGAGAGAGCACGCAAAGACCATCCACCACGGGCCTGCTCGGCACAGCACTTCTACTTCAGGTCAAGGAGCTCGGTGCCCTGGAAAAAGAATGAAGCCGCCTGTGCCAGCGATAGTCATCGCAAGACCTCCAGCTTCGCCAGGCCTGCCAGCCACCCTGAGGACTGGGAATGTCAATACCTCCAGCACACATACTAGTCTAGAAGGACTGGCCACAGCCCTGGTCCTCAGCCTTCAGCATTCATCAGCACCACCTGGAGGGTTTCTTGACCCACAGGTGGCCGAGCCCCATCACCAGAGATTCCAATTCCGTGGGCCTGGGGTGGGGCCCAAGGAGAGGCTGCTGCTATTGGACCGCGGATCTCACTTTGAGAGCCATGGGCTGTAGGTAAAACTTAAATTCCTTAAGACAACATTCAAATCCTTTCACAGTCTAGCTGTAGCCTATGTTTTTAAGTCATAGCCTTCATTATGGTATTCACTGTTCCTGGATGTCTGTCGTGCCTTTGCACTGAGTGCCTCTCCTGCCCTGTCTTATTGGTCCCTTTGCCATCCTTACCAGTCACCAATCCTCCTTCCTCTAAGGATCTTTACAAATGCCAGCTCTCTCACAAAGCGTCTTCTCGTACCTTTGGCTAGAACTCCAAATCACTCTTCTCTGGATGAACACTGATCTGTTATCCCTCTGTGCAGGAGAATTGTAGCTCTCTGCATCATATGCTTGCTGCTAGATTTTAAAGTAAAAAAACACTGCCCCTTACACATAGTAAGTATTCAGTAAATATTTGTCGAATAAGTAAATGTGAATGAATGAATGAAGGCAGGAAAGAAAAGTTTATTCTTGTTTGTCCTGCTTGGTGTATGGCTGAGTTAATCCTTTTCGATAACATCTCTAGCTGATTTAGGCAAAATAAACCTCACTTTTCAAGCACTTTAGATGTACAGAATCCCAAAAAGCCATTTGTGTTTTTTCTTGGAGTAAACAAATGGGGAGTGCATTAATTCTTACTTACTAGCATACTAAAAGCAAACCTGAATTATATGGGAGAAGCACTAAGATCTCTCCATCTGTCTCTTGTCTCTACCTACAGGGGTATGGGTCTGCTGTTGCAGAGGTGTATTAGTTGTAGCAAATCCTACTACCTTTGCTAAGGAGAAAGCCTACATTTCCTACGTGATTTCCCATGGCCTTGATAATTAATAGCAGGAACTATGCAGGAATTAGGACAAGAATGACTCTAATTCTTAGTTATTTGTAGCTATTAACCTCAACATTTCCTAATCTCTGACCATGAAGGCATTGATAGATTGGTAAAATAATGAAGAAGAATAAATATTTAAATGGCCAAGACTGTGCATGACACGTTGTTGACCCTCGATGAATAGGAATTTAAATTATTATTGTGTATTTATTCAGATGCCATTATTTCTTATTGAACTTTATGTGAAAGACCTGAAGCAAGAAATATCTCACTCAAGATATCTCACAAAATTTGGCCCTCAGTTTAATTTCGGACTTTGTCATTTTCTAGCTCCGTGGTCTTGGACATGCCTCAATTTCCTCATCTATAAAATGGAGATAGTAAGAGTACCTTACCCTATGGGGTTGTTGGAATGATTAAATGAAATGTCCCATGTAAAGTGCTGAGAATATTGCCTGATACATAGAAAATAAGGGAAATAATATGAACTATAAAAATAAGAACCTACCAGGAGTTCCATCCCCTTCCTTTACAATGAATTGATATTTACAGTTTCAAGAACATAGCCTGGCTTTGACTTCAGTAGCAATATCCTAAAAGTCCACATGATGGAGAGGTTGCCCCATGCAAAGGGGAGGCCAGCCATGCCACAGTAGAGATCATATTGTCATTAACTTCAGCATGTGTGTCCTTGCTTAAGGAAAGGCAAAATTACATATATAGATATAGTTAGATAGATAGATTGAGATATAGATTGATGTATATGTATAGATAATAGGTGGATAAATACATTGATAAATTGGTTGATTGCTATATCATGTAGACATTCTATTTTGGGGAAAAATCTTAATGCAAATATTAAAGAGAAAAATATCAGCATAAAGATAACATAACAGTAAACTTTAGACTTCCTGGATGGCTTATTAAGTAAAACACATTATCAGACATCCAGGTGCACTGACAGGCAAAAATAGCAGTTTCTCAAAAAAAAAAATATATATATATACATACACACACCAGCAAACTCCTCAGATTTCACAGACTCTTTATCAACAATATCAGCAATATAAAAAAGATTTCTGTGGAGGAAAGAAAAAAGGAGAGAGTCTTTCATGGTGTGGAAATAGTCCATGTAAGAGGAACAGATGCATCCACCAAGTGTGGTGAGTCAGATGCAATCTAGAAGCCAAGTGGGTCAACCCTGGAATCATAATCTTCCAACCCACCAGAGGGAAAGGGCTACGAAAAGGACCTAGCCTGGTGCAAAAGACACGTTCATGTGCAGATTACTTAGCAGCAGTGGACAGGAAGCTCGGGAGAGCAAGTTGTGTGGCCAGAGACAGGGAGAGGGAAGGAGCTGCCCTCACCCCGTCAGGCTCTCTCCCTCTGTCCAACTCTCTCTTTTCACCTAAGACACCTTTTGTCAGGACCACCTCACCTCTGTCCCTTGTCCAGTCTCCTCTGGCTGTCTCCCTCCATTCGCACCTGGCTTCTCCTTAACAGAAGAGAATAGGGAAATGTAACTTTGGGATGTATTTCTCTAATAAAGCTTTAATTCTCTGTGCTTAATTTAATAGCAAACAGGTTAAATTTCTTCTCTTTTTAAAAAAGTTCCTTTTTTATTTCAGTATAGTGAAACATTCTCTATATCTACATATACACATATTTAGTGTACATTTTATATATACATGCATGTGTATAGACATATTTTATATATACTAATACATATGTGTATATATACATGTATACAAACATATAGAAATTCTAGACACACATACACACACATATTATATTGCTCAAAAGTAGAAATTTTTAATTCCACGTTGCAAATGAAAGAAAACAAGGAGATTGGTTTTGGTAACTATATTTTCCCTGAACTATTGCATTAAATTACTTTATACAGATATAGTTTTTGGTAGTTTATGACAACGTCTAATTTTTAATACTTTTTTGCCTGTACTACAAAACAAAATTATTTTGAAAAATTTCATTTTGATATCAACCAGTTCCAATGGACTACTTCCTATGTGAATTACACTAACAATAAAAATGCGAAGCTCAAGCATGGTATCATATACAAGTCCAGGATTTAGTAGTATAATTCCTATCTTAGTCATAATTAACCTTCATGTCAAGTTTTAATTTTTTAGACAAGTGAATATTCTCAAAAGCAAATAAAGGACCCCTTACATTTGCCATTTGGCAAATGTAACTAACAAGTGACAAATTCAAAATAGAAAATCTTAGTCCCATTAGGGCAAAAGAAAAAAGAAGAGATCAACATATGGTGATATAATTAGTCTGATTAGGGAAACACATCCACAGAATTTATGCTGCAGGGGAAGTGTAATGGGAAACCCACCCATCTATTGCAATGCATTGAAAAATGCTAGCATTTTCAAACAATAAAGAAATAAAAGATATTCTCATGTAATTATTAAAGAGATGTTCAACCATCTGCAAGCTATTTGTTTTTTAAAGTTCTTTTTGTCCCATTGCTTTGATTACAGCCATGTTATACCTTTGTTATTTTTGAGAAGAATGGTAATTTGAAATCAATTAAATTCATTCCTCAGTTAGCTTGAGGAGAAGAGCAGAGAGAATTTTCTCTTTAGCTCTTCATTAAATAGCAAATTGTGTCTTTCAATGTCATAATATCTATAACATATTCCACACTTGCACGTTTAGGTCTGGGGTAATTATACTCATTCATATTATTTTTATTTCATTGGCGATACAAAGAAATTGGGAGTAGTAAGTGAAAATTATTGTTCTTCAAATCCTGGGATGGATAAGGGGGGTAATAATAAATAGAGCAATTTGTGAAATTATTTTCATTTTTATTTTGTAACTTATTAGAAATTGAGAAAAAGAAACAAATTAAAAAGGTTGATATCTTGTTAAGAAAAGATTATACATAAGATTGTCATAAACTCAGAAATTCTCTTTTTTTAGATATTAAAGGTTATTTTTTCTTTTTTTTTAGCATCACATCATGGAAGGAGAATATTTAGTCATTTTTTAAAGTATAGATTTAAACATAGAAAATATTCTGAAATGAACCAAATACTTTAAAAAGCATGTCAAATTTCCTTCTTTTATTTGTCATAGGTCATCTTAGTTAAGCCAATACCAAAGAATTAAAGTAGAACTCCAGTTCTTCTTCCCACCCCTCACAGTCAAATCTATCAATAGCAAAATTATCCACCTATTCTTTATGTCTGAAATAACACACCTATATGTCACTATGGAAGTTCAGTTCTAAGTCAATCTATAAGACGGTGTATAAGAAAGCATAAAAGTCTATGGTTCCCAAAGAAGATGGGCTTTTCTGTCCTAAAAACTATCACAACTTCTCAAACAGATCATAAGCTAATGGAAGGGTTTGTCGTATTATTGTTTTATTTAGGGCCACTTATATTCTTTGGACTCCAGTTTTCTTATTTATAAAATAAATCTTATCTATTATATATATTTAATGTGATTATTAACTGAGACATATAGGTGAAACCATTTTACTATAATTGTAAAGAATTAAACAAGTATTTACTAGCAGGATAGCAATGACAATAATAGCCTATTTATTTCTATAATTCTAATGCTTAACTCAATAGTTGGAAGGTAAACTATCAATAAAGATTTGTGGAACTAAATCAAAGCAAGACCAACACCAACGGAATTGGAAAAAGAAACAAAGGAATAAATAAACACAGTGGAATGTGAAAAAGAAACAAAGGAAATGTGTTTGAAAGCCTCTCCATTGTAAGAGAAGGCTCATATTTTAGAATAATAAAAACTCAAAATGAATCACTAAAAATTTACCCAAACTCAAGATCTCCCTTTTAGCTGTAGAGAGAAATACATTAAAACCAAAGGGAAAACTTGGCAAATAGTGTAGTATAGATAATTAGAAAAAGTATAAAATGAAAACAATAAAACAATTTCTGAAAAACATGTTAATATTTGTGTATAAAATATCCAAAGTGCTTCAGAGGCAGTCTGGAGTTGGAGGTGGTGGGGGTGGTGTTTGTTTTGTGTTGGGATTTTTCCAAACTCAAGTAGAAGCACAGCACTAACAAGTCAACTTCTGGTTGTTATCAACTCATTTTGCACCTGGAGGAGAAAAAGAAAATATTCCAGAACATAGTGGAAGCTTTCCAGAGGATTTAATACCACATCATGTAACTCTCTGTAAAGGGAAAAATCTTGTATGCAGTACTTAGTAGCAACATAGCTTGTGTGCTAGCATAAATGATCCAATTGGTGATTTGTAGGAGGAAATTTTCCCTGGAAGAACTTTTAAATATTAATAAAACAACAAACAAAAAGCACCATCATTTTTTAAGTTAATTTTCTAAGAGGAAGTTTTAAAAGACAAAAAACTACTGGTTACAATGCTGATTCTATTACATACATACATATGTGTGTGTGCTTGTGTATTTCTAACTCAATTTTATTCTGTTGGCTGTCATACAAGCATGTGAGGATATCCCTTTTCTCTTCTGATCCCACCTTCTCGTAGTACAATACTTCTGCTTTCTGTCTCTTCCCATCTCTTCTTTTCTCCTTTGCTACTTGTCTGCAGTTCCCGAAAGAGAATTAGAGAGGAGAAACATGGATCTTAGAGTCAGAAGAATCCTCACAAGATCATCTGGTCATCACTTACATCATTATCCACATTTTGCTGATCAGAAAACTGTATCCCAGAGTGGCTAAAGGACTTGCCAAGGACACATATCACCATAATAAAGAGAAGATACTGTACCGTCTGCCATATCATATCACGTTGTTTTATTTCCTTCCAAAAATTGATCATTATCTGAAATCTCATTTATTTATTAGTTTACATGCATATTGACTGTCTTCAAACACTAGCATCTATACCCATGTATTTAAGGACCTCAACTATTTTATTAATACCTGTATCTCCAGCACTTAAACAATGTGTAGCATGTCATAGGTAGTCATATTTATTGAACAATGAACAAGAATTTTGGTCTCTTGTTTATAAAGCATATTTATTTAAACATCACCAAAAAATGATATGAAAAACAGCATAGAATAATTAATAATATCTAGTTCTATCTAGCTACAGGTCTATCGTAAACATGACCGAATTTATGTATTTTTAATTAACAAAAATATCAAATAAGTTTTAAAGTTTTAAATTTCTTGACATGATATGTAGCCAGTGCTTCCTTTAAATGCTAACTTAAGGAAGAAGAAAAATCCCTAAATTCTCCTCATTTAGGAATTAGATGCTGCTGATTGCACAAACAACATCCATGCTCACTTTCAAAATGAGAAACCTAAATTAGTTGGCATGTGGCAAGGGACCTGGTTAAAAATATTTACTTTCTCAAACTCGCGTGCATAAAGGTGTGGCTCTGTGATACAGTTCTGGACCCTGAGACATTAGTCGAGGGTTTCTGGAAAAGCCTTTCTTCTTTGCTACAGGTTCTTTCCTTTTCTCTCCCCACTGTTTTTCCTGCTTAGAACAGACTAGATGCCTGGAGCAGCAGCTCTATTGAGACCAGGACGTTACAACTCTGAGAATGTTAAGGGATATGAAAAGTGCCTGTTGCTCTTTGGCGTCGATTCACTGTTCCAGTTCTGGACACTTTATTGCATGACATAGACAAACCTCTAAGCCATTGTTTGTTGATTTTTCTCTTATTTGCTGCCATATGCTTTCCTGCCTGACACAATTTTGAACTTCCTGTGTGCTCTGAGGGAAAATTCTCCAGGCCTCAGTTTTCCCACCTTTAAAATAAAGAGGGGTAGATCAGTCTTCTTTTCCAGCTCAAAAAACTGCTAGCGCCTCTAGGCTAATCTCACCTCCCGAAAACAAAGTCATGGTAATGTGCTCTACAAACATTATTCAGTTTATTTCACCAAACTTCACATGGCTTTCTGGTGACTGCCTGCCTTTGTGAGTTAACCCCTGTTCTGAAGAATCTGAATTTCAACCACTTCTATTAATTATAAAAGCAAACAGTTTTAAGTGCAAAATGAATACTAGAAAAAACATGTCTACTTACATTAAAGTGTTTATGCTCATGTGCAATTTTTAGTATTTATTTGTGAATAAACTCTAATATCCTGTTACTATCAGGATTCTAATATGGTAACTTGATATAGTCCTGGGATTTACTGTGTTCATTACTTCAAATTAGCCTCATTGTTACCGAAAGTCAGAGAAAAGGGAAAAAACTGCTAAGTCATATCTGTAGAGTAAGAAATAAACAATGAAGATGAATCCAATATCATTTTAATTTACTTCACCCAGAATATTTTCTTTGTCTCCAAGCTTCAAGTTTCCTCTTTTGCCTACTTTTCTCACTAATCCACTCTCATGTTCATCTTGCCTCTACAGACCAAGTCTCCATGTTCTGCATAAAATAGATTATTAAATCCGGCAAGGGAAGTGGCTGCACCAATGTCTGTGTCCACAAAATAAACGTGAAAGAAAGACCTACAATTGAGTGGCAGGCAGCCTCTTTGCAAAATGCAGTCAGGCACCTATGCATTCATGTAGATTAGTTCATTGAATTCACAGGGTATTGCAAAGTAGAAACCTTTACCTCCATTGCTGTGTGAATTATGTGAAATGTTTGCAAAGTTGAGCACCTTAATTATTTGCAATGTCTTTAAAACTAAATATGCACCCCCAGCATTTCTCTAAAGCTCTTTCTCTGATATTTAGTTCTTTAGAATGTTATCATTATGAAATCTAATAAATTAATTTTAACAGATTTTATATTTCAGCAACATAGACTTTTTTATTAATTAATATACTGGCTTTGAGAACTGGTTTTTGGAATCAGTGACTTAGAAAATAAGTAAAGGCATTTCTTCCCACATTCCCCTTACTCAGAGAAAGTAAATACTAAAAATTGCATATGAGCATAAATGCTTTAATGTAAGTAGACATGCTTTTTCTATTATTCATTTTGCACGTAAAATTGTTTGCTTTTAGAAATGGTTGAAAAAACATACGTTTTAAAAATAATGCAATGGACTTGGTTTATGAATTCATATTTTATATTGTGATTAAATCAACTCTAATACTTACACTTGATGGCTAAGACAGTATTCAAAACCAGTGCTTTCAAAATTTTATTCAATTTGTGAGTTTGGGGGTACCACTTCTGCAATAGTAATTTAATATTTTTCTTTAAATGGACTTAAAATACACTCACACTTTAAACTTGCCTCATTCTAAGCAATAGCTACAAAATCATGGATTTGGGATTGCTTATTATATGTTTTTTCTAATACATATTATAACTGTATTTATAGCTATAAAAATAAAATAATTTTTCCCTGGCCAACCTAAAATCATCTTGTTTTCCACAATGTAGAAAACATTGGCATATACAAATTAAAATTAAAAGTGGGTGGTAAAAAATTTTTTAAGAACAGAAATTAGTCTGAGAATTTTGTTTTTTATAAAGACTCTCACGCTGTACAGCTCTGGGGAGGAAAAGAGATTATAAAATTATTGTCCAATAGAAAGAACTCTGGCCTAGAGTCCTGCCGGCACTGCCACACTCTTTCTTCCCCCTTATCATGGATAAGAGGATAAAAAATAATCCCTAACTTATTCACCTGATTCGCCTTTCTTACATTCAGTACAAACACTTCCAGAGGATCCGGAGTGAGTGGCCAGGATACTGAGAAAAACTTCAGAGGAACTGATGACATTTTATCAAAGAAAAGAGGCCACTTAGGAGATGACATCAGAATGTTCTTCAATGTCTGGATGGCTGAGATATAGGAAAAGAGTTAAAGTTTATTCAGAGGTGAATAAGAGAGGAAGAGGTAAGTGTGTAGGAGAAGGGGAGAGTTTAACATACAGAACAATCTGAGCTGGCTAGTTGGCTTGGGGTACAGCTGGAGTTATTCAAGAATAAGTGGGGCAATCAATCACTTGCCCGTGATGCTGAAGAGGATCATGTATGAGATAAGGCTTGGATAGATGGCTCTGGGGTCCTTTCTACCTCTAATAATAATAGACACCAATTATTAAATGCTCACTAAGTTGGCCTAAGCATTTTTTAGGTCATGTGTCATGTAAGTCTCACAACAAGCCAGTAGATTAGGTATGATTATACCCATTTTACAAATGAAGAAACTGAGTCAAAAATCTGCTAGAGGTTGAATTTGAATCCAAGTCAGAGTGACTCAAAGTCAGTCTACTAAGCGTTATATCACAGTGTATTATGAATGTGGCCTGGGAACCATAAAGGTTTCTTTTGTTTTGTTTTGTTTTATTTTGGTCAGAAAGTTTCTTTGCCCATTCTGCCAAACTGAAACCAAGTTGTCTTCTTGAAGAAAATTTTGTTGTAAACTCTAATTGTGTAAAAAGGAAACTGAAAAGCCATGATCTCAGTTGGTTTCCTTCAAATTTCTGAGAAAGCCAACAAATTTCCCAGGAAAGACTTAAGCTTTTGTGATCTCTTTGTGTTTTGAGAGTAGAGAACAGAATAGGAAAAACCACCATTTCCCAAAGAAAACTTATGCTTTTAATTTTGATCTCTTTGTGTTCTTAAGAATGGAGAATAGAACAGAAGAATCCAGAAATCATTCTGTTTATTTCCCCAAATGATGTTGCAAAATCAGCAATAGCTTTGGTTTCTTTTTGTCTGCCTGAGTCCTTTTGAAAAAGCATGTATAAAAGTGTCTGTTCAAGAAAAGGGAAGGGCAGTTTTATTTTTTTAGTATGTCAGATACTCAATACTCTCAAGGGGTGTTTGGATGGTTTCCAAACGCAAATAATTCAGAATCACTTAAAACAAATATGGCCCTTAATCAGGTTTTAAGTAGAGAGAAACTTAGTAAATCAAACAGTCATAGCAAGTGGTCTAGAAACTGCAAAAATATTTAGCATATTAAAAAAAGGGGGGGAGTTTGAGAGAGAGAGAGAGAGAGAGAGAGAGAGAGAGAGAGAGAGAGAGAGAAGGAGGGAGGGAGCAGGAAGGAGGAAGAAAGGGAGGAGGGAAATAGAGACAGAAAGAAGAAAAAGGAAGCAAGGGAGGGAAGAGGGAGAGAGGAAGGAAGGAGGAACTGGAAAATGCATTCATACACATGGCACTACTTATCAATGAGTTTTACGTTTGTTTTCTTGGGGAAAATATGCTAAGGAAAATGATTGTTACCTCTACTGCATTCTCTTATAACTTAATAAAACTCTCTTAATCTCTATATTATAATACTCCTATTCAAAATTAGACTCGATCATTTTACTTTTTTGAAGCTTGACTACAGTGGATTTCACATTTGATTTTTTTCTTCCTGTCTTAATTTTTCCTTTACTGACTTTTGAGATATCTTTTTATATTTTTTTTAATCCATGATACATGTGGACCTCACTAGTATTATCAATGTTGGAACCAAATTGGGCATACCTCCATCCCCACTAGATTTTGTGATAAATTTTAATAAATTTCAGATACTTTACATTCAAATGTCTTGAATAATTTAAATTGTTCATAACGCCAGAACTACTTCAAATTTTCAAAAAGTTATATTCAATAAATATATGTTGTGTTGTAAAACCTTGCATTATACTAATGCTTTATCTTCTATGCTAATTCTATGGTAGGAGAAGAATTATCTTTCCTTTATTTTCATAACTCCCAGCAGAGTACCTTCCTAGGGATAAGCTCATAAAAAATAACTATTGAATTAATGAATGAATGACTATATGCATGAATTAATGCAATTTCTTATTTTATTATATAGACAATTAATAAAATGCTAATTATTTATTAAAGTGCAATAGGAAATAGATGGCCTAAATCTTAAGTAATAGCCAAAAAAAGGGGCAGGGGGACTTGGCATTTTTTTTTTTTTTTGGATTTATCATTTTTCTTTCTTAATAACTAGAGAAAATACTGGGAAATATATATCTCCTAGCTTTAAAAATGAAAAGAATTCTCTGGTTCTATAAGTAACCATTAATGTGTTGTTGAAGGGAAAGAGATACTTAATATTTAATATTGTGGTGTTTCGAATCACAAAAAATGGCATTTCTTCATCATTTTGACATGAATACTGTGTTCTATTCTGTATACAGAAACATGATAAATGTAGATCTTAACCTAAAGACATTAGGTTAAGATTAGATATTTCTCTTTAATTTAAACCCACATACACACCATCATCTAAATGTATTTAATATTTATTTTTTTACTTTTAAAGTGATGCTATTTACATTTGACCTTAGAATGCAAACCTTTTCAGTAAGACATCAGGGATTAAGCTCTGGCAGTATTAAAGTTAGAACAGTCACATGTCTGCAAATTTCTATGAAGTTAAAAAGAAAAATCACTGTAAAATAAATGCTTATTCTTTAATTGTAAGTGATGTGGAACAATATGTACTTAGTTCTAAAGTTCAGTCAAGGAGGCTTCCGGGAGGTGCGTAACTACTGTGTGAGTGTGGAGTGCAGAGATGGAGGATGCTTCCAGAAGTCAAGCAGTGGAGTTTCATAGGATATTCAGAAAAGTTAGTAGTTCAGGTATCCCCAAGAGGCCTTCTTGCTGCAGACCAGCAATTAATGGTCCCACTGCTCCTCTCTCTCATTGATGCCTTCTTCTTCTTCAGGTAATCCTGGTTCACTCTGGCCTTTCGGATGCTTTACCCCTGAAATTATAAAAATTAGACAAAATTTAAACGAATTTTATTTCTGGCAGATTCACTGCTTTGCTGGAAGAGATAAAGAAAAGGAGTGGGAAGTTTTCATTGGTGTTTATGTGTTTTTCTCCAAGAATCTTAACAATGCAATCCTATATAAACCTTTTAATTCACTGAGCAATAAAAACACACCCAGCCAAATTTCCATGAGAGGCAAGCTATCTTTTATAATTAAATCCTCTCCATTAAGGATTGCATCACAGCCTATTAAAAACCTGTTAACTAAAAATCTGCTCACAGGCTCTTATTATAATTCTGATGTATCATTTAGTTCAAATATTGCTTTTGGCATTTCTGAATTCTGTTACAAGGAAAACCATTGAAATCCCTCGGAACAAAAGGGTGTGCATGCCATTTCTGTAACTTATAAACAACAAAACAATCATAACATTGTTAGTCTTCTTTAGGAACCTGAACATACCCATTTGATTACAGAACTTGGCTATTCAAAATTCTTCAGTAACTTCCCCCACAGCCTACAGAGTGGGGAAAACATTGGCACATCTTTACCTAGTACACAAGGCTTAGATGATTTGGCTTCTCCCTACCTATGGGGCTTCATTTCTCACCAACCCTGCCTGCTCCTGTTTTCACAGTAATTTATGATTTAACAATGCTAATTTACTCATCCCCATTTCCTGACCACTCCACGCTCCCTTAGGCAACCATGCTTTTCTCCTTATGCTCTCACTTCCAAACATCTTCGTCCTACTCGTACAACCTGGTGATGTACCACTCACCCTTCCATATCAGCCTGTCTCCTCTCTGATGGCTACCCCAATTCCCCATGCAGACTTAGCTGCATCTTTCTCATCTTCCCCCCAGCTCTTGGATCACCTCTTGTATCAATTACCTTGTAGAACTGTATTTTTTACATATCTTTCTCATTAGAGTAAACTCCTTGACATTGGGAGCTATATAGTTTCACAGTGCCTAGCAAACACTAGATGCTCAGTAATATCTATTATCTAAATGATTGAATTAATGAAGTAACAATTTGGTATATGCCTTTGGCACTTCCACAATAATCTATCTTCACCTTTTTTCAAAATTAACTCAAATTTAGAATATAAATCAGAAGGCAACTGCTACAACCATACTCAATCTGCAAAATTATCTTTCCTTTCCCTTGATTCTATTCTGTTAAGACCTCATTCTAGCTGAAACTCTATGCATTATGTGGAAAATTTTATTTTTTTTATATTTTAGAAAATTGGTTTATGATATTTTTCAAAGTATTACTGGAAAATGCTCCAGTAAGAATTAGTAAATGAAAAGAGTCATTACTCATGTTTGCTGTGAAACAAAGAGGCTCAAGAAATGTGTGAATTTGTATGCACTGCAGTCAGCAAGCCTCAGAGTGCTATTTGACAAAGAACGATATCCTTGGGCTTGGTGGATTATCTTGCAAAAATATTTTATCAGTTGTAATAATATTTAAATACTTTAATTTCATCAGCAAACACAGATCACTGACAATTCCTGTTGACCCAAGACTGCAGAGAGAAATTTGCTATTAAGAAAGGGGACTTATTTCATATTATTACAAATTACGTGGAAAAGAAGTCTCAATGCTAAGGAAAAGGGAAGGGAGGTTGAGCATCCAACCAGTTGCTCTGCTGGAGTCTAAAATATATAAGTCACTAAATCTCACAACTGCTTCAGGTAAATACCTGGATGGTAAAATTTAGACTTAGAGAAGATAAGTGATTTGTTCAAGGTTATGGGGGGGTATGGTGCTAAGACAAGTTTGACACGTAATAGTCCCTCAATATACACTGAATGAATAAATGAATGAATGATTAAGTCATAAAGTTCCATTATCAGGGGACACAACTCATTTTCACCCTTAGCTTTCTGGATGCTGACCTAGACTTTCCTATCATTCTCTAGGATTTATCATAGGTTAGCTTACCAGTTAACCTGGTTCAAAGGTCTTGGGGTTCCCTCAGAAATATTAAAGCACAGGAATCATTCAGCCACCTGAGCTGAGGTTGCCTGTACCTCCTCAGGTTTGCAAAGGTTCTATTGACTCCAGAGTTCGTCCCTTTCATCCACAGATAACTACAGAGTAATGAAGTTGTGTTCAAGACAATTTTCTTTAAATGAGAATTAATTACCTAATGCCTACATTGATTTGTCTAAATGAGGGAATCAAATGTAAAGAAAAAAAATCAGTAAGTAAAATGTCCAACTTATTAAACCATGACTCAACTACTTCCTACACTTTTGTATAGGTCTACTTGCTTACCATGAGCTACATTTAATTTATTTTATAATAGCAATGGTCACAAAGTTATATAAGAAAGTCAAACCTTTTTTAAAGCAAAATTATTTACTTGGACAAACCTTGGAAGGTTCCTTTCCTGGCCTTATCTGTTGTGATGTTAATTACGTCCATGAAAAGCTTTGATCAGGCAGGAGCTGGTCACATGTTATCACAGAGCTGTTCTGCAGAACATCTACCACAAATTCTTTAGTTCCCAAAGCACTTTATTCTAATGCCATTTTTCAATTGGATAATGGATGGTTGGTTAATTTGTGCTTTGAATTAGCCTTTAAGGCAATCTTTCTCTTTTCCTATCAGCAATATTCATTTGGTTATAGAAGCAATAATGCTGAGATTAAAGCGTGAAGTCTGCTGAGAACTTTCTAATAATTTCTTTCTCCCCACACCCCTCCTACATCCCCAAACACACATATAATTTGTGTTTCAACTTTCTTTAAATCCTCATTTGATGTTTGAGGAAGATTACAATTGATGTAATTCTGGAGGTGGAGGAAAATAAATTGGTCTGGGGGTGTTGATCAATTTCTCAGAAACTCCTCCTCTGCCAAATGCTATGAGCATGAGGAAAGCCCTTCACCTGCACAGGGGCTGTGGCTTGGCAAGCCACAAAGAGCTTCCTGGGGCAAGCACAGACGGGGCCAGGGCTGCTTGCAGACAAAAGGCAAAGGAATCCCAAAAAAACACAATGGAGGTTCTTTTCTTTGTAGCAAAATGAACATTGGGGAAAAGGGACCATATATAAGACCAGGATATGTAATATGCAAATGTGAAGGACTGAAGAAAATATAATTGGATAGAAAGAAGTAGACTGAATAAAAGATAAAAAGGAAAAAAATGTTGCTTCCAAGAAAGTACATAACATTTACACTCTTCTCTATTCTGTTGATCAGGTGGTTAAATGTGGATTGGATGAAGCTGGGAAGTGACTGAGTGAAGCATTAGTAACAGTTAATCCTTTGAGGGAGGCTTATATTTGAAACCACAGGTCAATATTTTTAATCAATTAATTTGGAGCCAAAGATGGCAGGTTTGTTACATTTGTAGGTGACACAAAATTTGGAAGGGAAGATGACATGAATGGCAAAACTAGCATTCCAAAATGTTTTCAAGAATTAGAATGATGACCTAAGCAATTAAGGTAGAGGTCAACAGGATTTTGGGTTTTAGACAGGTTATTTGGGGTCTAAAAAATAAAGTATGAGGACAACCTTGATTGAGTATAGTTGGGGTTTTTAGGTGACCACCACTAATTTCACATGATCCAGTAGAAGCTACCTGTTTCTAGGCACAGAGCTCTTGGTGGGTTAGTGGTATTCCCAGCGGCAGAGTCAGTGGGATAAGAAAGGGAATTGCTCTCTAATCACGTGTTGTTCGCCCTCTTCCCCAACATGCTGCCTAGTTCTCAACTCTGCGTTTCAAAAGGACCACTAAAGAAGGCAATTGGGATTAAAAGTAATTTTGTGAACTCACTTTTCTAGAGGAATTCTAGATGAAACTGGTATGTTTCATAGAGAAAAGTAATAGAAGGCAATAGAGGCTGCTTTTGAATTCCTAAAATACTAGGAAAAGAGATAAAATTAATCTGTGTAGTTCTTGAGAACTGAAGTAGTGTCAATGGCTGACATTTATGTGTGGGACTGATTATAGCTCAATATAAAGAAAAAAATTCTAAATTCTTTATGTTTGCCCAGCCATAAACATGTGAATGAGCTCCCCATCACCATATGTGTTCAAGTCAAAGCTAAATTTCCACCTCTGAGGTGAGTTATGGATGGTCCCTTCATTGCGCAGGGTAAACTAATAACCTCACTAACCCTGAGATGCTATTAATCCACACACGAAATGTTCTATACTACTGAAAAATTTTCTCTGTTGTGGCTACTATAACTTACCAAAAAAAGTAATCATAACTTCAATGAAATAATGGCCCAAATCCACATTTTAAAACTAATTAATATCCAGAGTGGAAATGTAAATGGATTCATTTTTTTTCGACTGCATACTTTGGACCTTAGAAATCATTCTAAAGTCCCCTAACAAATTTGTGTGTACATTTTAGAGACCCTCTGACCCTCTTGGAATTCTATTTATAGTTATATTTGTGCTTTTTCTGGGAAGGTCTATACTTTTCAGTAGAATCTCAGAGGGGTCTCTGACCCCCAAATAATTATGAATATGAGTATTAGTCTAATATTTTTAATTTAAAGATGAAGAAACCTTTTCAGATGGTGAAGTGACTTGCTTAAATTCACACAATAGTTATTGGGTGAGCTGGGACACGAACTTTGCCCCCTAATTACTACCGGGAGCTCTTAGCCTGGGTCACCAGGAATTAATCTTCCACTACCATTGATTTTTTTTCCCAAGTTAGAACCTGAAGGAAAATATGGTAACTTGGGATCATGGGGCCCTTTTAATTATCAAAGGCCTTTACATAGTTGATAGATTTAGGTATGACTTTTCAATCATTTTGTTATTGTTGTTACTGCTTTTAATAGAATTTCAAGTCAGGAAATACAGAGTTTAACCTTTCCCAGGAACACTCCCATAATACAACCAAGTTATAAATAACATTCAGATCATTGGGAGGGGCAGCCTTTCTCTCCGCTGTGCCCATACCTGGCACAGACTCTGGGACACACAGAAAAAATGTCATGGTCTCCATAGAGGTTGTGAGACATGGTCATCAAGCAATATGAGTTATGTGTAATAAAGCCCCTACTGTGTGCTGAGCATGAGAGAGGCACAACTACAAATTAGATGAGGATGTAGGCCAAAAGGTGTATATAAATAAGGTTAATTCAATGAAGAAGTGCCGTAGAACAAATGATGCATTAGGAAGTTCCAATAAGGGAAAGAAGAGCTCTAACTCGGGGGATAGTAATTTTGACAGCCATTTATTAATATGCTTATTAGATTAAGGGCAACAGCAAACCTGATGCCTATGAAAAACCTATTTACAAAATACATTGAGTAGGCATCAGCCTAGTATGCACAAAGGAGTGATTTCAATGGCACTAAAGAGATGGCTTCCTAATGGTTCCTTAAGTATTGACTCCCCAAGTTTATCAAAATAATTGTGCTAGATATACTCAAGGAACATAATTTAACCTATAATATGATACAGAAAGGCCCCTCAGTAAAGGCCCATCATTTCTCCGATTTCACAATTGCCAAAATGCTTTTGTATTTATTGTATTTGTTTAGTCTTCTTGTCATTCATTTGTAATGAACAGCTATATGTGTTCATACAGTGAGGGTCACAGAGATCAAGGGACATCTTGATTTCATTCCAAAGCTAAAAACATATCATGTCCTTGACTCACCATAAATCTGCCCCTTTCAACTTTATTAGAAGTAAAGTATAAGTAAACAGCAGTCAATCTCTGTTCTAATATGGTGACTGGCCAATTAATAGAAATTGCAGATCAGCACAAGGTCACTTCATTTAACTCCCCATTATTTAAGGAACCATTTTTCTATAGAACAGTAAATGAGTAATATGCTTCTATCTTCATCATACATGGGAATAAGGACAACAGATTATGTGATATTCATCAGTATTATGTATTTTTTATATATATTTTTACCTATTATGTATTTTACCAAAGCTGCTGCCCAAGAGCAAAGCTGAGATGAATAAGAGGTTTAGCAGTAAATACTAAGAAGGTACTATTATGTGCTATTGTTAGAAGTATGAATCCAAACAATATCTTTGGAGAGTAATCTGGTATCACTTATCAAAATCTAAAGAGCCCAGAACTTTATCAGCAGGTCTGAGGGTTTTTTTTGACCAGGCCAAAAAATATATATATAATATATATATAATATAACATATATATACATATATATATATAAAATTTCGTAAGGATTCTGCTCCTGCTCGGCCTAGGATGAGAATCACTTTGATAGATTGTGTCTCTTTTGCCCTTTACAGCCAAGTACCTTCTAATACCCCCTTTTTCTTCTGAAGCTAATGCATTTCCTATGAATATAGAATTAGAGTTAAATTTTTAAGCCTACACATAATGGAGCTAAAGAGTGTTAGGCAATTTCACTTTAGAAAGAGACAGAATGGCTCCTAGCCTGCAAGACTTGACTGAAATTGATTGAACACAATAGCATATCTAAAATAAAGAATGCATCGATCAGCAGGAGTCAGTGGTTAGTCTTGAAAGCACTAAAAATAAAATAACAAAAGAAGAGTTGCATTTACAGCCACAGAAGCAAATGTCTGTGTTTTTTAAGCATATCCAGAGAAGGACATCCTGTGCTGGCAGTTTAGAAGGCTCTGTCCTCCGGGCAGGGTACTTGCATATGGCAGCTGGTGTAAGCCCCAGTCACATAACCAAATCACCCAGCTCTGATTCTGGGCTCACCAAGGGGTAGCTCTGTTAACAGCAGAGCTTGCTCACAAGGAGAGAAGGCCCTGACTAACTAGACTAATAGCGTCTTTACCTGGCAGTAATATTTCTTATTTTGAATTAATAAATTTACATTCTAGATTTATGTGTCAGGTTTTTTTTAGTTTTATTTTATTTTTAATTAACAAATAATAACTATATATGGGGTACAGAGTGATATTTTGATACATGTATACATTTTGAATGATCAAATCAGAGTAATTAGCATATTTATTACCTTGATATTTATCATTTCTTTGTGGTAAGAACATTTAAAATCCTCTCTTTTAGCTATTTTAAAATATACACTGTGTTATTATTAACTATAGTTATCTTGCTGTGCAACAGAACAGCAGCTTGCTCACAAGGAAAAAAGGTACGGACTAGGCTAGTACTGTCTTCACCTGACTATAATATTTCTTATTTTGAATTAATAAATTTACAGTCTAGTTTAACGTCAGTGTTGGTATGCTTTTTATTGAATACAAATATCCCAAATTCAATTGACTCTAGGTCACCACCAGGGAGACGGAGTTTGGGAGGCTGCCAAGTGGAGAGGCTGAGTCTGGCCAGGGGCCAAAGTAAATGGCGACCTGCAGGGACCTCTAGAGGTGGCGGGAGCTGCCACCACCTGACCTTAATACTTACTATAAAGCTATAGTAATCCAACCAGCCTGGCATTAGTGAAAGAATAGGCAAATAGAACAATGGAACAGTATAGAGAGTCCAGAAATTGACCCATGTAAATACAGTCACTGCTCTTTGACAAAGAAGTAAAGGCAATACAAGGGAGGAGAGAGTCTTTCCAATAAATGATGCTGAAACAACTGGACATCGACCTACAGAAAAATGAATCTAGATACATAACCTAAATACTTCACAAAAAAATATGGATCCACACCTAAATGTAAAACATAATGTTATAAAACTCCTAGAAAATAACAGAAGAAAACTTAGATAGCTTCCGGTATGGCAATGACTTTTTAGATACAGCACCAAAAGTATGATCTATGAAATAAAAAAATGATAAGCTGGTCTTCATTAAAATTTAAAAATTCTGCTCTGTGAGAGACAATTTCAAGGATGAGAAGACAAGCTACAGAATAGGAGAAATTATTTGCAAAAGACACATCTGATAAAGGAATGTTATCAAAAATATACAAAGGATTCTTAAAATTCAGCAATAAAAAAACAGGTAACCCAATTAAAAATGGAAAAAAAGATATGAAAAGACACCTCACCAAAGAAAATATATAGATGGCAGGTAAGAATATGACAAGATGTTGAACATCATATATTATTAGATAACTACAAATTAAAACAATGAGATACCAGAACACACCTATAAGAATGGGTGAAATTCAAAACACTGACAACATCAAATGCTGGCGAAGATATGGAACAATAGGAATTCTCACTCATTGCTGGTAGGAATGAAAAATAGCACAGCCACTTTGGCAATTTCTCACAAAACTAAAGATATTCTTAACCATACGATCTAGAAATCACTCCATGGTATTTATCCAAATGAATTGAAAACTTACGTCCACACAAAAACCTGAACATGGATGTTTATAGAAGCTTTGTTCATAATTGCCAAAATTTGGAAGCAACCAAGATGTCTTTTAGTAGGTGAATGGTTATATAAACTGTGGTACATCCAGGCAATGGAATATTATTCAGTGCTAAAAAGAAATGAGCTGTCAAGCCATGAAAAGACACTTAAATGCGTATTATTAAGTGAAAGGAAGACAATCTAAAAAAGCAACCTACTTGATATATATGAAATCATAATATGATTTCAACTATATGACATTCTAGAAAAGACAAAACTAAGGAAACAGTAAAAAATCAGTGGTTGTCAGGGGTTAGGGAAGAGGGAGGAATGAACAAGCAGACCACAGAAAATTTTAGGGCAGTGGATACATATCATACACATTTATCCAAACCTATAGCTTGTACAACACTAACAGAGAACCCTCATTTAAACTATGGACTTTGGGTGATAATGCTGTGCCAGTGCAGGTTCATCAATTGTAACAAATGCACCACTGTGGTTCAGGATGTCCATAATGGGGAGGGTTGTGCATGTGTTACCCGGGAACAGGTGACACAGGGGTTATATGGGAACTCCCTGTACTTTCTGCTCAACTTTTTTCTTTGAATCTAAAACTGATCTAAAAATATAAAGTTTATTAACTTATAAAAAAATCTCTTTTGCTGCAAGATTGAGAATAATTTGTTCTGAGGCAAGGATAAAGCAAGATAACCAGTTAAGAGGCTATTTGTAGGAAGCAGTTTAATGGGTATAGAATTTCAGTTTTGCAAGATGAAAAAGTTATGGAGATTTATTGCACAACAATGTAAACATACTTAACACCACTGCACTAGTGAACTGTACACTTAAAAATGGTTGAGATGGTAAATTTTATGTTATATGTTTTATGACAATTTTAAAAATACATATCAATAAGAACAAAAAAGAGGTTCTTGCACTATTCCAAGTGAGACGTGATAAGGGCTCAGATCAGATTAACATAGACAAGATGTTAAAAAGTGTTCATATACTGCATAACAGAAGACAGAATCAATAGTATTTACTGAAAAATTGGATATGGAGTATAAGAAAAAGAAGGCAGTCAAGTATATGGCACCAAAGTTTTTGGCCAGGGTAACTGAAAGAATCATTAACTAAGATGGGGAAGAGTTTGACAAAGAAAGCTTTCAATAGAATATCTGGAGTTCAGTTTAGAAATGTTAAATATGAGATTTTCTGTGTATACTCAAATGGATATAGGGATATATGTGTCTGAAATTCAGGTGAGCATTCTTGGCTCAGGTATAAATGTGGAAGTTATCATTGTTTGTTTAGACAATATTTAAAATCATTACATTTTGGCCCCCTCAGTGATTTTCCTGTTATTTAAAATTTTCTTTTACTGCAAAGCGTGAATCCTGATGAGTTCATAGTCTCAAAATCTGCTCAGGACCCCCCATATCCCGAGGCTGTTTTCCTCCACTTTGTAGGGGGGCCTCCCCTCAGGCTCCGTTTCTCATTACTCAGCAGCTTGCTGGCCACCAGGAAGCTTCTGGAATGAGGAAATTGTTCTGCTTTCATCCTGTGCTTGACCTTCGGACATGCAGTTTACACTCTGAGCCTCACTGCTTCTCTCTGACCCTGCCTTTCTGCCAAGATTTACCATTGTTCACTGAAGCATTCTTGTTCACAGGCAGTTTTACTCTCTGACCGTCCTTTTAAATAATAGCAATTCATGGCATCGCCATGGGGCCTGCTGACCTACTTTCTTCTTGGATTTGCTGCCCTATCCTTGGTCTGTTTTACTTGTCTTCCACATGTAAAATCACAGCCTCTCTTCTCTTTACATAAATCTTTAACAAACTCTCTGTGGATGAGCTAATACTTTAATACTTTAATTCTTCCAATTAAAAAAAAATTTTAAGAGTTCTTGACACAAAGGAACAATATATTGCTCAAATTTTATAAAGAGTAGCAATTTTATATAGTTTATATGAAGGAGAAAAAATATTAGTCAAAATTTTTGCTTAAAATGATAATTTCCTGTTATTTCCCACTTATTATATTCAAGTATAATAACTAGGGGGAAAAAAGCATTTACTTACCTAATTTATGTAGTTTCTCAACATGAGTATCATTTTTATTTGGGAATCTTTTTAAATAATAAAATGAGAACCACCTCACCCTCTAACCCTTCAGACATTATAAACAAATTGCTTTAAAATCATAGCTTTTGAAATTCCAAATACTACTCTTGAAAGGGAAAACAATCTTACTTTCAGTGTATATATGTTGCATCAAATTTACAAAAAATTTACAACTACCTTTGCATTAAAAATTTCTAAAATATATTGATACAATTAATGTATTTTCAAAAACCCATGTTAAATTTCATTTAAACCCTCAGAAGGCTGAGGCGAGAGGATTACTTTAGGCCAGGAGTTTGAGAACAGCCGGAGTAACGTAGTAAGACCCCGTTTCTACAAGAAAATTAAAAAGAAAAAAATTTTTTATTTAAACCCACAATTTGAGTGGAAGAATTCTTCTGAAACATGTTTATGACTTATTCACACCCCAAATGATTTGTAAGCATTTCAATTTATTCTCCAAACTTACTGTGCATCTAGTGTTGTTACCTTTATCTGGATATTTATTCTTTTATTTCTTCCTCAAATAATAAAAACTATTCTGAGAAAAAAATAAAATTGATAACCAATCACATGTTTAGGGGTAAAATGAGATCACTGAGGATAAAAGCAGGACTATCATTTCTGGTTTGATATTCTAACTAGGAACAATCTCCAATTTACTAACATAAGGGAACAGAGCCTCTCTCAGAAGATGCCAGAAGGACCATTTGGCTAGGATGTCTTATGTAAAAGTGGCCATGAATTAGACTTTTAATGTTATCTCCAAATGAGTTCATATACACAGTAACATACATATTTATTGACAATATATTTTTAGGTGTCTCATAAAACTTCACACATATATCCAATTACTGGACCATACTATCTGAATTGTACCATGAATTTTTTTATAAATATCATAATTATGAGTAGTTCAATTATATAATATTATAATTTCTGTTGTATGAATTTGTCAAATGAAAATATTCACAATTCCATAATGCTTGCCTTTCTGGTTTGGCTTTCCTTCATTTATTAATACAGGGAACCTCAACACAGGAGTGTGGCCAGACCCCCTTTGACTCCAGAAGGCTTTGCTAAGGGAGGCTCCACACGTATCAACACACACTGACATGCACAGCCTGTTCTGCTCTGCGCCTTCTCGGTTCCCCACCTACCTATTGGCCCAGAGAGCCGCCGTCCCTTAGGTGGCAGTAGTGCTGTGGGAAAATGCTTTCCTCAATCATAAAAGCATGACGTTTAAGGGTTGAAAGAACTTTAAAAGGTAGTACTGAATTTAAAAGGCAGTCCAATTGCCTCCCAACACACGTACATGCACAGACACACACCAACACCATACTGCAGATGTGAAAAACAAGGCCTGTTTTCTGAAGTCACAAAGCAAAGAAGCAGTTACTGAATCAAGAACACATTGTCAGAATTTTATTCCATATTCTCTGCATCGTACTACACCAGACACAGAAAGCAGATAAACTGCTGGTGCCTGGGGGTTTCCAGCACAGGTCCCTTCCCTGCCCTGCCTTACGGAACCACTACCTGGATGCCCGATGGCAGTTCAAAAGGAGTCCCCACTGAGAGGTAAATCTATTCCATGGTACGTGGAAGCTGGGCTCTTTAGAAAGATTCTTTAGGTTTAAAGGATATTTGGTGACATTGAAATGGACTGTTAGTATTATAGTTTACACATATTATGGATTCTGCTCCTATAAATTGGCCTGAAACAAAATACCATTGCTAACATTGTTTCTATATACTTTCTGATCCAAACTTCTTACAAGTCAATTTTTGGAACATAGTCCTTTTCTATAATTGGAGGTTTCCCGTTCTGGAAATTCACCAATGGTGCTACCAGAATATATTCTTTGGCAGGCAGAAATAAGGGGTGTGATTTTCTATGTTTCTAAGGAACATTTGTCTCTTCCTCAACAAGTAACATCATCCTCCAGATATTCCTAATTTGTTCTTTATGGTGGGAGTCTATTGTCTAGTCTTCTCAGCAGTCCTCTCTACCTTCCCCTTCCTATAGGGAGGGACTCTTCTCCCCACACTCCTTCCTTCAGAAACCACTCTTCTCCCCACTCCAAACATGGGAAGACAACCAGCCCCGCCTGGTCCTTGTATCAGCTTGCCTTCCAACCACCGGGTCAATCACAGTCCTTCCTACCATCTTGCCATCTCCAAACAAGTCATCACGACAGAGTTTTTGAATTACAGATGGTGCAAGATATTAAACTTGTTTGCTCTCGGTGACTATGTTTCCTACTTGTGGAGACCGCGAGGCTGCAGTAGAGAAGACAAGTGACAGGCAAACAAAGGAAATGGGAGAGAGGCAGCCTTTGATGCTCTTTGTTTCCTAGGGCTCAGCTGCTTCCTTTCTTTCAGTAGTTTCTCTTAATAACGGAAGTAACCAAGTAATCTTTCAATAAATTTCCCTTTTGCCTAAGCTAATTGTGTCTGGGTTTTGACACACGAAGCCCCAGGTGTTCTGACTAATCCATTCTTCCTGTCTTATGTCTTTCCTGGAATCTCCTGCAGAGACAGAAGATGGGAAGGGAAAATGAAACGCAACTGGAACGTATTTTTCATCTGTGACTCCAACTCTGAATGGAATGATGATGAGCTGAGAACCAGACAAAGATGGGAAATGTTTCATTGTCTCAGGAGTATCCTTCAAGTTACATCTAAACCTTAGACTTGTTACCAGAACTAAAGTAACAGAGAAAGTTTGGGACTTTTTAAAATAAGTTAGTAATTGCCTCTCTATGGGCAAAGCACCATAGGCTTACAGGTCAGAGGTCAAAATCGTCACAGCTGATTTCATGCTTTTCTTAGTTCCTGGCAATAATTTTACTACTGCGAATCCCTAAGCATTTATGGTCAGCTTTCATCATGTCATTATAACTACATCAGTAAAACACAGAGAAGACTATCTGGGATACTGATACCATATCATAAGACATTAAAAGCAATCTTCCGAAGACTCTAGGAAAACATAGCAAAGAAAAACTTTGTAAGATTTTACAAATAATTAGTCCTTGTGCTTCTTCATTATCTAACTCATTCTTTCAATTTGGCATTGAAAATTCAAGTAACCATGACCCATAATTGTATACCTTTTTTTTTTTTTGGTTTACCTATATTTTCCCACTCACCTAAATTATCCTTGCATTATGATCACAGCCAATTCTAGATAAAAGTGAGGTTTAGTTTAAGTATACCTCAACTTCTCCACGGAGCAGCCAGCCTATCTGGTGGGGGTGGGGAGGATTACTTTAGAAATTTCATCTTCTTTCTTTCCTTTGCACCTTCATTCTACAGTATCAATATTTATGGTTAGCATTAGCCAACCCAAAGTGGGGTGCCCTTTTGCTGCCCCTATTAATTTCTTGATCATAATTTTATCATCCTGCTTATTAATAGTAATACCTTACATTACTATAGCACTTTCCAATATTTCAAGGCAAAATAATCATCTATCCTTAGTATAATACTGCGAACTAGAAAGGGCTGCTGCTATTAAATCCATTTCCCAACTGGCAAAATTGTGGCTGCCAATGATTAAATGAGTTGCCTAAGATCCCTTGACAAGTCAATATCAGAACTAGCACTAGAACTCAAAGTTCCTGAGTTCTAACCTAGTTCTTTCCCCACTATGGCATCCAATTTCTCATTTGGCCAGGATCTTATTCTTCTAGTCACAATCTATTCCTAATTTGGTGATTTTCCCCGTCCCCTTGTAATATAATATGATAAACATTTTAACAATTTTTTTCTGAAGAATATGGATTTCTTTCTCATACCTCAGAAAAAAGTTTCAAGTAACGGCAATTTTAGTCCAGGCATCATGAAAGAACATGATAGGTAGAGATGTTTTGGATATTAGGACTTTGTACTGCCCCTTACATCATAACATTTAGAATGCCCCCTGTATTCTGTCTAACATTTGTAGGGCTGATGTTATTTGGCATAAGACAGAACTTTTTCTCAGACAGTACTAATTTCAAATATCCTGAAGCACTTTTCCCATAAATTATGGAAATGTCCCAGGAATTCCAGCATCTCTTGAATTACTTCCTATACCAATGTTATTACAAAATTGCAAATGTCCTCAGTCCTGATTTTTTCTTTTAGAAAATATGATCACCTAAATAATGTAGGGAGACAGATGACATCTGTTGAAATCAATTACTAGAATCAAATTGTTCATGTTTTTTTTCCAGCAAAGTTATTTTAGGGTGCTTTTTGTGATTTCCCAATTATTTTTAGATATCTGTTCTTAAGTTAATACTCTTTATGTAAATAACTGTAGATTAGTCTGTGCTGAAACAGAACAGCTTGTGCCTTTTTGTTACAAACCAAATACCATCACAGGAAACCACATCCATCATATTTGAAGGAAATCCAAAGTTAATGAACCTCTTTTTCCATTTCCATTATTCAATAAATCTCCAAATTCAAAAGGGCTTGTGTTCCAAAAATAATTACAGTGTTTGGAACTCAATCTATACTTCTATAAGTTCAGATGTAATGATGTGGGGAATTTTGTTTTGTTTCTCTAGGCTGCTGGTGTACTAATCCTCCAGAAGGAAAGACCTGTGTTTGCTGTGTTGATAAACTCATTCATGGGGGAGGTTGCGAGTTTGGGGTCCCTGATATCAATTGGCATCTAGGATTCAGAGAAAATGGTAGGGTTATTACACACATGAAAGAAAAGAAACATTTTTGCTTTTGAAAGAGAAGAAAGGAAGGAACCAGCAGGAGCTGAGCAGTATCTGAAGGAAGAAAAGAGGAAGAGAGAGTATCAGTTTGATGACATGAGACGTAGAAGGGACCTGAAAGAAGAGAAATGTCTCCTCAGGATTTTAAGAGAGTTTGCCTTGGAGTATTTGATATGAAACCCTCTGCTCGGTTCATCCTGTAAAATCCTCAGTAAATTCTACATTGCTCCTTTACACCTATGTGCAATCATTTATTCAGAGAGCAGCGAGAGAAAAAGAGGAGGAACATAATCTGGAGTTGATGGTAATCATTCAGGGAAGACAGCAAGTCCTAATTAACACATAGAGATCCACAAATGCGGAACCAGCAGATGCATGTCAAGCCAAAGCAAGACTGACCTTGTTTCTGTGACAAAATACATTTCAAGTTACAATAGGAGGTGCTAATTCTTCAATTTCCTCAAATCTCACCAGTTTCGTGGAAAGAATAAAGGGGTGAACCAGGCACCTCTTATTCCCAGGAGTAAACTAACTTTTTATACCCATTTCAATTCACTTAGAACTAGTGTGTGTGTGTGTGTGTGTGTGTGTGTGTGTGTGTGTGTGTGTGTATGTGTGTGTGTAGTTGGAGGGAGGGGGAAGCGAGGAGTCCTAGTCATTTGTTCTGTGTATTACTGATTCCTAATTGTTATGTTTTCTATGATTTCTTTTAAAACCCATCAGAATAGAGACTGTGGTATGTGTGAATGTACATGTTCAGGAGTGAGTGTGCGTTTTAATTTTATCTACCCCTTAGGGGTGGTTGGTTAATATTTCCATTACGCTAATCAGGACCAACACTCCAGCAATAGTTAGCATTTGAAAGACTCCAGTGAGAAATTTTAGAATAGCACTATTCCTTTAGAAAAGCACCATTTGTAACTCTGATCAATACCAGAAAGTTCATTAATGAGCATACAGAATGCTAGAAGTAATTTTTCTGCAGACAAATGAGTGGTATCTAAGATATGTCTGTTAGCTATTGAATGGGCATCCTTGCGCTTGCATAAACAGGATTTAAAATCTAGTGATAGCATATATTCTTCAGAGTGGAACCTAGTTTTAGGATTCCAATCTGTTCTGTGTGCAGTCTTGAAACCTAATTCTGACTAGAAGTTTAAATTAATCCTGCCACTAGGAAATGGTCACCTTTTCCTTGAGTAAGCTTTTCATGAAGTTACTTATTAAAGAACTTGAAAGGACAGAGGGCTGAGACATGTTGAAATTTCAGAACGACTTGTATCATTTTGACAGAAGGAGCTGAGTATTAACAGATGTTTGCTTATATGGCAAAATTAGGACAAGAATCAGGGTTTTGAGAAAAGAGACCTATAGACCTGTAGCCTTTGCTCTCACT
Organism: Lemur catta; assembly: GCF_020740605.2. Lineage (NCBI taxonomy): Eukaryota > Metazoa > Chordata > Mammalia > Primates > Lemuridae > Lemur > Lemur catta. Next base: position 45,670,935 of record NC_059135.1, read on the forward strand.
AGTGGGAGATAACAAAGGAACCAGCCATGTTAATAATTTGGAAGAAGAGAAAGGGAACTGAAAATATAAGGCTGGAGGCAGCTTGACCTATTTAAGAACAAGGAAGGGACCACTGAAAACAGAAAGTAGGGGCGCATTTAAAGCCAGTGTAGAGTTGTGAAGGTGGGGCACAGGCATAGGAACAGCAAGACCAGGAGTTTACTCTGTTTCTAAGGGCATGGGAAGCCCTGTTGGAGCTCAGAACATATTACCCCAAAATATGGTGATAGGGAAATCCACAGAAGCAAGAAGGTCCTTTTGACTTTCTCCTGTCTTTCTCCCCTGAAGCATGATCATAAAGAAATTCTCTGACCTGTCTTGTCTGAAAGTAGTCATAAGACCCTCATTCCAGGGGGGTCCTGCCCTATATCCACAGGGCAAAAAGAATCTGAACAAACAAGCCTTGCTAAACTCCTCCCAGTTTATTACTATTAGATCACATCCCTTTCTGCCAAATCATGTTTCTCCTCAACTATCCACTTCTTTCACCAGATTTAGCACAAAAATAGAGTTTTCCCAGGTCTTTGTTTCTGAAGACTCTCTGTCACCTAAAACTTTGGTTAAATAAATTTGTTGTGCTTCTGTCCCGTTAACCTGTCTTTTGTTATGGAGTGTCAGCCATCACCCTTGCAATGGGTGAGGAAAATATATTATTTTTTCTCTCCGACAGCCCCATTGGAACATGAGTTATTTGTAAGTTGAATACTACCAACAACATGGATAGTAGACACTACCACCTAAAGAGGTCAGGCAAGTATCATAAATGGATGAAGGAGTCATACTATAAAAAACAATAGCTCAAGCTCAATAATAAATGGCAATTGACAGCTGTGAACTAAAATAAAATCTTAAGCCCCCCAGCTGACTGATGGACCCCCTCTTGGCCAAGAGCACCCCAGAAATACTCTAAAGCAGAGTTGCTGGGTATGAGAAGGGAGGTCAGATATGCCTCACCATAGCCTCCTCCCTTCTTGGAGATATGCCTTGTAACTCATTAACAGGCCTAAGGCTCTGCAAGACAAAGCTGAAATCCCACACCTGCAGGTCCTCGATTTACTCAACAGATCACTTGAGTCTCAGTACATATCCAGTGGCTTGTCCTTGATTAGCAGACTTCCTTATCTTAACTTAAACATTCTAAGCCTTTAGACAAAACTTCATTTCTTTAACCAATTACAAATCAAAGGATCTTTAAACTCACCTATAATCTGGAATCCCCTACTTTGAGGTGACCCACCTTTTTGGGCCAAACCAATGTATGCCTTCCATGTATTGATTTTTGACTTTACATGTAATTTCTGTCTCCCAAAAATGTATAAAACCAAACTATAACCCAACCACCAGCAAGACCACTTGCTCAAGGCTTCTTAGGTGTGGCTTCATACCATAGTAACTCATACTTGGCTCAGAATAAACCTCTTTAAATTACTTTACAGAGTTTGGGTTCTTTTCCATTGACACAGTACACTTAAGGTTTAAGTGACTATTCCCTTAAAATGAATGGTGGGAACTTGGCAAATGAAGACCATGTGCTCTACCTTGTGTGTATGTGTGCTGGGGGAGAGAGGGGAGGGGACAGCCTCAACTCTGATCCAGTGATTGCTGTCATGCTGAGGGTGAGTCAAGTATGGCCACAACTTCTTACTTTCCAACACAAGCCAGACTCTGAAATTTTATGTTAAATCTAATGTTTAATGATGGTAGCTAATTAAAAAGAAAATAATATATGGGATGAAAAAGCCATGGCACTTCTTAAATGGGGTTTATGGGCTTCCATGAATGACTTTATGTCTATACACTGAATGTTCAACTTTCAGAATATTAGAAATCTCTCTTCACCCTCTCTTCCTCAAAGCTTAGTTATTTCTACTTTGTAGGTAAAAAAAATAAAGACTTTCAAACTGATCCCAACATTTCTTTTTCATTCTACAATCCAACATCTTTTCATTCAAAAAGTATTTCTTGGGTGCCACTATGTTCTAGGTGCATAAAATATATGAATAAACAAAAGACAAAGATCTCTGCCCCTATGAACATTACAAATCCCTGGGAGGATACTTGTATTTAACGGGTAAGTGGGAATAGTGGGAAATGAGAAGGTCCTGAAGGAGATTGAGGGTGGACAGGTGAGGGAGAGAAGAAGAATAAATGGAACCAATAGGTGAGTTACATAGTACTATAGAAGGTATCAATGCTATGGAGAAAAGAATAAACAGAGCAGGGCAAGGGGGGATTGGGAGAGCTGATGGTCACCAGGAGATTCCCACACACATCTCCAACTCCAGTCTCCTTGGCCTCTGCCTCTGCTCTCTGTCCAGAACTTCCTTCTATCCTCCCTACTCCCTTGTGCCCCTCAGTTTATAAAACCTACTCAAGTAGCTTCTATCCTAAAAACAAGAAAACACAAAACTTCCTTGAATGCCCACATATTCCTCTTGCTAGTGCATTTGTCCTTTAAGAAAAGAGCTGTCTCTGCAGCTGACTCCACTTCCTCCCATTCATTCATCCACCCACTCCAATGTGATTGCAGCTGGAGTCTCTTCTCTTAAACTGTAGACAGCCATTGATTGACCTAATCCACCTAGCATTTCTTATATTGTATTCTGATTTCATGCTACCTCAGTCTTTGCATTGTTAAATGCTCACTCTTTCCTGAAGATTCCACTTTCCTTGGCTTCTGAGATACAATTCTGGTGGACCCCTACCGAATTCAAATAACTCTCCTTCTCAGTCTTCTTTGTGCTGTTTTTCTGCTTTTCCTACTTAGCTTTTAAATGTAAGTATTCTCCCAGGGCAATTTATTATTTCTTTAAGGTTGGAAGAAAATCCTTCACCAATATAAGCACCGTAAACTCAACTTGTCTGACACTATACACTCATTTATCATCTTTTAATTCTGATCTTGGTTGACTGTTTTAAGTGTTTGTTTCTGGAAACTGAAAGCAGAACTTTTGGCCAACTCTATCTGCCCTGCGAAGCAGGTTGTCTATTTATATTTTCAGACTTTAAAGTTTTTATTTTTAAAATAATGGTTTATATTCCCATTCAATTATGAAGACTGTACATGTGTGAATGGAGAATTTAGATTTTAAAATTTTAGCTTGAAACTTTAGATATTCTGGGAAATTTACTAGTTATTCTCTGAAAGCATTTGACTTTCAAAACCTGGCATATTGTCTAAATTTATTCTTAGGGAAGTTAAGATTATACTGTTATTACTGGAAGATTACATCTGGAATGTTTTATTTATTCATCCTAGACTAAGTTGTTAAGTTAGATTCAGCTTAAATATTAAGTACAGCATTTAAGGAAACTGAACTTATCTATTCATCAGAGGTTTCAAATGCTCTGCTTAGAAAGTTATAGCAGAAAGAAATTCTCATCTGGTTTTCATCTGTTATAAATAGAAAATGTCACCTAATTTACTACTTGTTTAAGGTTGGAAAAACATTCTTTACCAATTAACTCCTTACAGCCTTATTTTAAGAGAGTATATTGAACTACATAGCTTCTCTCTCTCCCTCTCTACTCCCCCTTGCTCTCTCTCACACACACAATTTATAGTTCAAGAGAATTGTTTAACAGTAATTTGACATAACATTAGGTGGCAAGTTGAATTTTGGCTTTCGTTCCAAACTGCTACCCAATCAGAGTTAACATTCAATTTTATACAAAGTATTTATATAGGATAGGTTTGTTAACTCTACATAGACGAGAATGTCCAAATTAAATGTACGGCACATATACTAAAGGAAAATGAATCCATTTCTTCTTGATAGACTATAAATTTATATTTAAAGTGATTTGCTTTTGGTTAGGCTTTCAGATAAAAATCAAATTCAAATATATAATTTATGAATATATGAGTATAAAGACAGAATACATTATAAGCATGTAAAAATGGAATATATTTAAATAAATATAAATTGCTTTAAAAGATTTGTGCTATTAGGTACAGAACAAAACTTACGGCACATTTGCCTAGAGAATAAAATTATTAAATCCAATTTTCAGGAAGTGCTATGTACTATATTGATTTTATTAGTAACAAAGCATATGACTAAGAATATGACCAGATTAATTAACTATATAGTGATGATTATTATGAATAAGGGAAATTGTGCTCTAGTTATTTACCACATTAGTCTTTGAGTATTTTTGTAAACTTTAAATTATACTTGCTTGTGCTTTGTATTGAAAATGAGACTTTAGCTATAGAAATATCTATACCTGCTTGCATTTAGAAGAAGATGAAAAAGCTAAATATGAGGCAAAATACATAATCCACAATGATGATTTATAAAGAAATACATGAAACATTATTTCAAAGTTTTCAAAATTTAAAGATTTCCTGGAAAAGGGCTAAGTTTTTCAACTTGGAAATATGCACATCTAGCAAAACATGCTCATACTTGGAATAATTTGGGATACCAAATGGATTGTGGTAGTTGGACCAGTTAAAACCACAAGTAAGAATTAATCTCTTCCTCTTACTATCCTTTCCAAGCTACTGCTGAGTGGGGGTGGTCTTTAAGGATTTGGCTTTCCAGCTACCTACAACTTCAAACCAGAATTTACTACTGATAGTGCTTTCAGTGGCAATATTTAGTTGTTCTTGGGTTGAGATAATCCAAACAGCTGGGATCTATTTCAGAATTGTCTGGCTCCAGCTGGAGAGGCCTTTGAAAAGAATTTTTGTTCAGAGCTGAATTTCCACTGTAATCACAGGATTTAGTTTACAAAACCAAGACATAAATGGTGGTCCTGCACAGGGCCAGTTTGACCTGGTTGTCTATAAGGAAGAAAATCCAACTTCTTATTCATTCTTTCTCTTTAGCATTTGAGATTGTCTAGAGCTCAAAAGGCCTAGAGGTCTAGTTCCTATTCGGATTTTGTTAAGACAGAGTAAATGAATTTGAAGAAGAAATGTTGCGTGCTACAAGGAATGATCGTGATTCATTTAGGCCAAGCATGTTTATAGCATGCTTGCTACTAGTAATCCTATTAGCAAATTTGTTTGCCTTAGGCTTGATTACATTAAACCAAACACATAGGTCTCAGGAAAGAACACATTAGTAAGGAGTAGAGAAAAAGAAATAGTCAATGCAGCTAGAATACCCATGCAAAAGGAATCAAATGATAAGAAAACTGCTAAACCTCTAGTCAGCTTTGCCTAATTGCCAATCTCTGTCTCACCATGGAAGTCACAGACACATATTCCTTGGTTAGAGCCTTACTTTATGTCCTCATCCCCTTGACTTCTGCCCAGGAACTCTGATGGCTAAGCAAAAAAATAAACTCCACATAAGGAGGTGCTATGGATGAACATCAACAACGCTCCTCCAAAATTCATCAGCGGTTCCCAGTTTAGTGATGGCTAGTCTCTTGAAAATTTAATTGTGGACAAGAAGATTTCCACAGCAAGAGTCCCAAAAAACATGTTCAAAGAATTTGGTTTTAGTAGTCTAGAGCATGGAGGTCAGAATATTACTGTTAGTAAAGTCTCTGCGTAGGAAATGGGTAGTTGTTATAAAATTTGCTTCCCTCTTGACTGATTATCCCAGCAAACTACAGAGGGGAAAAGTTCAAGGCAACCACTGGAGAGATCTACCTGTAAAGCTTTAACTCTATCATACAATGTCTGCAATTAGAGGATGCATGTGGGTTTTAAATTTTTAAAAATGAAAAGTTGGGGGAAAATCCCACAAAAGTAAAAAATATATATATATCTACTGAGAGCTACCAAAACAAAATCATATTACTTAAAAGAAAGCCAAGAAGAGATCACTCTGCTTCCTGAGGATGGTGATAGCATTTGGACCAGGTCATTTTAATAGCATCATTTGCCATGATTACCACTGCTTCATTTCCTAGCCTACGGTTGTGCCCTGTGGGAGCTCATTAAATACTTATTATCTTTGCGTAGCTTATAAAGCTTTGTAAGGATTTATAATTTGGAGTAAGAAAGAAAAATGCATGATATTGTGAACTATGGACTTGTGACCAAAGATTGTGTCATAATTGATAAGCCCAGTCATTGTTGTTCACCCATTTAGTACCCACTAAGGGCTCAACAGTGGCTAGGCTCTGGGGGTCCAGTAATGACCAAAATAGGCACAGCCACTGCTTCATGGAGCTCATGGTCACTCAGAATCCATTCATTCACTCAATAGATATTTCCTGAGTATCTACTGTGTGCCAGGCATTCTTCTGGATAACATAGTGAGACTCTCATCTCTACAAGTAAACAAGTAAAGTATGCAAGTAAACAAAAAAGACCAAAATTCGTGATGCTGTGGTGCTTATTTTCAGCAGGAAGATCCAGATAATAAATAAGTAAATAAAACATGTCAGAGAAATAAAAGTACCATGAGAAAATATAGAGCAGGGGAAGCTGACTCAGGAGTGTGCAAAGGCCCTGAGGCAAGGGGCTGATGGGCACTTTTAAGGAACAACAAAAAAGCCACTGTGCTTCAAGAAAGGGTGAATTAGCGTCACAGTAGCAGGTGGTCAGAGGGTAGAGGGGATCCAGACCCAGGGCTTTGCAGACCTTACAAAGATTCTAAAGAATCATTCTGGTCGATGTATTAAGAATAGACTGCAGTGTACAAAGTATTACTACAGACCCATTAAGAGGTAATTGTAGGCTGGGCAAGGTGGCTTAGTCCTATAATCCTAGCACTCTGGGAGGCTAAGGCAGGAGGATCGCTCAAGGTCAGGAGTTCGAGGCCAGCCTGAGCAAGAGTGAGACCCCATCTATACTAAAAATAGAAAGAAATTAGCCAGATAACTAAAAATATATAGAAAAAAAATTAGCCGGGCATGGTGGTGCATGTCTGTAGTCCCAGCTACTCGGGAGGCTGATGCAGGAGGATTGCTTGAGCCCAGGAGTTTGAGGTTGCTGTGAGTTGGGCTGATGCCACGGCACTCACTCTAGCCCGGGCAACAGAGTCAGACTCTGTCTCAAAAAAAAAAAAAAAAAAAAAAAGAGGTAATTGTAGTCATCGGTGAAAAATAGTGATAACTCAAACAAGAGTGGTAATAATAGGCACCCTGAGAAGTGACTGGACATTTTTTGAGAGAAGAGCCAACGGGATTCCCTGATAGATTGGATATGAAATATGAGAGTAAAAAAGAAATCAAAGAAGACTAAAGTTTTTGGCCATAACTGGAAGTTATGGAGATATCATTAACCGAGAGGAAGAAAATTTCAGGAGAAGCAAGTTTTTTGTTTGTTTGTTTCTGGGTTTCCCCCTCCCCTGCCCTCCTTAGTAAGGGAGTTGGTAGAGGACAGATCAAGGTTTCTGGCAGGGACAATGCTATGTTTAAGATGTCTGTTAGATTAGTTCACCTAGCAGGTGTTACCTAGGTGATTACTGTGTTAATGAATTTATATATTAGTAGGATGTCATGGAGATATATAGATATAGATATATATTTATTGATGTAGTGTACATATACAGAGGCTTATTGTTTTAATCATCCAGGTCCTTTCTTTGTGTAAAATAGCCTCTCAGGCGGATAACTGTTGTTAATACTTGTATTTCCTTCCATTTTTCTCTACAAAATTGAGATCATACAACAGGTAAGACAGGCACAAAGGTAATTATAAATCCAGCTTTTTTCACTTAATGTTTTATGGTGTTCATTTTCCTCCACATCATGTTTATAACAGATTCATAAATGTAGAATCTTGTAACAAGAAGTTGTGCATTTTTCATTTTCTTGAAAAAGTGATACCAATTTTTATTCCAATAACAATGTATGGGTGACTCTTTTCCCGTATGCTCACAAAGTTTTAGTATAACTCTTTAAAGAAAAATTCTAAATTAGTACATTGCTTTATTATATATTTTTAATTATGAATGATATTTAACTTTTTTGTTTTGAGACACTAATATTTTTTCTACAAAGTGTTCACAACTTTTATTCATCTTTCTCTTAAAGCATTAGTATTTTTTTCCTTGACTTATAAGAGCTTTGGATAAGATGATGATAACATTTTGCTGCTTGTTTTCCAGTCTGCCATTCATCTTTCATTAAGTTTTGGGGCCATGCTTGGTGGCTCAAGCCTATAATCCCAGCACTTTGGGAGGATCCCTTGAGGCCAGGAGTTTGAGACCAGCCTGCATAACATAGTGAGACTCTCATTTCTACAAAAAATTAAAAAATTAGCCAATGATGGCAGATTCCTATAGTCCCAACTACTCAAGAGGCTGAGATGGGAGGATTGCTTGAGCCTCGGAGTTCAAGGTTACAGTGAGCTATGATCAGTCCACCGTATTGCAGCCTGGATGACAGAGCAAGACCCTGTCTCTTAATATAGTAATAATAATAATAATATAATTAATAATAATAATGTTCGGGCTTTTGAAATTTTTTTCTATTGGTTTCTATAGCCCTCTCTTATGTTTCTTTTTATTTATAAATTCTTACCTTAACTTTGCATTTATGTTTTAAGTATATTTTACAAATAAATTCATATTTTCAGACCCAACATATGATGTTTATCCACATTTTCTAGGTTATTTTATAGTATAATTTAAAAAAAATGTATTCTAAAATCTTTCTTGAATTTATGTTTCTGTGGATTTATCAATAGACTTTCATTTGACCAGAAACTAAACTATACTAGAGGGCAAAGTAGAACAAACATGTGTGTTATGTGATCAGCTTTCTTTTCTGTTCCTTTTCTGTTTTAAAACAGCTTTCCTTGTGGTATGTTGCAGTGTAGTTTATTCATTGGAAATAAACTACAAATATCTGAACTTCAACAAATATAATGGGGTTCATTCTGTCATACAGTTAGGGCAGACACTTGCCTTAGGCAGCAAAAACATTACGCACAGCAAATTCTTTAGGGATTGTTTCTAGTGTGAGAAGCTGGAGGCAATAGGAGATAAGACATTTCCCATTTTGTCTAAAGTAAATTGAACCAGAATTTAATTATCTTTTAGAAGTACCATTTTTGGCACCCATATTCATGTTTATACTCCAACACTCCAACAGGGCCAAGGAATAAATCTATATACACCATTGTTGAACATTTAAGAACAAAAATTTTAGTAGCTACTCATTTCCTACAATTAAAGGGTGAATATTCAAACCTTTTACTTTTCTGGACAGCAATGTGTGTGTTTATGTGTACGGGGATAAATGTGCATAAAGGAAAACTTGTAAAATAGAATAGATAAGAAAAATTAATTTTTATCTTCAATGTATTCAACTCTTGTTTGGAAGATTCAAAAACCTATTAATAACTGACTACGAAAATTTGATATTTCTTTTGTAATTTGACTTTTCCTCGACTTTAGCAACCTGAAGAATTCATGGGATCTCAATATCACAAATACCTCAAACCTCTTTTTGGACTTTAGGACCCACCTAAGGTGCCTTTAAAAAATCCATTACACCCTTGGGGCCCGTCCCAAGGCTCCCAGAACTTTTCAGGGCATAAGTATGTAACCGTGTTCACAAGTAAGCGTATTCCAGTTGGGCTGTATTGATTCTATCCCACTAGGTACCATGCTCTCCCACTGGGTGTCACCAGACTCCACTGAGTGCTGCAGCTTCTCATCAGGTACATCTTTGCTCCATAAAGCATTGTCAACTGGAGTCCTCCTGTCACCAAGGCAGAGGGTGGTCCAGGGCAACACAAGGAAGAATGCCCTTTCTTCCTTTATTTTACAATTGATTAGAGGGGTCCCCAAGTAATATTGGTTAGGCCTTCAGTGTCTGACAGTGCTTTGATTGAAACAACTCTTAATCTTGAAATTCTGGTATGTTCATTGCTGGGATAATCAACATAAATTCAGCATCTATGGAGTCTGTGTTCTTCTGGAACTCAGACGCAGAGCCAATAGAGAGAGCCAGGGCAATAAATAAGTGTGAGTGACAGAAGGGACCCTGTACTCAGAATCAGCCCCCACAACACCACCCCCCAGCCTCCAGTGACCAAGTCAACCTAAAACTCAGTAAACCTGGTCCCTTCGACCTTCAGGGTAACTTTCCAACCATGATTTTATGCCAAAAACATGCACATATGCTTTGGAGACCATGTCCCATGATTTTGTCAAACATAATCTAAGACCTACTTGAAAACCAGGTGAGACCTTTGCTACAAAATATCATCTTAACTGCATCCCCTCCAATCACCACTCTAAGTTCTATCACTTTAAATGCAAATGACTTCCAATTTCACATGCGTGTTTTCATCGGTTGCTTCATGAGTGTGTTTCTATTTTTTGCAGGGGTGAAGTGAGAATTCTTAACTAGCTCATAAGATTCTTAAGAGTGAAAAATGTCTTTGTGTGTCCTTATGGGAAACAGAATGATAGGTAGAGGGATATACATAATCCTGCTCAAATCTTAACATGTTGGTATCAGTTTTGTCAAAGTAATAACATTTCTTCATTTCTTTAAGCTACAAGAATAAAAAAAGACATTTTTTAAAAAGGATATGTTACAGGGGTGTATGTAGTCAGAAAACTTCAGTATTTATTTTCCCATTAACTACAATGTTTCTGCACATGAGGCTTCTCTCTCTCTGACTTTATGACTTAACATGTGGCATAAGGAATTGGTAATATGCAGAATAAACAAATACGCAGCCATAGTGAAAGGGGCGTGCCCTTGTGCAGGATCTGAGGTGTATGTGAAGAGCAATCTGAGTGGCTTTTCACCCACACACATTAGACACAGTCAATGTAATTCCTGCTAAGTGCAGGAGTTTTTATTATGGCATATTTTAACATGGCATGATTTTTTTTTTTTTAAAAGGCCCAGAAGTTATCAAAGCTCACTTCTACATTAACCCCAATAGTTGTACCACAGAATTAAGGCTTTCCTGAGTGATCACTTTCAGCTGATCCAGTGCTAGTCAGACACTCAACACTTAACAGGTGCTGAACGTATTTGGATTATTCTAGCAATAGAAATGTAAGGAAGAGTTTCTATCACAATGTCCTAATGCTTTCTGTCCAGCTACTTCATATAACCTCTGAACCATAATTCTTTGAAAGAAGAATAAAAAGACGTTAAGGCACTCATTCATATTCACCTAGAAACCGAAACTTGAAAAAAATGTATATAACACCGATAGCCGCCATTTATTGAGTGTTTACCATTGCTATTTAATTTTCACATTCCATTTCAACCCTTTTTATAAATATGAACACTAGAGGGCGCTAGGTTCAAAAAGAGTACACCAATTGGCTTTCCATTTTCCCACCAGCAGCTATAGATTCAGAAATCAAATTCTTCCCAACAGTTGCACACAATGTGCCAAATCATACTGCCTTGCTAAAATTCAACAGAATCTGGAAATACACTTTAAATGAAATGAACTATCAAATGAAGCATCAATCAAATAGGTACAAGAATTTTAGAGAGGTTTATGTCAGTAAGATCCTAAAATTATATGTAATAAGTAACATTTATTGACCATGTATTAAGAGCAATAGTACTGTGATGAAGCATTTTATGTATAGTTCTTTCATTTAACTTTTATGAAAACCTCATAGGAAGGTATAACTTCAATTTACAGATGATAAAATGTCATCTGTAAGATTAGAGAATTTAAATCACTTCCTCAAGATCATATTTTATTGATAACAAGATTGAGGCCAGACCTATAAAATGTCTTAACAGAATCAATGCATATATTAAAATGCCTTCATTTAAATTTTATAGATTAGAAGCATAGTAAATATTTTCCTTTTTCCCTGTTCAAAGCTTCTTTTTTCTACAATAGAGTCAGTTTATATGACTGAGTAAATAAGCCACTAAATAAGGCCACATTATTGTATATCATATTCCATTTTTTAACTAAATCATTAAATAGATCTATTGTCTGAATTAAAGGAAATATCATTATATTTCTGCTATCTGAACTATGTGTATATGTGTGTGTTTACTGTGCTTTACTGTGGTATGATATTATTCTATTTTCCATTTGAGTGACTGTTAAGGAGAGCCTGACCTGGAAAAGGAGAAGTAAGACTACAACAAATGGACTTTTTTCAAGGTACACTCTATAGGACATGCTTAGACATGGCAACAAAGGAGAAGATATAAATGATGTTAAGGTTTTGAATCTGGGCAAATGGGGGATGGTGATACCATTTACAAGAATTGGGGGATCCAGTGGTTCTCGTTTGGGAATGAAAATGAAGACAATTTTAGATAGCTTGAGCTTAAGACACAGCAGCCATTTGGGGACCCTACTGGACATTTGTTACTTGGGGGAAACTGAGTAATAGAATTTTAGAAGTTGCCATAACTAATATATATGTGTTAGGCATTGTTCTAGCACTTTATGTACAGTAACTCATTTAATCCTCCAAACAACCCTATAAGGTAAGTGGTCATTTAAATAGTGTCCTCCAAAAATTCATGTCCACATAGAATCTCAGAATGTGACCTTATTTGAAAATAAGGTCTTTGTAGCTGCAATTAAGATGAGGTCATACTGCATTAGGTATCCGATATCCTAAATCCAATGATCAGTGTCCTTATAAGAAGAGGAAAGGACACATAGACACAGAAGGGAAGGCCATGTGACCAGAGAGGCAGAGATTGGAGTCGCATTCCAAGGACAACCTGACAACATGCCAAGGAACACCTGGGGCCACCAGAAGCTGGAGGAGGCAAGAAAGATTCTTCTCTAGAGCCTTCGGAGGGAGTGTGGTCCCGCTGATTTCAGACTTCTAGCTTCCCAAACTGTGAGAGAATACATATCTCTTTTGTTTTAAGCATGCAGTTTGTGGAAATTTGTTAAAGCAGCCCTAGGAGACTGACACAAAGTGTGTACTTTTATTACGGCTGCCATTTTATTAGTGAAGAAAATGAAACATAGATGAGGCATCCAACATACCCTCTCAAGGTCAGACAACTAAATGGAGCAAGAATTCAAACCCAGATTCTCTGGCTTCAGATTTTTGCACTTGGCCACTACCTACCTGTACTGCCTCTATTATTTTTTTTTATTACGTGATAATAAAGAGTGAACTAACCTGTGTAGAGAAGCGGAGACAGCACAGCATTGGCTGGAGGCAAACTGTTGCTCAGAATACATAAAACGTTAGGCTCAAACCACTTTTCCCTACCTAGCTATTTGATTGTGAAACCATTGTTTACTCTCTTGTTAAAACCCAATCTACTAAAGTAAACACATTTGCCATACAAGCAGCAATAGAGAGCTAAAACAGACATGCATTTATTTGTAATAATCCATGACAACATCTACAACTCATTACCTAAATCCTCTTTATCAAAATATACTGTTTACCTAGCTGCTTTTGTAGCCTGATTAAATAGTTTCTGGGATCTACAATTCTGTGGGGTCAACCATATTTCTGATCTTGTCTTCATATCAAAAAATAAATAGAATTTGATTGTAGATTATGTAACTATGGTAAAGTCACATCCTATTAACTTCTTTAAGTAAAAACTATGTATTTTATATGATTGACCATGTATTATGTGGCCATACTTTCAGTATGTTTGGAAGAGAAATTATTTCTCTTTGACAGTGTTCTGAATCATTTGGTTGGTTGGGGCAGAAACCCAGATTTCTTAGGAATAGCATTAACTACAATTAAAATGCACCTGCTGTATACCAGGCATTATACATGCATTACCTTATTTAATTCTCACAATGACTGAGACAAATATTTCCTAATTGTAAGGGTGTACAGGAAAGAATAGAGAGGATATATCACTTGAAGAAGACTTCATGGATTTGAATCATCAGAGCTGAGATGCAAGCCCAGTTTTCTCCTAATTCAGTCTTCTCTTTCCCTGCTATTTTTGGCCTGAACCAAATGAAGACAGTTATCAATGTCACAAAGATCAGATGTACAGGATTTTAATTGGTGAGTTTGAAAAAGACGTTCATTTCTTTACATTTTTTATTTGCCACACCTCTATATGGAGTAAAGGTACCTTAAGGCCCCCTGTGATTAATTCTCTGCCTCAGGAAGGAACAGAGCTGTTGAAGTGGGGCTCACAGGCTCATGGTGCTTACTTTGGTTAGGATTGTCCAGAAAAAAATACCTGCCTGCTATTTCTACAGCCTGCTTTTTACCACAAAAAGCAAGACACCACAGGGAGACAGAAAGGTTGAATGGCTAAAGGCAGATGGTGAACACTGTGGCTCACAAGTTAAGAATCATAAAAGTGACCAGGCTTTCTGTTGCTCGTCTCTTCAGTTTAACCCTGTTTCATACCAACAATGACACTCAGGGGTTCTAGTTCATAAACATTTTCCACTTATACTTTTTAAACTTTGTGAACCAGCAGAGGGCGCTATAAGCACTGACCGTGAAGCCCTTCTGCTTTCATTGCCAATGAAGAAAATACTGAGTCAACCCCCCTTGCCCATTTAGTGTTTATTTAAGGGATCAAAACACTCCTAGGGGGATCTATTGGCCAATTACCGGGGGTAGAACAGAACATTATTTATACAGCACACACTGGAGAGGCTCCACGGGATCTGTTTTGGTCTATTGAGTAATTACATAATTATGTGAAAAAATATATTTATCTCAGAGATCAGAAGGGATTAAAATGCCTGTCTGGAAAACTAGGGATGCTGATATAAATGCAAAGAATTCTTTGGTTTGGCCTTACAAGTAAAACATGGGGCTTGTGGTGATTCAACAATTAATTAATCTTAATAAGATGAAATAAAGCTTTGGCACTGACAATAAGGACCTGTGATATTTACTTTTGGAATATTTTTCAAAGCTAATTTCAATATATTGATATGTTAATTAAAATTGATTCACAGTAAATATAAAACTGATCATCAGGTTTTTCTCCTTAACATGGTTTAGCTCAGAAAATGTATCTTAATTAAAAAAAAATTCATTTATGACTTTTCATGATACTCAACAACAAATAGTTTAATGTGGCAATTTTAAATAATCTGAAACTTGAAACATATTTTGGCATGCTGTGGGGTTCTCTGAGGTCATATAACAGAGTTTTAGTTTTTATTTATACAAAGAAATATTCATGTTGTACTTCTTTTTAAATGTGAAGGTAGATTAGAATTTTTCTGAAGTTTTCATTATGTCTAGGACACATCTGCATGCCCAAGTAATTACAGAAGATTAATTAAACAATAATAATCAAATGACACTTTGTCTACCATCTTCTAACAAAGCCCAAAGAAAAAGTAATTCCATTATCATTTTCATAATGTTTAGGGTAAGTAAGATGGCTACAAAGGAGTATATAGGGATCAACATCAAATAGGCTAAGAATCTTCGGCAAAGATATTTCTTCAAGGTAGGATTTTCTGTTGTGTTTTTTAAAATCCAATTGAGTTACTCAATAATAGCAAAACTGGAAAGTTAACGAAAACAGCATAAGCAAAATACTACAGGCATACTCAACTGAGAAAGATCAATAGAAAAATATTTTGAGAGAAACTATCGCACAAGTGCTGATTAATTTATTACATAGAGGGGGAATTATGTCAAAGTGGGCGGTAGGGTTAGAAAATTTGGGAGAGTTCTGATCAACTTCACTAACCATCAGGGCTTAAGGCATGAAAGGGGAGCAAGGCAGGAAATCACAGACCCAATACTCCTTCCCTCCATTCCCCTGACCTGATTTTTACATATATTATTCCTTCATTAACATCAAAGGCAGGGCCACGTCCCTTTTGCTTGTGTTTTTAAAAAAGATGAACAGATGGAAGGACAAAATTTCTCTTCTCATCTCATTTTTCTAGAAGTCTGAAATCCTCGATTTATAGATATCTTCAGAGACAGTAAGAATTGTCCTAGAAGACCCAGACTAATTCCCACAATAATAGAATAAATTTTTTCAAGGCAAACATAATAAACAGTGGAACCAAATGTAAAATCTAAAAATAAAAATAGCACTTGATAAATACTAAAAATAAAATACATTTTAACTGCTTTATAAAAATGTTCTGTTTTTTGCCATATAAAAATCTATTTTGAGACCTATTTTTACATGACATAAGCATTATCATCCAGCAGTAATTTTCAGTACATGAAATATATTTTCACAGAACTACTGTAATTTGAGGTAAAACTTATCATCTCTAGATCATCAAATGAACCCAAAAAGGAAACTCTTCAAAATTTGAAGCAGGATGCTCAGACTTCATGGTTTCACATGAAGTGGACATAGATTCTTGCATAGGGTTAGCAGTCAACAAGAATTTAAAATTAGGTGAAATATTTCTTTAAGTATCATAGTATGGAGGAAAAATTTACTATTACTGGAATTACTATTTTCTAAAATACTCCATAACAAAAGCCTTCATATATGTTTACTTACGACAATGAATAGCTATGAAATTTGTCTCAAGAGTTCACTCTCAAAGTAAAAAGAGAAACACCTATTGTTTCAAAGTGGCACTTCCAACTTTTCAAAGCAGATGAAATGCTTCACAGGCAATGAAAGAAATCTTACAAGTAGGTTTTACCTTTAAATTTCTGAGAATGATTTTAAAGGAAACTTCTTCTTCATGTAGGAGGTAGGGTGTTGACCTAGGCAAAATTTCTAAGTAGGCCAAGTTTGTTTTCATACCCTCTCTAATGTCTTTGATGGACTGGAACACCAGTTTATGAGCCACTGAGCTCTAGACTTCTCCCCACTTCCTGACATTTCACACCCTGATTAACCAACCTGGTGGCTACTGTAGAAGATCAAGAGGATATCAGGCTGCACAAAAAGAAAGAATTAAAGGGCATGAACACTTGTACTTTCATGTCATGTGGAATACATACCATATGGAGTAAAAACTCTAAAAAAGAGTGGCATTTAAAACCACTTGCCAGGCCAGGTGTGGTGCTTCACACCTGTAATCCCAGCACTTTGAGAGGCCGAGGCAGGAGGAATGCTTGAGGCCAGGAGCTCAAGACCAGCCTGGGCAGCATAGTAAGACCCCATCTCTAAAAAAAAAAAAAAATTTTTTTTTTTTAATTAGCTACATATGGTGGTGTGAGCTTGTAATTCTAGCTACTTGGGAGATTGAGGCTGGAGGATGGCTTGAGCCTGGGAGCCATCATACTTCAGCCTGGGCCACAGAGTGAGACCCTGTCTCTAAATGAATGAATGAATGAATCCACTTTCCTGCCTTTTAAAATACACATGATAATACAAATAGTGAAATTTTTTCCTTAGTGACTCTGAATCATTGTTTTGATCATCTTTTGCCCTACGCAGTGATGTCATTGTGTAAATGTTGTGTGTTTCCACTTCTTCACTCATCAGACAGCCAGCTCTTACATCTCCTGCAGCCTTTTGACTTGTTACTTCTACTGCTTCCTTTTTCATTTGTTCTCAGACTTCCAGGGGCTAGGAGGACCAATAAGCTTTAAAGAATTAAAATTTAATAATAGGCTAAGTGACAGCGTCAGATTCAGAAAGAGCAAGATGATAGCCATTTCAAGTCTTCTAAGGCCTCTCTCAATTCTAGTTTCAGCTGTATTTAAAGCTGACGGGTCTTGTGGGTGTTATACTGATGGAAGCATGGGAGAACCTTGACCTAAGATAGTTTGTAGGAAGTCAATAAAATAACTTAAGTTTGGTTTTGAAAGTAAAGTGTAACATGGTTACTCAAGAGTGCAGTGCACACAATTACTGTTAAAAGAATAAAAAGATAGAGATTCAAATCATGAAAGCAGCAAGAAGAATCTCTCTGAGGAGGAAATAGATGATGAGGAAAGTGTGATTTTGACATTGGTTCCAGTTAGAGATGAAGCAAACATAGAACAACAAATGGAATCAACTGTTTCTCCAACTTCTGATGTCAAACTGAACAAGCCTGGAAAATACAATGAAGTGCATCTACCTCTAACAAATGAACAATTCGAAGCTCCCCCAAAAGCTAGACATAAAACACCAATTCTTCTCTTGCCAACCAGTTTGCCTCCCATTAATAATGTGTGTTGAGACACTTTGTGGAACTGGTGCCAACAACTCAATTTGAGTACTGATGGCAAGAAAATAGAAGTTTTTCTGAGACTTCAGCAGCATGCTTATCCTGAACAGAAACATGATATTCCTGAAACATCACAGGAGGCCAGATTACAGCCATATTCAAGGAAACACAAGACAGGGACCAAGAGAGCAAGGCTTCACGAAAGTTGCAAGATGAATGAGAAAGCAGAAGAGACTAATATGGTTGAAGTGATATCGTCACCTCGGCAATCTTTGTTGGCATCATGGGAAAGGATTGCTGCAAGAGCTGCTCAGCCTAAGCCTGTGAATTCATGTTCCATTTCTGCTTCTTCCTCTGACGTCAGGTGTTCTGTGGTCCATGGAGAAGCTCTCTCAGCAGACAAGGGTTGGGTTCGCCTTCAGTTTCATGCAGGTCAGGCCTGGGTGCCTGCCACTCCCAGAACAATGATTTCTCTCTTCCTGTTGCCAGCCTGCCATTTCCCATCCCCAGGCCTAGAAGGTACTATGTTATGCCCTGACTGTGCTAAGAGGCATAAGAAGATAATGGAAGCATTAATGGCAATGGAGAAGAAGAAACACCCTGGTTTGAACACAATGTAGGAGACCGGAATATGCCACCTCAAATTATTAGAGAAAGATGGATGTACTTTCAGAACATGTAACCTAATATGAAGGAATGGAAGAAGTGATATTTGAAGCAATCTTTGTGATCCTCAAAACAGAATCAAGTGATCAGGACTCCACAGTGAAGATGGTTGACTGGGTGACTGCCTCATCAAAAGAGACTTTTTTAGGCTCTGAAAAGCCAGTAAAATAAAGTCACTGCAATTAAAAAAAAAAAAAAGATAGCTTCAGCATACCTTTCAAGGACAAAGAAAATATAATGTGTCTCCCATTGGTAATTATACCAGAAAGGATACAATGTAGAATACAGATCATAAATTCAATGCTTATCATGTAATTTTTTTATTTTTGGCCTAGTAATTTCCTGAAAGTGTAACCTTTGGACATTCTTATCCTACTTGGTATTTGCTCCCTTAATGAAAGAACCAAAATTATAAACCTTCTTCACAATTTGACCTAGAGTGTTTAGAACTCGGTAGTTCATTTGTTTAAAATAACACACAGCTCAGAACTTTGCACTGCTTGAGTTTAATAAATATTTGTATATTGATTGACAGCATTGCTGGTATCCCTTGCTGTCCCACAGAAAATACACCACAGAAGGAATGCAGCCAGCTCTGCTACAGCTGAAATGTGGGGTATTTTGTCATAATAACCTATTGAGAAAGGAATTAATAAAACTGTTCTTTAAATTATCTTGAAGATCAGACTTTTCTTTGAAGTTCAGACAAGAATATAAGGTTTTAAGAGGGAAAATGTTTAGACAAGTTTTATAGACCGGCACAGGTTGGTGAAGAATGTAATCCTATCTTAAATTTGTCCCACTAAGAACCAATTTCTCAATTTATCTTGACATTTTTATATTATAGCACATTTTTATTTGGATTTCCATTAATCTATTTTGGAAGATAATATGATGAGTATTTCAACATCTCAAAGTCACAGCTATTATTTAGAAAGTCTAAATGCATGAAAGAAAGAAAGTGAGGCTGGTGCTAACAGTTAGCCATTCTTATATAAATAAGAGTATAGGGAACAGACAGATTAACTGTGGCAAATACAACCTAAGCTATTTGGTTGTGTTTTCAAAAATTAATTCTGTGAATCAACTTCTTTGTCCTTTACCCCTGCTCCCACATCTTCAAAGCACACACAAGAATATGGTAACATATCAAGTAATCTTAAAAATTATCAAAAAGTAGCCAGGCACAGTGGCACACACCTATAATCCCAGCACTTTGGGAAGCTGAGGTGGGAGGACCACTTGAGGCCAAGCGTTCAAGACCAGCCTGGGCAACATAGTGAGACCCTATCTCTACAAAAATAATTTTTTAAAAAAACATATTTTTTCGTGATGACCGGAATTTTTTTTTTTTTTAAGGCAAAAACAAACAAATCAGCCAAGAGTGTTCTGTTGTCTCTGGATAAAATCCCAGCACCTGAGCACAAGACCCAGACAACCCTTGACAAGTCCCCGGCAACTGTCCCGCGTCCTCTCCTGCACTGGTTCTGTCCCCAGCCCAGTGTCCACAGCCCACATGACCTTTCACACTCTTTGCCTCCGGGTCTGCCAAACCTGTGTCTGGAATCCCCCCCTCAAGCTTCTCTACCAAAATCTTACTCATCCCTCAACTGCCAGATGAAGTTCATTTCTTCTGTGAGGTCTTCCCTCACTGACAGGAAGAGCTAGATATTTCCTCCTCCACGTTCAAATCCCATTGTCCATACCAACCTCAGGGAGCTTATAATTATTTTTTATACAACTTTCTTTTTCATTTGACTTCATTTTTCCTATGGACAAAGACTGCACTTACCTCATCCTGAACTAAAAGAGCCAATGACATGAACTGGTAGGTAGAAAGCATTTTATAAATGCCCGTAGACTTAATGAGTGAGTAAGTGAGTGAGAGAATGAGTCAGTGAGTGAATAAAATATACACCAGAAATTTGTGATTTTTTTTCAGTTTGGCTAAAATTAAGCCAAGTTAAACTCATTTTTAAATCAGAAAGATTATTTACTCACTGATTCAGCATTTATTAAGAGCCTTCTAAAATACCAATAGAAGACAAATAAGAATAATGCTGGAAGAGAAATAAGACATGGGTGCTGTCCTCAAGGAATCGCAGTGTAGCTCAAGGGAATTACAGATATCACATATATAGATTCTGACTCTCGGAGGAGCACAACTTAAAGGATTTAGACTTGGGGGTTAGGCAGACAGAGAAAGGCCTTGTATGCAAATGACACTGCAGAACAAAAGCAGGAAGGCCAGAAACCGTGTATTATTTTCAAAGAACTAAATGCAGCTCAGCATTGCTGCAGCATGGACAAAAAGGAAGCTGCGGCAGCAGGTGAGACTGGACAGGCACGAGGAAGCCAGATCGTAAACAGCCCTGCACACCATTTCCAGGGCCTTACTGCAAAGGAATCGGGGAACAATTGAAGGGATGTAAAACAAGAGTCAGGTTTGTATGCTCAGCAGTCTAGGGGACGGAGGTGGATTGGAGAGAGCCAAGTTTAAAGGCAAGCTCAGAGTACAAAGTTGTTATTACATACAGATCTGTAACATGAGCCTACAATATAAAAATTATTAAAAACAAAAGTACTAAGCATTTTGTAGAAACATTGGTATAAAAAAGATCTTGTAAAAATTTTCCATTAAGTTATAAGGCTGCATGATCTCTGGATTTTAATTAGGGCAAACAGGATAGATGGGCAAATGGAAAAAATGAGGCCTCTAGCTATTCGAACAGAATTTCCTGGGATGCCCTAAAAAAGACTCATGTCACAATTTAACCTTGTAAAGAGAAGGGACATTTAGCATAAGAACCTTGCTCTGCTGTGAGCCTCACTTTCCTCTAAAATAAATGATCTTTAAAATAAACAATCTTTATTACCTTCCATGGTTTTCTGTAAAAGCCAAATAAATTACAAAAACATACTACATATGTTGAAGCACTACAAAAGTGTACAGTATGATAAACATTTTTTTTAAATCTCTAATTTAAGTAAAACAAACAGCCAATTGCCAAGAGGGCTGCAAATTTATTACTAATTCTACATTTGTAAAGGGGCTGGACCAATTTTGTCCCAAAAAACATCAAGAAATACTGTATGGTATTAAATGAAGGAGGTCAATCTCATAAAGACAGTATCTGCTTATTCTACTGTTGAGGAATTGTTTTGTCTTCCTGGAACTTCCATTAGCATTAATAAGAGTGGAGGGTATACATCTTAGCATGCCGATAGTGTAGCATTACCTCTCCTACACTAATGGACATGGTGCACATGCATTTTTGCAGAGCAAGAGATAGATTTCTCCACTTTTAGTAACCATATGCTGATACAAATATATATTTTACAGTACAATGACTCCAATAGGAATTAAAATTGTATTTGAGGGCTCCTTGGAAAAATGGCTGATTCTAGGACTAAGGCAAGAAATATACAAAATGAGCCTGAAGTATCTTGTAGTCCCAGAAAGTAAGGACATGCTAAAACAAACAAATACCTCTATGTTAATAGGGTTTGTCAATGGAACACAGGAGTCAACTGAGGAAGCTCCCAATAGCCAAACCTGGAACTATTCGAGTAACAAAATAAAGTAGTTTTGAGTTATAACCCAAAGTACAAAATCAATATCCATGTGTCCATAATGACAAAAATAAATGATGGAATAAATAAATGGGGGAGAAGAAACAAATCTCCTGAGCAGAATTCCAAATAATTTATGTAAACACAGCATATTTCCTTCTGGGAGGTAGAATGTAACTCCTTAAATGTGTGCTACACATAGTGACTTCCTGCCAAAGAGTAAGTACAGAAAGGAAGGGAAAAAGAGTAACTTTACAGGTGGAGAATCTGGACAATTACTACCTCAGCCAAATGATCAAGGTCAAAGTCAACAGTGATAAGTCATATTGATAGAAAGTGCCCTTGGTATCATGTGATGAAATGTCACTGTATCTCTGCAGTCTTCCTTCCCAAAACTCATTACCCCTACATAATCATGAGAAAAATATCAGACAAATCCCAGGACAGAGAAATCCTATTAACAGAAAATACCCGACCAGGACTCCTCAAAACTTCCCAGGTCATTTAAAACAAAGAAAGTCTGAAAACCAGTCACAGCCCAGAAAAGCCCAGGGAGGCATGATGGCTACACATGATGTGATGTTCCGAATGGGTTCTGGGAACAGAAAAAAAAGGAAATTAGGTAAAAACTTAAAAAATACAAACAAAATATGGTTTTAGTTAATAATTAATGTATCAGTATTGGTTTACTAATTATAATAAATGTGCCACACTAAAATATAAGACATAAATAATGGGGAAAGCTCAGTACAGGATATACGGGAACTCTTTGTACTATCTTCACAATTTTCTCTGTAAATCTAAAACTGTTCTAAAATGTAAAATTTATTTTTAAAACATGTAATTTGAGCTGGAGTTTATTCCATTTTAAAAGTAATAGCATTAAGTGGAAACACAAAGATGTGAACCAGAACTTTTAAAATGGGATCAAATGCATAAGGATTTCCAAATGCTTTGGAAAGTGATGTCTATATAGTGCCATTAGTGGGACATATTGAGACTGCATGGCATTGAGGTCTTTGTGATGGTCCGTGCAGGATTTAACTGTTCACATT
Source organism: Lemur catta (assembly GCF_020740605.2). Lineage (NCBI taxonomy): Eukaryota > Metazoa > Chordata > Mammalia > Primates > Lemuridae > Lemur > Lemur catta. Next base: position 45,694,197 of record NC_059135.1, read on the forward strand.
ATGGCATCATCTTAAATGCTTTGCAAGTTTGCATGAGCAAAAGAAATGAAAATGGTGTGAGCCATGTATTTCACTCTTCCATAACCTAGTCCCTTTTCCGCTCCAGACACATGTGTAAATATCGCTGTCCCTTCTGCGATATGAAAGTGGCCTTACCCTCCTGTCCACTAGGCCTACTGTGAGTCTCCTCACATCCCCTGATAACTTTGTCCAAGTCTCTAAGAGACTTACCATGGTATGTTCCATCCACTTGTATGTTGCTTCCTCCAGACTAGTCTCCCAGAGGGCCAGGACTTTGCTTTTCACCTCTGGGTCTACACCATGTTAATGCAGAGCCAATACACTGCAGAGTACAGTGTACACGTGAGTGTAGCAGTATATTACTAGTTCCCACACAATTGAATATTGCCATTAGCCTATTTGGGAAAGAGCCACACTGGGTCTTGATCCAGTTGATCAAACCAAATACAAAAGTTCATCTTTTCCCCTGCTTCTAAGATAGGAAGCGATTTTATAAGTTGTTATGTTATTTATACAGAGGAATGTAAATTTAAAAGATTAAATTTTAAAATACGTAAATATAGAGAGACAAATGAATGGAAACATATTAAAAAACGGTCCTAGTCCTCTCCTTTTGAAATGTTTAAGAGGCAACACATGAGATTAATTAAGTTACTGGCCCTGAATTTCAAATTTACAATTTAATTCATCTGAAGATCTACGACAGCACCCTAAAATATGAAGTCCACTCGTACTTGCTGGCATTTTTCTTTTACTTCATTCTCTCTATGTTGATCTCAGAAAAAAGACATCTTAGTGACTTTCAAGAAAGGTGCATTCTCAGATCAGTTCTCCAACCTGACCCCACCCTCCACATCCAAAGAGATGAGGAAAGATGAACACGAAACTCAGTGGGAGAAATTAAAGAGAAGTGAAGTCTAGAAATAGGAACATACTTGGACTAAAAAAGAAAAAGAAGCAAGGTTTGTTATATTTAGAATGTTCCTTGTTATCTAGAAATCTGTTAAAATGTTCCTTGAGTTGCATAAATAAACCCCACCCTACATGGTAAATAAACTGGGCCAGCACAAACAAAACAGCCAACATTTAGAAAGGCAAATGTGATGAATACCTGGAGAACACCCACAGAGGCAGAGAAATCTTTAAAAAAGGAATCAGTGTGCAGGACGTGGCCTGGTGAGAAGCTAAAAGCTCTTGCTGTGTACCCTCCCTGCCTTCCAGCAATTTTCAGTGTTCAGGGGGTAATGAGAGCTGGATACCATGGCTGCTCTAATCCTTTTGAGATTTTGGAGTTATAAGAGGTTTCCAATCAGGAAGAGTGATTGGTCAGATTCACCATAATCCTGGTTAATTTACCTAGGTTGCCTAGTCATAGGCTGCATTTATGTGGTGCGATTTCCTGTTCATCTCTCTGGCAAGAAATATTTATGGCCTAATCTGGATTAGCATCCCAAAATTCACCATTAACCATCACTTTGTTCTTCAGCTTTTTAGAAATATAAGACATTAATGTAAATATCAATATCGCCGAGAGGAACATATTAGTTAGCTGGGGAATAAGGGACACGGTGTCTGGGGACAGGAGCCAGGAGAAATGAAGGAAAAGCTAGATTTGTTCAAAAGGAAGCAAAATGTCAGAGATAAACTCCATAAATCTGCCTGAGCTTGGAGCTAAATAAAAGTGGAGCGAATGTTGCAAGGTTTGGTAATCCACCTGTGTCCTTGGGACCAGGCACTTCTAAACCTGACTTTTCAATTCCCACCAGGTTGAGAGCAGCTCTGGCTAAGATTTCATTCTGCTGGAAGTCCTTTCGTCTCTCCTCTGTCTCTCCTCAAATCTCATTCCTCCCCTCTACAGAGCTAAGCGGAAATGGAGGAGGAGTGCTCCTCACTCTCAATCCAGAGCTCAAATAATTATTCAAAACAGAATAATTATTCAAAATAGTTCCACATATTACGTGCCTGATATGAGCATTTTTTCCCCCACACATTTTGTTTCATTCTGTCCCTACAGCAATCCTGCGTGGTAGGCATGATCTCCATTTTACCGACGAGAGAGACAGATTAAGCCTGTGAAAGTTGTAGACACCAGGACAAAATCATTTTTTTGTCAAGTCCAAACAAACTAAAGCTGGGAGAGCACTAATGGGGGATGATTCATGCTTGCATGGCTGAGATAAAGATTGTCTAGGATTTTCTAAAATAACCCCACAAGAAATTCTTTCTTTAGGACTGCAGCAATTCAGATAAGTTGTACTCAAAAGGACACCAGCAGTAATGGCATCTCCACCAATGAACTGATGCCAACTCCGGCTTTGCGTCTCCAAAGCCAATGAACCCTGTTTCCCAGAAGCTTCTGTGAACTTCTTCTCCTTTACCCTTCTCTCTTCAGGTGCATACGTGACTTGCTATAGTTGTGCATCTCGGGTTATAATCTTCATTTCTAATTCCCAAATAAATTCAACATATTTGTAGATTTTTTTTGTTGTTGTTGACAATCCATTGATTTTCTGAAGGTTGCATAGCTAATAAGTGGTGGCATTGACATTTGAACCCTGATAGCATGTCCCTCAAAGTTCATGTCCTTTCATGTTGGGTCTCATGAAACTACCAAGATCACCAGCTTTCCCTAATGGAAGATTATCCTTCAGTTAATAGTACATGTCTTATTCGTGCTACTCCTCCCCTACCCTCCAAAAACCATGTTAGCTTTCATATTAGGCCAGGTGGATTCCCTCCCTTGGTTATTCCATATTTGCATTTATTGCTTTATTAAGAGAAGAGGCTCACATAAGATAAAATATCAAGATCACAGCCATCTTTGGCGAAAAAAAAGTTAGGTGTTAAAATGCTACAAGCATTCAAAGATCTATTTGACGTATCAGAACCATAATCTCTGGACACTGAAGTAGCTAAAATTTTCTTTTACAAGAAATTACAAAGAATAGGAGGAAGAAGACGTTTTTCAGAAGTAAATTAAAACTCTGACTTGCTATGCATTAAGAATGGTAATGCAATACTAATACGTCCTGCTATGCACAGTCATTTTTCAGTCAGCTGCTTTGTTTAATGTTCAGGTTTCCGTTTAAATCGATAGCACTTACTTTGTTCTCTTCAGAAGAAGGCATTTGCATTTCAGTAAAATACACACACACACACACACACACACACACACTGGGGATGGAAATGAGTCAGCCATTTCCTGTCCCAAGATTCAAATCTACTTTGCTTTTCTGAAAACATGATTCAAGCTATCCAACAATAATTTAATTGTCTGTCCTGTAAATTACAGGCTGACCACCATATAAACACCAGAGAAGTGCACGTGGACATTAGTCATCAGCTGTCATTTTTCTGATAATCTTCAGAACTTTCTACTTATATAATCACAAAGCACTGTATTACACAGGGTAATGGAAAAGTCAGCCTGTTTTCTATGCAAACTTCAACTTCTGCTATTTTTAAACATAATATATACCAAAAATTTATGACATCTGGTTGGCACAAGCTATCTGAAATGCAACAATGTGTCTAACAAGAGTGCTTATGAGAACCTCTGGTTTGAAGGGATGGGATCCTGGTAGTCTATCTGATAACAGTTAAATGGTGGCATTCAAGGGGATCAACTGACTAGAGTGAAACAGAAGTGCTCCAGGGCTCTTCCTTAGCCCTGTTCTATTTGTTGTGTTTGTTATAGGCTCGGATAAAAATACCAAATATAGGTTTATGGTATCTGTGGATGACACATAATTGAGATAATTGAAAAGGGAATGGATGATAGAATCAGGATACCAATGTGACATGCTGATGTAACAGCCTGACTCTAACAATAGGGAATTCAACTGGGATGACAGCACTGTCCTGCTTTCTGGTAAAAATCTTTTTTCAAAAAGATATAATTTTAAAATGAGAATGACATGGTGAATAACATGGAAAGCTGTAATGAAAAAGGCTCGGAAGTTTTGAATTTATAGTCAGCTCACTATTTGTCAGCAAAGTGTATGGCTGCCAGAAAAAGTGAATAGGATTTTAGGTTGCATTAATAGAATTAAAGAATCTGGGTCGAAGGAGGTGTCAGGCATAACTGAAGTCTCTGCTCTGTTCTGGTCAGAACATACCTTGAACATTAGGCTGATTTTGAATGATGTGCTTCTGGAATGACATAGACAAAGTGGAGCTTATTAGGTCAAGAATGAAGACAAAAAGGACCACATAACAGGCATAGTTGATATTAAGATATTTTAACGTGGAAAAAAAAAAAAGAAAACAACATGAGATAAGAATCTCATAGATGCCTTGAAATATACAGATATCTGTCATTTAAAAATTTACAAATAGCAACAAGATGTAGAACAAGAATCCATGAATACAAATTTCTTTCTTTTTTTTTTTCCTAGAGATGTGGTCTTTCTATGAGGTCCAGACTAGAGTACAGTGGCTATTCACAGGCATGATGAGAGCTCACTGCAGCCTCGAACTCCCAGGCTCAAACAATCCTCCTGCCTCAGCCTCCCAAGTAGCTGGGACTACAGGTGTGCACCACTGTGCACCTCAATGAGTACAAATATCTGGATGCCTCGATGGAAAAAGATCTTCTTACAGTCAGACTGCCCAGAAAGAAGGTAGGTATCCTCAGGAAATAATTCTTTTGCCAACAATAGAGTTTTGGGTATATTTTTAAAAATTATTTAAAACTATATTTAGGAGCACTGATTATGTCCAAAGCATATGGTAAGCTCTGCAGATATGGTAGTGAAAAAAATTGATACTGTCATTGCTGTGATATAGATCACTTCCAGTCTAGGTGGAGAGACAGACACTAAATAATTGGACATTGTGATAATTTGCAATGAAAGAACTATAGAGAATTTATAACTCCAGGGAGGGTCAATAGGGAGTTTATAACTATAGAGAATTTAAAATGGAGGATTAGAGAAAACTCCTTTCAGTGTGTCACCTTTCTAGACAGGACTTGAAAGATGAATATGAGTTGGCTAGATGAAGAATGAGGGAGAGAGGAGGCAGGAGAAAACCAAAGGAAGAATGCGTGCAAGCTCTTTTCTGATTCAGGACTAGCGTGTTGCATTCAGAAGCTAACAGAATTCCAGTGTGGCTGGGACTTAGTGGGTGAGGCGAAGAGAGGCAGATTGGAGCCATAAGGCAGTAAGCTTTGAAAATTTTGCTCTGGAATAGAAATTTTATCTAAGGACGATGGCGAGCCATTGAGGGATTTTAGCCAAGGAAGTGGCATAATCACTTCTGTGTTTTAAAAAGTTCACTAGGACACAAGAAAGACATGCTAAATTAGTGATTAGATATGTGGATCTGATCAATCTTCAGACCTGCGGGAACAGAATCACCTGGAGCTTTTGATTACCTGGCCCCACCCCAGGCCTACCATTAGGGTCCTCAAGAGAACACAACCGGTTTAATACCCTGAGTTAGAAGCAGTGGACAAACTCAGTCACCCCTGCATAGTTATACTACTCAGGCTTTAGGCTTCTTTAGCACTTTGTGTGCTTGTGTTATGAATATAAAGATGGCCAGACCAAGTATTAAATCCATTATTACTTTGCTGGATAACTTATGAGACAACTCTGTAGAAAGAAAGTCATGTCCAGATCCTTCTACTTCTATTGCCATGTTTGTGTCCTATGATGTTGCCATCTTGGCCACAAACTAATTGACCCAGGAACCAGGCTCTAGCCAAAGGCAACAACCTAATGGGTCCAGTGGTCTATGAGGTGACCTTTTGTCAGAATCCAGCCCAACTTATGCACAATTCTGGATGGTAACAAATTTACCAAATCAGATTTTCTCTTTGACCAGGGTAGAGGGGAATAGAGAGAAATTAAAAATAGAAAAACAGAAGCAAATGGATAAGGAGGCACAAGAGTAGAGGGAGACTCAGGCAGAGAGAGAAGCAAAACAGAAGCAGGGCCACAAGTAGGACAGTCAGTAGCATAAGGCTCGAGAGATACCTACTTCTGAGTGGGAAACAACATGCTACTGCCCTCAGAAAACTTTTTACACTCAATAACTGTGTGTTCCACTACAATTTAAGGAACTATACATTTCAGAGCAATTGTATTACTGTATTTAGCATCTCAGTAACATTTTCTTTGTTCATTCAGCTTTCTTGTAATTGAAGTTTCTTAACGTGCTCACAATGCACACTATATGTTACCATGGCTTAATTTTGTCTTGAAATATTTATTTCTGGCTCTCAGAGATAAGCAGACCAAATGCAATGTGGATTTAGCTTTCTCTCTCCCTTTCTCTCTTTTTAATCATAAGTAGGAGAATTCCAAAGGTATTTACTGGTTATAAACAAGAACCTAAATGACTTGTAACACTAGCCTGAAATCCTTTTGAAAGAATTACTGTGCTTTCTCAAGTCTTTAACTCACGACCACAACTGATTATCACTGAATGACCATCTTTGGGGGCTCCACAGTGTAAGGTTATATGTATAAATGTGCAATAGGACTAACTTCTCTAAAAGTTAGGGTCTCACATTCTTATAGTATTTGAGAGCTAAATATAAACACCATGGATCCTTGGGGCTTTAAGATTTTCCTTTACAAATAATAATATTATTCTCTGAGGACATGAGAACAGTATTACTTTATTTAGCTTAAGCTAACCCAAAATAGAACAGAGGAAATAATTAAATGAGTGAACATATATCTTTTCTTGCTACCCATTCATGCCAAAATGGACACGTCTTGAAAGTGCAAAATTGCTTACAATGGAGAAAATATCTTTAAAATGATTACACTTATCTTCAAAGAGCAATGCCTCATAGTCTCAGTAATTACCTCGGAATAAACCACAATGCTGATGATTGCATTATTTACCACAGTCTTACTAACAAGTGAACATGGGGTTTTATAGCAGCACAGGAAGGAAGTTTACTGAAAGTAGCTATTAATGTGTCCATTTTTATCTCTCCTTCATGAAAAGTTCCCAAATTTAGAGAGAATACAGAGTGGGAAATTTCACTCCCAATTTAGCCTCTCTGAACCCCAGAGGAAGCTGCTGGGCCAGCCTCTCATGCAGTTGAAACTGGGCGGGACAGACAGAGCATGGTGAACCCTGGGGCCAGTGCCCAAGCGCCAGTCTGGAACACGAGCTACTGACCTGGACAGACTCCGCCTCATGTCAGGAACATTTTAGTCTGAGAAATGAAAGAAGTCTTCCCTGGAACTGATGTTGGTCAAAATTCTGATACACTTAGATGTTCTTTTAGCAGTCCCAGTTTGAGGGAAAAATTCTGGGAAAATGCCAACATCTGAGCTAGCATTCTCAGTTCTTATTTTGACAGCTGTTACATGTATAGGGAATGGCTGTTTGACTATGCTGCTTAGAGCTACTCCTGACACAAGGCAATGAGGCAATACTTTACATTCAATCTCCCTGAAATTCAAGTTATTATGCATTGCTTAAGCCAAGAAAAAAATGACAATCATCTGCTAACACTGACAAGAGTAATTAGGGCTTCTGGAAAAATCTCTTTTAAGAAAATAGGTGATGAAGGGAAAAAAAAAAACCCACAAATAAAAAACAACTTTGTCATTATTTTGGAAACTCTGAATTTCCAGACAGATTCTAAGATTTCTAGTTATCAGTTCTTTAATTACATATTTTACTCTTAATGAAACTAAGTTTTAAATAAATAAAGTATCTTACTAAACATCATACTACTGGTTGTAGAGTTGAGACGAGATCTAGCCTGTGATCAAACGTATGGCCCTTGAGAATAGACGGCCTGCCCGCCATGACTGCTAGTCAGCACTCATGACAACCCGAAACAGTACCTGAACTGTACCTTTCATGGCGGGTGGTGTGTACACACTCTGCTTCCTTTGCTTAGGGGGTGGATTCTGTGACTGTGGAGAAAGAAAAAAGTAAAAGCCTTAGATAAGGACAGAAAGTGCAATGCCATCAGACCTATGAGGGAAATAAACACTAGGCCATGTCTCAAAGAGCTTTCTGATTTCCTTCTGTCATATTCAGTGACATCATAGGCTTAAGAGATATATGAAGCTATAAGATCTATTTTATTAAATATCATAAGATTCTTCGTCACTGCAGTCTTGAGATTATTAATATGCATTTTACTTTCTCCCCAGTAACATTAGTTTATTTTTAAAAGAAAAAGAGATATTAATCCTTTCCATTTAGAGAGAAAACATGAGTTCTGTGACAAAGTAAACTCCAAAAGCTGTGTCTGTGGGACACGGTCCTTGGGATGTAGTCCCATAATTCATAGGATTATTAAGTGTTTCAGGAGGGACAATGAGAGTTCTTGGTAAGTAATATAGTCTTCTTGAATTGACATGTTCAATCTATTATCTCCAGTCCCTTGGAATTAAAATGTTGAGGTAATATTCTTTTGTATGTTCAAAAGATAAGTCATTTAAAAATGATAAAAATAGGAACACATTTCAGGGTCAAAAATACAGATAATGATATGGAAAATATATATATATACACACACAATAGATATAAATATCATTTATTCTAAAAAATTGCATACATGTGGTCTATACTCCAATCAGATAATGTCAAAGACTCCTTTTTAATAGCATGTTAATTTATGTTTTAATGTGGCAAGAGCAGGCATCTTAATCAATGAGTTTTAGTGCCTGGAGCAATTATTTTTGCTTTGAAAATCTCAAATATAAATAAGTAAAAGATATTTTGAGGATTATTCTAGACTCTCCATGCATATTAGAAAGAACATCATGTACAGAATTTGAAAGAAACTAGAAACTGTTTCACAAAGTTGTAAATAAAATTTGAGGCATCTGTCCTTGTGCATACTAAAGCTTAATTGCCCTCAAAGGTATCATCAAGATGTTGATATTTGCCTGATGCAAAAGCAATCTATTAAAAAGTAACAAATTCAACTAAACAGTTGTCAAATTGATGTCAACTGAGCAAATAGTATAAGCAAAATTCTCCAGCATAGACTATTTTGATACCAGTCTATCGTGCACAGGTGTAGACAGGTCAACTCTACACTAATGTTAAATGTGTGTATGATTGACGTTTCTGGGCACCTCTGTTGTTTCAGTCACATCTGGTTGATTTTGAGGAGTGACCGCTTCTGGGAGTTCTTATATATTTACTTCCATACACATACTCAGAGATCAAGTGGAAAATTAATTCTACAGAAAAATTATTGTTATTTAGTAACAGTGTTAAAACTTATTAAGCAATAAAACTACTTTATATTTATGTAGGAGTTCAGTTTTCAAAGCATTTTCACATTTACTATCTCACTAAATTTTTAGAAAAGTCTTATGAGATACTATTTGGTACTTTGCCCTTTCTACATTTTCCTCTTTAAGTATTGCTATATGCCTAGTGCTCATGGGAATTAAGTTCACACAGCATCCTATTAGATATGTGTTTCATCTATGGCCATGTCACCCTAAATGTGACCCATCTTGTCTGACATAGAAGCTAAGCAGGGTCAGCCTGGTTAGTACTTGGATGGGAGATAAGTGTTTCATTTCTGGGCCAAGTTTACTCACTTTGTGTTCTATATATTCTATATGATCAGCTCCCCTAGACTTTCCTGGTTTCTATTTTGTATCTAAACTCCTACATGCATATGTGGAAGGAATGGGGAATGACAATGTTCAGATGACCTGCTAAATTTGAATCCGCATACATTCCTTGGTGATCCCCTTGGATCTGGTTACCCAGGCTTTGGAACAATTCAGTCCCCCCAGACTCTGGCCTCAGGGCCTGCTTTGGATCCATACACCAGAATCCTCCCTAAGAGGGGCTACCCCCACTCCCTTGCTCTGAGATTCCAACATTGCCTGGCCCCAGCCTGTGGTGTGCATATACAGTCACCCAATCAGTGGAAATTATAAATCCGTATCTTGCCATTAAAATTGGTTTTATTTTAGAAGTTTTGGCTGGAGTTACCATTGCGAAGATAGAGAATCAAGGTAGTTGAGAGACAGAAATTTTAATGATACCATATTGCTATTTGTTCAGTCAGGAAAAGCAATGTAAATAGTTTTGACATCACAGTTATATTTATATCATATCGTGTATCTCATAGAATCAAGCTAATTGTGTTTTTAATTGATTTGAACATGTATTTACACAAAATATTTTTAAAAACTTACTTCCACTTGTGTGTTGGGCACCCTCTTGTCATCTATTTCTGTAAAAGAAGTAGGTATAAATTATTAGAAATGTAGTAATCTTCCTACATGTTAACATTTTCAACAACACAGATAAGAATGATTTAATAATTGCCTTACAGAACAGCTGTGGCTTAGAGCTGAGGGGGACAGAGATGGGTGGTTTCCTTCTGAGATAACCTTCTTCCAAAGTTTGAAAAAGGCACTACAAAAAGCATTCCTCTTCATATCCCAGATTTCCCACCTTCCAGCAATCCAGAAAAGGGACCAGGGAAATGACTTTTGGAACAACAGCTGGTGTCCCCAGCCTCACAGTGCTAAGGCAGCAGCAACCTCCTCTCCTCCTTGGTTTGCTGTCACGGCCACTGTCCATGAAGCCTCACCTCTGCTGTTTCAAGTTCGTCACTAACCAGAACGAATCTCCTTCCCCACTCAGCCCAAATGCCATGACTCTAGGAAAGCAGCAGCACCCTCTCTTTTAAGTACCCCTGGAAAGAATCAGTCGCTCTGCCAAATATTTGTATCCAGTGTTGTGAGGTGTCGGGCAGGTGGGAGGGGAAGGATGGGATGGGTTTATTCACACCTAATGGGTGTGGTGCGCACCGTCTGGGGGCTGGATAGGCTTGAAGCTCTGACTTGGGTGGGGAAAAGGCAATATATGTAATCTAAACATTTGTGCCCCTGTAATATGCTGAAATAAAAAAAAGTGTTGTGAGGGAGGGTGGGGTGGAGGAAGTGGTACTCCCATATGCCCTATCCATAGCAGGAGAATGTTCTGGACTGAGTTTCTTCTCTACCCCTGCACCTATATTGCATGGATTCTGCCTCTGGGCTTCTTGACCCAGTTATCCTTTACTGATTCTTATGTTAACCCCAGAGCTAACAGACTGATCCCATGGTCCAAAAACCAAATGAGGAGTTCATCAAAGAATACTCGCTTAAAGACAAGGATATAGATCTGTATTGAAATAAAAACATATGTTGGCTGGGCACGGTGGCTCATGCCTGTAATCCTAGCACTGTGGGAGGCCAAGGCGGGCGGATTGTTTGAGCTCAGGAGTTTGAGACCAGCCTGAGCAAGAGCGAGACCCCGTCTCTAGTAAAAAATAGAAAACAAATGATATGGACAGCTAAAAACATATATATATAGAGAGAGAAAAAATTAGCCAGGCATGGTGGTACATGCCTGTAGTCCCAGCTACTCGGGAGGCTGAGGCAGGAGGATTGCTCGAGCCCAGGAGTTTGAGGTGGCTGTGAGCTAGGCTGACGCCACGGTACTCACTCTAGCCTGGGCAACAGAGTGAGACTCTGTCTCAAAAAAAAAAAAAAAAAAAAACAACATATGTTATACAAGTGAAAAATATTTCAAAACTATATGAATGGTATGTTTATTTTATAAAGGATAGATACATGTATATGTGTGTATATATATGCATAGAATGCATAGAAGGATATCAGTATGTTAACTGAAGTTATCTCTGGGTGATTGGATAGCACATTCTGTTTTAACCCTATCTGTACTGTTTGTTTTTCTTTTCATAATGAGTATGGATCACTTTTATAATAAAAAAGCAGTGTGTATGTATGTATGTATGTATGTGGATATATACACACACAAACATCTATAATCTGTGTAGTAATATGCATATACAATGCATGAAGTTGATATTTCATATAGTAAGAGACCAAAATGGCCAAACAACTCAAATGAAAGTATATGAAACTATTGTTTATGCTGATCTAATATTTTGGTTAATAGATTTTTAAAAGTTATGGAAACTTCATATAAATTTACCTCCTTTATATAGGGGAGAGCAGACAGAGAACTATTGGTTTAAGACAGCAATCATGATTGTTTGATGCAATCACTGCAAGTAAGTGGAGCATTATCAGGCGGCTGTGAATATTCTAAATTGAACAGTTCTATCAATATGAAACCTTTAGCTATCACATTGTAATTAAATATCAACTGTGATCCACTGTAACAGTGCACATATTGTGATCCATCTGATTGTTAAGTACCAATGGGGTTTCTTAATATTTTCTTCATGCTTTAGGAGTTTTCAAAATTCAGCCCAAGACCTGTAACTTAATGTTTTAGAAACACAGTGGGATCCAATCATTCAGCTTTATACTTTCCCTACTGTCTCACTATAACACTCACTAAACCAGCATCTTTCCAAGGCAACTATGGAGGACTTCACTTGTGACACAATTCCATGAAAAATGTTTCTATTTTTTTTGTTGAGTTATGTTGACATAAATTAACCATTTATGTCATGAAGACAAGGATTGAGAAAATTCAGCCTTGTATTCTTATCTTGAAATTGAAGAGTAAAAATTAAATGACTTTCAAGTCAAAGTGACTCAGACAAAAGTACAAGGCAATCCAAAAATAGATCATAGTTCCTTGAGATCCACTGATTTAAATACATTTCTATTTCCCTTAATAGATTGTTACTAAATTGGGGAGGTTAATCTTTTCTGCTTCCCAAGCACCTCACACACACACACACACACACACACACAACATGCTCACAGGGCACACACAATGGAGTAATACACAGACAGGAACATGATAGTCTCTCTAATTTCTACCAAGGAAAAGTTGGAACCAAAGGAGAAGACTCAAAAAAATATAGGCAAACCTCACCAGCTCTTTATACAAAACCGTCAAAATTATGTTTACAATATCTCCAGGTTCTTGTTAGGATCTCCATTTGTGACCCAATGGCCAACCCAAGAAGTGTTCAGGAAACCCAGATGCCTCATGAAATGTAAGAATAGATCCCTGTCTTCAATTACTGTTTATTTTTCTCATTAAGCCAGAAAAAGAAATACTATTTTGGAGTGGGGTTGAACAAAATCAGTCTGTTAACCGAAGAGAGGTTTGTTAGCTGATTATCCATAATCAAAACTACAAATATTCTGAAAGAGGCTGCTGTACCTATCCCAGCTATATTTTATCTCTCTTTTTCCATCTCTCAAGGACCATTTGTCTAAAAGAAAAACTTTCTTGGTTTAGAAGAAAAAATGTAAAAGTTATCTAAATATAACATTGTAAGGAATGTTGTCATCATTAAAGATGGAGATAGGAATAGAAATGTTCTAGAAAGTTTTGAATATTGATTAGTTTGAATGCTTTTGAAATATTTAAATTCATGAGAGGAACAGGACAATCTCAGGACCCATGTGTCTACACACATAAACTACAAAAACCCATTCTCTTATTGTCTTAGACAATATCTCATTAGACTTTGGAAAACCAGTTGTAATAAAAAATTAAGTGCCTATAAAAATGAAGCATAAGAGTGAAGGAAATAGGAAGAGAATGGTAAAAAAGTAAAGAAAAGTGTCTGAACTGTAACAGAGTGAGAACTGCAAACACGAAGATACAGGTAGAACGCAAAGAGATAGAAAACTAAGGAAAGCCTAAAGAGCCATAGCTGAGGCTGGCAGAAAAACCTAGGTTTTGGAAAAAGCACTGAATGGCACACATAATTACTAATATGGCTCTTCCACTTCTCTGTCATGGCCCTATGCAAGTCACTTAATCTTCCTCAACTTCAGAGTTTTCCTCCTTTGTGAAATGGGAAAGAGGAGCATAATAATTCTTACTCTGCCTTCCTCATTTTCTCATCAGCTTGTTTTGAGGAATAAAAAAAAAATGAAAAAAATGGGAGCATAATTCCCCACTCCTTCAGTATGGACTACATGTACTGACTTCCTTCTGAAGAGTACAGTTTGGAAAAGGAGAGGGAGAAATAAGTACCTTTACAGTGGAGAAACTTGTCAAACATTAACTTAGCTCGGTGACCAAGGTCAATGTCAACAATCATAAATCGTGTTGATAATGTGAGCCCATGATATGATGTGATGAAGGTGGCACTTTACGTCAAAGATCTTTCTCCTCTAAACCCCTAAGCCCTGTCTATTCGTGAGGAAAACATCAGACAAATCCCAATACAGGGACATTGTACCAGATTCCTGACGAGCACTCTTCAAAACTGTCAAGATCATGAAAAAACAAGGAAATCTGAGAAACTGTCATAGCCAAGAGGAGCCTAAGGAGACACGATAATTAAATGTAATAGGATATCCTGGAAGGGATTTTTTTTAACAGAACCAAGATATTAGATAAAAATTAGAAGTATCTGAATAAACTATAGAATTCAGTTAATATTAATATTGGGTCATTAATTATGACAATGTAACACTTTAAAGACTAACGCAGGATGTTAATTATAGGAAAACTATGTTGGGGGGGTGATGTTTGGGACTCAATTGTGCCCTCTCTTCAATTTTTCTATAAATCTAAAACTCTTTAAAAAAATTAAGTCTATTAATGAAAACATATACAAAAAATGAGAAATAGCCAAATGCAAATAAAAATCACTCTAAGAATATGCTTTTGTTATTACTGTCAGGATTCTGTCATTTGAAGAATACCAGAGTCATTAGTAGGAAGTAGGCAATGTACGAACAAGGTCATGAAAACAATTCATTTTTAAAAATGTTATTTAAGGCCAATGAAAGAGATAGAGGAAAAGGTAAGAATAAGCTTATAAAAGGAAGATTTTAAAGTTCAGTTGAAGTTTTTGAAAGCTGACACAAACAGATGTGTTAGTGGAAAAAATGAGAAAATAAATGATTTCCAAACAAGCCCAATATAATGAGAGCACTTTACTTTGATTTACTTACTGATTGAATGACTAGAGAGATGGAACAAAGTATAGAAGAAAATCCTACTGGCATCTGTTTGATTGTACACACCCCCTGGATTGCTGCTTCTGTGTGTTTGTTCCTCAAATCCAGAATGCTTCTTTCCTCACACACAATACACCCTCCCTTAGTGTTCTGTTCAAATGGCATTTTCTCTGGGAAATCTTTCCCAATTCATGGCTACCCATACCCAACTGGAAGTACTCACCCCCAACACTCACATCACTTTCTCTGTAACTGTCTCACAATACTCAGCATCAGATGCCGTGTACTATGGCCATTAGTGTTTTATCCCCCTCCCCCCACCCCGGGTAACCTGTAAAGGAATGAGAATTATCCTTCATATTTGATTCTTCCACAGCTCTTAGCACAATAGCATAGTTGACACACAATAACAGCTTGTCAAATAAATATATCTTAATGCCTATCTTTCATAAAACAGGACCACCTGTTTGCTGCCTTGCTATATTCCAAATTATAATAGCAGTGCAATTATTTGCTCACAGTAGGTGCTAGGTATGTATTTTTAACAAATAAGTGTTTGACATGCAAACTTTAAAGGCAGGCTTTTGATGAATTAGGTAACAGAAGGCCACTTGAGTCTTTATTTAGGCAGTTATTTTGTAAATGTGAGAGAAAAATTCAGCTTAGAGGAAATTGGAAGATTTCCAATAAAAGCAGTGTTGTAAATTCATGTTTGAAGATGCCTCTGCTCAAAAGCAATAGCAATGATGGATTAAATATAAAAAGAGATGACTAAAAAGATAAAGGCATGGTCAAAAGTTAGTTAAACATCTCTATGGACCATATACATAAGAAAAACAAAATAAGTGTGTGTGTATACATATATATATATGTGTATTATAGGTATATATATATATATGTATGTGTGTGTGTGTGTGTGTGTGCGTGTGTGTGCGCGTGTATGACTCTAAAGGGCACAGACAAGAAGATAGACCAGTAAGGATTTGGGGACACGAGCAGTGAGTTCTCTGGGTTTTCTTTTTGGCTTATATATCCTGCACTGGATGCTGCAGAGGCAACCTGGATACAGTAACAAGAACAGTTGACAAAAAAATAGAAAATAAAATTCAAGAAAGCCTACTCTTTCTAACCAAAGGTCCAGAGAAGGGACAATATAGCAATATAGAAAACTTTTAGACAATAACTGCTGTACTCTAGACATAGGGGGAAAAAATGGCCTCATTGCCACCCCTGTCTGCAAAGTCTGAGTGGGGAGCCTAAATTTCCGTGCTCAGCTGGTTCTAAGGAGGTACCCCTTACCCTCCACTCTGCCGGGGAATTGTCAGATCAGATGGACTGGAAACCCCAGAGGTTATGAGACCCATTTCCATGGTATCAATACGGGCCACATGGAATCCTGGATTTTCATCCCTACCCAGTGATAATAAGATGACTCTTCCCTTCCCAGCTTTGTTGGAGGAATCCAAATAGGAAGGTGGCACCTTCACAACCACCCAGTGGTAATGAGGCATCAAGAGAGAAATGATAGGCTAATCGCAGTGGCTCACACCTGTAATCCTAGCACTCTGGGAAGCCAAGGCTGGAGGATCACTTGAGGTCAGGAGTTCGAGACCAGCCTGAGCAAGAGCAAGACCCAGTCTACTAAAAATAGAAAAAATTAGCCAGGCAACTAAAAATAGAAACAAAAAATTAGCAGGAGGATCGATTGAGCTCGGGAGTTTGAGGCTGCAGAGAGCTAGGATGACACCACTGCACTCTAGCCTGGGTAACAGAGCAAGTCCCTGTCTCAAAAAAAATAAAAAAGAAAGAAAAAAAGAAAAGAAATGATATGCTACCAACAGAGAAAGACAATTCATAAAACAGCAATTTCTCATAAGAAATTACGAGGCCAGAAGGAAGCAGCACATTTTTCAAGTGCTGAACAAAATGAACTGTCAACTCTAGAATTCTATATTCAGTAAAATTATACTTGAGGAATGAAAAAGAAATAAATCTTTAAATAAATTTTTCTTTGTTCATCCTCAGACAAAGGAAAACTGGGAGAATTTGTCACCAGCAGACCTACCCTAAATGAATAGCACAAGGAAGTTCTCTAACTAGAAGGGAAATTACTATAAAAAGGAGTCTGGAACATCAGGAAAGAAGGAAGAATGATGGAAAAAGCAAAAAAATGAGTAAATATCATAGACTTCGCTACTTTTCTTGAGTTTTCTACATTATATTTGACAGGTGGAGCTAAAATTATTATATTGATAAGTTTCTATACTTTGATAAAATGTTGCTATTAGGAGATTGTGATAAAATTAGGTATGTATAATATCACAATCACTAAAAATCTATACAACGAAATACACTCAAAAATACTGTAGATAAATGAAAATGGAATTACAAAAATGTTCAAGCAACCTATGGGAAGGTAAGAAATAGAAAGCAGAAACAAAAGACAAAGAGGACAAACAGAAAATTAAAACCAAAACGACAGATTTAAGCCTTAACATATCAAGAACTATACTAAATATAAGTGGTCTAAATGAAAAAACAGATTGGCACAGTGGATAAAAGTAAAAATGATTTAACTATACACAGGGGCTTTATATTGAGTGAAAGAAAGGCAATCTAAAAGGATCACATGCTATTTGATTCCATTTATATAACATTCTTGAATGACAAAATTATAGAGATGGAAAACGGATCAGTGGTTACCAGGAATCAAGGATGGTGGGAGGAGAAAGGAGTGGATATAACCACAAAGTAGAAGCAAGAAACAGATCTTTGTGGTGATTCAATAGTTCTCTTTCTTGATTGCCATGGTAGGTACACAAATCTACATATATGATCAAATGGCATAGAACTACAAACACACATTGTACCAATGTCAATTTCATGGTCCTGTTATTGCACTATAGATGTTGCCATTAGAGAAAACTGGGTGAACGGAACACTAGGACCTCTCCACACTATCTTTGCAGCGTTCTGTGAAGGCTTTAGGTGTATTAATTCAAGAAAATCACTGACTCATGAGCCTTCAGAACTGAATAGGAATAAATCCAATACAGATGAAAGAAACTACTGTGCACAGCCCTTCATTTTGTATGTAAATTTGTCATTTCCTTGTGGTTCTAACATTCTAGCATAGAGTCAGTCTATTTAAAGTGCTAGGGAAATCTATTATGTATTTCTTACATATAGTAGAGGACTAGAATTCTCATTTTTTCTTAGCAGGGCTAAATGTAGTAGGGGTATGTGAAATCTCCTAAGCCAGCCATGCCAGTTTGATTTATCAAACTCTCCCACTTCCCAAAATGAGCTCTAGTCATAAGCCCTTTTGCTGAAAGCTTGCTGGTTCCATCGAAGGCCTATCATTTGAGCCACCAGGCAGTGGTTTCAGCTGTGTTTTTGTTTCAGCTCTTAGATTGAGTCAAAACTGGGGCCCAAATTGAAACCACCAGAGCAATGAATTTATATGCACTGCAAAGGGGGATGTGGGAAAAAGAAGAAAACAGTCAGAATAGTTTCACCCTGTTGTGCCAAGATTCACACAGCTGTATTTTTCTTTCAATATTATTTATAGTTTTCCATTTTTAATTGATGAAAGTAGGAACATAACCTCATTACCTAATAGATTTTATCTCTTTGAACCTCATTTTAGAGGTAGCCAAGAAGAATCTAGTGTGAGGTATTCTCTGTGGAAATAGTGAAGGAAATGGCAAAGAAAACACAAGACAGATTATGTTGGTTGATTAAGAAAGTACTCTCAACCAGCAATTGTCTTGTGTTTCAGGTTAGAAATCTTCCAAGCTACCTATCTGCTTATATTTCATATTTCTGCTGCCCCTTCCAAGCACAGTAAAAGAAGAGAGAAGAAAAAGCAGATCATTCGAAACCTCAAGAGTCTGTTTTTCATTAGTATTCTCAATTTTTATGACCTTAGTTTCTCTTATAAAACATATTTTATCCTACCACACAACCACTTTATATGAGAACCAAATAACCGTTGCATCATCTTATCAGTTGTGATTTTCAATCATTGGTAAATTTTTTCTGCCTATTTGGAGTTTGAATTTGCCACATTTGCTCTGGGAAAATAAGTTGATTCATTTAATGGATGGGTTTTCTTTTGGGACGACATCAGTTTAAACAGCCACTTCTATTTCCAGTAATTCTAGTTTTTTTAAAAAAAAATCAGTCTCCTTTTCAAGAGGATTACCTAGAGAACTGATTATAAAGCATACTTTTTACATAAAGGTTAATATGTAATTAACCTTTATGTAAATGTAATTTACATTAAAATATAAATTAATTTGAAAATAATTATCAGATGTTTTAGGCAATGTTGGAAAACCAGTGAAATAATTATTTAATGTGTATTTAATACCTTCCTGATAATGTTTTATGTCATTTTGATCCATAGGTTCTTTTTAAATAGTTAGGATTTGAGTAATTTAGGTTTTAGCCATTTAAAATTCTGAAAGTTTCAGTGTTCTATCTATGATATCATAAAACTATTCTTAGCAGAGTCCTTAAATGAAGTCCTAAGACCAGTTTCCTTAAAGTAAAAGTAGGGGAAACAATGGAGGTGAACATGAGAAAATTATTCAAAGGTTAACAATTTGAATGATGATGACAGGAAAATTCGAGAACACTCACTTTAGAGATAGGTCTGAGAGGCATTGGATTTAGAACAGAATTAGCTGCTCACAAGTATTTGGAATATTTAGTTCTCTTTCCACTTCACAGCAATGCTTTCTCTTTTTTCACATTGTTTAGTAACACTGACAGTGATTTATTAAGTCTGCTATGCGACTTGTATTAGTCAACCAGAAAATATGGAATAGTTTTTCATTTCTAGAGGAGATAACAGAATATATAGGCAAATTTCTAAACTATTTCTTTATATATCATAAATGTAACTACTTGCCATGACTGTCCAATTTAAAATTATGATCAATGTATTTCTAGTAATAATTTGAGTTACTAATTAATAATTTTTGATGACCAATTTGAAGACTATCATTTACACATAAAAACTGCAAAGCAAAGCAATTTAATAGTAGGTTTCACAGAGAGAAAAGTGGTTACCAGGGTTGGAGTAAGGACAGGGGAATAGGAAAATATAGGTCAAAGGTACAAAGCTGCACATATGTGGGATGAATAAGCCTAGAGAACTAACGTACAATGTGAGGACTATAGTTAATAGCATTTTATCTTATATTGGTAATTTGCCAAGAGAGTAGAGTAAAAAATAAAGTAAGGTAACAATATAAGATGATGGGTATGTTGATTTGCTTAACTATAATAATCACATCACTATATATGTATATTGAGGTAAGTATATAAAAAATTGTACATCTTAAACATATATACAATAAAAAATAAAATAAAATTAAGTTTCAATGTATTTTATGAAGCACAATGAGTAGACATTTGACAATTTTGGAGCTTCTCTACCTTGAACAAATTGCTAAAGAATTGCTTAGTTAAGTCATATTTTTATTGTATAATCATGCTATTTTATATCCTCCATGGACAATTTTGTTTTCCAGATCCTTTTGCATTTTGAACTGCATAACTGTATTCACATAACTATTGTGAATTTCAAAATAATTTTATTTGAGTATCTAATTCTCTATAACAAGAGGCAAACTTCTCTTTTTAAGTTATAGGTGGAAGACATATTTCTAAAATCACAGTGTCAAATCTACACATTCAATACAAGTGGGTGCTTATAAACAAGGTGGTAATATTTTCATGGCTTAATCAATTGAGGACATCTTATCATCAATGGAAAATACATTTCTGTTACTAGCAGAAAGACAATGGAACTATATCCTCAAAATCCTATTCCACTTTACATAACTTTTTGTAGACTTCACAAAGAAAGAAGTTAGTTTTTGTCACTTGATCATCTAAAATAAGCATTCACTTCACATCCTAAGCAACATACCTCAAAAAAGTGATGCTTTATTTATTCAGTTTTAAAGATTGAAGGATTAAATATCTGTGGAATTGGGTTCTGTTTCCAACTCTTGGTATTTTTATCTATCCTGGAAATCTTACCTTCATGCAGTTTCTCAATTTTCTTGTCCCAAATATAATTTACTTGAGGATTGCAGTGTGTTCTAGATTATTTATAGTAGCTATAAGGAAGAACTGAGAAAGGACAAAGTTCTGTAATTAGACACCAGTTCAATATGTTTGGCACCAAATTCAGTTAGAAAAACAGAAAAAAACTGAGAATGGTTACATGGCTGGATACTTTCCCAACAGCCCTCGCATGTATATCTGTAGGGAAAATAGCTTTATATTTGTATATGCCTTAAAACTAAAACATTTTTTCTTATAAATGGCGATACAAGAGAAACATTGACTGAAAACACACATTGAAATGCAGTTTATAGATTAACACCTATGACAGTCTGTGTTTTATATGTAAGGCTGTCACTATGGATCTAAAATTTGCCCAATATTTTAATAATAATTTATTGCATGTATACTCTGCTTTATGCATCCTGTTAGAAACTAGGGCCCAAACCTCCTAGAGAGTTTAAACTCTATTGAAGAAGCAACCACAGTACAGTGTGATAAATAAAAGCTGTAAGAGAGGAAGCACAGAGTGAGGTGGAAACATCTAACTTGGCCTTGACCGAGACAGAAACATTCTTAAAGGAGAGAGATCTTTGCGAGCTTGCTGCTGAGATGATCGGCACATGTGGGTGGGATTGGGAAGGTTGATGGGCAGGGAAATTGGGTGGGGTAAGCCTGGGATGAGAACAAATTTTCATCAGTAGAAACAGCTTGTGGGACTATCCCCAAGGTATGAGAGAGTATGACTTTTTTTTTTTTTCCTTTTTAGAAATTGACAAAAACTCAAATATCCAGAATGTCAGGGGTGAGTTGAGAGAGAAGAGGTTGAAAACTTAAGAAGACCAGATAATTTAGGGCTTTGACACTGTATTAAGTTTGGGCTTCATTGTAAAAGTAATGGGAAACCACTAAAGGGTTTTAAGCAGAAGAGGCATGATCAAATTTCACTCTTAGAAAGATCATTCTGATAGTTACGTGGAGAACAGACTGGAGGAGTCCATCCTGGATACAGGTAGCTCAGTGGGGAAGGCATTGCAGTTATTCTGGTGATGGATGATGATGGTTTGAACTGGATTAGATAGATGCTTAAGAGAAAGAATGGACTGGATTTGGACATGGACTGGATGTGGGTGGGGGTGGGGGAACAGATGACAAAGGAGAAAGCGGTCAAAGATTATATTCAGTTTCCGGCTCAGATTTTGAGTCCTCACAGAATTGTTGACTTATTGATTACCCAAGGGGAGAATTCAGAAATAGTCACTCTCAGGAGTGACAGCAGAGCTGAAGATACAGCTCTGGGAGTCCTTCTCATCTAGGTGGTCAACAGAACCATGGGAGAGGAGGAGAATGCCCAGGAAGAGGGTAGAGAGCTAGAAAAGCAGGGGGCCTAGGTGGCAATCCTAAGTAATAGCAACAGTCAAGGGACAGACTGTAGAGGAGAGGCCTGTAAGGAGACAAAGGAGTAGCCAAGGGCTTGGTGGGGAAGCACCATTGGTAACCTCTATGACATAAGTCGTTCTTCTGAGTACTCATGATTTTGTCCTGGGTCAGCCACTCCACATTTACACAAGTGGCACATGACATGTGTGAACTGCTTATACATGGCTTGCTGTCTAGATTACTTGAATTATACCGTATCTCGGCTTATATGTGGTATAAATAGATGCTCTATAGACCTTTCTCATTTTTTTCATGTTCTGTGTGTGATTTCAACATGAATGGCATTGTAGCAGATAAATCAGATATTCTTTTGCTTGTTTTCTTACTTACCATATTTTTTTTTTAAAAAACAGTATATTTCAGAAAGTTCAGAATATAATAACCATATTTCAGACATTTTGAGGAGGTTTGGCAAGAGGTTGGGGATATCACAAGACTCTTTGGAAATCAGTTCTTGTAAAATAAAATGTTGGTGGTTTATGAAAATAATTCAGGAACAGATGGCTCAAATTTACTTCCACACACATGAATTTGAATACGAAGTGGTTGACCAAATGCATTTTACACTCATCTAAATATAACTCTATGAATACTCAATTGGAGAAAAAAATGCTGAGTTGTGTGTTCTTTTGCTTTTCTAATATTTGGCCATCATCCTTTAATAGTCAATTCTTTTTTTTTTTTTATTTGTCTGGTGGCTCATTGTTTGAAGTTGCATACATATTTTTAAGGTTAAGGAGTAAGTTTTAAAATAAATGTTCTTGTTAACGTTTTCTTAAAAATTGCTTGTTGTAGCAGATGCTGCAGATGCACTGGATC
The DNA here is from genome assembly GCF_020740605.2 of Lemur catta. Lineage (NCBI taxonomy): Eukaryota > Metazoa > Chordata > Mammalia > Primates > Lemuridae > Lemur > Lemur catta. The sequence goes on from NC_059135.1 coordinate 45,717,440, forward strand.
ATACCTTGTCAGCCACCCGTACCTCCCCCAGTGTCAGTCACAGCTGCAGTAAACAGTTCCAGAGAAGCTCAGATTCACCTCTAGTTGACTGAACCTATACCATTTTTCTGCCTTCTGGAAGTAAAGCTAATACCTCCAGCTTCCTCAGTACTTTTTTATGTGATTTAGTTTCCATACCATGTCATTCTGTTAGTGTCATCATTTGATGCCCTCTCTTAAAAGCTGGTCACAGAATTGAGCACAATGTTCTAGATTAAGACACAGGCATTATAATTCTGTTATTATAGCAAAGGATTCTATGCTCTTGTTCACTGTATCCCACCTCAACTTCATGCCACAGGTATTTTTCCTCTTTCTCCCTAGGGCATTCTCTGACTCTAGAAGAACCAACTGCAAGTGGAGTGAATGATCCTGGGCCATCTTTCACAACCAGTAGAGGACTGAAGCCAATGGGTGAAAACTTCAGCCTCCTGTTTCTTCAGGTGGACAAATCGAGGAAGGCATTCTATTTGTTTCTCAGTAGGTCCTGATACAATCAAGCCTCTATTTCACAGCAATGACCTTGTTAGTGAGTCTTTTCCCTTTTCCCTGTCTCACTCAATCTTGCTTTCTGAAATCACATCTCAGATAAACTACTTCCATTCAAATCCTTTTCTCAGGCTCTACATTCCATGGAATCTAAACTGAGTCACTTGTATTTCACATTTGATCTGTGACATAGAATAGTATGCACTTGAACTTAATTGAACAAAGGTCAAGAAGTATTCATTCCTCTTTTTTCATTGAATTTCACCAAATCTGTAGGAAAAAGGGAGTCATATCTTTTATTCTAGTCTAGCATATCTTTTTCAGTGAATATGACTACATAGCTCAATTATCACAATAGAACATTGATAAGGTGTGCTAAATACAATATATGCTGATAGGCAAATGGAAGAGAAGGAGTCATATACATAAAATAGAAAAAAAGTGTCACGGATCTAGACTCCCAGAAGTTCACAAAATAATTGGAAAAATGGTATACAAATACATATGAAACACCATACATTATATCAAATGAACACAGATAAATATATTGTAAATTAAACTAAGCACTATGAAACTGACCAAAACAGAAATAAACAGTCAGATGTTATCAATCTGGAGAAGGAAGCAAATATCAAGACATTTTGTCACTGGGTAGGGTGAAGGGCAAATGAATTAACACGTTACATGACCCATTTGGTATACTATGATGATTTTTCTCTTTTTCTTTTCTTATTTTGACCTCATTTTATTGGCTCATACAATTTATATACCAAAAATGGCTACATTTGGGATAATTTTTAATAAAGGAGGAGGTTCATATAAATGTTTTATCTACTGTTGATAATTGACATTTTTTTTTTAGAAATTTTGGAATATCTTGGATAAAAAGTAGTTATTTTCTTTTTTAAATATTTACTGTCTCTCTGTACCACTATTTAAATACCACACATGTGCTGTAATACTTTCAAAATTTGACAAAGACTCCAGATCTGGCATAAGATTGAGATAGCCAAACTAGACAAAATGAGAAATCCCTAACAGGGAGCTGGTTTGAGCAGTACCATTTGCAGATCACCTTTATGACACTTTCAACCAAAATTATAATAAAATAATCCAAGATGACAACATAAGAAAGAATTCAAAATAAGCTGGTAACTAGTTCATATTTCTGGTCCCAGTGGAAATATTTATTTTGCTTAGTAGGAACAATAGGAAAGGAGATCAACACTTGTAAAGATAAAAAGGTAAAATTTCAATATTATGGGCAAATAAAGAATATGTAAATTTAGAATTGTGGGGGAAATTTAAAAAACTTGTACTTCAAACTCCTACTCAAAGCAAGGATCCTTTCTGTGAGTCTTAACAGACCGTCTTGCAATATCAGCTTAAACAGGTTCAATAAAAGGGAGTGAATTAAGGACTCTTAAGACAATCCAGCGTAAAATCTAACAATTAGAAAATTATTTTCTTTTCTGAGCTAAAATCTACCTGCCTGGGGCTTCTGCCCACATCCTTGTTGCTTTTGGCAATTGAAGACTCTTCAAAGCTGATCCTCAGAACTGAGCACTGCATTCCAGATGAGGGTAGCTCATAGGTTTCTTAAGGTCACAAAAGACTATCAGCTGCCATACACATCAGGCTCACACTGCCTATTGTCTGTTTAAATCCATGGATTTGATTCACACAAACTCTTTTTCTTCTTTGTGCAGTCAACTTGAAATAGTTAAATACAGGATCTTTCCTTCTCTCCTGACATATTTAATCTTGAAGGCTTTCAAACTATCTAAGCAGCCTGTCAGGATCTCTTTGGTTTTGATTCTGTCATTCAATGCCTAGATTCATCTTTTCAGCTTTGAGGTATTAGCAACAGTTCGTTAAATCAATAAAAAATATCAAACAAATCTAGAGGAGGAAGCAAATATTGAGATAGAAGGAAACCACTATGGTAGTTTACTCCACATATATCCACTGATCTTGAGGTATGGTTAGTTAAAAAAATTATTAATTGCCTGAATGTATCATAACCCAAGATTATTTTCCACATTAAATATATAGCTTTCAGGAAATATTTGCCAAATATCTTACTGATATATGTATGGTTTCAATATTACTTTGGTTAATTGTTATAAGAGTAGACATAAAGGTGTGAGAAAAGATTTGTTTTTAATGAACCTACTCTTGTTTCTAGGAATCAACGTTTTAGATGACTCAGATGTCTGTAATAGATTTTTCTTCAAATTAAGGTCAAATTAACAATTCACAGCTTCTAAACGCCAATGTTTTCTTGGCCATAAACGTCAGGACCACCTAGAGCTTTCTGGCAGCTCATTGCTTTGACTTGTATCTTTACATGTTGACATCAACAGCTTTTTGATCATAATTGCTATTCTTTTATTACTTTGTGATCTACTTTTTTTCTGAGCCTGGAAACCTGAACTTTAACAAAAAGCTCTCTTATTACTGAACTTGGCCCCAAGTCTTCTTTAGTAATGTTCATAGTTCATCCTCACTTGGAGGAGATTTTTTTTTTTTTGTAGAAAAACATAAAAGAAATATAAAAGTTGTAGATCTCTGCCTTTTCATTTGCTTTTTTTTTAAAGCTAAAATTACAGCATATTAACAAAGCAACTGGGAATGCCCTTCTTCTCTTTGTTCTCAAAGGATCTAAAAGCTATTTTACGCGTATGTTTTATGGTGTTTTATTTTCAAGCCTCAGTTTGTTCTGGTCTTTAGCCTCTCTAATATAATTCTTACAAATCCTCTTTGGTAAATTCATGTATTTTTATGTGTTCCTTCTTTCATCTTTGTGTTATTTTCTGAAAACTGAACACAGAAGACTTTATTTTTATTGAAACATGCTAATATAACAGAAGGATGGGATAAAAATCCAGTCCTCTAGGGAGTTTACCTTGAAAATGCAATTTACAAATGTATACACTTATGAATGGGTCATTTAGCATTTATATGTATATATAAAACATAATATATATTTAGAGAGTCTTTGTATACCATGTTTTGATAATATACATTATAGTTCTATGTCAAGTGCTTTGTCAGGCAGTATAAGCTATAATTATTACATTGTCTTTGTTTTCAATAAATTTATAATTATGAAATGTTGATAGTATTATAGAATGTGTAGAGATAGCTTAGAGATCATCTTCTAAAAAAATACATTTTAGTTGATTATTTCAACTGGCCAAATAGTAAAAATTATATTTATACAAAGAAGCAGAATTAAGTATAAGTATGCCTATGTAGTAATTTTGTTTAAGAACTTGTAAATTTTTGTTACATGTATGGAAATGAGAAGTAAATAATAATAGTAGTAATCCAGTAACTACTGTTTAATAAGTATTTACTTTGCATCAGGACTGTGCTAAGCATTTTAACATACGTTATCCTATTTAATCTTTTTCAACAACACTATTGGGTAGGTATCATTATCCTCAATTTATAGGCAATAAAAGAGGCAAATCATATGGTGAATAGTGAAATCAAGATTTGAAACCAGGTCAAAGCAGATCAATAGAGTCCTCAAGAGAAGAAATTGTCTAGAGTCTAGACAGAGTTACAGAGACCATAAGAGAGGAAATTAAAATAAGTTTAAATTCAATTTAGATTGAATTTGTAACTCCAGCTTCTAACTCTGTTTCTTGAAAGGACTTGCTCTGGGGAGTCTGTTTTCTCTGCTACCTGTTAGTAACAATTCTTGTGTGGGGGCCCAGTGCGGTGGCTCAGGCCTGTAATCCTAGCACCCTGGGAGGCAGAGGTGGGAGGATTGCTTGAGGTCAGGAGTTTGAGACCAGCCTGAGCAAGAGAAAGACCCTGTCTGTACTAAAAACAGAAAAATTAGCTGGGCGTTGTGGTGTGCACCTGCAGTCCCAGTTACTTGGGAGACTGAGGCACAAGGATGGCTTGAGCCCAGAAGTTTGAGGTTGCTGTGAGCTAGGCTGATGCCACGGCACTCCACTCAGGGCAACAGAGTGAGACTGTCTCAAAAACAAACAAACAAAAAAAGAAAATACAAGAATTGTTTAAAAACATAATGATATGAAGGAGTATAGCATGGGTCTGCATAGTAAACCTATTCTGGGTTTAGTTAGAAACGAATTAAGCTTTTCCCCCATTGGATATTTAGAGTTGGCAGCAAGAATGCCAAGAAGTAAAACTATATGCAGAAAAATATTATGCATAAGTCTTCATGGCAATTTTTTGTAACTAAGGCATTTACATGACTAATTAGAGGCATATTCTTCAAATATTAAGAATAAATTGAATAGTTACTGAACAGTTACTAAAAGCTGATGAAATATTGTAAAAAAATATTTTATGTAGGCATTTGAATTTAAAAATTAGCTTTGTATCATAACAACCATTTCTCCATTCATTCATTCATTCATTAATTCATGCAATAAACTTTTCCTGTGAATCAAGCACTCTGTTCAGGGCCGGGGATGGGAGGAAGTGCAGTGATGTAGTGATAAGAACCCAGATTTACAGTCAGACTACTGAGCTTTTCAGCAGATGTACATGGACGTATAGTCACTTCTCATTCCCTCATGGAGCAACAGCTAGGTGCAGGGCACTGGCCTAGCTCCTGGGAATACAAAGTGAAATCAGATAGCCCTTTCTCTCAAGGAGAAACAGACCAAAAAAAAAATCACAATGTGGTGCAAAAATTAATATGTTAAAGGTGTGTGTAAGGAGCCGTGGGAATACAGTTCAATCCAACAAACCTTCATTCCATTCCTCATATTGCCACGGACCATGACAAATGGTATGGACATTTGTTGATTTTGGTGGCCTAGCATCTCATTTTCTTTCCCAACAGCAACCTGATAACTTTTGAGGAATTATATTTTTCCTCTCCAGATCAGTTTGAGGAGACTGCAATCTGTCTTCCAGATTGCTGAATCTACTTAAATCCTGCCCATTCATCGACATTCCCACATCTGTGTCTTCCTTATATCCTGCCAATTTAAACCTCTTATTTAAATTGGCCAGAATTGGTTTTTGTTGCTTACAATGAAAGTATTTTAATAGGTATGAGTTCTTAAAAGATTAATCAGACTAGTCCTGCCCTTGAAAGTTCATACAATGTGGTACACGCTTCATTTCAAGGTACTCTTTCTGCTCCAGCTCTGCTCTCCAGCCTCAATGGCATTTTTAGCTCCTCAAAAACATTATTCTTTTTCCCACCTCAGAGCTTTTGCTTATGTTCTTCCTTCTACTTAAAAAACTTTACACTCTATCTCTCCCTTATTTTGCATTTCAAATATTAATTCCATGAAGAAGCCCTCTTTGTCTAGGCTGCATCTGTCTTGTTCTATACCCTGTTGGCACCTTTTGATTATTTAACGTTTGTCTTCTCTTCCTAAATAGCACACTCTATAAGAGAAGGGATTTTGCCTCTACCTCAGTAGAACAATTTCCTAGACATAAGAGGCACTCACAAATGTATCACTGAATGAAGACATTACTGAATGAGTGCATTATGGTCTGCTCAGGGGGTCAAACAACACCTGAAGACACCCATTCTAGTCTTGAGTTTAAAGAAAGGCTTCCTGATTCCAAATCTAAATCTTGACAAAGGAGGAGTTAGCTTCTGGAAGATAAGAAGGACCTTGCAGAAACAGAGAACATCATGAATAAAGGACACATTTATAAAATAGTATGCCGTGTTCTGGTACCTGAAGCAATTCAAAATGACTTAGAGTGGAGGTGAGATTGAAAAGGCAAGTAGGAGACTTGTCATAGGGAGACTTTAATGTTACGCAGATGAGCTTGGACATTTTTCTGTACTTCTTGGGGAAATTTTGGAGAGGATTTAAGTAGGGGATTGACGTGGTCAGATGTGTATTTTAGGAATATTACTCTGTTGGAGAAGAGAAGGATAAAATCAAGGTTGGCACAATGAGTCAGACAAGGCTGTTGTAAAAGAACAGAGATGATAAGGGCCTGCATTAAGAAGTAGTGGTCGTAATGGAGATGTGGACTCCATTTAAGAAATATTTCGGAGATAAAATCAGCAGTATGTGGAAATTGGTTGGGTGCTAGAGAACACATGACAGGGAACAAGTCTGGGACATCAAACAAGATGATATATAAATTCACTTTTAGACATATTAAGTTTGATATGCCTCTGGGGCACTCAAAGGTCCAATTGATTTTTTTTTTTTTTTTTGAGACAGAGTCTCACTCTGTTGCCCGGGCTAGAGTGAGTGTCGTGGCATCATCCTAGCTCACAGCAACCTCAAACTCCTGGACTCAAGCAATCCTCCTGCCTCAGCCTCCCAAGTAGCTGGGACTACAGGCATGCGCCACCATGCCCAGCTAATTTTTTCTATATATATTTTTAGCTGTCCATATAATTTCTTTCTGTTCTTTTGGAGAGAAGGGGTCTCGCTCTTGCTCAGGCTGGTCTCGAACTCCTGAGCTCAAACAATCCGCCCACCTCGGACTCCCAGAGTGCTAGGATCACAGGCGTGAGCCACCACGCCCGGCCTCCAACTGATTTTTAAACATAGACATCTAAAGATTAAAAAAAATTTTTTTTGGCTCAAGACACTGATTTGGAAGTCATCAGTACATGATTGACAGTTTTAGACTATGAGAATAGTTAAAATCAAGAGAGTAAGAATAGGTGTCATGGACCCTGGAAAGATCAGTGTTAATGTGGTAGGAGAATTAGGAGCAGAGCAAGAAGATCTGACAAAGGAAGGAGGGCATCACAAAAATCAAGGAAGGAAAGAACGGCAAGAAGGTTGACATAACTAACAATGTTAAATATTACATAGGAATCAAGGACTTAAAAATAACCAATAGATTTGGCAATTATTGGATAATTAATAACTTTTTAAAAAGCAATTGGAGTGGAGTGAATTTGAGAGTGAAGTCAGATTGTAACAGGCTAAGAAGAAATAAGAGATAAAGAATTCTCAACTCCCTCAAGAAGTTTGTCTCTAGAAAGGCAAAAGATGAGGTAATGCCTAGAGAGTTCAAGAGGTTTTTTTTTTTTTAATAAGAGGCTTGAATATATTGATAACTTAAGGAAAGAGCATTAATATTTATTGAGCACTCAGTACATGGGTATTATTCATCCCATCATTTCCATTCTGATTCTCATAAGCGGTAATAGCATTATCAACATTTTTTCAGATGGGAAAATTAAAGCATAGGACTTATCTATCTAGCCCAGTTCATGCAGCTTGTAAGTAGTGGAGCTGGGCTGTCTAACTTTGAAGCCACATTGCTAACTATACTGCCTTTCAGTGGGAATGGAGACACTGAACATAATGGAAATGAATTCATTAAACATAGGTATTTGGCGGGGGCCACTGTGTGCCAGAAATGGTTCTAGGCTCTTAGCATGTATCAGTGAACAAACACCGACAAAGATCTTTGCTCACTCATGTTTTTTGTTTTTGTTTTTCTTCCCTACCAGCAATGGAGGCATAGAATAAACAATAAACACAATAAATAAGTTAATTATATAGTATGCTAGATGATAACCAGTGCTATGGAAAAAAGAACCAGTAGAACAGGGTAATGGGTTTGCAGATTTAAACAGGGTGATCAGGGTAGGTCTCATTGAGATTGATATTTAACCAAGGGCTTGAAAGAGGTGAATAAGTTAACCATGAGACTGTAATGGAAACAAATGCAATATCTGATGTTCAGCTGTGATGAAACCAATATATTAACTCCCCATGAGACTGGATTAGCTCAGTTGAAAGGGAAGGACCCCTTGAGATTTGGCTATACTATGAACATTTCAGGAGACCATTTTCACGTTTATCTGTTAATATTATGACATATTGGTGCGTTGCATCACTGTAACCACAAATTTAAAAGTGTAAGGAAGAACAATTTACCTTCTACCAATGCAAAAATAAACACCTAACTTTAGACTGATACTCAAAGGGGTTCTCCAGTTAAGGGCACCAAAATTTCTCTCTCCTACAAGTTCCCCAGTTTAAGATTGGGCTATGATGTGGAAAACGGAAAAAATAAGATATGGCACAATTCCTTTATCATACAAGCTTCTTAAGTGAAGACAAATTTATTTTTCAATGAAACCATCTAGGGACAGTTAGTCAAATGGTAGAATTATTCACAGCAATTTTTAAACTGTGAAGTTTCTGGGAAAACATTTCACCAGCTCTTGATCATGAGAAAACAATGTGTATAGCTGAAGAACTTCCCCAGTGTTACATTGCAATGAGATGAAAATATGATTGTCAAGAAAACCAGCCATGAGGCTATTGTAATACAAATTATACCTAAATAAATGCAACAAGCCCTTTTGATTTCTCCCTTACTATATTGTTGAATTCTTTAAAAAATGTATTTAAAGAAATGGTTATATCCTAAGTCGTGAACACAAATATTCTAGGCTATAACTAAGTAAATTTTTTCTAATTTTACAGTTTATTTCTGTATCCAGATATTTTTATTTGAATGTTAAGCAATTTAATGACTTGACTGTTCACATAAAAATAATATGCAATTGTTAAAATTCAGACAAAACAGACAACTATAATGAAGATAACTAAAAATATTACCACCCAAATGTTATCATGATAATCAGGTGAATCTTATTCCAGACATTTATCTCTATATAAGTATATATGGATTGATTTTTTTTAATTTAGTGGATTTATACCATTCAAGATATTCTTAGTTTTTAAAGGTACTGTAATATTTCTTCAACTCAATGGAAGAAAAAGATAGTGATGTAAAATTTTAGAAGTTAGTACATTTTAAATAAATTTTGTTTACTAAAGGCATAACATATCTTTAAAGATAACCCTAATATTATGAAAAAATTAATAGAGAACATTATTTTAACTAATATTTCAAGTATAGTTATTATCAATTGACAGTCCTATGAAAGATAAAAAAAAAACAGTACTTTTATCTTTCCTCAGATTTCTTTTTTCTCAACTCCTGAATTTTTTGGTTCTAATTCTTATATTTCAGGATTCATAATATTTACATTTTCCTCTAAAACATAGTTATTTAATCTTAATTCTAAGCATACAAAGATGTTCACAAACAATCTTTGTATCTATCACAGTTTCTTCATACTGAATACTTTTTGTGAGGCCGTAGAAGGGCCTTATGAAAAAAATAATGATGAAATCTAGTGAACTCTGAGAAAATTAACATTTCCTGATATTTATAGAGCTTATTAACTGCCCCTTTCCCTGACTTCCTTTTACCTCATTAGCTTTCTTCTTTCTGACATTTCTTCTTTTCAGAAGTAGTTTTCAAAAGGCAAAGAGAAATGACTAGCATCTTCTTTCCTACATTACAGATCCTAAAATCTTAAGAAAATAACAAACATTGATTCAATAAACAAGGTTTGATGACTTGGGCCACATTAACAGATTCTTACACTCAGAAGATCTACTCCCCACTTGTCCCTGGAGGCCGCCTTCCTACCACGTCTGTGAGAGACCATCGTGTAGATTCTGCTTAAGTCACTGAAGATTCATCTACGCTCCAGCTCATCCTTTCCCACGATGGAAACTTTGATTATTATAACATAATGCTTTATATTGTTTTAAAATACATGTTCCTATAACCTCAACCCATATGGATCTGCATGAAAAGTTCTTGCTCTATTATAAATTATACATATTTTTGGATGGTTAGAAAACCTCCCTTTAGCATTTTCTAAAACTTCTCTCGTTTTTTCTTTCCAGGTCCTCTGCCAGTTTCTGCTGTGTCCTTTCCTCCAGACATCTGACTTTCACCAACCGAAAAATTATGAGAGTGTACTGATTTTATTAGAACAAAATTTGTATTGCTACTGTTAGAAAATTGTCAAAATAAATATGATTCTATTATGTCTATGATGTAAATGCACTCAGAAGGAAGATTTTCTTAAAATTCATTTCAAAATTACTTGGTATCTATAAGTAGGCATCATTCAAGTTCAGGTGTACTGAGCTTCAATATATAAATATGCAAAACAGATATAAAAATACCTTGGGTAATTGCTATGAGTTTCATAAATGCAAAAACATATATACACTTATGCATTGCTTAACAATGGGGATACATTCTGAGAGATGCATCCTTAGGTGATTTCATCGTAATGTGGACATTACAGAGTGTACTTACGTGATCAATAGACTGTTGCTCCCAGGCTACAAACCCATACAGCATGTTACTGTACTGAATACTGTAGGCAAATGTAACGCAATGGCAAGTATTGTGTATCTCAACATAACTAAACATAGAAAAGGTACAGCAAAAATATGGTATTATAATCTTAGGGGACCACTATCGATAAGGCCTGTCACTACAGCATCATGATGTGGCACATGAATATAGTTGTTTCTATTACAATATAAATGATAATAATTATTACTTAAATCTGTAAATGCTAAAGGGATACAAAGTAGAGTGGGTAAACAATAAAAAGATAGCTGAGATGCATGCAGTTTTTGACACGATTCTGAAGCAGAGTAAGAAGTAAACATTTGAGCCCTGGGAAACCACGGCTTACTGAGCGTAGGGGAAAGAGGGAGCCCCGCCACCAGTGATATTGAGAAAGAGAAGTCACCCAGGCTCCAAGAGAAAAAGAGGACATGGAATCACAAAAGCCAAAGGTGGACAGAATTTCAAGGAGGGAATTGTCAACATTTTCAAAAGCAGTTGAGCAAAGATCAAGACAGATAAGCACAGAAAAGGCTTAAGCATATTTGGATAAAGTGACCTTAGTGAGAGATCTAGTGAAAGCCAAATTGAAGCAGGTGGAGTGACTAAGGAGAACCTAAAAACAAGGTCAGACCAGCCTTTGAAAAGTTGAGTCATCAACAGCCAGAAAGAAACCAAAGAGCATATAGAAGGTGTTGATGAAGGTCAGAACAAGAGACACTTTTTCTTCCTTGTACGGTATGGGCTCCTACTCCTGTTAAAAGGCAGAAGAAAGGAAGGCAGGGGAGGAAGAGGATCAGGATTGCAGAGAGGCTAGGGACTAAAATCCCTCATAGGAAGAGAAGAGCAAAGAATCTGAGAACAAAGGGAGAAACTCCATATTGAGAAGAGTTGTGTTTTCCTCTGAGGCTGTCAGGGAAAAAGATGCAAAATAATGTTCAGCATGAGGGGCCACCAGGGACTACTTACTTTACTTTAGATTTCCACAAACATTTGCCTTTACCTGTAGGTTCCTTATAGTCAAGAAGAATCCTCATGTTGTTCTCAGAAATAAAAAGGGATAGAAAAACACAGATTGTATAGTTTCTCTCATTCTTTACCCCCCTCAAAGCCAGAATTCATGAACATGTCTAATAACTTATCTAAGATATTACTCTTCTTTCCTCCAATTCTATGCAATGACAATGTGGGAATTAAAACATATAATCTGTTCACTTCAGATTATTCTTATGAATCACAGTAGAAATTATTTATAAATGTATTAAAACAATTTATCAAAGCAAAAATCAAAATAATGCTACTTTAAATACATATAGGGCATTGTAGTCCTTTAATCTTTCCTTCAGTTGTTAATAATCTCATGCCCTATCTGAAAACTAATTATGTTTCTAATGAGGCATCAATATTAAATGTTTAAAAAATAGCTAACTTGTTCAAACCAGTTTCAAATGGTCGTATTTTCAGGGACTTGATTTCTTAAGTATCTCATTTATTTAATATATCTGATGCTCTCAAGTTGTTACAGAGACGGATCTATATGCCACTGCTTACTTTGAAGAACACTTTACCAAATTAGTTACTAAACTTGGCTTCAGTTCAGGGATTTCTGTTTGATATGTTTTGTTGATTCGATAAACCTCCAGATCTGATCCCAGGAGTTTATTTCAATGCTGTTTTACAAAACTAGATGTCACTCATAACAATTCTGTGTTTAAGAGCACAGAGCTTTGTGGTCAGATGAAACTGAGTTCAAATCCTAGCCCTGCCACTGATTTGTTATGTGGTATTAGGCTCATTACTTCACCTCTCTGAACTCATTTTCTCATCCAAAAATGAGGAAAAGAGCTGTAAGTAAAACCTAAAAGAGACATTTAACCATATTCTGTAATAAACTTGCCTTAAGTATTTGGGGGCCCTTCTAATGGGTTCATAACAAGAAGAATCATTTTTGACCAAACAGCAACGTGCCATTGTATCACCAGGAGGCTCATGGTGAGGGTGGCTGCCAACTGAGAAAACCTGTGCGTGCTGGTTGAGAAGGATGGAAGTAGTAGCAGCTGTGCCCAACGGAGCAGTAAAAATCACAGGAAGCGGTACACATGTGATGCTCCCTCTACAGGATCCCAGAGATATGCGATGAGGGAAAGCATCTTCACGGGGCTGGAGGGCCCACATGAGCAGGTAATGGCTACCACACAAGGGGACGTAAGGGGTTATGATAAATGAGATCACATCTATAGCTGCAGGTTGGCAAGACGTAGGAAACTTTGTGCTGCATCTGTGAGGATATAAACCTTTACTCTTTCAAGGAATCTCTATCTGGTTTTATTTTTGAAGTTGAGTTGTGCATAAGCATTTTGTAATGGCATAAATGTAGTTACAGCTATAATAATATCTCAGTAATGTATATGTTGCATTCACTATATGCATTTAGTTAATGTGTTATAATGTAGGTATATAACTATTACATTTATATAAACTACTAATTTCATTTTCACCATAAAATTTTTTCCCTCCTCCAGGTTTCTAATTCCACAATTATCCTTACTTGGAGTCCTGCTTTACTCTCCCAACTTCTTCATCTCATACTCATCAGGCAATCAATGATTCAAGTAATCAATTGATTCATTTTCTCAATGCCTCACAAATTAGTCTTTACACCCATTGCTTTGCCATCCGCCAGTTAGATTCTCCTCGCTCGTTCCTACACTGTTCCATGGGTCTCCTAACTGACCTTCATGCTCTGCCTCATTCCAAATCTCATGCTGCTGCATTGAGCTTCATTAATCATGTCATGCTCTAGCTCATACGATGTGAATAATTTCTACTTTAAGACAAATTCAGAATTACTCATCCTGGCCCTCTGCACATTGGCCCCCACATACCTAAATTCTCGCTGAACTGTGTTAATTATCTGTTCTAGTCTGATTGACTTGAACGATCTAAACTTTACAAGCTCTACCTCCATGATTTTCCAAACAAGCTATGCCTGGAATGAATTCCAACTCTTCCATAAAATTAGTTCTGAAAACAACAATCTTCCGAGAGTTCTCACTCGTCTGAACTCTTACAGTGTTTACTGTTGACATCGTTCACTGAATAATGAATCACCTGTGTGATCGCAACTCCTTTATATATTTGTATTAACTGTTCTAATTATTTGTTTCCTTAAACTAGTTTGTAAGTTCACTAATCAGCTCCTTGACATCTATTTTATCCCAACACTTCTAGCACAGAAACTAGACTTAGTAATTACATTCTCAATATTTTTATTTTGGCTTAGCTTAGGTAGATCATTACAGCCAAGAGCTTTATGGTATAAAGTCATTTTCTCACATTAGTGTCCATTTTTTTCTTTAAATATTTAAGAAAATAGGATAACAAAGATAAATATTGAGAGAAATCAGTGGAAATGACTATTATTGATTACTCTGAATGGACATAAAGTATTAAAAATCTTGAGCTATAACAAACTATAATCATGTCCTTTTAACTGACATTTATTTAGAATAATGACCATTTGTCAATATAAACAGCACATTATGCAACAGAAAAAGTATAATTTTTCTCCATTTGTTGACTTCTCCCTGAAATCTAGAGCTTTAGTGTCACATCTCTTTTGAGAATAACAAAGGGTTTACAGTATCATAGTTTCTATGAAAATAATGTGTTTTGTAGTAAATTCCTATTAAATACATGGAGGTGAATGAATGTATTTTGCCAAATGCAACACTATACATTTTAACTTATTTCTCTTGTCAAAACACAAAGTCACAAAAGTTTTCTTCATCACTGTATCTTCAGTGCCTAGAACATGTAGTCAGTGTTCAATGCTTATTAATTAATAAGTTATGAATTGATGAGTAAGTAAATGAAAAAATTATTTCAATTCACTCCTATATTCTTTAAATGTTAACATTCTAATACACAAATGCAGTGCTAGCCTCTGTGAAGAGCAGGTGCAAAAATAAATAAGACACAGAACTGCTATTCAGAAAATTTATGATTAAGTTGAATTAACTGAGGTCTATTCTAGAGTCATAGAATTTCAGGTTTGGAAAGACCTTTACCCTACTTCATTCTAAAATCACTCATTTTTTGTTTATATGTAAACCTAAAGCCATATGAGCAAAAACAGTGGGCAAGAAGAAATTAGTATAAATTTTGTAGTAAGTTATATAAAAATTAGAGTGAATTGAGAAAAAAATTCTGATGATACTGATTTCAATAATATGGAAAGATAGCTGGATAATGGTTATGGAGTTAAAATATGAGCTTAGACTAATCCATAAAATATAAATTATTAACTCTATGATATATTAATATATCTTGATTTTATATGTATACACACATATATATGTGTGTGTTCCCAGAAATGTAGTTTCTTCTTAATCAGTTATTAATTTGTTGTTAAATTTATACTAAATAAATAAATAAATACATAAATGCCCTAAAGATGTAGTTGGTTCACTTAGAATGCCTACCTTTAGTGGAAACTTATAAAACCTGTTGGCCTACCAAGAATTTGGCAAAGACTTCAAAAGATGGCTCAGCCTCTTTAAAGATGGGTAAACTATATACTATCATGTATTTGTGATGACAAGGGAAGATTCCTTTTGGATTATGGATGAAAGTAAGATTTAGTTTTTAGTTCTGTAATTGGAAATTTGGCTATGAATCACACAAACTTGATATTTTAGGGCCTAGCCTATAAAAATGACACAAAACTTAAACAAATATCTAACCACTTTTAAGCATCTAATAGAGGGATAATTATGAACAATAGACCATATAATCAGGAACCCAGACTCTTAGAATTAGTTATCAGAAACAAAGACAAAATTAGATATGTACTCTGACTAAATGATGCCTGTGGTTTATAGATTCTGTAATATTATCATGTTTCAGCTACAAATAACTACAGATCAGTTTGTCTTTCAAATATATATTTGTATAAAATATATATTTCAAATAACTATTTGTATAAAAATACTAGTTCTATTAATTTTTATGTTTAAAATGAAAAGAAGAAGGAAACTGTTTTATTAGACAACTACTATGTGCCAATAACTACATTATTTCATTTAATCCTCATTTTATATTCACATAAGATAAATAATACTGCACTATTCTCCAGATGAAGAAACTGCACATCAAGGAAATTATGTTGCTTTTGTGGGATCCTTTGATAGCTCAGTGGTTAAACTGAGCTAAACATCTACCTTACACCAAAACTGCACAACTACCTTCAAAGTATAGTTATCACAAAAACACATTTTCTGTTTTCTTTGATTGTAAATCATCAAGAATTATAATAAATACATTATTTTTAAAAAGTGAATATAATAATAAAATGTTAGAGATGGGAGTGTCCTTTGAAAGCACTTAGGCTGTCTCTCCTTACCAATGCACAAATCCACAGGTACTGGCAGTAACTTTGAGGGGCTCATCTCATATCATATCATGCATATTTTAATACATTCATACCTCACACTAAATATAATTTATTTATAACAACATTATTTGAGTTGCAAATAATTAGCTGACATTATATTACATAGATATTCATGCAAAGACATTGATTTCTATTTTGAAATATTTTCACATATATAGTATCCACTTAAAAATTTCAGGCCTTACAATTTTTTGATAGTTCCAGATAAAACTCATAGTCTCCAGGCATTTTACCTCTATTGTCTAATGGGGAAAAACTGGCCTTGGGAAAAGAAAGGTAAAATGCCTTACTAAGGTTACTTGGTCAGTGGAAGTCAGGAAAAAATACCCTACTGTCTAGTTCTCTTTTATTTCGCCATGATATGCCTCAATATGGCATTATTCTCAAAAGCATAGAATTCAAAATAAGGCATTATGTACAAGGCAGATTTGGGGATTGACATTCAAATGGTCTCTGCTGTGCTTAGAGTGGAATGTCAATTGTATGTTAAATGACATTTAAATGTAGAAGAAAATATAACTTTGGAATTAGGGGTATTAGTTACTATTGTTGTTGATATTTTCTAAATAAATAAGCCATAATTTACACTCATAGAATGACGAAGCATCATGCACAGTCATGTGGTGTGTTAGAATGTGTATATGTAGATAGATGTGTGTATGTCCAACAATAACTGTAAAATTGTTAAATTTCAGCACAGGGGACAATCAAGAATTTCATCCTATCAAATATCTTCATTTCATAGATTCAAAAAATGAAACTCAAAGACATAAGGTGATTAGCCCCGTTACATACCTAGATCATGGCAGACTTGAAATTAAAATCCAGGTTTCTTGACTTCCAACACACATGTTATTACTTTTATTTTGTCTTTTTAATTATTCCTTCACTACTTCTGCACAAATAAAGTAACAAAAAGCAAATAATTTTTTATAGCTAAAACATAAGAATATATACAATAACCTAACCAGTTAAACCAGGAAATACCTACCCTATACCGTCATTGTGGAGACCAAGTGCTCTTAAAGCCATCAACAAACAGTATGAAGGCAGGTTAACCAGTTCAAATCTTGATATCACAACGTCCACAGTTTTCACTTTGATCATTGCTCAAGATTTTAAGCTTTTTGCTTTTTTAAGATACCTCAAATATTTCAATAATGGCTCATGTTTAGGGTGGGGTTTCAACTTCTTTATGTTACATTCATAATGGCACATAGCTTCACACACGTCTCAACACATCTGCCATACAAGAATAAACTGCTTAAAGCCTAAGGCCATTGTTAACAAAAGAACAAATCAGCCAGAAAAGATGTCTAGAAATGTTAA
Organism: Lemur catta; assembly: GCF_020740605.2. Classification (NCBI taxonomy): domain Eukaryota; kingdom Metazoa; phylum Chordata; class Mammalia; order Primates; family Lemuridae; genus Lemur; species Lemur catta. The sequence goes on from NC_059135.1 coordinate 45,734,925, forward strand.
AGACAAGTTTTCAGTTGATCCATGTGATTTTGTTCAAAATTGTAACCACATTCAACAGTAAAATTTATCCTTCAGTTCTGAGATCCAATGGGTGAAACTAGCAAATATAGACAAACTGTCTAAAGTATCACTTCTTTTAAAAGAAGTCTTGTTTCATCATGCTGTACACCATTGGTACAGATCTGATTAACTTTACATCCACTTTTAGTCTCTCTGCTCTATTCCTTATTTTCTGACTGAGAAATAAAAAGGCAATATGTTTTAAGAGTCTTCAAGGAGCTAGTGAAGATCAAAGTCTGTGTCTTTTATCTTTTATAACCAAAGCCTCACTTTCATATATCATCGTCTTTATTTTACTTAGTAGAAACATAGGTAGTAATAACAATTAGTCTAAATTCCCATTTATTGATTTTTAAGTTGCTAGTTCTCTAATTTCAACCCGTGGTCTTCGGGGACACTTCATCCTCTAATTCATAAAAATTACCATCAAACACAACTAACAAGTACAAAGATGAGATTAGCAGGATTTCCAGCTGAGGACATGAAAGAGAACATTTTCTTTGTTTCAGCAATTTCCAAAACATTAATGTTTTATTTACTATTCCTACTATTGGCTCTAATATTGTGATACTACAATGCTAAACATTTTCATTTATTATTTATCATCTTCAAAACCACCCTATGAGGCAGATATTATTAATTATATTTTATATGCAAGAAAACTGAAGTTCATGAGGACAAATGACTTGCTTAAAGTGACGGAACTAGTAAATACATTCAACCCTATGTATGTCCTTCTGGTTCTAAAGGTTACATCTTCTGATTGTACCACACTACCCTGCTGGAAATATAAATTTTCTAATATTGGGATTGAAGGGATTGAGAACAAGAGAATGACAAAATGAATAGTGTAGTCAGAAAGGCATGTATTTGAGACCTGAAAATAATGGTATAAATAAAAATGATACAAAATATTTTTATTTGTATGGTTTATAACAAATGCCCTGAGTTACAGATTGAAACAATTTCTTACTTCTGATTTACAAATCTTCAAAACTTCCAAGACCATACTTAAATAACTTGTTCAGCTACACATGCTCACTTTGAAAAAAATCAAAAATGAAAAGGATATAAAACTCATCAAAGAAAAATAAAAAATTTTGTTCCCATTGGACTATGAATATGAATGGATACATTTAACTGAGGTTATATCATTTAAGATGAGCTATTCTGCAGAGCTCATATATGTGGAACAGCTGTCAGAGGTGGGATAATGCCCCATTCCCCAGGTTGTCTGGCAATATGTTAGTGACTCAGCAGATCAGTAGATGTGAGTAGCTAATCTTAATTGCTCAGCTAACAAGGTATGTGTCTAATTGGATTTCTTTTAATGATTAAGAGCAGTAATTGTTTTTCAGGTAGTTATACTGCTCCTATAGTATATATATTGCCAACATTATCAAAGTAATAATTACTAGGTAAACATGCCTGGTTTTTTATATGTACATTCTACTTACTCTAAAAAAAGATCTAGTAAATTAGGTTTTAATACCAGGGCTCCATTATGGAAGCATTACCTCCGGGAATGTTATGAATATTTCATACGAAATTTGAATGAGAGCTATCTATTTTATCCACCATGTCTAGAGTAATGTATTCCATTCTGAATTCATCACCACACCCCACTCTCCCTGAAATGTGCTCTGCTTTGTTAGCAAAGGCCTTAGCTTCTGCAGCCTTAACTCATCTTCTTTCTTATCACCACCTCCCCCTCTGCCATCCAATAAATCATTAAGTCTACTAACTCTCCATGCACTCAGACTTTCTCCCTCCTCTCCATTTTTTATCTGCAGCCACAGGGACTTTTTAGAATAAAATATGAGCATATGAGCCCTCCTGCTTAAAACCATCTTGAGGTTCCTAATCCTAACTCCTTAAAAACGTTGACAATGCCCCCCAACATCGCACCTGCCTAATCTCTACCCCTACCTGATGCCACACCAGGTGCAATCATCCTGGACCCCTTTCAGTTTCTTGAATCTCTAATGCCTTGTCATGTTTCTGGGCCTTTGCCTCTGCTCTTCCCCTTTTCTTGAATAGTCTTCCTGCCTTCTCTTTCTGGTTTCAGCATAAATTATTCCCTTCTCCCCTTAAGTCATCACTGACTGGGTTATATGGCCTTACTGTGAGCTTCTAAAGTACCCTGTATTTCTGCCACCACAAACCTCATCATCTTTCATTGTGTATCCTCACACTCAACACACTACCTGGCCTACAGTAAAGGCTGTGTGTTTCTAAGAATTTGTTCATTTCCTCCACATTTTCCAGTTTTTGTGCATAGAGATTTTAATAGAATTCATAGATGATATTTTATATTTCTATGGCATCAGTTGTAATTTCTGATTTTTGTTCCTGATGGTACTTATTAGAGTTCTTTCCTTTCTGATTCTCATTAATCTAGCAAGAGGCGTGTCAATTTTGTTTATTTTTTCCAAAGAACCAACTTTTTGTTTTATTAATCTTCCGTATAGTTTTTTTTTTTTTTATTAGCAATTTCATGTAGCTCTGCTCTGATCTTTGTTATTGCTTTTCTTCTGCTGGGTTTGGGGTCAGTTTGCTCATCCTTTTCCAGTTCTTCGAGACAATTTATTAGATTTTTGATGTGTGATATTTCTGTCTTTTGGATGTAGGCATTTATGGATATAAATTTTCCTCTCAGGACTGCTTTAGCTGTGTCCCACAGATTTTGATAACTTGTGTTTCTTTTATAATTCAGTTCAAAGAATCTTTTGATTTCCATCTTGATTTCCTCCTTAACACAATAATCATTCAGCAGAAGCTTATTTAGTTTCCATGACCTTGAGTAGAGATGAGAGTTTCTGTTGGAGTTGATTTCTAATTTTATTCCACTGTGGTCTGAGAAGATGCATGGTATAATTTCTATTTTTTTTAATGTTTTGAGACATGCTTTGTGGCCTAGGGTATGGTCAATCTTAGAGAATGTCCTATGACCTGATGAGAAAAATGTATATTCAGTGGTTTTTGGGTGGAATGTTCTGTAAATGTCAGTCAGGCCCATTTGTTCTAGAGTTCTGTTTAAGTACATTCTTTCTTTGTTTATTTTCTGTTTGGAGGATCTGTCCTGTTCTGTCAGAGGAGTGTTGAAGTCTCTGGCTATTATGGTATTTCTGTTTATCATTTTGTTTAGATCAAGTAGGATTTGCTTTATGAATCTGGGTGCACCTGAGTTAGGTACATAAATATTTAAAATTGTTATGTCTTCTTGTTGAATTGTACCCTTCATCATTATATAGTGACCATCTTTCATCACTTTTGTTGATTTGAAAACTAAGTTATCTGAAATCAGAACAGCCATGTTAGCTTTCGTTTGGCTTCCATTTGCTTGAAATATTGTTTTCCATCCCTTCACCCTGAGTCTGAGTGCATCCTTGTGGGTTAGATGTATTTTCTGAAGACAGCAGATACTTGGCTTGTGTATATTTATCCATTTACCCAGCCTATGTCTCTTTAGTGAGCAGTTCAAGCCATTCACATTTATTGAGAGAACTGATAAGTTGAGTAGATTTTTGTTCATCCTGCTGAGTTGAACTTTGTTGCTTTGTTTTTTCTCTTGGGCCATTGTGGTATCTGGCATTTGAGCTTTAGCTTTTGGATGATTTTACATTTGTGAGTGTTTATTGTGCTGATCCATGTGTAACACTGTTTTGAGTACTTCCTTGAGGGCAGGTCTTGTCTTTGTGAATTCCCTCAGTCTTTGCTTGTCCGAGAAGGTCCTTATTTCTCTTTCATATACAAAACTTAGTTTTGCAGGGTACAGGATTCTAGGCTGGGCATTATTCTGTTTGAGAAGAGTGAGAATGGGACCCCAGTCTCTTCTTGCTTTTAAGGTCTCAGTTGAGAAGTCTGAAATTATTGTGATGGGTTTTCCTTGGTAGGTTACCTGCTTCTTTCATGTTACAGCTCGTAGGAGGGCCTCTTTGGTGGTTATTTTGGTCAGTCTGATTACTGTGTGTCATGATGTCTTCCTGTTTGTGATGAATCTCTCAGGAGTCCTTTGAGCTTCCTGTACCTGGATATCTACATTTTTAGAAAGCCTGGGAAATTTTTCTCTATTATATCCTCAAACAGTTTATCTAACCCTTGTGTAATTTCTTCTTCATCCTCAGGGATGCTTCTTATTCTCACATTAGGCCTCTTCACATAATCTCACATTTCTTGTAGCCTTTGCTCTTTTCTCTTATTTCTTTGCTCTATCTCTGTGACTGACTTATTTAATTGAAAGGTGTTATCTTTGATCCCTGAGATTCTTTCTTCTGTTTGATCTACCCTGTTCTTGAGGCTTTCCATTGTGTTCTGTAATTCCTTGAATAAATTCCTCATTTCCAGAAGTTCTGTTTGATTTTTCTTTAATATTTCAATTTCTTTAGTGAATTTTTCTTCCACGTCCTAGAATATTTTTTGTGGTTTCTTTGTATTGGTTATTCATTTTCTCTTGCATATCATTTTCTTACAATCCATGTTCGAAAGTCTTCTGTCATTTTAGTGTTCTGAATTCGGTTGATGTCCATTGCTAGAGAGCTGGTGTTCCCCTTTCGGGGTGTGCTTTCCATTTGATTCTTCATATTTCCAGAGTTCCTTCGCTGATTCCTTCCCATCTGGATCAGCTGTTGCTTCTTACCTTTAGATTTTCATTTGGATAATGGCATGCCCTGTTTAGTCTCTTAGCCAGTAGGTGGTGTTTGTGGGTGAAATTCGACCACACTGTGTATGATGAATCAGTATATGCAGTGAAAGGGTGTGCAAAATGACCTCCCTGTCAGTAGGTGGTACTTACTGGGAGGAGCAAGATGCAGTTTTGTTTTTGGGTCCTGTAACCAGTTCTTGTTCCTCTGGGGAGGACTTCTAGTGTCTCAGGTGGTGGGTGGTGAACTGGGACTTCCAGGTGTGTCCTTATTCTCCACCTCAGTAGGGGTAGGTGGGTGAGTAGGTCTGGGTGGACCTGGGTTTGGTGAGCCTGCCCTCAAGCTCCACAAATGCTGTAAGCAGGGGTAATAGTTCTGTTCTCCACTTCTGGGCAAAGCTGTCAGGGAGGGGCTAAAATGGCCCCACTCAGCCAAAAAGTCTGCATGTGGGGGCGGGGCTGTCTGAGACCTGCAGTCTGGAGGTGGCCTTGCTCCTTTCCACCCTCCCCTATTCCACTGTTTCTCCCCGGCCTCTGCCAGCAGGCAGGACCTCAAGGCAGTAGATCTCCCCAGGCTGTGATGCCGGCCGGGAGGGTCCCTGCCCAGGATCGCAGCCTGAGCCGGGCGCAGGGCCCTCCCGTGGGAGGAGGGTTGCCCCTCAATCACGCTGATTTGCCCCTGAAGGCAGACATACCTCAGTAGGCTCGCTCACAAATATCCCTTCTGTGCCCCTGGGCAATGCGATAGAGACCTGAGTGTACAGGATCTGGTCTGCAGGCCTGTGCCCCGGGCCCTGGAGATCAACCCCTGACCCTGCCAGGGAGAGGAGCACTGGTCTCAAGTCACCCACGGGTGCCCCAGCTGGATCGATGTCTCTCCGCCTCAGGATTTGCCCGGCTCTCCTGGAGTCACCAGGCAAGCGGCACCTGAGAGGGCCGGCGGGTAGGGAGCTCTCAGTCTGAGTACCCCTCAGTTCGCTGTAGGGCCCCAAAAGGAAAGGCTCTGTTCCCTGCAGATGCCTCCGGGTGGTGGCTAAATTGTCCCTCTAGGCAGCCGTAGGCAGGGAAGCGGGAGGGGAGAATGAAGCAATATGGCGCCGGCTGAGCGGCTCGGGTCTGTGGGGCGGGAGTTGCCCTGAGGGAGCCGGGAGCCTGCTGTCCTGTCCGCGAGAGGCTCACTGCTCACTGGCGGCGGCCGTCTCGGGGCTGGTGTCGGCAGGTCTCTCCAGCCGCTCAGGAGCCCACCCGCAGTCGGAGACGCAAGGGAGGGGAAGTTTAACCGCTCGACCTACCTTCGTCGCTGGTCTCCAAGCCTCTCAGGCGCCTTTTCCTTCCAGTTCTCCTCCGCAACTTCTTCCCGTGGAGTCTCCTGTAGTTTCAGGTACGTTTCCTTACTACCCTCATCAGATCTATGTTTGTTTGCCTGTTTATTTTTTTTCACTTCCTTCTGAAATCTGTCTTTCTTGCAGAGACACTCTGGCTGGCGGTGTTTCTCGTCCGCCATCTTGCCCCTCCTCCTGCCGATAATTACTATTAATAAAAATGTAAATCTAATAACTTATGTAGAAATGATATTTTAAGGTATTTTTTTGTCTTGTTTCTGTTTCAGTTTGCCTACATCCCTTAGAGTGTAAAATTTGGAGTAAGAAATCATATTGTATTTCTTCTCAGTTGATTTTATGTCACAGTTTCAAATTTATTTCATATATAAGAAAGTTATTTTCTCATAAGGAGTTTGATGCTAACGTCTTTCTGATTTTTCACTGAAGTGAAATGTAGACCTATAGCTCTAAAAACAATGAGACAATTCCAAACTCCAGCTGTTACACAGAAAATTTTAATACTAAAAGGAAAAAAAATTATCTTGACAGAAAGTAGGTTATAGGCTGTCAGGAAAAAATGCCAAGAAGGCTGCCAAGATTCTAAGTTGGAAATGAGGAAACAGAGCTGGTGCCTGCTGCAAGCTCATTGTTGTGCAATATAAGAGCAGTATGTCCACAATGATAGACACGTTAATAAGTACCCAGATAACAGAAATAAATAGAACACAGTCATGTCTGACTCAGTCAGAAAATAATATAGCAGCTGGAATGTGCTAATGTGAAGCTATATGTATGTATGCTCGCAAATAATTTACTGGGGTCGAGTAAGTTGTTTCCATGGTTTCCTTGTATAAAAAGTAAGGAAAAGGAGGGATACAGTCCAAGGTCCACTCTAAAATGATTTCTCTATTATAATCATTAAGTTCTGCTTACATAGAGATCTTACCAGCAAACAAATCAAACGGATTTTTGGTTGCAGTTGTGTAATTTTAAATGCTTTTGATATGTAGTGAACTGTTTGATTTTCAGTCTTGACTGCAAAGTTGCTAAATATTCCCTGACAGTTTATTGCTAACAAAGGAAATAGTCTAAGTAGAATTACTGTATAAAATGTTTATTTTACAATTCAAAGGAAATGAAAAGAAAACCTAGCCCCTATTTATCTGGGCACATACCTAGTTAACATAGGAAGAAAGTGTATGACCATTCAGTGGGATAGAGATTGTTACTATTTGATGGTATTGAATTGAACTCTCGAACTCCTATATTCTTGTAAGAAAGCAGCCAAATATATATTCAGTTTTCCGGCATTATAATTTTGTTGACACTTTAAAATCAGATGTGAATAATTTAAAAACAGCAAATGAATAAAGTTGGTCATTAAACAAAACATGTCCAGGCTTTAAATTGTCCTGTAAAACTCAAGGAGTGCCAAAATCATTATGCAAAATTCTCTAGGCATTTGCAGTCACTAATTACCTGTGATGCCTAACTCAAAACATGTCTATACTAAAACAATGAAACAACCAGCTCAAGTCCTCTACTACTAAAATTCATTCTTGCTGAAATGATTCCAAGAACTTTGTTCATCCTGTGTGTCATGTTTCAAAGCCTACTTTAAATTACACCCATAAATATTTAATGTAGGTGCTCATGATAATCCAGTGGGTTATGCATCAGCATTTGTAGCTACTCACTTTGTAATAAAGAAAGAAGTGTATATTGTATATAATATCAAACAGAATCTCTCTTGGCCAAGCTACAATGAGGAACTTACTTATATTTACATCCACGAGGAAGACAAAATAGCAAGAGTATAAGGTTGCTTATTTATGGAAATAAAAATGTTATTAATGTAGTGGGAAGTACATTGACCTTGGCTAGATAACCTACGTTTCAATTTCAAACCTACTAACGTACTAGCTTTTTTGAGCTTGAGGAGCTACCCTATCACCTCCCTTAGTAAAATGGAGGTTAAAATATTCATCTCACAGACTTGTTGAAATGACATTATAGAACAAATAGGTTTGCAAACTATGAAACTATCAAAAGTAACACACATTACTATTATTTCCTTTAAATTTGCCTTTGAGCTTATGTTTTTCTTTTTAAATTATTTTACTTGCAGTTCAGAGGTATTATTTTGTCTTTTATGTCCTAAATATATTTCAAAATATATTTTAAATATGTTCCTCATTCTGTAACTATTCTATATAAAGAGTACAGCGGCCCCATACATTTATACAAATTAAAAAAATAAAGAAACAGCTAGAGAGAGAGACAAAGGAAAGAAGGAAGGGAGGGAGGGAGGAAGGAAGGGAGGAGAAAGAAAGAAACCAAAATGTCAAAATGTTATCAGACACTTTGGAGCAACTAAGGAAAAAATATATATAGGTATAAGAGAGCACTTATGAAAACAATTAAAGAAAGAAAAAATGTTGGTGCACTAAAAAAATAAATAAAATAAAATAAAGAAAAGTATAGCTGATGTCTGCCCTGATTCCTATGATGGCTGTGTACTGTAGAACTAGTGTGAAAATATTTGCAGCCAAACCCAGGGCCTTAAATTAAAAAAGAGTCCTTTATTGGCTAAGTGAAGCAGGAACTCTGGGCTATTCACCAAGTGAAATGACCTGTGGTAGGCTTTGACATGAGCCATTTTAGCTCAATCACTGATGCCACTTTACTTGACTGAAATGTGATGGTGAGTGGGTCTCTGGCATTGTTACTTGAAAACCTTTCAATCATCAGGGGAAAGTGGGAAGTACTTGGAATCCATGAAGAAAGAGTGGATAATCCTTACAGTACTTCAGGGAGCAAATCCAGCTTGTCCAGCCTGTCCCTGGTTGACCTGAAATCCTTATAAATTTTGAAAAATTATTTTCAATAGGAAAGTTCCTACAGCAAATAAACAAGGTTCTTGTATTCTGCTTTATGAGCCCTCTGCCAAAAGTAAAGGAGGAATTAAAGTGGCAATGTTAAGCATAATCTGACATAATTATTTTCCTTTCCTCTGTTCATTTATTTCCTTTCAATCAAGTCTCATCTTTAGTGCAATTGTCAACAACTGTGTAATAAAGGTCCTATACACTGTGGAGAAAATGACTAACTTATTTACAAGAATAAATGAGAATCATGTGTAGATTATGACGAAATATATGAGCTCTTCATGAGATGACCCCATGTGCCTTATCTTAACTAATTAAGAGCTAGGACAGGTAAATTATAAGATAAATTAGAGCTCAGACAAACCAATTATGAAAAGTAAAGCTGCCATAGTTAATCACACATGATATAATTTTGTCTACCAAAAGCCTCTCACACAAGCCAGAGTGGGGAAAGAACAAGCCTAGCATCAATACTGTTGCTAGCATGTATCATCTCATTTGATTCCAGCAACACAACGAATGCTGGCGTTACCATGATCTCTGCTTCATGAAGGAGGAAACAAAGACTCAGAGATTTACAGTCATGCCATGATTTAAACCCATGTCCACTGATTCTAAGGTTGGGGCTCTTAGCACTACACAAAACCATCTACCAGGTTTAAAGTTATAGAAAACTAGTTTGGAAGTTACTGTGTGGTCTAGAATAAAGCAGTAAGTGTTACAGACTCAGCAGAAGCAACATTAACATAGAGAAACAGGTTCAACCTATAGAATAGAATCAATGGAAGAGACATTGATAAATTTAAGGGGCAAGGAAGAGACAGAGGAGTCAGAGACGATTTCAAGGCTGTGTGGTTTAGCAATTAGAAGAATGAGGATAAAATTAACAGAAATGCTGAAGTCAAGAGTTGAAAAGTTGTTTCCAAAGATGGAAGATACATTTTAGTTAGACATTGACTTTCAGGAGGTGGCAGGAGGAGCTCACTTCATATCCCCAGTTGTAATACTTATGTCCATGAGTCATGACAACAGGCATATGAAACTCACTCAAATGAGAAGATAATCTTAAATCAGTGTTCATATTCAATAAATGCAAATTATTTTTAAAAATACTCTTATTGGCCGGGCGCAGTGGCTCATGCCTGTAATCCTAGCACTCTGGGAGGCCGAGACGGGTGGATCGCTCGAGGTCAGGAGTTCGAGACCAGCCTGAGCAAGAGCGAGACCCCGTCTCTACTAAAAATAGAAAGAAATTATCTGGCCAACTAAAATATATATAGAAAAAAAAATTAGCCGGGCATGGTGGCTCACGCCTGTAGTCCCAGCTACTTGGGAGGCTGAGGCAGTAGGATCGCTTAAGCCCAGGAGTTTGAGGTTGCTGTGAGCTAGGCTGATGCCACGGCACTCACTCTAGCCAGGGCAACAAAGTGACACTCTGTCTCAAAAAAAATAAATAAATAAATAAAAATACTCTTATTACTTTTTAAAAATAATTTAATAAATCTCACTATTTGAATCTATGCCAGTAAGTTCAATGTTTTTTATTCAGGGTTTTAAAAATAATGTGATTAGTTTTTAATCTATTGGTTTCAAATTCAAAGAATTAGAAACAAAAAAGTTTTTTTTAATGTATTCCATTTAAAACCTCAGTTCACAAAGCTTTTCTAGACACTTTGGCAGTTCCAACCCTCTGTGTAAGTCAAGTCACTTAGTGGACATGAATTTTATTAAATGGTTAAATAGCCTATATGGTTTTGTTTTACATATAGTTGGATATCAACTTGTATATGCATACATACTTGTGTTCATGCATGTAGATATCTGTGCATATGTTTTCTAATAATCTGTTCTTTATCACCAGACAGTGGAAAAAAAGCATAAAGTGATACTGCACCAATGAGGCAAATTATTCTAAAAAGTGGATTCCAAAATAACTGTTCTCATTCTTTCATTTTGTGCATTCAGTTCTATTTTTATAAGCAGGTCAATATGTATCTATATGTAAAGAGTGTTATTCTGAAAATTGTTTCCCATAATGATGGAAAATTGCTCCCAGAAGATTACAAAAAAGAAAGATTATAAATTCCCCAGCTTTTTAAATTGACTCAGTACTATTTCCTCAGCATTATAGCCAAGGTTGAATTGTAATTGTATTCTAACCACACTGTCAATATATCTCTGTGATGATGCAGATTTTGGCAATTTATTCCACAAATAGCTTTCTTAAGCACTCTAATTGTCACTATATCAAATTACTCTAAATGACATAAAGTCATTGAGCTAAATTCAAAGATAATATTTTACCCATAGCACAGAGAAGACTCAGAGATGTGGATGTAACATTTCCCAACATGTGCAGGGAACCCTTGAAATATTAGCAAAGATCTGAAGAGGCCAGACAGAGAGTATGGAGAAGGCCAGGACAGCACTCAGACTGACAGGGAGGAGGTGAATTCTGAGCTCCCTGTCACCACAGCGGGGCATTTGCTCCAGGACCTGCCTCTCCCTGCATCTCTGGCTTCCACAGGTCCTTCCTGAGCCCCAGGTAGATTACTTAGACTACTTTTCTAAGGTGTCAAGGACAATGTGTTACATCTGCAAGAGTACTTGTGTTTTAGAATTAATAGCAATAACTTCAAATGGTAAGATTTCAGATACTACAGAAACTGATTTAAGGAGGTACTTTCCAGCATCTCTAAAATCTTAATAGGTAGGTGCTGCCATTTCTTACAGTGTTTTTAAAATTTCTTTTGTAGTTTTGTCTATTTAATTGAAAGCCTTGAATGGAGCTTGCATTCTCCAAGTAGACTACAGTCCCCATCAGAACCTGCTGTCCTACTCAGGGCCCAGCCTCTCATCCTGGTCACCTGCCTGGGTAAGTTTAAGCCCTGGGTAAATTCTGCTACTAAATTGTGTCTGGACTTGCTGGAACTGTGTCAGGTCACTACTTGGTAGAAGTCATGTCAAGAAAATGGTGAGAAAAAGGATAGAAAATCCCAAGGCTTGAAGGCTTGCTCCTGAGCAATTCCAAAAGAAAGAAATTTGAAAATAATTGTTTTCTATCAATGACACAGCTTAGCTAGATTTTGTTAGAGATTCACTCATTTATGGTTTTATGGAGTATTACTATCAACTAGAAGCAATTTGAAAGAGCTATTGATAACTTTTTAAATCTTAAACTTGAAATTGAATGTTCAGTTAAGCTTCCCAGAAATGACAATGATGTCATCTGTGTATTACTATGCAGACACAAAAATGGGGATATATTTATTCAATTAACTCAGATTAGTCTTCTTTCAAATGAATATATTCCATATTTGGTGAAACATGCATTTTGGAACCACATGAGCTGAACTTCCTCACTTACTGGGTCTTAGGAGGATGAGCCAGTTTCCTGGGAAAACTCAGGCAATGAGCAACCATGTGAGATTCATACCTAGGCCTGAGTGATTCCAGAGCCTCTACTCCTGAGTACTACATGTCTGTCTCTCCAAAATAATTGCTGTCCTTTGTCCAGAACCTAGTCTCTGTACTATACTTTACAACGTTATAATCCAGCTCTAAATAAGTCCTGTGATAGACATTTCTGTACTGAACAGAAGTATATTTTGTATTTTTGCCATGTACTATTAGTTTTACTATCAAAATACATGTGCCAAATTGTAAATATGTCTCAGGTAAGTTTCTTCATGATGGTAGGGATGGTGACTTACCCGTTTTATCCCCTAGAAGAGTAACACTATACCTTAATCAGAGTAAGTGCTAAAAAAGTTTGATGGATTAACTTTGGATTTGAGGATTTTTTTATTCATTTAAATTTAATAGCTTATGGGCATTTAACATCTACTCTACTAACAGTTTGGAATAAATAATAAAATTTTAGCTCTGACCCTAATCCTTAAAAGCTTAAAGCCAAAAGATCAAAATAAGTTATACAAATGCTTTATAGAATAGTGAGCATAATAAATAAATGCCTTTATGCCTTGGCAAGAATTAATTTTTCTGTGGTTTCAGCAGCCTGGATTTCTATTATTACAACTGTATCCCGGTACATCCAGATATATTATTCTCTGTTACCTAGACCACATGTTCCTAGAGGATTTAGAATAAGAACTCAATATTATATTTAGTGCATTGAATGTATGAAACCAATAAATAGCTTTAAGAGTAGAAGGTAAGAGAAGAGACTGGGAATAACACAGCCAGACAATGGGTTCAGATTATTCAGGGAAAGCTTTTGAGATTTAAGTGAGTCTTGTGCTACAATTTATTTCAATAAGAGAAACTGGTGGAAAAGATGGGGAATAATTTATGCAAATGAGTCAGGCTAGACTAAATCTTAAGAGTTGGCATAAGAGAAGGATTTCAAGGAACCAAAGAAACAAAGGTCACCCAGAAGGTAGCACAAGGATGACATATGAAAAGAAATGAGAAGAAATGGAGTGGAGTCAAAAGTAAGCAACCAGAATGTTTGAAAGATATCTCTAAAAGATTTTTATATTCAATATTCAACCTTCTTTCTTGCCCCATACAAATTAAAATATGAATTTCATTTTTGGTAAAACACAAGTCTGCCACAGATATGTCTACTGCTTGCAATAGTTTCTTCATAACATTATGAATAACCTAAGCTTCAGTAACACACTTATATCAAAGAAAATTCTGAAGAACTCATATTCCATAAAAAACATATTTGCAAACAAGATGTGTTCAGTTGCACCAAAACCACAGTATAGGACACATAACAATTCCACAATGGTATTCTTCTCCTGATGTATTAGGAGGTATTGTAGATCTTTTTTCTTACCAAGCACTACTTTCTTAGGGACACTGTTTACCACAGGCTAACATAGGCAGGATTGGAAAAGGGCTGGGCCATCTTTTAAAAAGAAATGCAGGTTTTAGGAGAACGCAAGATTTTCTCAGCATAAATACAATGAGGTGGGGGGATGACGTGTCTTCAGTATCTACTTGGTAGCAGGCACTGTGCGAGGCATTTTCTCATACCTCAATAGTCTATTTAAGAGAGGAAGAAATAGAGCCCATAGAATTTAAGTTCACACCCAATGTCTCACCACCAGTAATTGACAGAGATAGGATTCAAAGCCAGATCTCCCTCCAAAGCCAGTGCCTCTACATCATGCAAAAGTACCTTTCCAGGTATTTTCATGTGCTATATCCCCTACAAGTAGGGAAACAGAGACCAAGAAAAACAAAGTGAACTGGTCGTATCATCATTCTGTCATATTTTACTAAGCTATTTCTAATTTTTTAAATCTCTATAAGAGGTGAACAGTATATGCTATTATTCAAAATGAATAAAAGTCACCTTGCTAAAATAAAGTAGAAATATTTCACAATGTTATAATTTGCGGTCTCATTTTTATTTCAGTTAACGTGAAGATTACATTAGTTCCTTTGAACACTTTAAAATATAGCAAACCTTGCCATTATTAAGAATTGGAACCTCACTTTTGGCTCACAATTATCCCAATTGATTGGGCTATTTGGCTGCACAAACTGAATAGTTAAGGGAAAATAAGTCAATCGATTGTACAGTACCTGAATCACTGAAAGCCATGTACATCACTTGCTTTTAAATCATTCAACATGGCTTGGCATTCAGTAATTTATAGTATTAAATGCTGAGAAAAAATAGGCTTTTCTGACAATTAGAAATTAGAAATTAATACTAGATAGCATTCGAATGGTCTTCAAACATTGAAGTGTTCTTTGCCTTATACTGTCATTAATATTGATAAGGCAAAATAAATGTTGAACAATCAGCAAGGGTTTTGGATTAGAATGAATTACAACCACATTCCCAAAGATGAGAAAACTTAAAATGCAATATAACTGTATGGACTACAGGCTAGAATAGATTTTATTTGAATACATTTGATTGGAGGTCTCTGGGGAGGGATGACAGGCATCTCCAACTCTGCACCTGACAATATCTTACTCATCCTTAAAAGTCCTAGAGAAATTCTCAGTATGATCCCTGGAGCCGCCATGCAAGGTGCCCAACTGCCTTTCATCCACATAATCATTCATTTTGTAAAATAGAGGTTCTTCATGAAAAGAGATTTTGTGCACCTGAATGCTCTGATACTAGAAATAAATTCCCACTTTCATTTTGTTAACCCTGCAAAACCTCCCATTATTTTTGTTTTTTGTTGTTGTTTTGAGACAGAGTCTCACTTTGTTGCCTGGGCTAGAGTGAGTGCCGTGGCATCAGCCTAGCTCACAGCAACCTCAAACTCCTGGGCTTAAGCGATCCTCCTGCCTCAGCCTCCCAAGTAGCTGGGACTACAGGCATGCGCCACCATGCCCAGCTAATTTTTTCTATATATATTTTTAGTTGTCCAGATAATTTTTATTTCTATTTTTAGTAGAGAAGGGGTCTCACTCAGGCTGGTCTTGAACTCCTGACCTCGAGCAATCCACCCGCCTCGGCCTCCCAGAGTGCTAGGATTACAGGCGTGAGCCACCGCCCCCGGCCCTATTTTTGGATAAGGAGAACATCATCAGAAATTTCTGGAGGCCCTTTGTGTTTTGAGCAACTCAGTCTTAAGTCCACCATTATTTTCTAGCTATCATTCAGTGTCTCAGGATTCTAAACCCAGAAGCTTCAAAAGCTTATTAACTTCCTTTGAGTCCTGAAATGCACGCGTCCTTTAGAAAGTGATATGCTACATAAAGAATAGACTGTGGCTTCTTTTTCAGTTTGTGGAGCCAAATAGCCCAAACAGTTGGAAATCCCAGTTCTCTCTAGTGACTAGCCTTGCTGCTATCAAGTTTGAAAGGAGACAGTGTGATATTTAAGTAATATATCTCATGTCCCATACTAACTAATTTTTAGGACCCTGAGGCATGTGAGAATAACCTTTGTTTTTATTTCTAATTTCTAAGAATATTTGGATTTAAAAGAGTCAGAAAATATTTGGCTGATAAGAAGTTCAATAAATATTCTGAAACAAACAAAAAAACCCTGTTTTACATCATGTTTCTGGTCCCACTTTTTTTGATGTACAGCAAGCTTTTAAATGACACAAAAACTCCTGGGTACTTACCCAAATCTTCACTTAGCTCCAGGCCTCTTACAGTGCACTCATGTTTAATGGGTATCAGGTCCATTAAATATAATTGTAACCATATTGTCTCTACTTAACAGTAAATGGAAGAGAATGGATGCCACAAGCTTTAATATTCAGAAGGACTGGTTTAGGCTGGCTTTTTGCTGGAAGACTGTGTCCAGCTCTGGGCTCCAAAGGCAGAGAGACAGGGAAAATTTGGATAGAGTTTATTAAGGCCCATAGGGATGTTGGGATAGTCAATCCAGAAAAGAAAATAATAAAGAATTCTTTCATGTACTTTAAAAGGTGAAACATGAAATTTTATTGAAGAGATTATAAATGAAGAATTATTTTAAAATAAAGTTAAGAATATATACTCAGGCTTGGTATAAGAAACTGTATTTTCTAACATCTAAAATGATCAGACCTGGAATTGAAAACCAGGAGTAGTTATGGTTTATATACCTCTTTCCTGAGGTATATAAAATGGAGCAAGTCTCAGGGACTTGGGTTGGTTTATGTATGTGTGTCATGTGGATGAGTAGTTAGACTAGGTATTTTCTGAAATCCTTTTCTAACTCTAGATTTCTATTACTGGTAGCCAAACATACAATCTTCTCATAATTCTACTCAAAGACAAGTAATGTTTAAGTAAGCCTATAAATGTGATAGAACAAATTACGGAAAGTGGCTTTGCCATTTATTTCTAGTTAGGGAGGATTTATGTGTAGGCATCTCTCTAGATAAAAATATAGGAATCAAACCAGTTAACTATAGATTATACAAGACTAAAAGCAAACAGCACACAGTGCAAGAATAGACAGTGATGCTCTATTGTATGGCTTCAGAGAGCTTATCATAAGTAAGCCTTAATCAGAAGAGGAACTGAAAATACAGAAAGAGAAGCAGTTTGCTGCAAAGGTTGCTCACATTGGTAGCCCCAGAAAACATTTAAAAGGATGAAATTTGTCTTTGGTGATTCCCTACACCCCTATCTCAGGCCTCTATTCTCTTTTTACTGTCACCTTGCTGGTCAGAGTTGTTCCTAGAAGCAAATACATTGTTTTTGCCTTTTCTACCATAAAGACACACCCTTTGCTATTAAATTTTCCCAGACTTGATGCCTTCAATTAAAAAATTTTTCGTTCCATTTCCTATTATTTTGAGTTAAACTGATTTACCAGTCCATGCCACAGGGTGATATATCTTTAACAGATTAAGTATGTTTCCACAGTCCTTCTACTGCTGAGAATTCTAGGTCATTTGTTATAAACGGACTGATGGGACATTTCATTGCCCCTGGAATCCAACCAATCAGGTGCCTACCTCATCTATGTGTTTAGAACAGCACAGATGAACTAGCAAACAAACAAAAAATCTGGAGTTACGTGTTGAATTATCTTTCTGTTCAATTTCTCCTCTACCAATTACAAAGAGAATGCATATATATATGTGTATACATATGTAAATCTAAAATTAAATCATTCTTTTAAATACTCTTTTATAATTGACTATTTCTGAAAACTCCTGAAAAGTTAAAAAAAAAGTAAGCTATGTCTAATTTGCGTCACAATAATTGCAATACACTGATCTTATATGAATTAAAAGGGTTTATAATGTTTCTGTAATGGAGAATTTAATTTTCTTTGCTTTATTAATTGACAATAAAGAAAGATTTATAGGGATTTGAATTTTAAACAGCATTAATGACAGGTAATTCTAAGAACACTCAATTATTTTTTGGGTAATTTTAGTAAATTGAAGACAGTTGTGCCGTTTTACTGAGATTTAAAGCTTTACCCAATTTTTGTTTGTCAAAGAACACATTGCTTTTGAGGGCCAGAAGAAAGAGTTGCTTAAAAAAAGGTCATTTAACACTCATGAGGTGTTTTGTTGTTGCTGTTATTATTTGTTTTGTTGCATTTGATAAACAGTGTTCAGATAATGTTTGTAACAAAGAATTATTGGGTAGGGCAGAAATATTCACTACAGATGAGACTATGAAGATTCTGTTATATTTGTTATACCTTAACTCTTAAATATCACATGCAAATGTTGTATTCCAGCACACATCACTTAATGACACTTTGCACTTTTGTTGCAAAGTTTGCAATTTTGTTGCAATTTGCAATTTTTAAGGTGTGTTCATGTTAACCCTTCTGATCATTACAACCATCCTGTAGGGTAGAAAGAAAGGACATTATAATTCCTATTTTATAGATGAGAAAATAAAGCTTAGAGATATCCCTTACCCAAGACCACATGGCTAATAAAGACCGTATGCAACTTTGGTTCACTTTGGTGTTCTTTTTTTGCTGTTAGTTAGTTTGTTGGAATCCTTAGAGTTATTTCCCCAGTAACCATGGTACTACATAATTTTGCTAGGAAAACTATAAGTTTTGGGGAGTTTTGATGCAAGAACCCATGACTAGCCCAAAACCTCTGGTTGCCACACACACTGATGAAGGGCTGATCAGTCTCTCGTAAACTATTCTAGTTTCCACAAAGGAGGATGAAGATGCAGGAAGATGATATTACTAAGGTGAGTTATTTCTCTGGTGCTAAAAACCAAACCAAAACAAACAAACCAAAAAACAACAACAACAAGGAGAAGGATGTGGTCAATTAGGGAAATAAGGCAATGCTATCCAGTAATTGGGAGGCAAGAAAAGGTTCTAGAGAAAAGCTAAATCTGGATCCCAAGGATATTTAACTAAAACTCCTAATCTTAGCTAAGTGGTCCAGACACAGGATTTATTTAAAGTTTGGGGTTGCTTGTTTATAGGGCCTGAATGTCTGGTCACATTTACGAAGCCTTCACCATGTAATGCAAACTGAAATTTTTAGGGACGACGTCAGCAGAAAAGCATGGACTTTAGAATCAGAACTATCTGAGTTTGTCTCTGGAATCTGTCACTTCTAGTGGAATAGCTTCACCAAAAAATCACTTCATTTCCTTGATATACCCTTTTCTCATCCGTAAAATAGCACATATTTGGCACTTAAGAAACAGTAGTTACTATTTTGGGAGGTTCAAATGAGAGCCATGAAGGTCACTTGCATGACTTCGCTATGTTCACACAGTAACAATGTCTGCAGACCTCTGACAGCTGCTCTCTAGAAGGCAGAAGGACACCTAGAAATCAAAACAGGCAGCACTCTTCAAGGTTGGCATAGGGAAGATAGTTTTAGGACACTGTGGAAATGTCTGCCGCTGTGAGCAAGGCAGTGCTGGAAAATTGATGAATTAATAAGATCCCTTCCAAACGGAGAAGACTGTCATTATGTTCACTTATTTATATTTATTTGTAAAATGTAAGTACATACCACTTGCACCCCTTATTCAAACAGATTTTAGTTAACATTTATTGAGACAATATATTTGAAAATGACTTTTAAATGCTATAGCACTTTAAAGATACATGATCAAATTATAATTCTTTCTTTTCAACAGGAACAAATTAGCTTACTTATTTCCCATTAGCTGAAAATTTCCCTGCATTTGGGCTCAATGATGAATATTCTATTAGAATTTTACTTCTTTTTCATGTGTTACTATAATTAGAAAGGAGTCTGAAAAGTCAAGGACCATTTCACCCCAGTATTCTTAAAACAAATCATTCATTACAACCTATTATTAGACATATTTTGTTTCCACTATTCAAACTCCTTTTGTCCACCCGTTGTTGCTTATACCTGCAAAAAATCCAACACCAAGTTCTGCCTGGTAACAAATTAATGTCATGAACTTTCATATGCTACTTATATTTCTAGAGGCAACACTTAAATGTGAGACAAAAATCAACCCACTCAATAAGTAAATAATGTTTCTGTATTATAGATCATAGTACTTTATCAGGAATAATAATGCAGTTTTACTTTTTACAGGAAATGGAAAATAAAACCTCAACAAATGGATGCAACTGTTTAGAATGGCTCTCAAATGGGCAATGCTGAAAATTGATCTGGTTACTTGTCAATTGCATTATTCAGAGATGACATCAGCAACAAAGCTGTAGCCAACGCTGGGTCATTGCCCATCCTGAGAAAACCTTTCATAAATAAAAACCCTATTCTTTAAAGACATAAACATTTTTAGGGCTGTAATTTGAGTTTTGAACCCTAATTAAACAACTTCCTGCCAGCCTCATTAATAAGCACTGAACCAGATTCCACACAAGCACCTGAACACATGACAGCCACTGCTAAGGAAACATTTCAGAGCATATCATCACTAACGTGTCATTCTAGAGGAAAAGCAGGCTGTTGGTTGAGACAGTTTCTATAATATTCATTTCTGGTTTTGTTTATGATCCATTTTATAGATTAGCAAGCTCTATTAGAGCCTTGCTAATGGAAATCCTGAATTGAAACCTTTTGGTAATGACATGCTCTTGAATGTTCTTCAAACAATTCTGTTCTGTTCTGTCAGTGTGAAAGACATCATGCTTCTTTACCTGGGGGGTTATGTTCATTGAGAATCACAAGTGATGCGGGCGTAGGTCTTCTTTTCCTGATCTGTGAACAACAAAGGCCCAGCTAATATCAGTGAGAATCAAACCCTGCCCCGGCTTACTCTACAGTTTGCAAAGCTGTCTCATCCTCATCTTTTCCCAACATACAAAAACAAACCTCTGGAGGGCACACAGTAGGTGTTTACTAATTTTATTTTGGAATAATAGAAAGCTAGACACTCGAATTTTCAGACATTAGTATCACATTCTTTGACCAAAATCTACATTTCCACAAAAAAAGAAATAATTGTATATACTCAAATGATGTCACTGAAAATTAATATACAGTGAAGGTACAGGGATGATTTTCTAATGTTAATGTATCTCTTGGAGCCTCATAATATTGGTGATGTTTTTGAGAGCCATTATCCTTATTTCTAAAGGGTGTAAGAAGAGCTTAGAAACCTATTTCTAGCAGGTGTCCCGGTTAAATTAACAGTATGAGTTTTAAATTCCATTAATATTATTAGCTTTTTAAAATTTCTAGTATAATATTTGAATATAACAGCAAATAATGAATATGGATCTTATGAGAATATATAATTCATTAAAAACCAAAAAGATTGGGTTTTGTTTGTTTTATATATAAGAGCATATTATTAGAATCTCTTGATTATGATATCCTTTATTTCTTTAATATACTCATTCATAGGTAAATTCCTCAATTATGCATCATCAGGATACAGAATAAAATTTACCAATGACATCCTCTCCAATGATATCCATGATAGAAGCGATGCCCTGTTCAGCATAGATACATGTTCAAGGTTATATTTAACTGGCCTGAGTCTAGGTGGATCTAACTATGATTGTCAAAACATTCTAAAAAGTTATGAGTCTCAGATTCAATAATTATTTTTCAGACCTTCATGAAATATTTGGAAAAGCATTCAGAAATAATTTAGGTTTTAAGAAATTTATGAATCAAGTTGATGTTCCCATAAATTTCTTTACTTTTGCCTCCCCACAGTTATAGTTTTATCACAAGTGATCTTTTAAGAGATGCCATTGCATCAAGAGTTTAAGTAAATCTGAATATGAAAGGTGATACAGATGTAAACCCATAGTAGATATGGGAAAAAAATCCAAGAAATGTTAAAATACTATTTGTAAGGTCTGAATAAAACATGTTTAAAATTATACATATACCTACAAATCCTGTGATATATTACATATATATTTCAGATCCACAGTGAAAAAACATATTAAAATAAAATATTAGGTCTATAATCTGAAATAATTCTAGGATTTAAGGCTTTTATTGTTAAAGCAATCATTTTTTATAAATAATGAAATAAAGTGTTGCTAATTTTGAGAGTTTTGTTAAGTTGCCTTAAATATTGAACCTGTTATTTTAATGAGCAAAAACAGATTTATAAATCCAAATCTGAATTGCTAATGTAACCATTTTTACCTACTGGGTACTAATTTTGTATCAAATAAAGTGCTGCTTTTTAGCCAATAGTTCCCCTCAATGTAACTCAAGTACAAGTACCGGTAGAAACCAACTTATTTCTTATTCACATATCCTAAAAGTCCCAAAGTGAGGCAAAGTCAAAAGGTAAAGAACTTTTCAATTCAGAACAAGAATGCCTGTTAATATTACCTTACTTACAGGAATTGCTCCCCACGCTATCTCACTTACCTGCTCTGCTGCTTCAGGTGCAATCTGACTCTGGAATAAAGGCACAGCAAATTGTATCTTTTTGGGACTGTTGGGCTCCATGGTAATGATGAGAATTGGTCAGAGAGGCGAAGAGCTCAGAAAGACTAACCCCAAGTGGTGTCCGGGATGTGTTTCCTCAGGTACTCTCCACTAAGCCACGCAGAGTGCTTCGTAATAAATAGCTGTAATTCCAGAGCAAGCAAGCAAAGATGCCGAGCTTTGAGGAACTCCCTTCTTCAACATCCACAGTGATGCCTGGCTTGCCTGTTCCCCTACCAATCCCTTGGATCCGCTCAGCACAATACAGAAAGGAACAATAAGCTAATTGTGTGCCTGTTCACTAATACACATGCCAAGCATTCACTCAGCAGCTAATTGAAAATGCAATGCTAGCCTTGAAGGACCTGCTGCCTTGGGATTTGAGAGAAAGGCTCTATCCACTGTACATTACTAACCGGCTGCTCAAAAGTGCAATGTAAGCTCCCTCTGAGTATTGCAGGGATGGGCCATTCATTATTGATGAACATCAGGCAGGAAGTTTTTAGAGCTGGGGGCAGGGTTTGGGTATGGAATTATTTCATTTCTCTTGTAGCAACTTATAATTCAGACACCTTTGCTATTTCACACTCAGCCACCATATAAATGAATGGCCATAGAGGATAAGCCACAACCAATAATATCAGCTATATTTATGCTGTGACATCTGGTTAGTTTAGACTGATCATAGAAGGCAGAGCATCTGTGGTGTAGTGAGGACAGCATTGCTCTGGAGCTGAGCAGATCTTTGCTCAAGTTCATCTCCACCATTAACAAGCTTTGTGGCCTCAAGCAAATCACAGGCTATGTCTAGGTCCCCATTCCCCTATCAGAAATATAAGAGGGTTGGACTCAATGACCTTTAGACTCCCATTCTGTTCCAATGTTCTATAATTGTAGTTCACAGTTTTCATGAGAGTGGAAAGTATTGGAAAGCTAAATTTAGCAGACAGATTGGAAGTCACTGCTACTGCAATGACCTCTATCTCATTTCCCGGTGGAGCCAGTTACATCTTCTGACCTGGAAGAATACAGAAATGACTGGAAAACATTAGTGGAAACCTAATGGCATTCAACACTGTGGCTTGCTGTCAATAGTGGGGATGTATGCAAAGATAAGGACTTGATCTATAAAAAGAAAAGGAAAAAAGGCAAAACAAAAATAAATAAAAACAAAGATAAGGACTTGAAAAAAAGCATAAAAGGGCAATCTTCAGAATAGATATTGGCTAGTTGGTGAGGGAACAGGGGAACGCTGGCCTCATGGCCACAAATGTTAATATCAAAAGGAAGACAGTAGCATATCTGGGTGACCTTCATTCATTCTACTACTTTTGTGAAGGAAGCCTGAAAATGAAGTTGTTTTAATGAAAAAAAAAAGAACTTGAGTTCTCTACTTCCTTATTTGAGAGGTATTATTTGACAAATACTAGATTTTTTAACCTGATTTTGGATTTATTTAATATATTTAGACATTGACCACTATTCCAAGTGGTCAATTCAGAAATAAAGTTACAAGTAAAGTAAAGGTGGTATTCACAAGTAAAGTTTTCTTTTTTTTAAATTCTGATTCTGTACCAGGAATCTATCTTGATGATTTAAGTATGCAACATTCTGCTGAAAGAATATAGAAAGTAATATGCATTATTCAAGTTGTTTTCTATACCCACTAGGGAAAAGAGCAAAGAAAGATGTGGATGTGAAAGCACTTTTAGTTGGCGAACAGTGCTGACCAAGTCAAAAATCTCGTGACAGGTTAATCCCTATAGTGTCGAACAGAAACATAAATTACAACATTTTATGTAACAGTTTTATAAAAGTCCCCAGAAAAAAAAATCTGAATCAATATTATTAATGAAGTTATTTCTCTGAATAGATCTTCAAATTATATAAAAGGAAAACAAGACAATATTTTTAGTGAGGAGTTAATCCAAAATTTCACATACTGTAGTAATTAGAAACATATATTTGGCAGCCTTGAGTTCAAACCCTGGCTCTGCTACTTAGTAAGTTTATCACCTTGGGCCCCTAGAGAGCTTTCTTCTTGGGAGGTTTAGATGAGTCATTTCTGAAAAGAGCTTATTACAAGGCCAGCACATAATCACTCAGTAAAAGAGAGCTATTATTTTTCTTTCAACTAGATTTTTCAAAAGGTTTAAAGATGTATTTTTTAAACCCAAATCACTAAGAATAATTTAATACCAGTTAGGACTATCAGTGATAAAGTGAAATTCCATGTGTGTGTTATGGGTTAAGTACAGGTAAAATGATTCTCATTAACTAATTGCCCTATTTTGAATAGTTTAACCAGAGACAATATCATAAAAGGACTATCTAGACCCTTTAAGATTCTTGTTGTTCACGAGACCAACTCTCATGTACCCTTTGAGACTTAGCTGAGTCAAATGGCCTCTAAGAAGCTTTTATAGATGTACTCCCACATTGTTTTTTTTAAATTTTTTTATTTCAGCATATTACAGGGGTACAGATGTTTAGGTTACATATATTGCCTTTTCCCCACCTGAGTCAGAGCTTCAGGCATGTCCATCCCCCAGACAGTGCGCACTGCACCCATTAGGTGTGAACATACCCATCCCCTCCTCCCCCACCTGCCCAGCACCCAATGAATGTTACTACTCTATGTACACATAAGTGTTGATTATGTAGAACCAATTTGGTAGTGAAAACATGTGGTGCTTGTTTTTCCATTCTTGTGATGCTTCACTTAGTAGAATGGGTTCCAGCTCTATCCAGGATAATACAAGAGGTGCTAGATCACCATTGTTTTTTGTGGCTGAATAGAATCACTCAGCCACATTAGGTTTAAATTCACCTCTTCTGTGTTCCCAAAGGACTATTTTTTTTGTCCTAACTATGGAGAAATGCTATTTTGTTTAATGTATAATATTTTCCTGGGTCATCGTTC
Organism: Lemur catta; assembly: GCF_020740605.2. NCBI lineage: Eukaryota > Metazoa > Chordata > Mammalia > Primates > Lemuridae > Lemur > Lemur catta. Next base: position 45,760,055 of record NC_059135.1, read on the forward strand.
AATTATTTTTCATCTTTATTTCTTGCTGAGATAGTTTTACTGAAGAAAACCAGAAACCCATGAAGAATAGCTAGTCCATATCCGCCATGATGCTATAGCAGTGAGTTCACATCAGAAAGAGGAAACTCCAGGGATTTACAGGACTGAGGCCTGTTTTGAGGGAAGCTTTGTTGATGCCCCTCTGGCGGAAATAGTTCATTGGACAGCCGGGAAGAGAAGAGTCATGGGGACACAGTCAATCACAGCCCAGTGGGGACCAAGGGGCTATAGAGATTTTAGAGTGATCATGTGGACTATTAAAAAGAGTTTTCAGCTCAAGTCTAGCAAAGGCACAAGAATGATGTAAAAAAGAATTGAAATCTATTCTTACCTCTTCTCTACCCATCACCCTTTTCATTTGCTTCAGAAACTTTCACTTTTATTGATTTCCATAGTTTAATGTTAGCTCCCTGCTTTTCATTTTGGGAAGAGGATTATTAAATGAAATTGGACATGTTTATATTGAGTTTTCATAGAAGTGTATTAGTTTCCAAATACTTTCACAAATATTATTCATTCATCCAACAAATATTTATTAAGCATCCCATTATATGCCAGACACTTACAAGATCATGCAATGCTGGGCCCTCATATCCACAAAGTCATGAACAACCCTAGTGACATAGAGCTGCCCTCTGTAAACAAGGCAGTGATTTCTAAATAGTTAGAGACTCCATCACCTCTAAGACGGTGTGTGCATGATTTTCACACTCAACCAGTTTCACTCAATCCCTGAGCTAGAGGAAGACATGACAGCATTGTATTCCATGCAAAGAAATGTGGTATTTACTGTGAAGGCAATGAATAGAACTAGATAGATGTAAGTTTTAGAACAGCCACTGTGGTACCCATGTGGAGGTAGATTGAAAGGGGTCACAACTAGAGACAAGAACATCTGAGGATGTTATAAACATCTCCTCACAAATGCCAAGCACAGTGGCTTAGACCTGTAATCCCAGCACTTTGGGAAGCTGAGGAGGGAGGATTGCTTGAATTCAAGACCAAGCCTGGGCAACACACTGAGGTCTCATCTTTACAAAACAAATTAAAAATAAACAAACAAAATATCTCCTCAGGAGATGACAAAAGCCTTAACTAAAGTAATAGCAGTGAAGATGGAGAGAGGGAGATGGACAGAATATAGTTATTTAATGAAATTTGATGATACGAACAGAGAGATGGAAGAATGGCGAATCTATACTTTCAAATTTAGCAGCTGCATATGTGGGTATATTGCCCACTAAAAGAGAGAATGTAAGGATAACATGTAGAGTAGAAAAATCAGTTACTCTAGACTTGGGTTAGCCCAAGTGAGTCATCTGGATGGAAATGTTCCTTACATTTTCTCATGATTAAAATTAGTGAAAATTAAATTTTAAAATGAGGATATAACTTTTAACTATTTCATAGAATTGATATGAGGATTCAGAGAAATAATTCATGGAAAGTGCACAGCACACTGCCTAATTGGGACAGATGGAATTTTGCGAAGATGGTTGCAGTAATATCTTCCATTCTGTATATTCTTCTGATATGGCCCTTACTACTCCCCCACAAAGAGGTGGAGTCTAATTCCCTTCCCCTTGAACCTAGGCTGGCCTGAGTGACTCAGCAGCAAACAACAGAATACAAAGAAAGTGAAGCTTCCTGACTAGTGAGGCTATGTCATAACTGCTCCCTCTCAGAAACCAGCCACCATGCCATGAAGAAGCCAAAGCCACATGGAAGATACAGGGAACCACTCTGATGGACACCCCCAATTGAGCCTTGCCTTTGAGTCATTCTTGCACAGGTGCCAACTTGTAAGTTAAGAAGCCCCCAGAGTATTCTAATCCCTAGCTATTCAGGTCACACCCGGCTGTTGAGTCTTCAGAACTGACACCCCAGACATTAGGGTGCAAAGAAAAGCACTCCTGCTCTGCTCTGTCTGCCGCCTCTGCAGATACTCTGCCATGGGACACTCTTTTAGAACCCAGGTGGCGTGCAATGAGAAAACCAAGCCACGTGCAGAGGTCATATGTTGACTCCAGTTAACAGCCCCAGTTGAGCCCAGACGATGAGTCATCACAGCCACCCTGTAAGACACATGAGTGAAGAAGCCTCCAGATAATTCCAGCCCCCAGCCATGTGAGTCACCTCCAGTTGGTGAGTGTTCCCGCCTTAGATGTAGTGAAGCAGAAACAAGGCATCCCCACTTTACCTTATCTGAATTCTTGACCTACAGAAACTATGGGCGTGAAAAATGATTGCTGTTTATACCACTAAGTTTGGAACATGGGTATATAGTCAACACTCAGTAATTGTTGGATACTTTCAAAATTATGAGTATTATTTTTGCAGTTTTCTATTTCATATATGGGTTTATAACTTGGAAGAAAGGCCTGGCTTGAAGATATACACATAAATACATGAACCATTGTCAAATAAGCCCTTGAAAACATGGGAATAGATAAATTAGTCCAAGCTGTATGTAGTGTGCACAGAGAAGGAAGTATAGAATTCTGAGAAACTGGAATGTTAAGGGGGAAAAGAGAGGACAAAATGGAAACAAAAAAAGATTAGTGAGAGGGGTAGGAAGACCAGGAAAGTATAGTAATATGGGAATCAAGGTTGAAGAGAATTTCTTTAGGAAGCCTGTGATTAGCACTGTGAAATTGCAGAGAATGTAATTATGAAAATTAAAAAGTATTCACTGAATTTTAGTAATTAGGTTGAGGGAAAAGAATGGGAGATAGGTAAGTGAAGAAAACAAATTAGACTAGTTCTTAAAAAAAAACCTTGGCAGTTAAAAGAAAGTCTCCTTCAAACACAGGTCCTTACAGTGGTGAGTAAGAGCAGGAGTGAAGTGGAGTGAAGATTTTTAGGTTTGTTTTGTAGATGAACAAGACTTGAACATGTCCTTGATTGCAAGGAGGTAGCTAGTGGAGGGAAAGGTTAAGAATACATAAGGGACAGAGGAGAGAGAGGGAGAATTTGTAAATATATATATTTTTGTTGTTGTTTGTTTGTTTGTTTTAAGTTGAGGAGAAATAAGATGTAGCCAACTTATTTCAAATTATACATCTATTTCTGTGTGGGAATTACTACTCAGGATTCCTGAATGGTAAGCCAATATTCTTTCTAGGAGGCCACGGATATGCTTCTCTTTCTTAACAATATAAATAAATAAACAAATTAATGAATAAGTAATCTATTTGTAAAATCTTTCAAACTTTAACAATTTTTGATGATATAATGGGATAAAATAATATTATGATATGATTTTATTTAGTTTGGATTCAGAATAACTTCTAAAGTCTCACCCTTGTTGTTGATATGGTTTTCAAACAATTTCCAAAAATTTTGCACAACATATTGTTAAGTAGAGTTAAGTAAGAAAGTCAGGTTATTAAATAGTATACCTGTGTCTAGTATAATCTCATTATATACTTATATGCATCTATTTGTGCTCATGTATTAAACACATATTGACATATACAAACACATATTTATATTTTTGTGTGTAATGTGTGAAAAATGTTTGCAAGAGAGCCAGGTATAGTGGCTCATGCCTATAATTTAAGCTATTCCAGAGGCTGAGAGCATAGGATCACTTGGGGCCAGGAGTTTGAGACCAGCCTGGACAACATAACAAGAACCCATCTCAAGCAAAAAATGTTTAGAAGAACATATCCTGAGATATTAATATGGGTTATCCCTGGATGGTGGATTTATAGGTCATATTTTTTCTCTTTATGATTTTTTATCTTATACAATGGGCACATATTAATTTTATAATAAAAAATTTACTTCCAGAATAGCAAAGATAATTTTTAAAATAATATTTTCTTTAAAAGGCCTTAATTTTCAGGCAACAAAAAGATTTTTCACACTTTCCTTTAAATTAGAGTAATTTTTCAAAAGACATGCTTTGTCTTCAAATAAGGACAATCTTCTTTGGATGAAATTATTTCCAAAACCATTGAATTTACCTCACTTACTTAATGCAAAAGAACACTGTTCTTAACATTCCTTACATTTACCCATAAAAGCAATATTACAGGTACACAGAAGGCCTTTCAATATACATTAAACTTTCTAACATATACAATGTAATGCATACAAACTACAATAATAATTTGGAACAAATTAAGAGAGTTTGTTTTCTTGTAGTTTCCTGTTAAATTGCTATTATTTTCATAGTTTAGTTTTGTTGATTCTTTCTCTAAGTTATGGATAAAAAATGCAACATATTCTTACTTTTATTGTTATATAGTTAAAAGAGAAACAGAATAAAAAAAAGAATGAGAGGCCAGGCATGGTGGCTCACGCCTGTAGTACTAGCACTCTGAGAGGCCGAGGCGGGTGGATCGCTCGAGGTCAGGAGTTCGAGACCAGCCTGAGTGAGACCCCGTCTCTACTAAAAATAGAAATAAATTATCCAGACAACTAAAAATATATATAGAAAAAATTAGCCGGGCATGGTGGTGCATGCCTGTAGTCCCAGCTACTCGGGAGGCTGAGGCAGGAGGATCGCTTAAGCTCAGGAGTTTGAGGTTGCTGTGAGCTAGGCTGACGCCACGGCACTCACTCTAGCCCGGGCAACAAAGTGAGACTCTGTCTGAAAAAAAAAAAAAAAAAAAAAAGAATGAGAGAGAGAGAAAAAAAATGAACAGAATTGAAGATGAAGTTCCTCAAACTTTAAGGAAATGTAAATAGTATTACATACTATCCATGATGTAGGCAGAGTGTGAAATACATTCTAGTGTTAGTTATCAAACAGCAAAGACTTGAAAGAACAAATTCTCTCAAAGCCTTGCCCAGTCTCAACTTTTTAGAGACTCTTGCAAAAGAGAATCTTGAATAGACAGAATTTACTGAAGAAAACAAAATAGGCAACAAGTACATCCTCAGTAAATATACTATCTCTAGTTTAGTTCTTCCAAACAGTTAATCAAATCCCAGACACAGAGCAATTGACCTCAATTACCCTCAAGATTTTAGATTCATAATTTTTCAAAGCATGGTTTTAAGAGTCACTTAAAGTCAGTGTCTTGTAGCCCCATATAATTGATGTCTGACACAATCTTGATAGTCATCAAAATTTTAGTGGACTCTTAAATCCACTCATGTATTTTTCAGGTATCAAGAAAAGCATTTGGGGTACTACCTTTACTGAGAGGCAATTTTAAATGATTGAAGAAGACAGGAAAAGACTATATTCCTAATGTGGTGAAGCACTTTAAAATATGTGGTTACTCAGGTATAGCTCATGGAAGGTCAGGGACATCCAGTCCAGCTGCAGCTGCCAGCCTATCTCACCTTCTCTGGGGGCCAGCAAGATTTCTGATTTACACTTCTTAATCTAAGGGCTTCTTCCAGCTGCAAAGTGATCTTCTATGAGTGTTTTGGTCCATCTCCCATTTTACTGCTTCATGCCTGAACGTTCTCAAATAGCTTCTCAAAACCCCAGAGCACAACTGGAAGATCCGAGTTTCCCTGAGAAATTCCAGGGAGGGCCCGCTCTGTAGACAAGGCTAACATTGAGATGCTTCGGACTTATCTTAACTCTAGAAGAATCCAGCCTCAGAGTAGATATGAAATCTTTATGCCGGGGGTATCACGACAGTCTTTTCTAGTTACAATTTGTGACAAGAATAGAATCTGAATTCTGTGATAATATAAAAAAGTAGATAAGACTGTTTCATTGAATTTTTGGTTGTTCTGTGAAATGTTTTGATAGCATCTTCTGTTCAACTCATTTGCACCTGCAAATATACTCTATAGAATCCAAATTGGAATTTATATAACATAGACAAATATCAAGTAAGAAATATTCTCAGAGTGTAATCTTCTGTATGTTGTTTTAATTAATATTCATGACTATCTCTTGGATTTCTGTGGGAAAGAGTGATAAATAGCACATACGTGACTTAAATCAATTCTAGACATTGATTCCACTTTTCTTTCCTTAGTGATTGTTTTTTACCTAAAACTCTCTCTACACAACTATACATAAAATCCTTATAATAAAAATACTTCAAGGTGGCATAATTGACTGATTTAAGCTTCACCTCTTATCCCTAAGTCTTCTTGTCTTGAGTAAAATGCTTATACTTAGGAGAATGTTTAAAGGGCAAGATACAGGGAAGAGAAAAACAAGAATCAAATGGCTGCATAAGACACTAATTAATTAATCCCGAGAAACAGAAAGTTAGTGCTAATAGTAGTTGATTAGACAACCTTTTCCAAATCTTAAGAAAACAGGATGTAAATGTAAATTAAATATATATGTGATTTGAAAGTCTCATAGAAAATAGATGTCAATGAGGCCATACATTATATGATTGCTGTGTTTATACTGAGTATGTTTTTACTGTCTCAAGAAATGTATTTGATTAGAACATCTCTGTGAAAGTCAGCCAATTGTTTTCTGTATTCTCAGTGTCAGAAAGATCTACTTTGCCAAAAAATTCCTTTTTTTCTGACTTTTAACCTCGACAAATGATTATCTCTCAGTTGAAAGTTGAGCATTCATCATTTTGCCTTTTTTTAATCATCATTATAAATCTTGATGAACAGCCTTCTTCTGTCTTGCTTTTTCTGGTAACCTCCATATCTTCTATGTAAATGGTATATATATGTGTGTGTGTGTGTGTGTGTGTGTGTGTGTATATATATATATTTAGTGCTTTGTATATGTTCTCTAAGTTCTAACTTTCATTTAAACAAAAGTAAGTTCTTTATAAAATGACTGCAACTTTTGGCTTCATGTTGTTGCAATTTAGCAATCTTCTGGCTCTGACTAAACTCTGAAAAAGGACTGTTCTTGAGTGTTTGCCTATGTTTCCACATACAATGTAGGATTATTCACATCCACAAGTAATCTTAAGTAGTAGAACATCAAAAAATAAAATAATTTACTGATTAGAATGAGTCACTTCCAGCAAAAGCAAATGTCTTAATAAGAACATGAAACCTGTATTGAATGTCTTAGGGCGTTTGCTGCTGTTCTTGGTCATGTTAGTCTGGAGTGACTCTGGTCTGGCCTAGAAGTCAAAGTTGCTTATTGATCCTATTTATGTCACAGCAACCTGTTTTAGGGATCACAAGTGCTATCCCATGGCCTCTGCTTCTTGAGAATTTGAAATATTATATACTTCTGATGATTTCCTGACCACTTAGCTTTAAAAAGTGTAATTGACATATGATTCATTATACTGGTTGTGTAATATATGCATAATGAGTCATTCTTAATTCAGAAAGAACATGAAATTTCTAGCAGGTTGTAATATGTTGCATCTTATTCTCCAGTACAAATAATGAGTCATGGAACAAAATGGATGATAGGAGAAGGTAATTAAGAAAGTATGATAAGAAAATCAATCTAGCTCATCATCTGGCGTTTTACAGAAAATAAAAATTGAAAATCTTATCATCTAGGCATATCTCAGGCCATGTGCCCTACAGTTACCACTGAACTTACCTCTGTCTTGAATAACCCACACCCTTTCACAATGCTGGACACTTTGTACATGCAGTCGCTTTGCTTGGGGCATCCTTCTGCCCTACCTTTGCTACTTAGCAAACACCTCTTCCTTTAGGACCAAGTTCAAATGCCCTCTCCACTGAAATGTCTTCCCAGAATTCTCCAAGTGGTTTGTTGCTCCATTTTCTGGGATTTTGCAAGACTTTGTTCATACATTGTTTTTTGTCCTCTTAAAAATGAATTATACTAACAATTAGTATAGTAGATGAATACACATTTACTGTCTACATACACCTCCAGAAAAACAAGAGGCTTAAGCACTACTCTTTCCCCAGCCTTCATTCACCTGCCATGGTGAAATCATCTTTTATTTGTCCACCATTGTTCCTGTATCACACTTCTTTGCCTTCAGTTCATTCTGTCTTACTAAAGTGTATTCTTTAGTAAGCTTTTTAGAAATGACTCATAGGTGTTAAACCTTCTAAGTCTTTGCATATCCAGAAATGATTTTTTGTCACCCTCCCACATAAGCGAGTTTGGCTGAGTAAAGATGTCCAGGTTAGTATTTTTTTTTTTACAGAACAATGATACTATTTCTTCACTGTCATCTTGAGAACTCTGTCATCAGCACTCTGATTTTTGTTCTCTTGAGAAACTTTCAGGATTTTATATTTATCCTTGGTATTCTGAAATTACATTAGGGTGTGTCTAAATGTGGGTAATGTTTCTCTATTCATGCTACTCAGAAACTCTTTGGATCTTTTCAATATTTTGAATGACTTGCTTTCATGCTAAATATCTTCACAAGTTTGTGGTTTGGAGTTGTGATTTATATTTATGATGGTACATCTGTATCAAACAGGATTGTTAGAATGTATTTCATCAGATCAAATAAGAACCCCTTTTACTGTTGGAGAATATAAATTCTGCATATAGAAGGTTGCCTTGGATGTTTGACAGGAGGGTCATGCTGGGAAAACTTAAAGGGCATACAAATAAATTTTATTTAGGATCTGGAGGCTCCCCAACCCCACTCGTTGTTGTATATTACCTGGTGTACTGTCTACTCTGAGAGTATCATGTGTCAGAACTCCCACCTGAGAGTACTCCTCTCCCAAATTTGTCCTGTGGACAAAGGGATTCAGTGGTTCTCCTTCCTTTCCCCTTCTTGCTGTGGACGTGAAGGTTCCAAGTTAGCTCAGGCTCTGCTTCCCTGTGTCTCCAGCCTCAGCCTTCATCATAGGGACTCTCCAAGGGAAACTACTGTACATTAAACAGTCCTCTAGGCTTATCTTGGAGCCAACACTGCTGGTGCCAGCTGTTGCTTACTGAGGGTGGAGGGTGGGGCCCAGATTATTCAAATAAAGACTTTAATTACTTGCCCTGATAGCTGGCCCAGGGGCCTCTCCCACTCTTTGATTTGTTCAATCTGAGCTTGATATTTCTCCATAGCTTCCTTAGGAAATGCTGCTGTGACAATGTAGCACCTTTTACCACAGCCTTCGTGCCATAGTCATCTCTCTCTTCTGATGCTCCAGCAGGATCATTCTGTCTGCTCTTTCCCTTCCAAGAATCCCTTAAAATTTCTTATCTGCATTCATTCATCTTTTTAAACTGTGTATCATGAATTTATTAACTACTAAAATGTTTTCTTTCATTTCAATGTGTTTTAACAGAATTTCTGCAATTCCAATGGGCACAGAAGGGAAGTTAAGCACGTTTTGGTTCATAAATTTCATCAATTTATGCCATTGTACATTAGAGTAAGTGTTTTCTGTTTACATGAGTCTCTATTAGAAAGTAATTCCCAGCTGACAGTAGCAACCTCTTAGTAATCCCATTGCCCAGCCCAGTCATCTGTAAGTGAAGAGACTGCATAAGAACGGGCACAAAAATTGGAAAACACGGTGGCTCATGAAAGAGAGAATTCTGATTTTTCTGTTAGTGGAAAACACCATGAGAAACTGTTGAGAGGAGAAAGAGAGAGAGAGAGAGAGAGAGAGAGAGAGAGAGAGAGAGAGAGAGAGAGAGAGGGAGGAAGAGAGAAGAGAGTGTGTTTGGAGCAAATGATGACAATGGATAATGGAAAACTTTTTGAGTGACATCGAGGTTGTTCTTGACACTTTGCTGAGTTTCAGTTCTTCCATTTGGGTAAGAGAACATGGACTACAAGATTGCCAAGATTCTTTCCCTTTTACGTACTGTATGATTTTATGAATTAGATATTGGAAATCCATAGACCTCACCAGACCATTGATCTCACAGTGCCTCCAGATAGAAGCCATATGGTTTGTGCTTATCCTAAAACTGTGAAAAACTTATTCTTTTTATTATTTTCTGTGATTTCTGAGTAGCTCTTGTTTCCCTTCAGACAATTCTCCACTACAATCTTTGTTTTTTTCCCTTTCAACCACCATTTCCCTATGATTTACTTTGTAGCTAATTCCACAAATGTTGGATAAGACATTAACTGATAAGGAAAGTGCAAGCTGATATGGACTGAAGGCAGATGCTTTATATAGATATACACAATTTTTGAGGCAATATTTATCTGTTATTTTTAAAGGCTTTTTTTCAGTTATAAAGAGAAAAAATAACATACAAATCATGATGGAACAAATCTGCCATCAAAAGGCTAATTTTTTTTTTTGATCATTGGAGCCTCCTACAATGGCCTCTAATTCTACAGCATGACTATCTAAATTTAAAACATAATTAATTGGCTACCGCAGAGTCCTATGACGCTTAAAAAAATAGTCATGCTAGTAAAATGATATATGGTGACATTGATGTGGGAGGACAAGTGTACTACTCAAAGCTTTCTCAAACTATAGTCCATGGTCAGTCAGCCCCTCCCTCCTGCCTGCTATCAGGTTTCAATCTACAGAAAATTGTAACTTTTTTAATAGTCTTATACTTCTTCACCTAAAATATGAGGGTTTTTTTTTTGCAGTTGATACTAAAATGACTCATTTCCTATTCTTCACGTTCACACAGATGTCCCACATGCTTTTGCTAGGGTGCCTCAATCTTAAATTGGAGCTAGAAAGTTCTAGGCTGAGGACCAACCAACCTAAAATTTTTTTGTAAAAGGTATGTAGTAAGTAGTTGATAAGTTATGTAGCATTAAATTTTGCTGTGTATAGAGCAAATTCAAACAGAAATAGCTCTTGATTTCTAGGAATACACAATAGAAGAGAGAACTTGTTGATTCAGAACCAAATGACTTAAAAATAGAAAACAAATTTATCAGTCCAATGAATAAATAATAATATTTAGCATCCATTTTATGTGTAGGGAGAGTATTTATTCACCAATATCAGCTTTCCTCAAAATGAGGTTGCCAAATTCATGGGAAGTTCTTACAAAATTTTTAATTGTGAGTATTCAATTAACTGACAGTTTAAAAAAACCAAGCCACACACCCAGGATAGCTAAAATTTACAGACTGAGACTACCAAGTATTGTTGAGGATATAGAGCAACTGAAATTCTCATACACTACTAGTGGGCATTACAATGCTATAATCACTCTGGGAAACTACATGACAATATATGCTAAAGCTTAATATCAACTCTGCAATCAGTCTATGCAATCAACTCTGCTCTCAGGTACTTACCCAACATATCTCCCAGAAATGCAGACATTTGTGCCTCAAAATGTACTTAAAAGAGATGTATAACAGCATTACTCATAATAGCCCAAAATTGGAAACAGTCCAAATGTCCATCAGCAGTAAAATAAATGGTGAAGCAGCCATATAATGGAATACTCTAGAGCAATGAAAAAGAATGAACAACTGCTAGGTGCTACAACATGGATGCATCTCCCAGGAAGTTGAATGTAAAAGCCAGACATAGAAGAGCACATACTGTATGATTTATTTATAAAAGGCTAAAAAGCAAGCAAAACTAATTATAATCAGAGTATTGGTTAGCTTTTCAAAAGTCTATTGACCAGGAAAGGGTACAAAGAAGACTTCTGGGGTGCTTGTATTATTCTATATCTTAATCTGGTGCTGTAATTACCTTCAGGACGAAGGACCCACTGCACATGTCATGGCTGGATAGACATTGTTTATTCACTATATTCCCTCTCAGGTTCATGCCAGTGCAGTATATACAGATGGTGCTCCATCCACATCCCTTGTGTCCTTAAGATTCCTATGCCCATCCCCAGCTTCTGTATGTTATACTTTTAACAGCTCACAGCTATAATCTTCAGGGGACAGTCCTTGGCTTACTGCAGTCCCTTTGGCCATACTTACACAGAGCGGGAAGTGCCAGGGAGCTTATGTCTCCCACAGGGCAACCCGTGAACAATGACTGACTGGTGTGAAAGAGTAAAAGCCCAGCTCCTTTCCCTCAAGTCAGGACAAACTCTGAAATGTCATTTCCTATGCACAGCTCCCTATAGGATCAGGCTGATTCTGGGACTTGACCTGAAATTGTTCCATTGCTTAGCTGCTTCTCCTTCCCTGTCCTGCTTCCCCTAAGCCCCTATGTTTTCTTCTGGGAGTACTTCCTCAACAAATCTCTTGCTAAAGACATGACACATTCTTGTGTCAGAGTCAGTCTCTGAGAATCAGATTGAAAACAGGCATATTGGAAACCCAGTTACCACACGCATATAGCTTTCTTTCCCCCACTACCCTTCAAAATACTTAACTCTGTTTTCCGTATTGCCTAGTCCCTCTTAGGAATTAAGCCTTGAAGTCTTCCATTAATTAAATGGGCACTCAAGCTGGGAGGCATGACTGAGGGAGCATTTGTCATTTATTTGCACGTTAGCAAAATGCAATGGTAAGATAAGCAATGCAGTCATCTGACAAGAACCTCAGCCACTAAAAGACTCAACACTGGCTAGTGTGTGTGGGAGCGAGGAATGGGGTTCAGAAAAGGTTCAAAGGACAAGTCTTGCCTGGAATGGGGAGCTGAGTGGGGCGTGAGAGACAGATCCCTCAGATACACTAGGGACATTATCAGATTTTGATCACCTGGCATAGGAAGAGAAGAAAGAATACTCAAAACAGAAATATTAATAGTTTTGAGCAGACAAAAATCTAGTCTCATGAATTTTATCTAGGACTAGCCATGAACTGATTACTATTTATTAATTCTATGTACAAACAATGGAACGAATCCATATTATGATTCAATAAGTTAAAGGGACTTACAATATTTTTAAGTGGTTGAGAACAGAGAAATTACTACCTGACCCAAATAAAGCCCAGATGGCTTCATGAATTGAGTGGGATTTCAAGAGCTTGCTTGGTAAGAGTTAGCACAGTTATCCAGTGGAAAAGCACGTTGATACTACTTATTCCAATTCAAATAGCTGATGAAATTCTTTTTTGCCCAAAATCCATTTTAAGGTTTAACAATATGAACAGCTGGTGGTGGTGAGCTTTAGAATTAATTACAGAGTGAGTCAATAAACATAAAGTTATGTAACATTTCAGAAAGAAATTTCAAAAATAATACATTTTAGATCTATAATTCACAATTTCAATTCACTTGTAGTATCTAAAGTAATCTAAAATTGGCTTTTTTAAACATATGCCAAAAGATGTTATACATTACATAATTGATTTAATTTGGAGTGAATGGTAATTAAGATTACCACAAGGAAGTATAAATAAAATGAATAAAACCAAAAAATATATAAAACATAAAAATATGCATAGACAAAAGACAGAAGCAAACCAACATTTCAGTGATGCTTAGCTCTGTATGCTAGAATTGAAGATCATTTTATTTTCTTCTTAATAATCAAGAAAAGTGTTATTTGTGAAAAACGTAATGCGTAAGATCCTCCCTCTAATTCAAATTTCTCCTCAAATGTCACTTGAGCACGGACATGTTCTGAGAGTATATCATTATAAAGGCTTGTGTGAATTAAGATGGAGAGATTTATTCTGATCTCTTTGAATTGCCATATATTGCCCAGAAAACATTCTCACATAGGAAGCCTCACAGATGCTAATAGAACTGTTTTGTTGAAGGTGTTGATATAAAACAATCAGACATTTTTCGTAACATCTACTTCCTTGATTGACAAAGCCTGGAGGGGAAGGATAAGCACATTTAAACGCACACACATGACCTTTACCTGGCGGAAAGGAGATCATATTTATGCGGGATTCCCTTAAGTAATTGCTCTATGACCCCCTTTCAGGTTTTAAATGTCAACCAATTTGAAGGCACGGTAAAGAGAATAGAAATGTGGAACAAATTTCAGATAAAAGGTACAGCTGATGAAAACAGGACTCTTATTAAAGGAGTTTTCAAATATCAAGTTTCCATCACATTGAAAGGTATTAGTTGTGACTCTGTACGATGGTTTATCTCATATTTGGCATTTCCTGTGAGTCACACCTTTCATCTGAGCATCTTAGAATATTTTATAAACACAAAACCTCAGTGACATCTGTATTATTTTCTTTGTTTTATAAATGGACTGATAAGTCATCAAAGAGCTTGTAAAGTTGACAGAAGTCACTCGGATGAGACTGATTCGGTATTAGCACCTCTGCCCGTGACAGCCCCCAAATAGGAATTGAGAACTCCACAGCTTCCATCCTAGTACATCCTGTTAACATGAAACCCATCTCCTTAACTTAATCAGAAAGACTTATGGAGACAACTTAAGGGGAAAAAAATCTCTCTTTATATACATATGTTCAGACAAACACCATCTATCAATAGATAGAGATATGAAGGTATCATAGAAAAGGTTCATAATAGTGAAGTGACAATAAACTGATAGATAACAGAGAAGTGGGAGCCTGGCTCCTGACTGTGGATGTCTGCCTTTGTTTACAGGGCTGAGAATATAAAGTCTGTAGGCAATAAACAGAAAGGTAGAATGTTTGGAAATATTCTTTCTAACCCCTTTGTCAATTGTGATGTTTCTGAAAGTTCTTAAGTCTTGATCAGAGGTCAGAGGTTTCCAAACTTTCTTGGTTCATAGCTCCCTAACATCTCAGTCAATTTTTCGCCGTTTCTGTAGGCCAAAAGAAGTACCTAACATTTCCAAGTATTAAATAATTAAGTCCCAATTTAATAACAGTAGTTGGCATGACGTCCGACAGATGGCGCTGTGCTTTCCCTCGAAAATTTAAATTATTCCGCGGTGCCCCTGGAACTTCACTGCGGGGGGGCTGGCAAGGTGGGTGAGTGGCAGGACCCCTGGGCACCGTGGGTTTGGGAACCACGGCTCTAGACCACACCTGAACTAGATGGTTTTGATAGATGGAATTTGAAAATAGATAAAAGGAATTCCATGGAAGTGTCTTTCCATCATTATAGAAACTCCAGGAATTTATCTGGTTCCCATAAAGGGTATATTGGTGTCCTTTAAGTCTAATTGCTATTTGGCTCGCCCCAGTAAAGAGTGGAAACAGCTGATCTCTCCTTTGTGTAACACACAGGAAGCATGTATCAAGGTTTAACCATCTCCCCTTCAGACAAAAAGCCTCCAAAATTATATAACCTACTCCTAAGTTGGTTTGTTCTATTTAATAGTTTTCTTTTTCCTCGTTCAAGAATCACTGTCCAATCCACATAGCCTTAAGGATAACAATATGAATAAAATTAATTTTTGTTTGTATCACACCAAAAGGAATGCACAGATTTTGTAAAAATACTGTAATTTTATTTGGTACAGTCAGACTTATAAGCATAAATGAAATTTGTTTTCTGGGATCTCGACGTGACACGAAGAAGAAATAGGCAGTCCTCTGGCCAACTGATACTAAACTTTGTTAACAAATCCGTGTGCTTGCTAGTTGGATGAAAGCTGCTGCGTGTATTAAGATGCCCTGGATAGAGGAAGCAGTGGTTTTAAACAAATCTGCAGATGAGCAATTACAAGAGTAGAATGCTTTAAATTGCAGGCATTGATTCCCTGTGAAGCTGTGGTGCACACAGGCAACTCCATGAGGCATGTATTTGGGAGAAAAACAGCAGGAATGTATTATTGATTTATTTTTTCCCAATAATTAGTAGTTCTCCTAAGCCATACCAAGAATGCCAGAGAGTTTCTAATCAGCCTTTGGTGAGAGTGAAATACTCTGTTCAGAGAAAAGTACAATTTCTTTCTTTTTTAAGAACTGTATTTGGAGTGCCCGCTAAGTGCCAGGCACTGCATAGGTTGTGGTAGGGGATGAACAAGGAAGGCTCTTGCCCTCACTCAGCTGAGCCTGGTGATTAAGAACAACAGGAGATTTTTGGAACTCAGAGGAAATGAAGGAGATGTCAAGGCAATTCACTTTCCTCTCTGACGTCAGTTTACTCTTTTTAAATGAGAGAGTTTGGACTACATGATCTCTAAGCCCTAATGTTCTGATTCTAGCACCATGCAAAGTTCACTTCAAAGTCAGCAGAAGAGTTGCAGCAACATAAATAGACCTCAGGGTATAAACACTATGTTATCCAAAGGGAAAATAAAGATGACAGACTACATGTTTTAAAGTAAATTCACTGTGGTTTTTAATTCTCATTTTCAACCTTGAGTTTTATGAGTATTGATTTCCTAAGAAAAGAAAGCCTACAACTGCTACCTTCCTTAAGTACCTTTTACTGATTTTAAATAAGGCCATTAAAAATTTTCATGCCTAATATATATAATTTTCAGTTTAAATGTCCTCATATCCTTACCCAAGGGACCTTTCTTATGTAACTATAATGAAAGGTTTAATTCTGGGGACACACAAAACTAAGCTTGACATCTACTGAGCATGCCCCCCCCCCGAAAAAATCTTCATTGTGAAGTATTTCAAACATTGATACGACATGTCATTGAAAACATAATGGGATGGGCAAACTGAGGGACAGAGACATGACACTGTGATTTATTTAAGGTCATACAATTATCTTATATATCTGTTTCTTATTGATCCTATTTTATTTACCTCTCACTGTAGTACTATGGGGAAATTTTCCTACTCTATAGAAAAGGAAATTGAGTTTCAGAAATAGTAGGTTCTTATAATAGTAATGGATTTGAAACTAGGTTTACCTATCTCAAAAGTTCTTACAGTTTTCCCTGCTAGCACATAATCTGTACTTTCTTTTCAAATTACACAAAAAAGATATCTTCGTTTTTCTTCAAAGAATAAGGAGGCAAATGTAGACGAGGGATGGAGGTGAAACGCGATGTTAAAGAACTACCATTCTATTGCCCCCAAATGTTTCCAGACTTATCTTCCCCTAACACTTCCCAGACCTTGTATGTACACAAATTAGACTACCACGGTTCCTGGACAACACCCTATCCAGCTTCAAACTCTTAGTTTAGTCACTTCTCCCCTAGAATTCTTTATCTCTCATCTTTGCTAAAAACGTATTGATCCTATAGTCCATTTCATGAGCCACTCCCCTTCCATGAAAACTCCTTATTTCCCCAAATTTGACAAAATATTGCCCACTGCAAATTCTTAAGTTCTTTGTTGGTACAGTGAGGTACAGTGCAGTATGTAGGAAGGGAATGAATGTTAAGTCAGACATACATGTTTCATATTCTTGTTCTTCTGATTGTTGGTTACGGGACCTTGTAAAACTTCCTTAACCTCTGTGAGCCTCAGTTTCCTCAATTAAAGAGAGGAGAAAAAAATTCCTACTGAGATAATAGCCACCTCACAGAGTTGTTAAAATGATTATATGATAGTGCAGTCAGTGATAAAATGTAAAAAGAAAATGAATGTATTATTTCTCATGGTTAAAGATACAAGTTTGGTAGGTCCATAGCTTTTGTGTTGACTCTTAGGTAATGTTTTGGAATTAAACATTCCAGTCTAGTCTAATAATTGCAAAACTAGAGTCCAGTTCAATAAATAAATAAAATATCTAAACTATTACTCAGGGTCAAGCTTTCCCCATTCCCAGCGTGGAGGCCCAGGGTGGCGCTGGGGCGTGGCTGGTTTCTTAAGCAGTTCCAAGCTCTGCCTCCTCCCACACTGTGTGAGCCATAGTCTGGCCTCTCCAAAGTAAGACTAGGAAGGGAGAGACTAGAGGAAGGGGCCAGATATTGTGGCTGGTATAATGTAGCTTCAGTGAGGTCTGGACTGCAGACTCTTCCTTGGCTGAGCACTGCTAGTTCTCTGGTGCTCCTCACTAAAGATCTGCAATACAGTTGCCCTGACATTGGCAATGCCTTCCTCTGAGTAGCTGTTCTGAACATCCAGCAACCCACTATTTCTTCTTGTATCGTAACCCACTGAGATAGTCCTTTTGGAAGAGTTTTCCTTTTAAGATAACCCCGGTCACCTCACTTTTGCAGCAGTGGGGCTGGAGAGGGTCTGATTTTGTCACCAGGAGACAACTTGAGTGAAAATGCAGCCTACCCCTAGTGAATTCTCTTTATGCCTCTTGACTTTAGACTTCTCAGACTTATGTCAAACACTACTATGTCCTTCAATCTCCAGGACACAGATAGCACAATCTCCTCATAGTTCCCATGAAGCCCCTCTCATCGGCTTGAGCTAAAGGTAAAGCATCTTGCTATTTCTATGAGGAGGGGGCAGAGAAAATTATTCAAAGATCACCAAAAAATCTCTCTACTCTCCATCTTTACCTCTTATGCTAGCTGGGGTACATGACCACGCTGGCAGAACCACCTGGTAATGCCTTAGCAAATCATGCACATGGAGGCTAGCACGTCACTTAAGCCTCTGGGGCATTGCCTGGTGGCAAAAGAATTGTTCCTTGGCATTATATTGTTCTTTGTCTTTGGGCTCCGTTTTAAAAACCTGTTGCACAAATAATGGGCCCAAGGAGCAGAGAAACCATGAATATGAAAGTCATCAGAAACCAAGGGTGCTTTTCTCTGTTTTTCCCAGTTGGGAGCCAAATGCTACCTTAATTTTTGCCACAACCTATTTTGTTCTTTCTCCTCAAACTGGCCTTTTTGTTTTTCTATTGCACATACAAAAAATGGCCATCTCAAGCTTCCAGTGTTATATGTTTACTCCCACGATCAGCAGAAGCTGACTAGGTTGAATCCCACTTCAAAATTCCTGGAGAGGGAAGATAATTGGCTTCATGTGGACCATATGATGATCTGTGATCCAGTCAACTTCATCCAGCAAACAGGCTATAAGAGCCCATCCCTCTGGGCAGGGAAACTCTCACAGAAAAGTTGGAGCAGGTACCCCAATAATGTCAGAAATACATAGAAACATCAGCAAATATGCCAATGCCTGGCACAAAGCCTAGCATAAGTACTTACTATGTTTTTCTTCACTTTCAAGACATTTATTCTCTCTGAATAGTTAGATATACTAGATTGTGGTTAACTCTCCAACATTTACTCCCCCTTTCCTTAGCCACTACCCAGATTTTCATTCAGATAGCTTCATCACCCGTCGCATCTCACGCTGGCAGTAGGGCAAGTAGCTGAAGCCCAAACTAGTGAACATGATTCCTCTCCCTGCTCACAGTTATCTGTACCAACATGACTGATTCAGGCTGATGAGATCAAGGGAGAGATTTTCTGGGGGAAAAATTCCCTCTTCTGAGAACACTACTGGAAATGATTCCCTCTTCCTCCACAGACGTGTGTGGAGAAGGACTTTGTCATGGAAGTTGACACGACCATTTTGTGACCACAAAGTAGAACCAGCTTCAGAAGAAGCCGACCCTGCAAGATGCAGAGAAGAGATGAAAGGAAACTGTTGAGCAGCTGACTCAACCCAACCCTGGAGCCAACTTGCATGTCAACTTCCAGTTACATGAGCCAGTAACTCCCATCTGTCATTTCAACCAGCTTGAGTTGGATTCCAGAAAGACCTAATTTGTCCATTCACCCAAAATTCTAACATGTCAGGACAAAATGTCAGTGAGCATATTTGTAAATGATTCTGATGGTCCTGAGAGGAAGCTGTAAGTGGACTCTAGAGAAAAAAAGATGAAATCAATAGTTAAAACTCCAAAAAGAAGAAGATAAAGGCAATATCAAAGCCTCTCAGGGAATATACCAGACACGTAGAAAACTCTGGGAAAGGATGTCAAGATGTTTTAATTGAATCATAGGAAACTGGTTGATTTTGTAGTAAGGGGTGATACTTTGAGGTGACCCAATCGAATGCCAAGTGAATTGTCCTCTGATTTTGCCTATGAGGGATATTGTTCTAATCTCTCAAGAAATTAAAGAAGATGCAAAAAAGTTTATAAAACCTGGAGTTATTTGAGAAAATAGTTTGGCTGAAAATCTTTAAATGTAAAAGATATAGGAGATGACATGAGAGCAGTCTTTCAGCCCAAAGAAAGGAAACAAAAAATAACAAAACCTTTCTTAGGTATGGGAAGAATCCTGAAAGTGAGTAGAGCAAGTGAGTGATGGGTGAGTTTTCAGAGGGACTCTTGCCCTGCCTCCCACCCAGGTGGGGGTGGGCGTGGGCTGGACAGTAAGCTGGATGACAGAATACTCCAGAAGAGTTCCGACTGATGGGCAGAAATGCTTTTTCCTTAATCTGGGCCTGGAATTCCAATTGGAGGCAGCCTCAAAGAGTACTCTGTACCAGACTGGGGTGGGTGCTGCAAAGAAGAAATGGCAAGGGGGCCTATTTAAACTAAAAAGACCTAAAAGAGCACCAGGTATACAGCTGCTTCACTCCCATCTGGAGAAGTGTCCACATGCTCAAGTGGGAGTTGTAGCCCTCAGCAGGGGCCATAAGGAAACGTCTCCCAAACCAGAGGATCAATATAAATCATAAAAAATCTGCTAGGATCTGAGGCATTAGCAGGAGCTGAGGGGGGCTGCAATCAATAGAAGTTAGTCTCCTTTCCTCAGACACAGTGACTACTACAGCATTTGCTGGCGTTCTATTTGAATACAATATATCATGCTATTCTTAGGGAAGACAAAACAGTATTTTTATTGGCATAGTATTGTTATTTTGTTTTCTTTTTTTAATGATGCATCCTCTCATGAAGGCATAACTGTTTACACAATTTCCCCTCCCACTGCACACAACTATTAGTAAAACAAACTGTACAAAATATATGAAACAACTGATTTTACACATTGGACAACAAGATAGGATTGTATTCTCTTAGAAAAAGGAACCAAATAAGATGAACCCTGTGATTGCCCCAGCAGTTTCTAGACTGCAGCACAGGAAGGCAAAACCAAAAGAGATCCTGGAAGCTGCACTGAGTTGAGGAGACAGAAATCAGAGATAAGAGAGATTGAGGCAGCTAGAATTTGCAAGGAGATTACCAGAGAGAACAGAGCTGTGGCAAGGGCAATATACATAACCTAAACTTTTGTACCCCCATAATATGCTGAAATAATAAAAAAAAATAAAGAATGAATAAGCTCTACAAATCTGTATAAAGATAGCATTAAGTCTTTGGTGGAATAGCAATCTGTACAGGGCAGAGTGAAATTCAACAAAGCCAGACTAAGAACAACTGCCAGGGAAAGGAAAGGACAGTTACTACGGAGCTGTAAACCAAACTATTCCCAGAACTCACATATACCTGGGAATCATTTGAGTTCCCACCAGTGAGAGTGGAAAAATGTTGTTGAATACACAGGGCATTCCATAGAGAAAACAGAAAGCTCAGGGGTTACTTAAACCCCCTTTAGTACAAAGGCTACTAAAAAACTGATACACTAAAAAACTGAAAAACATGCGAGAGGACCAGGCTTATCCATAAGTAGCTTAATTCCCTGACAGGACAGTGTCCAACACTCTTTAAAGGAATATCATAAAACCCAGCACTCAATAACAAAAAAGTCACAATGTCCAGTGTCTAATAATATGAAGAAGCTGGGAAATATGTCCCTTAACCAGGAGATGAATTACTTAATAGAAACAGGCCCCAAAATGACAGACATGATGGAATTAGCAGACAAAGACTTTAAAACAGCTATTATAAAAATTATAAATGTGTTCAAAAGTTCAAAGGAAAATATGAATATGATGAGGAGAGAAATGGGGGCTATAAAAAGGACCAAATGGGACTTCTAAAGGTGAAAAATACAACACTGAAAATAAGAATTCACTGAATGATATTAATAGCAGATTAGATACTGCAAAAGAAAAAAAATTCCATGAACATGAAAACATAAAGAGAAATATCCAGAACAAAGCAGTAGGGAGAGACAGAGAGAGAGAGAGAGAGAACAGAAACTTAGAGACCTGGGAAACAATATAAAAAATTTAATATACATGTATTTGGAATCCCAGAAGAAGTAGGAGGACAGAAAAAAATATCTTAAGAAATAATGACTGAAAAATTTCCTAATTTGATGAAAGTATAAACCCACAGAACAAAGAATCTCACCCAAGAAACTCAAGCCACACCAAGGCAAAGCATAATCAAATTGCTGAAAACCAGGGCAGTAGTCCCCCCTTGGGTGTGGTTTCATATTTGGTGGTTTCACTTACACATGGTCAACTATGGTCCAAAATTATTAATGGAAAATTCCAGAAATAAACAATTCATAAGTTTTAAATTTCACATCGTTCTGAGTAGCATAATGAAATCTCATGCCGTCCTGCTCTGATTTGTTGTCCCTTTTTCTAATGTATGCATGCTGGAGACACCAACCGCCCCTTAGTCACAGGGTAACTGTCTCAGTCATCAGATCCACTGTGGCAGTATCACAGTGCTTGTGTTCAATTCACCCTTATTTTACTTAATAATGGCCCCCAAACTTAGGAATAGTGATGTTGGCAATTTGGCTACACCAAAGAGAGGTCGTAAAGTGCTTCCTTTAAGTGAAAAGGTGAAAGTTCCTGACTTAATAAGGAAAGAAAAAAAATTGCATGCTGAGGTTGCTAAGATTTATGCTAAGAACAAATCTATCTGTGAAATTGGGAAGAAGGAAAAAGAAATCTGTGCTAGTTTTGTTGTCACATCTCAACTGCAAAAGTTACAATCACAGTGTGTGACATTAAATGTATGTGTAGAAAATATTGTTCAAAATATTGTTGTGTCACTGCCTTATTGGAATTATAACTCAGAAGTAATCATCCTGTACTTCCCACTTTGATAGAAAATATAATTAATTATGTGAGTACACTAAAAGGAAAAATTCTAAAGTTGGAAATAGAGACAAAAGGTTGATTCTCCAAGGGTATATAGCTTTGTTTCAACTAATTTTTTATTAATTAAAGTATATTGCAACTCTAAAAAAGTAAATGTTAATTTTTAGAAAACTGATAGCAATTCAAATGATTTCTGTCCAATAGTATTTAAAATGTATTTTGCCCTATAGATACATATGTAGTTGCTTTCTGGTAGAAAAGATTAAAACTCAAGGTTTTAAATTTTAATTTAATGGTCTTATTCCAGCACTTTTTTCCAGTTACTATAATATTTCTGTTTGTCCTGCACATTTTTCTATTAGCTTTACTATCCTTCTAGTTTCTTAAGTAATTAATTCAACCAATTTTTTACATTTCATATTTGTAGAAGAGTCACGTTTTTAATGTTTTTTGAAAATTATACTTTGGTAAGTATCACATGCAAATGGACACAATGAGCAAGTTCAGTTTTAGAGAATTAAAATCTTCATTTCTTCACATTTAACTCACAATGAATAAATTAAAAACCCACCACATTTTTGTGTCATAAGATCAGTCAACCTTCGTGGGATCAGACTGACTTTTCACAAGGTCAGTCTTTTTTTTATACTATCCCTTGGGCTTCTGCCCCAAGAATGAACAGTGAACACAATCTCACCAGCTGATCCTCAAGACAGGTACACCAGTCCCTCACTCCTTCCGGGCTTTTGCTTTCAGCAGTTTTTGTTACCTGCAGTCAACAGTGGTCTGTTAATATTAGATGGAAATTTCCAGAAATAAACAATTCATAAATTTTAAATTGCATGCCATTCTGAGTAGCACAATGAAATCTTCTGCTGTCCCGTTCTCTACTGCCCAGGATGTGACTCATCCCTTTGTCCAGCATCTCCACTGTATGTGCTACCTGCCCATTAGTCATTGACATTGTCCACTCCTGACATCCAACCATGGAAATTGTCTTGGCTCGATGATCCAGGATCACAATGCCTACATCATCCATCTCACGTCATCTCATCAGGTCGGCATTTTATCATTTCACATCCTCATAAGAAGGATGAGCACAGTACAGTAAGACATTTTGAGAGAGAGAAACCATATTCATATAATTTTATTACCATGTATTGTTACAACCATTCTATTTTATTAGTAGTTATTGTTCATCTACTACTGTGCCTAATGTGTAATATAAACTTTATCATGGGTATGTGTATGTAGGAAAAACTGTGGTTTCAGGGTTTCACGCATCCACAGAACCTCTTGGAATTTATCACCCGTGGATTAAGGGAGACTCATATGTACAGATCTTTTTCAGCTTATGTATATCACTGATGTTCATTTTAGGAAAACAGATGGATATAAAAAACAAACAAGCATGGGAAAACTACAAACTTAAGAAATCTCCCCAATTTTTTTGTCCCTTGTCTTTAGAATCCCTAGCTTCCTTCTGGTCCAATGATAGGAAGTTCTATTAGATTGTTTCCTTCTGTGTGAACTTTGAGGTTCACAAAGGTCATCCCTCCATCTCCTGGAGAACTATCTTAGACAAAGGGCATGCGGTCTTCTTTCTATAGGAAGTCCTTCATCTTAGCCCATGTTCTATAAAAGTAATCAGAGGTGAACAGTGAGTGTCTCATCTAAGAATACCCAGCCTGCACCATCCCCACTTCCCCAGGGACACTGACACATAAAGGTTGTTGTTGCTATCTGGTGGTGGTGGTGGTGGTTTTTCTCACATAACAGTCAAAAGATGATGACTAGAGTGGAGTCCTGAGGAGAGCAAAGTCCAGGGCAGCAGCCTATCTTTCTCTGGTGTTGGAGAATCAGTCCTATATCACAACGGTGGGGGGAGGGATTATAAGTCTTGACCCTTGTCTTCTAATTGGAATGAGAAAAATACTAGACAAATAAACATAAACTAATATGAAAATGTCATCCTGCCACAGTAAATCAGGATTAAAGATCTGACTGATAGTCACTATGTTAAACTGTATGAAACTGGACTAATTAAATGACAAGAAACTAAATAGTGAGATTCAAACCATTAGTCAACATTAGGTCCTGAGTTAATGATTTGAGCAAATTGGGTTTCCTTCTTTGAAGGAAATAGCTTTCAATCCAGCAAAAATGACTGGTTTTCAAACAGTGGAAAGCCACTTGCATGGAACATACATAGAATTGCTAACTCACAGTGAGGAATTCCGTATGTGTCCTTATGAAGCTTGGGAAACACAAACGAGGAAAGCTCATTCACATTTTTAGGTTTTTGTAAACAAGAATAACAGAGAAAAAGATGAGCTGCTGATGTTTTTACATTTCATCCTGAGAACATTTCACTCTGGAAATTATCATCAAGGCTAAGGTCTTTGCATTTGCCATATTAAGATTGTTGTACAAGGAATGCAGCTCAACTGGTACTTAGTTACTGTTGACACTGTAAATGCACACTGCACAGGGAAGGACACACAGGGTCTGAGACAATCCCAAATATGTACCTGCTGCAACACCAGCTTAGAGTCCCCAAATGCCAAATGCAAAAGGAAGTGTTCCAGATATATTTAGCCTCCAATCCACCTCCTCAAACTCAACATCATTGGAGTGAATAATAGAAAACACACATACAATAATCCTCCATCACTGTTCAGACAGGGTTTTGCTCATATTTACTGTTTCTACTGACCACATTTGGTAAGATATTTGCTTCCTACTTTATTTCCCATAATCCATAAACTATTCCTAATATGGGCAGTTAACACTGTAACTTCCTTGTTCTGAGCTTTATGGCCAAAGATATTTAAGTAATCTTTCAATTATACCACTTTTAGTAAGACAATACAATCTCCATGACCATCAAAAAGAGCACTGTGGTAAACAAAATGTACAGCATTGTTCTGATATTTGACAAAAGCACCATACATCTGTTCTGTGACATTAGGTGTAGTTCTGGTTGATGCACTTTAAGAAATACAGAATAAAGCCAGAAGAGCATCATAAACTGCTGGAGGAATGTGGATGATAAGTACTGGGTGGGAAGAAACTACATTATGAGAGAAAAAATGTCTAGTGTTTTTCAGTCTGAAATTCAGAGTGACAGTTTATTTGAAGCCTTTAAAACCTACTAAAGTAATGGATTGGAAACAACATCTTGTTCTTCAAATCCCAGTAATATTAGAAATAAGAAATGCCCTTTGAAGACTGAAACATGAAGATTTAAGACACACAAAGGAGAATACTTCACCCAAGCAAGGCAATAAATAATCTGGTGCAACACAAAAGTAGAGTGAGTAGGCCTGCTTCCAAACGCTAAAAGTTTGGGGATCCAAAGGCCTCTTTATTTCATGTTGTTTGTCTTGTCTTCAGTTCAAGTTAATAAATTCTTTAAAAATCCTTGTGGATTTCTTATGTGTCAATTGATGATCAACTCCATTAGACAAAAATCCAATTTGCGAAGCTCTTCAAGATAAACCCTGTCTACTCGGGCTTCTCTTGTGACTGCTATGGGAGAATTCCCTTGTAAGTCTTAGATACCCTGTTATTTAACGGAAAAGATATGGCCAGGCAAGACTTAAAATTCTTAAAAGGAACTTTGCTCTGTTTAAAATGTTTTGTGAGCCACTCTGTTAAATCCTTCTGAGATATTAACAAAGGATAATACAGATCCACCCTAGATTTTACCTTTTCCAGAGCCATTTTTAATTTAGTAATTATTTTTAGAGAATCTGGGTGTGAGAAACAATTTTATTGCAAACCTGGCAAGCTGTGGCTCTTTTATATTTAAAGTTTATTTTTAGCTCATCTCTCTTCCCTCACATTTTATCATAGGCAATGGGAAAGAAATCAGATGGCATTTTAAATATTCTGCCTAGAATTCTTCTTTACTAGATCGCTGAGTTTAATAAGTATATTTCCTCTTTGCCACATTATCGCAAATGATTATGTTGGCACACTCTATGCCATAACCCAGCAAGAATTCCCTTTCCTTCGGCTTCCAATAACATTTCCTTACCTTGCTTTAAACCTTCACTGAGGGCCTCCTCAAGGCCTTTTAGGTTTCCACTAACACTCTACTTGAGATCCTTGGGCTTTTGCTAAAAGTCTTTTCAAATATATTCTAGTGTCTTCCCTCAGTCCAGTCCCAAAGTCAATGCCACATATAGGTTTTGTTATGGTGGCATCCCACTTCTCGGTACCAAAATTTGTAAAAGTTATCTATGGATATATAAACTATCCTGAAAACTTAGTGGCTTAAAGCAACAACAAAATTATTAATTTTGGTCATGAATTTTTAATTCAGGCAGGGTTTAATGGCAACAACTTGTCTTAACTCTACACAGTATCACCTGGGATGGCTTGACTAGGAGTTAGAGAATCCATATTCAGGATAACTTACTCTAGTGGTTTGGCAGTTGGTTTTGTCTGTTGGCTGGGAGTTCAGCAAGTGACAAAGGCCAGAAGCTTCTGTTTTCTCCACATAGGCCTCTTCTCAGGCTTCTTGGTCTTCCTGACAGCATGGTGGCTGCATCCTAAGAGAATCATATTAAAGTGCATTTGATTGTTTTAAATTCTAACCTTTGAAGTCACAGGTCATCACTGTCACTACACCATTGTTCAAAGCAATCACAAAGGCTGCAAATAGATAGTTGCAAGGGGAAGTGATGTAGATTCCAGCTCTTAATGAGAGAATGGCAAAGCTTTAGAAGAATATGTGAAATAGGAGATATTGTTGAACCTATCTTTGGAAAATACAATCTGCTACACTGAGTAAAAGAAAGATTGCATAAGGAAATTAATATTTTAGAGGATATATTTTTTATCATTGATGTAAAAACTACGTAGAGGAATTAAACACTCCATAATATAGGTCTTGGTCCTCTGATAGTGAATAAAATCTGTCTATATGGATTATAGATCTGCTCCAGCTTGAAAATCCTTATGTTTCTAAAGTAAACATATTCTTGTAAAATAAAAAATTGTAGGGTATGTGAATTATGTTCCCATAAATCTGATACACACTGAAACACATATATACATGTAAAGGTATGTACTAGGTAAATTGGAGACATAGATAAAGTAGTGACTTCTGCTTGGTGGGTCACAGAGGGCTTCATGAAAGAAGAGAAGTTTGAAGTGTGGGTGGCACTGGAGGAAGGGAAAGGACTTTTAAGCAGAGAGGACAGAACGTGCACATACAGGGAAGCATGGAGCAGCCCAGTTGAGTGTGGCTGAACTACAGCTGCATATTGAGCGTGTCAGAAAATGAGGCTTGGAGACCTAGAAAGGGATGCATTTGAACTTCAACTCAGAAACAATGGGGCATTGTTGGTAGGCTCTAGGCAACAGGGGTGAGGAGGTGACAGGATCATTAGCATTTAAAATAATCACTCTAACAAAATGGAGGAATGTGGACTATAGGCAAACCTCGGCAGGAAGAAAGATCCACGTGGGAAATGGTGTCATAATTCAGGCAGGAAGTAAGAGGGAGGGAACTAAGATATTAGCAGTAGAGATGACAGGTTATGAAGAAATTAGAGCCTCCAGACTTGGTGAAAAGGAGTATAGTACCTGGTATATAATAGACAATAAATATTTGCTAAGTGGAATTGGATCTTTTACTTAGCTATTTCAACATAGAGAAAAAGTAAAAAGTAATCTAAAATGGCATATGCTTCAAATGACATAATCTCTGTATACAATATCATCTTGAAGGGAAAGAAATGATGCATGGCATAATCGATAAATGTTATTATTATGTATTTCAAATCTGTAGAAATAGGCTCAAGTATGTAAAACCACTCACACATTTTCTTCTCAAGGAGAAGCCAAATATATATTTAATAATGAAATAACCACTGAACCAGGGTTTTTTTATGGACATGGTAATGTTCTTTTTATATTTGTGTTTATAGACCAGCATAATCAATTAGAAGCCTCTTAAGTTTTAGGGAAATAACTATGAAGTTTTGCCCCACCAACCATAAAGACGTTAATAGATGGGCTGGGAAAAGCACTTGCTGCATATGGGATGTTTTTCTACCATTGTACCACAATAGAGATGCCCAAATGTTCCTTGTTTGACTAAAGAAACCAGGAAGTTGGCAGTGGCCATCACTTCTTGAAAGTTTTTTCTTGTTTGTAGTGAGATGTCGAGGTTGTGAAATACTGGTGTCCACACTTCCTGATCCTCAGTCTCTAAGATACACAGTCATGGTCAAGTCAGTGTTACTCCCTCACAACCTCCTGATGCAGAACTGTGCATGCTTCCCTCTAGCGAGAAGATGCTGCCTGTTCCATAGTAGTGCCATAAAAAATTGTTGTTCAAATTATTTGCAATATCTAGCTGTTGCATATTTATTTAATTTTATATTGTATGTTTTTCAGAATTATATCAAGTTGAAAATCACTTGGCTAGCATACATCAATTAGAATTCTAATATTCTGAATGGCAGAAGCTTTCAAAAGTAAATAATTACAATGCATTCTGGAGAGAGTGTATTTTATTTGTACTGTTTCTATGTTGATAACAAATCAAACCATTTAATTCTGAGTTCATAGTAATAGTAAGTATAAGGTGGCTTAATTTCTCAAACAGTTTTTCTCAACTTTTTGTTAACTCATATCTTACCAGCCCGAATTTTAAAGGATTTTAAAAGGCCGTTTTCTATAGTTTGTATTTTCAAAGAATATTTTCAAATTTTCAAGGATATTTTCCAAACATAAAATTATAAAATTGAATAAAATATGCCCATGCACGTGTATAAATTCATACACGTATACATAAACACACAACACGTATTCTGACAACTGTCCTTGCCCAGCTGAGAATCGCTATGCTAGAGGGTTTTTTAAATCTCAGCTTAGTTGTTCATTAACTTATTTTTTTAAAAATGAGAAACAAAGAAAACAGGAGGATAGTGACAAGAAAATGTTACTCCCAAAGCATTCTTATACAAAAAAAAAAAAAAAAGCTATAAGTAGCCACAACTAAGGAGGCCAGTTTTCTGAAGTCCCAAATCCTTCAAATAAAGGATACAGGGTAATGCATTTCATCACTGGCAGCTACCCAAATCGATGATTTATTGTGGTGCCAATAAAATGTATGCTTAAAAATACTGGAAGAGAGAAACTTCTGAAAAAAGTACCCGACATTGAACTTTTCCTGAATTAAATAAAGCTGAGACAGGACAAATCACACAATTTTGATATTTAGTGGTTTATTTAACATAAAGTTGGAATAAAATCAACTGTGTTTTCACTCAACTGTATTTACACTCATACTTTATCTTGATATTTTAATACACTGCTATATTTTTTATTTCACTTCTACTATGATTATTATTATTACCTCTTGCTAATAGCTGATATTTATTGAGCCCTTACCCTATTCAAGGCAGTTAACTAAATATCCTTATGCTGTTACACCTTGTTAATCTCCCCAATAAACCAGGGGTAGGTAGCTATTTTTACTTATCATTTTACAGGAAAGTGAGACTTAGGTGAAAAAGTTGCTGAGCTAGGTCTGGAGTTGAGGCCAATCTGCCTCTATGTTGGACCTCTTGATCCTTACATTTTTCTACTCCCATCAATTATATATATATATATATATATATATACATATATATATATATATACATACATATATATATATATATAAGCAACATTTTCTTATACAAAGAAGTGAACATAGATGTCTTTGGTGTTTAGCAAGCTCAGGACACAGAGTCAAAGGCACAGGCCAGATCACATAAAGAACTAGCTTTTTATTTATATAACCTGAAGTTGCAAGGGAATTTCTTGAAGGGAAAGAAGAAAAGAGCAAAAAGGTAATGCTGAAATTGAGAATATGCTATAAAAAAATAAATATTGCTCTGTATATGTGGTTAGGATTTTTCCATCATAGAAGTATTTTCTCACCAAAAGATCTAAATTCAGGCTGTTATTTATTCCCCCATCTGCCTCCTCCTCTCTTCCCTTTACTTTTGTTATTAATTGGAAAGTATAAAGTATTTCAGAGAAAGTTTCTTTGCAGCCAGCTTTGCTATAATGCAGCTAATCCACTAACCAAGAATAATGTAAATGGACATAAATCTAAAACCTGTGGGAAGTTAAGCCTGTTTGGGAAAAATGTCCCCAGAATCATGAGTGATAATTACAACTGTATACTATATCCCACATAAATTTCTGAGGGTGGATTAGGTTTACTTACATGCTATTATGCCCCTCTGAAAATAATTTCTGTCAAAATGTATATACAGAATCTGGGGATTTATGGGTCATTTCATTCATTTTCTCTTTCCCATTATGGGCATTACAACCAGAATGGACCAAAGAAAAGACTCCTCTAGAGAATTAATACCTACTCTAAAAAAGGGTCTAGGATTATACCTGATGAATTATGATGTTATTTGCTTTTTGCTTTCAGCATCTTATACAATTGAAAAACAACAATAATAATCATAAGTTATACCAAAATAAAAATTCACTTTTGTGAATTTTGAAAGACTTGACTAAAATGTTAGTAAAATGAGTAAATTAATAAAAACCATTCTAACTGGGGTAAGGGTAAGATATCTCATTGTGGTTTTAATTTGCATTTCCCTGATGATTATTGATGTTGAGTACTTTTTCATATGTTTATTGGCCATTTGTCTATCTTCTTCTGAGATGCTTCTGTTCATGTCTTTTGCCAACTTTTTAATGGGGTTGTTTTTTCTTGCTGATTTTCTTGAGTTCTTTGTAGATTCTGGATATTAGCCCTTTATGGGATGTCTAGCTTGTGAATATTTTATTAAAAAGTCCAAAACCAGTTTATTAAAAAGTCCAAAACCATGCTGGCATGGATGCAGAAAGAAAGGAATGCTTATACACTGTTGGTGGGACTGCAAATTAGTACAGCCTGTATGGAAAACAGCATGGATATTCCTCAAAGAACTAAAAGTAGACCTACCATTCCATCCAGCGATCCCACTACTGGGTGTCTACCCAAAGGAAAAGAAGTCTTTTTATCAAAAAGACACCTGCACTCAAATGTTTATAGCAGCACATTTGATAATTGCAAAGATGTGGAATCAACCCAAATGCTCATCAATTCATGAGTGGATTAATAAAATGTGTTGTATATATGCCATGGAGTACAACTCAGCCTTAAAAAAGGATGGATTAATGCCTTTTGCAACAATTTGGAACTAGAGACCGTTCTCCTAAGTGAAGTATCTCAAGAATGGAAACAAACATCACATGTACTCGCTATTAAATTGGAACTAACTGATGAGCACACATGTGCACAGAGGGAAGTAAAACTCAGTGGAAATCAAGCAGGCGGGATGAGGAAGAAGGGGAGGGGCAAAAACCTACCTAATGGGTATGATGAACAC
The DNA here is from genome assembly GCF_020740605.2 of Lemur catta. Taxonomy (NCBI): domain Eukaryota; kingdom Metazoa; phylum Chordata; class Mammalia; order Primates; family Lemuridae; genus Lemur; species Lemur catta. Next base: position 45,791,970 of record NC_059135.1, read on the forward strand.
TATTTGAGTGACGGGCACAGTTACAGCCATGACTCAAGCATTACAAAAGCTATCCATGTAACCAAAACATTTGTACCCCATTATTTTGAAATTAAAAAAACCCAGAACATGTCATAAATATTGTCCCATGTCATTAAAAATTCTCCAAAATACTTACTTGGTTATATTATATTGACACATAAATATTAAACCATTAGTTATTTGCTTATTTTTCTCTAGTTGGAAAATTAGGCAGTTTCCAGATTTTGCTTTTATAAATGTGACGAATATCATTATACAAAATCTCTACTTTTAAGCACCAATGCCAGCCATGTTTATCATTTAAAGATGATTTCTCTCCACCCGCCCCAAAAATAAATAAAAATAAAATTAGTAAATGGTAAAACATGTCATACAAAATTAACTTTGTCATTAGTTCCTTGTACTCAACAGTTGTTCATTAAATGTCCAGTGAGTCTAATTGTGATGAGATTTCAGAATAGAAAAATAATAAAATATGCATGCTTAATATTTGTCCTTAAAATGCTTGTCTGTTTCTAAAAGCAGGAGGGGACCAGTTTGTATCTACCCCGTGTCCATACTAAGATTTAGCCAAGCTAGATATGAATTAGTTGATTTAAATAACGGTGTTCTGGCAGAAAGCAAGAGAGCTTGCCAGCACTCAAGGAGGACAGGGGATGGGAAGGACAGCAAAATATCTGTCCCAAGTGCTTTCACGCAAGCAGAAACAACCAAAGATACTTTCATAAGGGATTCGTGTGAGAAAGCTGAGTTGTAAGCTACGATGCTTTGCCGCCCACTTAGCGAGGGGTGATAGAGCAATGGAAGCATGTTCTCCACTTCCTTACAGTGTGAGGTCATCATCACTGTGACCCACTGAAGACCCCAGTGGAAGATTAGGGGTGCACTGGGGCCCTCAACAGAGAGAGCAAGAGAAAAGGAGAGCACTTGGTATTGACTTATAAGGACTGTTGCGAAGATGTGTGAATAACTCTTGGGGCCCTCCAATATTAATGGATGAGGTTTAGGAGACTCTGGTCATGCCTAGCACCTGATAGAAGAAGACAGAAAAATATGTCTATCATCATTTGTCATCATGGGATGATGAGGACTGAGTAAACACGTTATTTTATTCAAATGTCAATATTTTACATGTATCCATAGGTTCATAACAATATAAGTACTTTCTGACCAAACATAAATCAAGACATTCACACCTGAGATTTGACTGATGACACTAAAAGCAGTCTCTGCCCAGGCACAGGGTTATTATGGTAGACGTTTGTGAATAGATTCATCAGATAATACCTGCTTTACAGTACTTCAAGGAGTTTTTTTTTCCTTACCTTGGCACTGTAGAAATAATAAAAGGAATTATTTGAGAAGTACTGAAACAAAACGATGAATCATCTGTACGTGGATTTACTAAACAATGAACTCAGGAACGCGAATAATGAATTATGTGTTTGACACAGGTGTGGTTGTTTTTAATCACTAATCTCTTTCCAAAAGAAATGGTAAACTCCTTCAAACGCCAATGACTCTAAACAAATTCCACATCCTAGAGCTGATCTTCTCTTTCTGCGGCATCTCTAGACTAATTCTTTCCTTTTAGGGTCTCATTTTGCTTCTTGATTGGTTGGCTCCAGAATTCAGACTGTCTTTGCATTTTCTCAACATCCAATCTGTTACCTGCCATCATCAACAGCAAAATAGCTCTTTGCTCCTGCCACACAGCCCATCCTATACCATCGCACATTTTCATGATGCCTTAGGTGGGTCCCCCGGTGGTCTCCTTCCTATGTGCTGTGCTTACATTTGTTCTTCATTTTGAACTTTGGCTGTAATAAAAAGTTTCTTTCCTGCTTAACAAATTCCTTCCTTCAAAGCATCTGGCAGACAGGTAGTAAAACCTACTATTCTAAATGCTTGCTACTACAATGCAGTCCATGAACTGGCACCGTCGACCTCACCTGGGAGCTTCTAGAAATGCAGAAATTTGGACCCCAAAAAGTAGGACATAGACCGACCCATAATCTTCATTTTTGCAAATTCTCAGGTAATTTGATTTGTAAGAATGTTAAAGTTTGAGAAGCATTGCTGTAACCATGAGCTAGTTTTTTTGTTCCAAAGAACAATATTTTTGTTGAAAATTTGAAACCAAATAATATTCACCCTCTATATAGTAGCAGAATCAGGGGATCCTTTGCCAGTTCTTGGTTTTATTGCTTGAAAGAACACAATAAAGATGAAAAATTCAGGCCTGGATCTGTAAGTTCATATTCTGTCCCTTCCATTTAATGCTTAATTTGCCAAACCTCATCTACCTGTTCCCCTCTTTCTACCCATCACCACCACAACGTCTAATGGTCTTTGAGCTGTGCCAAGCACTGTGCTAAGTTCGTTTACATTCATATCTAACAACTCTGTGAAGTAGGCCCTATTATCATGGAATGAGCAAGTAAGCTAATTGTTTACATAAGATTTAGTCTCCTTTGGGGTATCCAAAGAGACCCTCATGAAGAAAATAGACCCTGATGTTTGTTTGATATGCCTGCTTATCTTTGAGTACATTCCTAACATACACTGAGTACGATGACATCCTGTGTGTGAGGTACACTTATGACTTAAGAGTTATTACTTCTGACAGTATTACTTATTACGCTGATATTCTGTATGTAAACTATTATTCAATGAGTAATAAATAGAACATCAGTTGTGGAAATGAGAAGAAAACAAGGTAAAAGGCCTGATTTAATAGAAATATAAAACTGTATAGGAGAGGAAGTATTAGATATGACGTCTTAACTTTATACATTTAAAATACAGTAAGTGGTAATTAAATGTTTTCAATATTCATAAATAATTCTAACAGCCATACTACAAAGCTTCAATTATAAGAAGATAGAATGTTTTCTCTTTCCGCTTCCCTAGAAGTGCTATCATTTTTTTCCTTTCCAGGAGAGGAAAAAGAACAAAGAACCTATGCTTCTGTTTTGCCTGACTCCTTCCCCAGCACCACACTCTCATTTGGACAGGTGAGGAACATGGGCAATATAGCACTTTTCCAGGAAAGCCCCAAACTTACTTTCTGTTCACATTCTTTTACGTATACTTTACTGCATTCTTATTCTCCTTGAAAAAGTGTGAAGATGGCCAGCTGAGCATTATTAACTGAGGAAATGCACATTTTAAATGTTACTGAAGTTCAACTGAATATTCTTAGAAGAACAACATATATTCCAAGTCTGAGAAACTGCCCATTTTTGACAATGGCACATCATTCACAGCAACTCCAAACCTCTAAATCACCATTTCAAGATTCTTTTTCTGCTATGCCTTCTTTGTGCAGGCTCTTAGCACATGTACAAGCTATGGACAACTTGGCGTTTTTATTTTTTGAGATAGTGTCTCACTCTATTGCCTGGGCTAGAGAACAGTGGCACAATCATAGTTCACCGCAACCTCAAACTCCTGGGCTCAAGGGATCCTCCTGCCTCAGCCTCCTGTGTAGCTGGGACATGTCCCACTACACAGAGCTAATTTTTCTAGTTTTTGTAGAGATGGGGTCTTGCTATGTTGTTCAGGCTGGTTTCAAACTCCTGGCCTCAAGCTATTCCTCCTGCCTAGGCCTCCCAAAGTGCTAGGATTACAAGCATGAGCCACCACACCCAGCCTTGGTATTTTTTAAGAACATTGCTTCCGTCATGTGCAAGGTAATTCAAACTCAATTTATGTATTCTGGATAAACTTTGCTAATGTTCTGATTTGAACCCCATCCTTTCCACTTCCCATTCTTTAAGATTTTACTCAAACTACTTGACCTTAATAAAGACTTCTCTGACTACCTCTGCCTAAAATTTCTCAAATTCTTTTTATTATTCTTTGATATTTCTAAACCAATCCATAAATTAAAAGATGCCTTGTTTTTCCATCTTGTTTTTAGACGCTTTCATTTTTCATTTCTGTATAGCAGCTAGCATGGTGGCTCAAACATAATAGCTTTCAAGTATTTATGAAGTCCACAAAGATTTAAAATGGGCAGAGGGAAGATAAAACTCTAATAATGTTCAGGTTCATTTTATTTCATTCCTATACTATTTATTTGCCCATTGGTTTAGCCTATTATGCAATTGTTATATCTCTAATATTTACTATCAAATTCTGGGTATCGTGCATTGTCAAAAATGAAGTAAAAGCGGCTACAAAACTGAGTAGTTAAAAATCACTGATGCCTGTACTACTGCTAATAGTAAGTGGGGTGTTTGGTTTATATGTACTATTACTACTGTTAGAAATAACTAAATTGCTGAATAATTTGAACAAAGAGTAAAAGAATATTTTAATATCCGTTCTTTGCAGCTTAATTTTAAAGAGAGTACATTTTAAAGAGAAGTTTTATTTGGCCTCAGATGGTAATCATTATGACCACAGAACTAGATGAGCCCAAGAGGCATTAGTCCATGCCCTCTTTCCCAGGTGGTCTATCTTAACTGAATTTTTGAAAGCATCATAGACACCTCTCTAGGAAAAGAGAGTAACAACTATTAGTTGTATGCTGCAATTCTTTCGGACCTTATTTGTTACTCATTAGATCTAATCCAAATTCTTCACACTGCAGTTCAAGAAAAGAAACCACCAACAACATTTTAGGCAAAATAAATACTTTATTGTTTTAATTTTTTCTTTTTAGAAATCATCCTTTGTGTGATATTTCGAACATTTATAACCTTGATATTCTTTCAAAGAACACTGTTAACATCTCAACTATTTTGATTAAAATATCACACACAAAGAAACATAATAGGAGTTGAAAATTATGATGCTAAAAGAATAATTTTAATAACATTTGGTTACTTTACACATTTATTAACACATATAAAACCAAATAGGAAACCACTTCCTTTTCCCCCCCCCATAAAAACAAGAGTTTTCACTGGTTAAAACTGAATTAAAATCATTTATGTATGAGAACAAATGTAAATTACTTCTACTTTGAAAAAAAAAAAACCAGCTTATTCATTTCTATCCATTCAAGTCATAGGCCCCATTATTTGGATGATACCCTATTATTTAGTCTAAAAGACAGAAGAAGAGACATCTTCTTATAATAAAGAAGTCTGGCCAATACAAAAAGTACATAGTGTTTAACATAAGGCACATTACCAAAGAAAAATACTACATAAGCTATAATAAAATTACATTTATCTTGGTGTAAGGCAACAAGACTTACAGTGTAAGAACATTAAGTAGTTGTAGGTAACCTCATATAATTCTATCCTACTGCTATTAGTAACCTCCTCAAGAATTAAAAGCAATTTTTACAACAGAACAGTTTTTCTTCTTGGAAGTGACACTAATTAACAGCAGTGGAGGGAAAATCATTGGTTGCTTCAAGCTCTCAAAAAATGAATCAGTTATTGCACAGTAAATACCTCATAGAGGTCAGTGTTTTAAGAAGCTAGTCTGAAGAAGTATGTTATTTATAAGTTGGATAAGTCTGGAAGTCTTCAAGTTTTATAATTAATTCTAATAGAGAATCAAATGAAAAATATTGACATACAAATAAATATTAGGCTTTTCAAACTGCTACAATTTTGATAGTTTAGAGAAGAGCAAAGTGCCTAAGTTTCTACATAGATTTTTGAAAAAGATATGCATAGAAGAAATACACAATTGTACATTGTATACAGTAGCCCAGCTCAGCAGCAAGTATCTTCTGAAGCACAAGTAACACCTCCACCAGTGTATATTACTGATACCTCCAATATTACACAGCTAATAGGATTCATGCCAACCTTAAAAAAGAAAGAGAAGTCTACTTTAAACATTTTTCAAATACCATTATTAAAAGATTCTTTTAGAAGGAGATGAGAATTTTATTCAAACATATATACGTATAAACATGATCTTTCTGTGATTTCCATACATATTCCTAGGAATGAATTCTTTTATCTCTGGCTTTCGAGAAAAAAATCTCATTAGTTGCTTTACAACATAGTTTATCAAAATATTTTTCCCATTTCTACAGCTAAAATTATATATTATACTTTTCAAATTACATTTTTGTTTCTCTTGCTATAGAATGAATATTTTTAGTTCTATTAAAGGTATTATTCTACCAAAGCATATTATTCCTTTTGGCATTCACCAAATATTACTATTAATATATATTTTATGAAATGTAATTAGACCCATGAGAAAATAAAATTCATTTTAATAAGTAAAACACAAAATAATTTTTTAATAAATTATAATTAGAAATGGATCTATGGAATATGTTTCTTTAAAAGATAAAATAATTAGGAAAGACACTACAAAGTTTTGATTCTCAAAATCTTGTTCCATAAATTGTACATTTTGAAATACTTTTATAATCAATGCTTTTAAAGATTCAGGTGTAAAAGTCCAACTCCAGGATTTATTTACTACAATAAAATTCCACTATAATGACCTAATATAGATAATTTCCTGGAGATTAGTGTGACGAGATTTGACTTGCTTACACTTCAAACAGGGTTGTATGAGGTTTTCAAACTGTAGGATAACATATTACATACATTCTAAAAATCAAAATTTAGCTAGAGAACCAGCTTGTATACTAAGGAAACAAAGAATTAAATGCCAAGTACTAATTTATATTTAGCTAAACAAAGAAATTCAGAAAAATTTACCTATAATTTCCATTTAATGATTATCTTGCTTAGAATTAGATGCTTTACTTGAAGATACTGCTGCCAAAAGTCCACTTACAATTTCCCGTCTGATTTCCCCAACAATAGATTCTTTAATCTAGAATGAAAAATAAGAGAAAAATCAGAACTTAACAATATGAGTGTAATTCTTTTTTTTTTCCTGTTTTTAGAAAAAAACAAATAGCATTTAATTTCTGTAGTCAGCTAAACCATAGAGAAAACTAGAACCTTCATGCCATACAGAGAGGGAGTGGGGAATCAAGTCGATCTAGCCTCAAACCCAGGTCAGACTCTGCAGTCTTATCCAGCATAACTCAGCTAACTAGATTATAAGATATCACAATTCTTAAATTGAGAACATTAGAAAATGTTATTTCATAGATTAAAAAACATCTAGTAAATACTTTACTTCATGACACAAAATAACATGGAAGGACTGATTAAATGTTTTTTATTATCGTCTACCTTTGTAAGGTAATCAGCAGGATACACAAGTGCTCTCATTGCTTTAAAAAAAAAAACCCCATTAGTGGCATAGTAATATACAGGTATAATGCCTGTTTACACCAACTGAAAGCAAAATATCCAAAGAAGTTGTAAGAAATTATATATTGTACTAACTTGTGCATTTGAAATGAAAGAAAAAATTATCATTTAGTACAATTTATTTTAAAATACAAAAAAATCCTCAAAACCATCGTAAACTCTAAAGAAATAACTTTTTCTTTAGTTGTATGGTACAGTTGTCACCTGCCTAAAGCTCTGCTTCAGATAAGGATATACATCTCATTTCATTGTAGGAAAAGGCAAACAGATCTGGGGCAATGACAGTTCCATCAGGTTCTCCAGATGTCCAAACACTACATATGCCTATCCCCACCTTTTCTCTCTAATGACACAGCATCACCTTCAAATAGCCCTTTGTGAAGGCTTTAAATGTTTATTTCCTGAAATAAACTGAAAATACCTTCGAAATTAGCACTGGAGACGCTCTCCACCAGCTTTTAAAAATTCTACATTTCTACAGTATCCTGTCAGCCACAATGATCTATCTCCTAAAATGTTCCTAAGTATATCTCGAACACATCTTAATTGAAGTCTTTCCAAAAATGGCTCTGTATTAATCAGTCATGCAAAACTGGTACACAATACATAGATTTATACATAGTTATTCATAGAAACAAAATGCTTCTTAGCGACCAACCATCTGTACTGGAATATATTTAAATAAATACAAGCTTTTCATTTTATCTGCTATCAAGATTTCAAACAGCACCAAAAGTTTTTGAAGTTCATAGGACTTCAGATTTACTTTTTAAATAAGTATGTGTTGGATACAAATATTTTAAAAACCAGAATCTCTTAGCCATAGTATATAAAGACAAATACAATATGCTGAATCCGAAACATTGAAAATAATTTATATTTTACAAGACAATGAGTAGTACAGTCTTTCCAGTCCTGCCGAGAATGAAATATTGCAATTTTATTACATTCCATCATTCTTCATCATTCTTAAAAAAAAAACTAGCCAAATAATATTCTTTACAAACCAAAAATGTGTGCCAGCCTTTTTTTGGAGTGCAGACATTACTGCAGTAAAACATACGAGAATCTCTGTGGTCAAATATGCTATAATCTATCAATAGATGAACACAAAATGAATTCTGAAAAATGAGAGACTAGCATGGGCTAGAAGAGGAAAAAGATATTATCAAAGAAGGAAGACTTTACATTGTAGGTCATGAAAAGTTACAACTATTTCAGATGATGGTGGAGATTGAAAACTTTAAAGCAAGAGAATCTTGGATGAGAAGGGGAGTATAATGGAGCCTGACTGACAAGACAGTTCTTTCCGGGGTGTAGAAGGAAATTAGGACAGGAAGGGTGAGGCCAGACGGAAGGTGTACTGTGAGCTCCTTCAGGGAGGGGCTGAGGTTTCATTTATCAAGTTGATAAATTACATACAGTAAGCACTCAATAAATGTCTGGATGAATCAATGAGAGAGCACAAGAGACGAACATCAGATACAAGAAGAGAAAGAACAAAGAACTACAGAAAGACTAACACTGAACATGACAAAATGCCTTTAAATAATTTATTGAAGGAATAAATGTATGGACAAATAAATTAGTTCCAAAGTCTCCCGCGCTACAGAGAGGCTGGAAAGACTAGGAGTGAGAAAATTCCACTGAGACTAATAGTAAAATTACTTTTATGAGCACAGTTTCCAAACAATGGTGTAGGCTGAAGACAAGACTACCTGAGATTAAGAAGGGAATGCTTACTGACAATGCAAAAAGACCGACGGCACATCTAAAGCATGGGGCAACATATCCACTTAATGTGTACCTACTGAGTGCCTACCATGTGGCAGCCGTTATATTAAGTGATCACTAAAAAAAGTTTCAATAAGCACACATGGGCAAGCTGTTTATTTACCAAAATACATGCTTAAAACATGTCAGATGTACTGTATTAAAGATTCTGAAAGGCATGAACCAAGTCTAGGCACTTGAATAAACAAAGAAGAACTCTTTAAACACAAAGCAATCTATGTTTACTCTCTGACATTTAATTCTGTTGAATTTGCTTCTGTGGGCACATATTCATTCATTCTATTAAGTACTTTTTATTTACACATATACATACATTTTTAAAGTAACTATAAACAGTTTCGGGCCACCGATCCCATGCATCACAGATGACTGTGCAAATTTTAAGACAGTGTACTTTTTTCCTACTACAATGTTCTTAATATGCACAGAAAAAGGGTATCTTTAATCTGACAAAAGTTTAGTACTGAATAAGTGTATTAAATGGTTGTCTGAAAGGACTTTCTTTCAATGTTCTCTTTCAAAAACAGAATTCTTATTGTATTAACACGTTATAAACGATGAAAACACTCTTTTTAAAAACCTCACTTATGGTGCAATGAAAGAAACAAAGGCCTGACAGATATTATTGTTTTCATGCACCCATGAGTGCAATGAGAAAACTTCCTTGAAAGTGCCTGGAAAACATATTTAATCCTCACCTGCAAAACTGTTCAACCCAAGATTAAATCTTGCCTTCCTAAATGGAGGCTTTGTTAATAGGGTTAAGGGCTCAGAATTTACTGGGAAAACAGAATCTAATTTAATTATCTTGGTAGATGATACACTAAGCTTAAAAAAAACCTGGAATTCGGTACCATGTGTATTTCAGTAAAAAGATTAGCAATTTGAAATGAATGGAATAAAAACTATTCTGAATTTTAAATACTTTGCAAACAAACTTGAACAGGAAACCACTGCAACTGAGCTGATATTAACATAAATTTTTTTTTAAATTATAACTGGCATTAAACTAACTTATCTAATAATATGTGCTTTTAAAGTACTTCAAAAGAATTTGTTTTCTTCAGTGTAGTAATATTCCTCTTATGCCTTGATCTCTATATATTTTGATTGGTAAGTCCTTCTATGTAGACCGTAAAAGAGTACATGTTAAACCCAACTTCCTCCAAATTATGCCAAACTCTGAACTAAGTAGTTTGTAATTAATGGGTTTAGTAACAAATTCTGAAAAATTCTCCAAACATTTGTCTTGCATGTCAGTTTAAATGTCTGCAAATAATAAAAGCTTTCATATTTAATGGAGATTCTTATAAATGATTAATTTTCTAGGACTAAGGAAGCCTAATGAGAACAACCAACTTTTTTCAATACTATGCTTTAATGGCCAAAGATTCAATGTTCTGGTCTAAAGTGAATGCTTTACTCCCAGGAAATTACTTAAAGCACATATCAGGCCATCATAACTTTAAAAATGAGAATTCAAGTGTGCATTAAAGGGAGTATTTTCACCAAACAAACGACATAAAATTTTCAAGCAAAACTTTCAAACTAAAGCAAGGTAAGGGGAACAAAAACATCAAATTTCTAGGGGAAAAAAAGGTACCTTAAAATCTATTTCCTCAATTAGCAAACGTACTGTGAAAAAGAACAATTATTTAATTTCACTCAAAAATTGATCTTTGATATAAAACATGTAAACAGGAAAGGATTACTAATCACAAGCACATCGGACTGGGCAGAGTGGATGTACAGAGTTTGCTAGACATTAGCCAGCCATAGCCAACTTACAAAAATAATTCTATTTGTAGGACAAATAAATTTATAGAGTTACACTTTTAAGGCCGGGCTCACGGTGGCTCATGCCCGTAATCCTAGCACTCTAGGAGGCCGAGGCAGGAGGATCGCTTGAGCTCAGGAGTTCGAGACCAGCCTGAGCAAGAGCAAGACTCCATCTCTAAAAAATAAAAAAAAAAAAAATTTATAGAATTACACTTTTAAAACTTTTAAAAGTTTTAAAGTTGGTAGAGTCATGTCATGAAAATAAATTACAGACATGCAGTCATGTAGTCTTCTGCTATAACACTAGTTTTGAAAATGTGAATTTGTTTTAAAATGATTGAAATATTAGGAAACAACTTGCATATAATGCAAATTTCATGTTTGCTTACATGCAATTTCATCCACAGGAAACACTAAGTGAACACAGAACACTGCATTTGGCTGAACCTAGGAACATAGTACACAAATGCACACACCTTAAACATCTACCAGCTATCTCAGTTATCTCTTAAGAGCCACACCCATCCCCATCTGGTGTTAAAACTTTCTTTCAGATTTCAGTTCACCCTCCTTCCACTCCTTCACAGTAACTCACAAGTTGCAACATTTCCAAAGCCCAATTCCATAAACTTCAGGGTTTTTTAAGGTAAAGTACCATATTTATTGTAATATTTATATACTTCTTAACCATTTAACATGTACAGTCAGCCCTCCATATCCTCAAGTTCCCCAACTGTGGATTCAATCAACCACAGATAGAATATATTTGAAATAAAAAATAAAAAAATAACAGTACAACAATTTTAAAAACATAATATAACAGCTATTTATATAGCATCTAAATTGTATCAGGTATCACAAGTAATCTAGAGATGATTTAAATTATACGGGAGGTGTGCACAGATTATATGCAAATACTACGCCATTTTATATAAGGGACTTGAGCATCCACGGATTATGGTATCTGCAGGGGTCCTAGAACCAATTCCCCTCAGATACCAAGGGTCAACTGCATAAAACTGCTACTGTGTTCATTAGGTTTCTATCTTTTGTCTTTTTAATATGTCACTGACAAAGTTATAATGTTATGCCTGTAATTCTATTTTCCCCATAAACCCTGTGGTTTTTACTGCATGAGTTTGTATGGCAGAGATTTTCAGGAGCACATGTATCCTATTACAGGAGGACTGACAGTATTTATTTCCAATGAACTCTTAAGCTTCCATCATGCAGCTATAAATGATAGCTCATTAAAAAGGAATTCTCCCTTTTTAAATGATGCATACTATTCCTTATTACCTGATCTTAGCGCTAAAAAGAGTTATTTTACTAATTTTATCAACCTTTGACTTTTCATGACTAACTTTCCTAAATTTTTGCAGTTCTGGTAATCTAGAACTATGGTAATGCTTCAGGTTCTCATGCTGCTATCACCATCTTTTCTTACTGTATTCCAACTTTTGAACAACTCATATAATTTCTACACTTCTCCACCCAGCAAACCAAAGAGATCAAATTCTTTATAATTATTAAAATCACAACACCATTTTCTCAGGTCAACTGAAACTATAAAATGCAGCTTTTAATCCTGGAAGAAATCTCAATCGTAATCCCTCTTGGGAACAAGAAGTCCAAAGAGTTTGTCACATGTTTATCTATTTTGAGCACTACAAATACTTTTTTCACCATAGTGAATAGAAAATTGCAACTATTTCACACTGGGTATGAAATTTGGAAAAAAGCCATTACAAACATATCTTAATAGACACTAACTGGATCAGTGGGAAAGAATCTAAAAGCTCTCTGAAAATTACAAAATATTGTGAATCAAAAGAATATCTTATAAATAATTAACATTCAAATAAAATCTCCTCTGTAGAATGACAGTTACCAGAGCCTGGGAAGGGTAGTGGGGAGAAGGGGATAAAGTAGGGATGGTCAATGGGTGCAAAAATACAGTTTTTAGATAGAATGAACAATATTTGAGAGCACAACAAAGTGACTATAATCTCAATAAATTAGGGTATACTTTAAAATAACTAAAAGAGTGGAATTGGAATGTTCCTGACACAAAGAAATGTTCAAATGTTTGAGGTGATGGATATCCCAACTACCTTGATTAATTCACACCGCCTGCCTGCATCAAAACATCACATGTACCCTATAAAGATATATAACTATTATATACACATAATAATTTTTTAAAAATCTCCTCTAATACACATCTCCAAATAAATGAATTAAGCATAGATTTTACCGACCTCTCGAATAACTTGCTGCAACTCATCTTGCTCTACACTTTTATGCATTTCCTCAGCAGCTGGCATTACTGGGAGTTTTCCATGTCCTTCTTCCACTTCAGATTTAGGTCCTATGACTTCTGGGATTTCTTCAGCTGCTTCAACTTCCTCAGAACTTTCCAAATCTGGAGGTGTCTGCACAGAGCCTGTTCTAGAAGGGGCAGTTGGCGTTAGGGCCACCGATGCTCGGAATACTTTCTTCCTTGCCACTGACTGGGTTTTCGGTTTGTTCACTGAGGCACTAGAAGGTACTCCAGTTCTTCTGTTAGCATGAGAGGGGCCAGAACATACAGAAGACGACTCTGATGTCGCTTGGGAAAAAACAGATTCTGAGCTTTCTCCAGGAGGAACCTCAAATCCCATTTCTCCAAGTCCCAGGCCTAATTCAGACTTCAGGTATGACTGCTCCTGCATCAGTTCAGTGACCTGGAGATCAGAAAAATTGTTACTCTTCTCTCTTGAAATTAAGACGAGTAGTTAAAAAGAAGGCTTAAAACCTAGTTGTGATTACTGCCAAAAATCACATAACTTGTAAAGTTAATGTGTTTCATTAATTTAGTGACTACTCGATTTCATTTGTAAAAACAGCAAGTCAAATTTAAATTCCCAGTGAGATCAAGCAATACGACTGGTAACGAGAATACACAGTGGGATGACATTTTACTTGTTACCACATCGGTGTCCACATTACTTGTAAGGAAGAGTAACTAGTGAAAAACAAAATAGTTACTCATAATGCTTTTGCCTCAAATAAACCAATTTGTCTAAAATATAGCACGTTTCTCCTGGAGTTAAAATTAAATACTTTTTATGGGACATTATTTCCTTTATGTCATAAAGACGAAAAGTCACTATTGCAATTAAGCTGGCTTTCCAGTAATTTAGGTACCAATGGACTTTCAGAAACGCCAAACTCACTTCCAATCTATTTAGTTGTAACTTATCAAATTCTGTATTTAAAAGAAATAAACATACATTTCATCTACACTAGGAAAACTGCGTGTTTATGAAATGTTGTATCATTCCCTTCCCCAGTGATTTAAAAGGAGAGAGGCTTACTGGTTCCATTACATTCAATGGAGAAGGGCATGACAAGTTATCAGCGCTTCTACTGCCACACATTCCCTGAAAAGGTAAGAACAATATTTTTATTTTTATATGTATGTATTTTTTTTCAAATTGCAAGAGTTTGATAATAAAAGAAATTGGCTAATTTGTGCCCTGTAGCATCCCTTTATGTCACCTCGGTCACCCTCAACTGTCATTGATCCTATAAAATGTGCTGTTGCAACTGAAAACTGATACAAAGTGCATAGAGGATGTTCTGATTCTCTGCTGTCACCAACACATCTTTCTCAGAATGACAGATCAAAACCATGGAAAATATATTCATTAATGATATAGAGTATTCTTATTTTATGCTATACATACATATGTGTGTATACACACACTCTTACTCTATTCTACTCCATATGTGCATATATATGTTATGTGTATGTGTACATATCCATTTATTTTTAACCAAATCAAATGCATTGCTGAAGTATTAAATAATAGAGAAAAATTCATTATTTCACCATTTCAAAGCAACATAGTCTACAACTTCAAAGATACTGGCAAGAATAAGAATATAACTGCTGAAGTTCAAATTTCATGGAAAGAAACATTAGAAGTATGAAAAGTGGCACAAAATAAAGGCAGTGTTTCTTACTATTCTCTTGGTTGTATATATGTTTCCTATCTAAACATCTCATTTGATACCTTAAAAAACATAAAGGAAAAGAATCTAAAACAAAGAAAAAGTTTAAAAAGGACAGTTATTTATTTAAAGGTAAGAAAGAAAAAAAAAGACTGAGTAAAATGTATATTTGTGTTCTCTGCAGTTACATGCAGGGATTAAAATTTAAATTAGTCATGATAATTCACTCGTTTTTCCTTTAAAAACACTAAACTTTTGTATTGACCCTTACTCTTTCCTATTATCAAAAATTATCATTAAAAATTGTCAACATATTTCTAAATATACTACATATTTAAAACAATTAGCACAACTTGCACATTCAACTGATTTGTGGGAAAGCTCCTTAAACAGTCTGCATGCTCTTAATACCATTAAAATAAATGACTTGCAATAAAGGCACATGTCCTAAATTATGTGAAACATCTCCTGACCACGTCAGGGCGGCGTACCGTGAGCGTGCAGGAGCGGAAGGGCGAAGGCACACACACGGCACGCAGCTGCTCCTCCAGGCCCAGCAGGCGCTCCTCCAGCTGCAGCTCCAGCTCCTGAAGTTCCATGCGCACTGAATTTCTCAAACCCTGGAGCTGATCAACTTCAAATCTATGGGTGTGGTGACAGGCACAAAGCTTGAAAAATGCAGTTTGGTGATGATTCCCATTCACAACTCTTCTGACCATTATTATAAAACTAACAGAAGGTACTGAAATCACAAGTTCTATAAATTAGCACAATATCAACTACAATAGGTGAATCCAATAGGACATCAGTCTTTCTTCCTCCATCCTTTCTCACAAATATCCCAAATGTTGAAAAACATATTATAACCACCCTCTTCCTTGATACACTGAAGGTAGAGAAGTTCACTTAGTGAAGCACTACGTATGCCTGACATCATCTACACTGGTTCACAAAATAGATACAGGGTACACAGCAGTAGAAACACAACCTAGCTTAAAAAATCGTAAGTTGAGTGAAAATGAACTTTTACCTTTCCTCCTCAGTCATATGATGATAAACCATGGTCTGCTGACGCAGCATTGCCAACTCTAAATCCATCATTTGTGTTCTAAACAAGTTCAGGTTCCGCCTCATTACCTGGAACTCCTGAAAAGTATTCTAAAAGGCAATATACCAAAATTATACTTCGAAATCATATAAATTATTTTGTAATGCAAAGATTTAAGCAAGCACTTACTTCATAAAGAGGTAGAACAGAGGATTTCTGAGTACTGTATGGAGCAGCAGCAAGATCAGGTCCTCTCATCATAGGGTACTTCAAAACAGTAAAAGTAAGATTAAAAATCAATGCTAAAGTGGCTACTTCCAAATTATTCAATGTGTTAAAAAGGCAGAATTTGGGGCTTACATATTCCTCTCTGAGGCAAAACAAAAACCCAAAAAAATCCTTCATAATGTAAGCAGGAATAAAAAAATATACAGTCCCCAATGATACTTATTATTGCTAGCTGTTGCAGGTGTAAGTCAATTTATTTGGGAGGAGGAAGAGGCAAAGGAACATGTATAGTTCATGTCTATGTCATCTACGTCTTACAGGACTTCCCTCTGGGCTTGAGAAAGTAGAAAAACAAAAACAAAAATGTAGAAGCCGTTGTAAATGTTATCATGAGATTACAGTAATTATTGACTAGGCTGGAGAGAGGAGCAAGCAATCATCACTGTCTTCTTAGGCATCAGAGCTTCTATATGCCACTACTTTAGACAGCGAGATACAAAGATAAAAGGTGTTCTCAAGCCTTCAAGTGTTCTCACAGTGTAAGTAAGAAGAAAGAGAAGGTAAAAAAAAAATTAAAATATAGAGAACAAGGAGTGCTATGATGGAAACAAACATAAATTCAGATTAGGTGAACTCTGCCAAAAGTCATTGACACTTGAGCTGAACCTTAACAGGAAACAGGACCTGGTTATGCAAAGAAAGGCATGGGGGGGCCTTCCAGGTTTAAAAACAAAAACAAAAACAAAAACGTGGCACGTGCAGATACCTAAGAAAGCACAACTATTTAGAGACCTGCAATGTGGTCCAATATGGCCAGAGCACACCTACAGAATGACACCGGAGAGACGGGTCAGAGGCCACATGATGGAGAACACGTGTCTGCTGGCGTGGGGCGGGGTGGGTGTGGGGAGCTTCGTTAGCGGAGGTATCGACAGATAGGACATCCAAGAGGTAGAGACCACACTTAGAGCAGAACAAGCTGGCCTAGAAAGTGAAGTGTACTGTGAGGGAGCAGGTGGACAGGGCCCTGGAAACCCCCAGCTCCACATAATTAGAGCTGAAAGGGTGTATGTCTCAGTCACAGACAGAACTACATTTTGTAAGGAGGAAGAAGAAACACCCACATTTTGGTTAGACTAAAAAACATTAGGAGACAACTGTCATGAGGCTAAAACCCATATATGTTAAAAGCAGGTATATCTAACTATAATTTGAAAAGTTACAACTTTGCTTTCTACTTTTAAAGCAGCTTCCTGTCTACTATTTCATGATGATTAGAGACATATGACATTCATTCCAGGTCACCTGGCTCTGTGTTGAACACTCTCATCATTACATTGACATTTTCTTCCATTCCTTAATTGTCTCAATGTAAGTTCAGAGAGAGATTCAGAAAGAAAATGTGAAAAGCAAACCTGAAGATAACCTACTTATGTTCAAAGTTTTTGAAAGTTATTTCTACTGTACTAATAAACCTGAGGGTGATAACTTTAAAAGTGACAAGACATACTGAGCATTTTGAATCAAATTCACACTTTACCTGTTTTTGTTTTTGCTTTTTTCTGTTCTGGAGTAGTCCCAGTATTTGAACCCAGTGGAAGGAGACTAATTCTGTGCCAGGAGACCAGCATCAGGGGTCAGTACGACAAGGGGAAGGCTTAGCCCAGAGAGCTACGAGCAGAATCAGGAGAACAGAGCGCCACAGAAATCAATGGGAAGAGAACTTAGAAAAAGAAAAGATGGTCAACACATTCAAATGGCAGAGATAAGGAGAGAAAGGACTTTGAAAGGGAAGATTTTTAATAATAGGCACAACTTGACAAGAGAGGATACCTAATGAGCAAAATCTCTCCTCTAGGAAGGGAGGGAGATTGCCAGCAGAGAAATTAACTTTGTTCACGATTAGTTACGGCTTCTCCCTTGAAACAGGAGGGAAGCGTATAAAAGGCCGGATATAGGTTAAGTTTAGACATGTAAGAAAATAAGCTCAGAGAGTTCACGCCTGATGGGTCTCTGCTTCTTAGGGAATTAAGAGGTGCTTGGAGCAATAAAAGAAAAAAAGATATACTTAATAAAGACATGCTTTTTTTCATACCTGTGAAAGATTCTGTAGTGAGTTTCTAATATCATGCAATACTCTTCGCAACTGCATTTCTATGGTGGAAGGAGGATTCACAGAGCACGCTCGGTAGGGGTAGACAGCATGTCTATGTGAGTAAGGACACCCAAAAGGGGATGCAAAGGCACTGCAGGTGGCCCCAGATATGTTGGGAACACTGTGAGTGCTCAGAGTTCTTGTGTGCTCACACAGGGGCCTTTCCTGCCACTCAGAGGGGACAGAGTGAAGGGAGCAGGTGGACTGAGATACGGGTGCTGGAAGGAACTGCGAACAGGTAGGAGTCCTTCTGTGATGGCATTCCTCCACCTGGGTCACCTCACTCTGGGACGCTGCTTCTTTCTTCACAGATGATGGAGAGATGAAAATGGTGGATTTAACTAAAGATTGACTGTCATGCTCCATCATCCCCTTTTCTAATTCCTGTTCCTCTTCGGGTGTGTACTTATAGGTGAAGGAAGGTGGGCTGCATCTGGTTTCTTTTCCTGGAGATAACCTAACATTGACAGAGGACACAACCCTTACTGGGCTCAGCAAGGTGGTTGGTAGAGACTGAGACCTTCTTAGAGGATAGCCAGCTTTTGCAAGTAAGTACCTTTGTTTTAACAGATCTTTCGATTTTATCAGGCTACGCCCTATTCTTTGATTAGACAGACTGCAAACCTTCATTTGAGCTCTTTGCAAAGCTGTATTAACTCTGTCCACAGAAGAGGGAGGCCCAGTTGCATTTTCAGAGCTCGTATCACTACATTTAGCTTCAATAGACGCCAAAGATTTCAGAATATGATGTGTGGTATATTGAGTAAATTCACATTCACTGCTTTTATCCACATCACTTTCAGCACTTCCTTCCCTCAGTAGCTCTACCGTCTGTGCTGGAGACAAATCCTCTTTCATTTCAGTAATTTCAGTAACAGGATCCTCTGGACTACAGGTGGACTGTTTATTTCCTGTATTCTCAATGGCCTCGCACGGAGGGAAATCCTGGCTATCTGACTTGCTTTTGTCAGCAACTGTTGCTGCCTTCTCTCTTCCCTTCTGAAGGGGGATGAGAGACTCCTCCACTGATTCATTAAAACCGT
Source organism: Lemur catta (assembly GCF_020740605.2). Lineage (NCBI taxonomy): Eukaryota > Metazoa > Chordata > Mammalia > Primates > Lemuridae > Lemur > Lemur catta. Next base: position 45,811,257 of record NC_059135.1, read on the forward strand.
GCTGGTCTTCTGCTGTTGGTGTGACAAGGTCTTCACCAAATGATGTGACTGTTGTCTCACTGTCACAACTATCAGCACTACTCCCCATGGCTTGCAAGGACTCGTGAACCTGTGAAAGGAAAACAGGTGGGGAGGTGAAGAAAACAAGTAAGAAATATCATTAACACAATACCAAACTGATCTGATGCTTCTATACTTTTACTGTTTCCCCACTTTGGTTGTGGACCTAGTACTATTCAGAACTGTTTCACTGCCCCTGATTTACAACCTCCTTCCCCCTCACTTCTCACAAAGATTATTTCAGATCTTCACTATTTTCCTTAAATCCCCTTTCCAATACCCTCTTCCTCTCCTTTTAACATATAACACTGACTCATAGAGAAAATGGACAGAAATTTCTTAAGGTTCTTCCCCAACATATATAAACTTCCCCATATCTCTCCCCATCATTCCTTCCTTCCCTCCATTCTGAAAGGAAACTGTCTTATTCAAATCTAATCCCTTCAACCTGTGTTTCCAATCACATCTTCCCCAGGACCAGAGTATTTCCCCAGTTTCACCCCAGATTTTTCTAGATCAAACTCTCCTTCTCTTATATAGTTCCATCCCTTAGTTGGACCACTTCCCTAAGTCATTCCCACGTTAGCAAGACAAAAAGACCTACCACCCTTAAGCTAACCATCCTTATTTGACAAAATGGTCAACATTTTTAACTTCTTTTCCTCACCACTGCTTTACTCTCCAATCACGATTTTGTGTCATTGACCCCATCAGAACTACTCTCTCTCAAGTCTCCTGACAGCTACCAGCTCTGATGGCCACAGCTTTCCTTTCAAAGTCCCTTGTCCATCCTCCAATTTTCTGTCTACTTGAGTATTCTTTCTGAGTCTCCCTCCTTAGATATGTTTCTTACTTGTTTACCCCTGAACTGCTATGTTCCTAAAGACTTTTTGTTTTTTTTTTTGTCATCACAATGTCCTTTAAAACTTGCTTATAGGTGTTTTAAATGCTTTTTGTATACATTCTGTGTACTCCACATACAGACTACAAGCTCCTCGAGGACAAAGATATGCCTGTTTTCTGGGTTATCTAATACAGTCTAGCAGAAAAGTCAGTACAACATTCAGCAAGTTATAGATCCATGGTAATTTTAGTTATTAAATAAGCAAAACAACACTGTAAAATACTGAAACACAATGACAATAAAAAATAAGAAAAATAACAGACTAAAAAAGGTTAATAATCAAAATAATCTCTGTTTACTAGTGGTCCAAAAATTAAGAAAGAGAAGTTTTTCTTTAATACTCAGTCAGAAAAGCATTAGTGAAACCTAAAATTTGTAGTCAAATGCTTAGATAACATCTACATCCCAGAAGGAGTTTTATTCTTACAGTCATTTGAAAAATAAAGATTAGACAGATTCAGGCTTAAAACATATAGTTATTGAAAAATCACCTTAAAATGATGACGTTAATCGTAGTGCCTAATACAATAGAAAATTTTACCTGAAGATGATTAAGGGATAGGCAATCTGTTGAATCTTCAGCAAAACCACTGCTATCAGAATGCTGACTTGCAGTACGTAATAGATGATCTATCAATAAAAAAGTCTGGTCATACAAAACTGCTAAGACTTTACTGAGAGTCAGAGCAATATTATCACAGATGGGATTCTCAACAGATATAAGATATACAAAATAGATTCCTTCTTAGAAAAGTGTGCATTACTTATGCAAAATTGTGGCTTCACAGCATAGGAAGCAACTCAAATTCAAACAAAACTAAATCAGATCTTCTACCAGAAACCCTCAGTATTCAGTTGTCAATTAAGCTTTAGTAAAACTATTTTGGAAAATCCAATTAATGTCTTATCTTCGGAGGACAACTGGCTGAAATAAAAGATGGCTCTAATAAAAACAGAAGTCCCAAAGTAAACCATTTCCATTACGTAAGGAGGAGAAATTAGAAGTTCAAATGTATAGCATATTGTGTAAAAATTTCTATCATCTTCCTAACAAGAAAATAAAAATACAATTAAATCCAATAAATTAAATAACTTGTCTCTGATGTTTCAAATAGTACAAACATTTGTTAAGTTATGAAACAACTCTTTCATAACAATTACATGAAACTCCATCAAACAGGTACAAATAGTACATAACATTGTTAATCTTATAAAATCCTTCTGTTTATTTTTCTGCCTCGAAACTCTTAATTCCTGGCTAGTAAACCCCCCCCCCAAAAAAAGTTTTACATACATAAATAGGCCAGCTAAGCACAGGAGGCATGATCACATTCCACACATACGACAACTACACAGTTGGGAGACTTCACAGTTATTACATTTACCAAGGGAGATGCTTCATGAGACAGGAAAGTTATGCAGAACTTCAAAAACAACATGCTAAATAAAATGTTTATCAAAACCGTTTAAGATTTTATACATATAAAGAACCAGATAATATGACTGAAAAAAATCCAAAATCTATTAAAGTTCACCTGGTTTTGAAAAATATCCCACTGAAAACTCAGTTTCCATGGACTAGAGTAATTTTTCCCATTAAAAATTTAGAATAATTCTGTAATATTGCTGTGATTTTTTAAAAAATGCCTAATGAAATATAAGTAATTACTCCATGTCCTTGATAAGTCTAGGTAAAATGGAATAACTGTGAAACTGAATTGCAATAAGCTATTACCATCAGTACTAATTAGCCTAGCCTTATATTCATTAAAATTAACATCTTATAGCAGTTAGCACTATATCTATATATCTATATCTATATCTATATCTATATATGTGGGCCTTTTTTTTTTAAACTAGATTGTGAGACTTCTGAAGGCAAAATCTTAGTCTTGTTTGTATCCCAGTAGCTAAAATAAGCTGACAATAAATGATGTTTGCTGAATGAATCAATGATAACTATTTTCTTAAAGCAACAATAGAATTAAGCAGTCACTTAAATGATTTAGAAGTGAAATTGGCTATCTGGTTGGGCAAAGGGCAGTTGCCTGAGAGCCCAGGGAAGCCAGAATGAGCAGCTCTGATGTGGGTTCCCTGCTAAGATCTGTTTTATCTGCAACAGAATAGTCTGTGCTGAATTCACCTCACAGCTGTTGAGCCCTGTCTGGGTTCACACAGGTTAGGTCATATTTGGACTGCTTAGGCTTCAGAACAGGTGTTGGGCAAAGGAAAGAAAAAGGAGGCCTGGGTCCATGTTTCTGCTGTGTTTCATCATCGTAAGCAGTAGCTTCTCTCTTCTGCAAAATGGAAGAAGACTAATTCTTCTATCTCAGATGGCTACTTCAGGAACTAAGTAGAATGTAGATAAAATTATTTTGTAAACTATAAGTATATATCACAATCTAGGTTCCTTAGTCAGATATTTCTGTTTCCAAGAAACACAGTTCTCAATAGAAAAGGGTGAAACTAAAAATTATTAGATCTCTGTCCTGAAGATGTAAAATATGATTTCTAACTAAAAACTAGGAAGTTAAAGGAAACATTAAAGTGAGAAAAAAAATCTGGAAATTTTATTTGTCCAGCGTCATTAAAAAAACAAAACAGAACTCTATATTATCTGCTAAAGAAAATATGTCTTCTGTAATAATAAAAATATTGGACCTCTCTCAACATATCCATCAAATGTTAGCTGGCAAAATAAATTGAGTTACTAAACCTCTCTGGGCCTTAGTATGTAAATACTGGATTAGATTTGAGATTAAGGCAATTTTATTAAATTTACAATACTAAAGTACTGTATGCATTCTTACTAAACTTTTGAAGTAAATATATTTCTTGTGATTCTAACTCTGCAGTTATGATCAAAGATATTTATGTAGCCCATTATCAAAATTTGACAGGCTATCCTTCAAAATGACGAAAACAGCTCTTGAATATCTTAAAGTAATTTTACTCTTTTTTTATCCTCCTTTTGATACATGGCAAGCTGCTTTTTCCAATGTATCCCTTGTCTAGTTGTCTAAAGCAAGGACTCTGATAGCCCTGAACTCGGCTCAGAGACACATACATGCATTTATGAACTTACAAGGGGAAGAAAATTAAATAGGAAAGCTTGTTTTGTGTCTGGTCAAAACTGTAGTGACCTAGTGAGAGTGGAGCTCTTGTTTCTTAATGCCATATTGCAATGAAAGAAAAATTATATGCAAATTATCTCTTATGAAGTAATTTCAGAGAACAAACATGTAATTTCCTATTCTGGGAACATACATATGAATCTGTGTTTAAAGAAAAAAAAACAGGGTGGTTCAGTGTGTGTAAAATTTTAAAAATAAACAGTCCTACCTTTGGTGGTCATTTTAACTTCTTCCTCTCTCCCTTTCTCTGTTTCAAAAGCTTTGTAAATTTAAGGATCAGAGATTTTTTTCTTGTTGCAAGTTAAAAGTGAAAGGAATGGATTCAAAGGTTCTTTGGTCAATAATTAATAATTCAAGAGAGGACTGATAACTATAGCCACTCACCTTTGATCCCCAGTTTGAATTTAAACTAGGTTTAACTATTGCTGAAAAATTGGTGTTTTTTGCCAGAGGCACATTTGTGTATTAACCTTAACAGCTATATTTAAATAATAAACCCCTAAAGATGGATGATGAAGTGTATTTTTCAATCACAACAATGTAAAATGTAGCCAGACCTACTTCCCATACAGTCCTTATGTAGAACTGAAAAATATATAGAGCACACAAAATTGTGTAATGAAGTCATTATAGAATAAGCAAACTAATTAGTTTATGAGCTCAAAAGTCAGAAAATACAAAAATTTCTATACCAAACAATAATGAAGCATGCCTACCTGTGTTCTTAATCTTTTCACACTTACAGGGACTACAAATACAGATACCTATCTCCTTATCCAAATCAACTCACAACACTTTGAAAGTGTGCTCGGGAATTAGTGGGTATTGTTCTACTTACCTCTTTTTGACTTGGTAAGACCTAGCTGGTAAGTGGCTGGAACATGAGGCACTTCTCCCTCTGTACTTTGAACCTAAAGAAGATTTTAAAGTAGTTAAAACTAAAAGAATCTAGGGCAAAGAAGAATAACCTCTTGATAACTATCTATTAAACAAATCAACCTAACTAAAAGTGCACCAAAGCATTATATATATATACACACACACACAAAGACATCTTGTCTCAAAAGTATTAAAATGTTCCATAATTCAATTTTCTGATCTACTTTCCAGTTAACAATAGCACTCAAGTTTGCAGTTTACAAAGAAAAATAACTGCATATATAAGCCACTTCATTTAAAAAAAGTTGCTATTAGATGAAAATTAGATCCATAAGAAAAAGTTCTTCTCTACCTGTTAAACTTCAAAGTAAGGTCAATCCCAGGAGAAATGCTAATGCACTCATTTCAGCACACCATGACCAACACGCAATCGGAGCAATTACAAATATTGGATCTTTGAAAGCAGAACACTGTGCTACTACTGCAAAATTTTCTAAAATCCCCCAAATTTTCACCTATCAAAAATCACTCATGTATAACACTGCTTTGTCCTGATACAAATGTTCTTTCAAGACATAAAGTTGGGAGTCAGTAAGTGGAAAAGCAGGTTTCATTACAGAACTAAAATTAGCCATAAATCCTTGCTGAAAACTCTGTTCAAAGAAGGTATCAAAGCTACAAAAGTTGTCTTTTATGCTTTTTTCTTCTACCTGCACAACTACATAATTAGAAATTTTCAGATTCCTAATCACCACCTCCACTCTGCAAATACTCAATTCTAATATAATTAACTCTCTATCAAGATTAAACATTTGGAGCACGGAGAGGTACAATAATTTCCATCATTTGATCTTGTAATGATTAGTACTTAAATAGTAAATAACATCCTAGTAAAGTAGGCAAGCTACCCAAATATATGGGTTTCCAAACTTGAATAAATCAGAGAGCAAACAGCAAAGAGGTTTTAGGTAAAACTCTGGTAGTTTTGAGCTATGAATCTATTCAAGAATAAAAAATATTCCATAAGAATACAAGTAGAATAACCAACATGAAAAGAAAAGCCAAAAGGTTAAAGATATTATTAGCCAATTTAAAAATTGTTCTGATTTGTAATATTTTTGTACTACATAGTTTCATGAACTCAAGTTTATGAAGCTTTTGAAAACCGACAGCACACTGGTTATTTAAAACCATCACCTATAAATCAGATAAGTAAAATAGGTTCTACTATTCTTTGTCATTATGTAAAAATTATAGTATATTCTTCTAAGCAGCAGACACAAGTTCAACAGGAAAACCATTGTTTTGCGTGCGAGGGAACAAAATGAATTTTCTTTTTATATTCAACAAAAGGTCTATTATTAGCCTCTATTCAGGCCCAACCTACTTCAAAGAGTTTTCTATAAAGTAAATATCAACCATATCAAAAAACTGTAACAGAAATCTAAATGCCTCTTTCTGTTCTAGAAATCTTAGTTTAGGCACAGCATTATGATACACCAAATTATAATCTCTGTTTTAAATGTAGAATTATCACATATTCTAGTTCCTTAGGCTTATAAAGTTAATCACAAAATAATATGACTTTAATAAACATGTATCCTCAGTGTACTATCCTTTCCCTCATAGCAAAAAAAAAAAAAAAAAAATTATTCTCTTTTTCCACCCCCCTTCACTACAAACTCCGTAATTAATTGCAAGAAAGGAATACTTAAACAAGAAAGCTGAGAGGGTCATATTTAATAATAAAACTAAAAAGTCAGGATCATTCTCACTCAGCAAAATCATACTAGCTACTTGCGGAAGAGAGAATACAGACATGCTAGTCATAATGGGTGAATTTCTTACCTTATTTTATTATTGATCATAATTATGCAAAAGAAAGCAGTCAAATTCAAGATGGGGTACACCATAGAGAATTATGAAGCAAATATAGAACTTAGATTTATGTGACAGGATTTTTTCCTATTCAATGGTTTCAAATGCTCAGTAGATCTTCGGTCCTTTGCTATACGTACAACTTTCATTAAATTAACAAGAATGGCCAAATAAAACTCAATCGAGTGAAGAGTAATAGGTGTTCATTATACTATTTTCTCTACTCTTTACATTTTAAACTTTTTGTAATAAAAATGGGGGAAAAAACCCACTAAACCAAAATGATAAAATCTCTTGGTCTCAGTGTTTTGGGATTTAAAGATGTATGAAAACGGGTTTAGAGTAACCCATACATTTGGGTTACTTCATTTAAAAAAATGTTCTCATAAAACAAACACTGTATCTTTCTAAATCTATGTCCTGCTAACACAACAGGCACCCACTTTGGTTTCTTAACAGCTATCTTGTTTATTTTGACTAAGATGCATCTTCTAAGCATAACACCCTGTACTGTGTTCTACGGAACACAAACGTGAATGTTCTAATGCAACCTTTCCTCTAAGGTTTAAAGAGACATGGTATAGTTCTTCTCATCATAAAATATACTGTATATAAAAATAATTTTCAAAAAAAAATCAAAACTAGAACTTTAGAAATTACAATTCTAATTTTTAATGACATCTCAAAAGAAGTCAAAAAAGAACATTACTTTTCCAAAGTAGTAGTACAGGGCTGCACATCAGATCATGAGTTCCTGCCCAATGCCTGATAATATCAACCAATCTGACCTCTGCCAACTTGTATAGTTAAAAGTAGCCAGCCTATAGAAAGAGCTAAATTCAAGTCTTATTCATGCTACTTTCTGGATAATGGCTTCTGGCAATTATCTCCGATAATTATCTCAGTTTTCTCAACTGCAAAATAAAGACTAAAACTCCTACCTTACAGGTCCTTAGAATGATCAAATGTGACTATAAGTGAAAGTACTCTGAAACACTAAAGTAATAGAGGTACAACAGAAGATTCCTCTCTGTCATCCCCTACTGACACCCCCACACCTCCCCCACTGTGAGGCACTGGTATCAAAGAGAGTATTATATCCCTCAGGAAGACAGTGGAGAACCACTGCTATAACATAATATCATATGTGGGAGGTGGGGGAAATGGTTCTTCATCTGTAAAGGGAGAAAACTAGAAAATAAATTAAAAGATTCTGCCTTGAGTAGTAGCTCATGCCTGTAATCCTAGCACTTGGGGAGGCCAAGGCGGGAGGATTGCTTGAGGCCAGGAGTTCAAGACCAGCCAGGGCAACATAGCAAGACCCCATTTCCACAAGAAATTTAAAAATTTGCTGGGCGTGGTGGTATATGTGCCTATAGTCCCCTTTACTTGGGAGGCTGAGGTAGGAGGATCACTGGAGCCCAGGAGTTTGAGGCTGCAGTGAGCTATAATCACGCCACTGCATTCCAGCCTGGACAATAGTATGAGGCCCTGTCTCTAAAGACTAAAAAGGAAACAAACAAACAAACAAACAAAAACAACAGGTGGGCATGGTGGTGCTTGCCTGTAGTCCCAGCTAGCTACTTGGGAAGCTGAGGCAGGAGGATTGCCGGAGCCCAGGAGTTCAAGGCTGCAGTGAGCTATGACTGCACTACTGCACTTCAACTCCAGCCTGGGTGATAGAGTAAGACTCTGTCTCTCAAAAAAAAAATTCCTTTCTGGGCCAATTTATGATTTTCTAATTACTTGCAAATTTTTAATGTTAAAAAATGCTCTCAAATTTTTACATGCACACACATATATAGTTTATTTTTACTGTAACTTTTTTAGGTAAATATCAAATAACAAAACTCAATGGTTAATTGGGCTTTGAAGTAACAGATATCTGTGCACACGTCACATGTTAGAGTTCATATTCTAGCACACACTTATTTTCAAAAAACATACAGTTAAATTTGGAAGGCCAAAGGAACAACTTAACTATCTGTCAAATATCTGATTTGGGATTATTTTAAGTCACACTAATAAATATAAAAGAATCCTATTAGTTAAATCAACAATTAATATAAAGATGGGATTAGTAACAGTTACTAAACTTCAGTAGCTTAAAAAAAGATGATTATGTATACATCCAATAATGGTTATATTTACATATAAATTTCATTTATAGGGTGAGAAGGCCACATGACAAATTATTCACAGATACAGAGACAAAACTTCTCCTTCCTATGACCCTTAAGAAGTTTTGCTTCTACACCTAGAAGATAAACAACTGCCTGAGTAGGATCATTTTGGTTTAACTTAATTATTCATACTATTAATACTAATATATGGCTTCAGAGAGTTACCATGATGTATTCAAAATAAGCCATTTAAGAATAACACAAGAATTACCCAAGCAAGTCATTAAGGATTCGAAAATTCAAGAGTGGGGTTTTATAACTTTCAGATACACTGCAACATTTTAAATAGCCTACAAAATATTTTTTATAAGGCAAGTTGACTTTTAATTGAAAATAATCTGTGGGCTTTTTGTTTGTTTTTCCTTTTTTGACATAAGAAATGGCCACTTTCATTCTCTAGGCCCAGATCAGGATCAGTCTTGTCATTTATTTAGCTCTCTTTACATTTAAGTATTTCCTCTTTTTGCTTCTGATGACTGTCAGATCTTACCTCCTGTCTCAGACGGATTAGGCAGCTTCATGCACACAGCCACATCTGCAATGCTTTCTCCTACCTAGCTTCCCAAACCATCTGGTGTTCAGATAATCTGTTTGAGAACTGGTTCACTGAGAGAAAAAGAGCTCTAACTTATAGTTACTCACTGTTTTCACAGGAAGAAAGTTCCCAAGAGGAATCAAACCTCAACTGAAAGGGGTCCAAAAGAAAAACAGTAAACTACTTTGAATGGGATCTAAAAGTTTGCTTCAATAAGATTGTTCTCTTCATTTGTCAATATGATTCAAATGCTTGGGAGAAGAGGAAATTAAAGAAACACACACATTATTTCCCTTCTTTATCCATTGTTCTACAAGCTTTCTTTAAAATTCCCAAAGGGATAAAAACACAATCCTAGGAGGTTTTTATCTATGTTTTAAATATATCTGAAGAATAAGGATGCATTACTCTTAAAATGCCTCATATTTACAATGTAGCTATGGTTGGCCATATATTCTTTCTCTGAAAACAAAAATCTTCCATTATTCTTCAACCACTGACGCATGTAATCTTGCACTTTAAATGTTCACGTCAACTTACCTACTTTCTTCATTAACTGTTTTTGCCAGCAGAGGGGGCAAAAAAAATATACATAGCCTATCATCATTAAAGTTAACTTGCCACCAAAGTTTATCTAGCATTTTATTAATGTTTAAAAGACCTTCTGTGTATGGTATCTTAGAAATTAAAGTTAAAACATACACACCACAAAAACCTATAGCTTAGAATTCAGAATTCTAGAAATCAAAAAGGAACTTCTTTGACTTCTTTGAAAATACACATATAATAGCGTTGTTTAATCTGCGTCAACAATATCTGATTTGCAATTACCTAACATAATTTGGTTAGATTTTAATACTCTGCTATTGTATTAAAACAAGGAAACCGACTTTCATATCTAATTGTCTTAAGAGTGGCCCTAATGGAAGGCAAGAACTTACACCTTAATTCTGAGTGCTGAGACAAGTTTAGACCAAAACAAAGTCCAAAAGAAAAGAAATCAAAGAGTGAAATAGAACAAAGAGAAGTTTCAATGTAGTCGTCATATAGTACTTTCATGCTATGATGAGAATTAAATTATACCAACAATTAAGGAAATAGGAGAAATATAAAAATATATAAAGAAAAAAAAGAAAAAGAAGCTCACAAGAATATCTAAAATATTCCAAAGGGCTGCTCCTGTACCCTTTTTATTTCATTTTTAGTAATTAAAGTACTAAAAGACCACAAAAAAGGTAAATAGCCATTTCAGCAATTGAAATTTTACAATAAATAAAAAATCTTTGCTAATGTAAAAGAGACACACTCACCTAAGAGGACATTTATGGGCAGAATCAACTATCTTGTTTTCCAGTTCCCTAAATTAATGACATATGAACTACTACTAAAACTAATCTTGCATAATAAATTTAAAAAACAAAAATTACATATTATATAATGTATAGCCACAACTCTTCACCGGCACACATATGATACAGTTTCCTCATATGTATAGTAAGACCACCACTACATGCCTCAAAGACTGAGAGTATTTCAAGGCCAAGTGCAAGGCTTACCATAGGGCAGGTGCTTGACAAACTTGTTTCCTGCCTCAAATTATCATATATAGCTTCAACTCTTAAGTATCAGCTCCTACTATTCAAAAGCAGTTTTGGCTGAACCTCACCAAAATAAGTATCTTTATCTTGTCCATTTCAAAATTTATATTAACTAGCAGGAATATGTCTGGGTAACCAAAAGTAACCAAACATTGGTCTTCTGGGCTTGCAAGAACCCTACTCAGTGGCCTTTCAAATCTCCTTCATGGTTCCCTATCCTCCCCTTCAAGTGTGTATCATCTTCTTGCTCTTTCTAGTCACATACCAACACCCATCCTCAAAGCCTTCTTCACGCTTAACCTTACCACTGAGATATGTTAAGAAAAGTTCTCCAAAGACACACAGCAATTCAGTGGCAGAGGCAGAACCCATCATTTCAAAGCCAGTGTTTATAACTATTATGCAATATTGATTTGAATTTAAATATCCTCTCTCAGGGTTTTCTTGAACATCAAAATCCTACCCTTGAGAGAGAAAAGGGGGTTAAGGTTCAAGTATCAGCTAGTGGATGACAGAAAATCTGGAGGACCTGATGAACTGTCCCATTACTTTGATATCACACAGTACTGTCACCCATTGCGTGGTTTGTGAAACACAAATCTGGAAAGTCAAAATTAGGATGAATTTTTCTAGTATAAACCTATTAGCTACCTCTCACTTGATAAACATTTTTGCTACTTTTTCCCCCTAGTTCACTATCTGGAACTAGTCTCAGTACTATTTTTTCACTTACCTCTTCCATCTCGAAGGAGTCCTTCTGCTGCGTCGTCATGTTTTTTATGTATGCGATCGTTGGCGGCGCACATGGCTCTTTTTCAGGTGTGGACATGTGGACGTTTTTCAGTTCACTGCTATTTTCCAGCTCACTGTGGCTGGAAATGTTGAAATCATTACCTAAATCAGATTCTATAATTACAGATTCCTCACCCAGTTTACTCTGACTTTGAGTTTCTTTACTTTGTTCACTTGCAGTTTCTTGGTTAAAATTACTATTTGCTTCATCAGAAAGTCTATCAGCATCAACATTCTCCATAACAGCTGCTGAACTACCTGAGACTTCTTCTTTAACTGTAGCCAACATAGAAGATGAGTCTTTCTTCTTCACAATTTTTTGAGACTTTTGATCATTTTTATTGCCACTTTCTTCAATCACTGAAACATTTAGAATCTTTCCTTTTTCAATTGTTGGGGAAGGACTACTACCCTCTCCTTTCTCTGTTTTATCAACACACAAATTTAGTTTTGATAGTGTTTTCATTAAACGATTTGCAGTGTTGCTTCGAGTTAAAGGTGGAGGTGAGTCTGTCTCCTTGTTAGAGGTCACTGAGGACATACTTCCAATTCTCTGCAGGGGGGTCCCAGAGACTTGGGAATATAAAGAAGAAAATGCATTGGCCACAGTAGTAAGCACTTCAATTTGACGAAAACGGCCTACCAAAAGAAAGAAATATTAATTATATGTATATATTTGTTTAAATGTATACATATACTAAGCATATATGTTAAAAATTGTAGTAACTAAAGTTGGATCACAAAGATTTTAAAACCATATTTTTTCCTCATCTAATACTTAAACCTCTATATTTACTGGGTGGGAAGAAGAAGGAAGATTTTTACTCTAAATACTAGAATTTATATTTTAAAAAAATCAGCAATAAAGCACAAAACATGATGGTAACATGGAATACAATAGAAAGAACTAGCTATTGATCTACAGCTATGATTCTGTTTTCAGGTCCTGGACTCCCTTAAGGCTCTTCCGAAGTTCTCCTAAGAAAATGTACATAAGTATACATTTTACACCTAACTAGAGGGACATACATAGACCTCTTAGAACTGATCCATGAACAATGTAGGGAGTCCTATTTTCGGAAACTTTGGTAAACAAAAAAAAAAATAAGTAAAGATATGAGTAAATAATATGAGTAAAAATGATCAAATTCGTCATGCTATTTTAGATTTACAGAAAAGCACCTGAAATTGACTGATTTCATTTCAGGTTAACAAGGCCACTCCCCTACTTCTTTTCATCTTGAACAAGAGCAATCTGTAGATAAGGATAAGGTTCTGCAAGTAAGTTATGGTAACACTTAAATGAGTCAAGAATTGGGGAGGAGGGAAAGAATAAGTAAGTTAACCACTATAAATAAAATAATAAAAATGTAGAATAAGTAAGATAACTATTGCATTAATTAACCCCATCAATTAACTTTCTAGTGCTATTCCTGAAAATCAGTACAGCTTTAAAAATAAGACCATCTTGCTGTGGATGCTATAATTTAAAAATTATATGGTGACACTTAAAGACCTTACTTGTTAAGGCATAATTTGGGTTTTCTACTTCCATCCGTTGCATTTGAGCACTCAGAAATACTTTAATATCTATCCCTCTGGCAAATGATGATGAATTAAAAAATCTGGAAGGAATTTTAGAAGCAATATCTGGTTCATCACGTCCAAATCCAAGATTATAAAGAATTTCTTCAGGATCTTCCTCATAAAGTTCTAACAGTTCTGAAACACTACAAAAAAAAAGAAGAAAAAAGAAACATGAACATGTAAAATAAATTTATAGTCTACATCACATTATAGATGAATACATATTCTTGCTTTCCTGTGACAAAATCTTTTTCTCAGCTTCTGCTCTTTAAACCATTATTTATTTCACCATCTTGATACACTGTGTACTGACAGGATATACAACCCTTAGAAAGGGTCCATTCTCTCAAGTTGGTGTTGGAAAAGGGAGATAACCCCGAGAAACACTTAGAGACTAAGAGATTCCTCACCTTATTTTTTTGGTCATTTTTAAGGGATTCCCAGTAAAGCAGCTAAAACAATTAGAGGACAGATGAGGAAGAAGGAATAAACAGATTAAAGAAGAAATGAAAAGGGAAAATTCACTAGGAAGTTGGTAGAACTCTGGTACTGAGGGACACTCTGGGAAACTTGAGCTTTCCTGCTGCCTCTGTCCTAGGAGAGACAATAAAGGCAACAACCTGATTTCAGAAAAATGAGAGAGGAGCTTACTTTCAACTTTTCTCTAATCACCCAGGAAGTAGGAGGAGTAAGGTATGGAGAATATCGGTTACACAAAGGTAACTATTTGCCCTAATTCTACTGGGAATTAAACATTTATTATCTCTTCCCTCTCATACCAGTAATGATCCAAGCTTTCTAAGACTCACTGAAGAAAACAGAAAAATTAGAGACGAAACTTGAACAGAAGGACATTTCAATTTGCTTCAGAGAAAATGCTCAGATTCCAATGCAATAATTTGGATAACAGTTTAAACTGCTTCCACAGACTCACATATTGGTTTATTTTAATATACTGTATGTTTTAAAGATCTTTGGCTTAATATGTTGAAATAAAATTTGTGCTTAAATATCAAGCTTTAACTTAGAAAGATTTATTCTGAATTTTATGTCAGCATTAACTCAAGTCCCTAACAGAATGGAGAATTTTGGTTCTCTACAGTTAGAAGTTACACCACCACTCTGGAGTTCCTCTTTCAGGTTGTTATGGCTCAAAATATGCATTTATGGATTCCAGTGCATTATAAACCCATCTGCTTCTTTTTATTTAATCTCAATTTAAAAAGAACAAGAAAAAAAGCAGCAGCTCCTATCAGTTGTTCTGGTCCAGGAAACACTTTGGGTTCATTTTGATTTCATATTATCAATATCAAATCTAAGACTGAAAAAAATGGTTAAGAATAGGTCATCTCTAACACAATGTAATTCCACCATAATTTCAGAATAAGTTACCTTGAGACTGTCCCACTACTCTTCCCAGATCCAGTGGAATTCATACTTCTCCCTTTCTGATGAAACTGTAGTCTTCTCTCTTTGGCCAAGATATTACTGCTATAAACACAATCAGATTATTAAAAGCTTCATTTTGATTAAGTTCTTCATTTTTAAAAAGGAATACAACAGAACAGCTACATACCAGTTTTCAATTTGAGCATCACTTTCATGGAGGTGGTTGGCTACAGGTAAAAACAATAAATGTAGAGCACAATTGTTAGTAGAACTGTAACTACTATGATAAAATTACCAACAAAGCAAATTACTAGAGTATTACAGTTAAATACCTAATATGTCAAACTCTTGTCTTGGCTCGTTAAATCTGCACCATTAAGTAATATACAGATAGATAAGAACAGTCCCAGTAGGTTTTGAAGGGTGATTCTGCTTTTTAGCAAGGTAAACTTACTTCTACTTGAGAGCTTAAAGTACAAAGACCTATAGATAACCAATTAAATTTCTTTAACAGGTTAAAAATAAGTAATGAGAAAGATAATGTAGCATATATGTTTTAAATTTAAAAACTGTTTACGAAGAATACTTTAAGAGCAAAAGTGTGGCAATAGTATACATCCATTTCTAATATGGATTTGTTAAGCTTACAACTGATTTTTCATGCATATAACTTGAAAACTTCTACTCATTTTACTATATAAATTTTCTTTTAAAAATTGCCTTTCAACTTTACACTAGATTAACAAGTTCTAAACAGATAAGTGTTGTTAATGTTTAGAGTGAGTTAAATTTACTGCATTTAACCTTTAGAGACAAATGTAGATAACTGAATTAATTACAGACATCTATTTCAGCACTTTATTTTTTTATCATTTCTAAACTGCAAAGTCATGACAATTTTGTTGCTTAGTATATCCACCACAAGGATGCCTAACACATAGCACTCAGTAAATATTTACTTAATGAATGAAGATTGCCTTGAAATAATTTTCAGTAAAACAACATAATACCTTCACTCTTTTATGAGACTCCTTTTTAGGTTCTGGTTTCCAATAAAATTATTCAATATTATAAAACTACCAAAGCAGATATCAAAAGTGCTATTTATAGTAATACTGATGTGCATTTTAATAAGGGATTGACAACATGTTCAATTGTACTGATTGGGAAGCAGTAAGCTTAAGCTCTTTCCAGAGTTTATTCCTTCAAAATACATTGACAGAAATAATAAAAACTAATATATTCACATATTCTAGAGTTTCTAGTGTTAGAAGATTCTAAATAAGTAATCTATCTTACAGATGGATTTAAAACAGCAAAAGATCAAGGATATTAAACTCAGTGGATAAATTCATTATTCATTAACTTACAAGTTTTAAAGATTTAATAAAATTCTTAATTCTTTTTTTTTAAGAAGTACACGTTAATAACCTAGTTATACAGCCACCAATAGCCTATTCAAACTGATGAAATAAAAGCACAATCAATGAGCTATAAAACAGCTTTTAAAATACCACTAAAACAATTAAAAATTCTTATTTTTACATAGTGGAAAGCTTTATTACGAATCCACTAGAAAACATTATATAACCTGTGAAAACTTAAAAATAGCACAACACTTTTAAAATGCTAATGCAGTCTGGAATAGACACCAGCACAATGATTTCTAATTAAATTCTACCAACTCTGCTATTTTGACTTTGTCCTATAATCTTCCAAAAATCAGAAAAAAGAGGAAGGGAAAAGGAGATACTTAAATGCAATGTAGAAAGACAAGCTACAGCTGTAAGTATGACATAAGTCTACTTCACACTAAAAATAAGCTTCAATTTCGTTTTCTCATGTATAAATATTTAAGCTTCCTTCCTTCTTTAGGACAATTCTTCCCTCAGTTATTTCACAGGTTATATCACCACGGTTCGTTGCAAACAGTTCCTTTAAGCACTTAAGTCCAAGGAAGACAGATGGACATTTCACAATGGTTTTTCAGAGCCATCCCTACATGTATCCTATAGGCTGTGGTTAGGTTATTAACATATAAAAAAAAGGTGCGGTGAAATGTGTCTCAGTCATTTTTAAGACCTTTAAATTTTGCTCTGAGGATCATAAACTGAAAGCACTTGACTTTTTAATTTATTACTTGAAAACTATACAAAAATACAGTTCTTCCAAACAAACATACCTTCAGCTCCCAATGACAAATCATCTTCAAAACTTCCTCCATTTCTCACAAGCACACCTGAAAGAAACATTTGAAAATTTAGAAAATTCATCTTGGTGTTCTGTTCTTCCCTACCCCTGTATATGATGATTGTTTTAGTTAAAATAAATTGATCAAGCAAAATATTTTATAATATACAGTAAAAAGTTTTGGACCTGAATATCCTTAGAAATTATTCTGATTATATAATTTCAAGAAGTATAAATTTTTATTTTGTAAAGACACATTTGCAGCCACGTAAAATTCTCAGAAGCTGATCTCCAACCTATTTTATACTTATCATATCTTTGAAGATGTTCAATTAAATAACATATCTTACCCAAAAGTTTCATGGAAAACCAGACCCTGAAGCAATCGTTCTTCTTACCTACCTCATATTAAGTCAGGAGAACAAAAGCTAGATTTTCCTGACACTGTAAATGTTTTTTATATGCCTTACCACTACCTGCACATTCTTGTTGTACTTTGAACTTTAGAATTCTGTCTTGCACAGGTGGTAAAATTTCAGGTGTGGTAATTTCAGTTACCATAAGCAAAGAAATGCTGCACTAAAGTTGACTCAACTTTAGTTCACTCAATATATATTTTCCTTATATTTACATATCATATTTCTATATTTAATTTTTTATAATGTCTAACTGGACAATAAAAATACAAGTTTCACATTGTGAAAAGGTTTGGCAATTTGCTTAAATGCACCATTGTTTTATGGTTTAAAACAAGGTTTCTTCCTTTTGGCTTCTAGCTCAGAACGTATTTTATAAACACAAACATCACTTTTTGTAATTCACATATATACTTTTACGCAGAGGACAAATGAAATAAGACCCTCATAAAGAACAGATTTAGAAAGGCAACTTTCTCTTACCCTTGAGTGTACTACTGCTTTGCTCATCCAGTGAGGCTCCCAAAGGTGTACTGAAACCACATAAACATGTAAGCCTTAGTCTTGTGAAAAGCTGTCTGGAGAGCAGTCACTATACAGTCTTACTTAAAAGGTTACAGCTTAAGCACGCTTCTAATCACCGTTTAACTCTCCTCCCAAAACACAAGGAATGCAACTGGATTACATAAGAAATATTCTACTAACTAAGCAAATACCTATTGTCAAGTCAGTTCACTAGGAATGATTTAATCACACGTTTCATCTGCCAGCAATTAAGAGCACTTAAGAGCACAAATGGCAATTACAAATGATATGAACTGGCATTTTCTTTGCAAAAAAAAGAGAATGACAGTAGGCATTGAGAAAATGTCTGCTCCTCTCAATGCCTTCCATAGAAACAGAAAACAGAATTACTATAGAAGAAAACAAATCTTCAGTAGTAGGTAATTTAACCTTAAAATTAAAAAGTTCAGTCTAGTTAGCAATAAAGCTGAACAGTTTCCTTAAACCTCATCTATTAATCACTAGCATTTCAGAGCACCACCAACTGCATCC
The DNA here is from genome assembly GCF_020740605.2 of Lemur catta. Lineage (NCBI taxonomy): Eukaryota > Metazoa > Chordata > Mammalia > Primates > Lemuridae > Lemur > Lemur catta. The sequence continues at coordinate 45,829,858 of NC_059135.1, forward strand.
CTTGTCTTTCTATACAAATGGAGAAGCTTGAGATTCACTTTCTGATTTTAAACTGAAAAATATATATTCTTCATTTAACTTTGAAAATTACTAGAAAGTTGGCTTGAGAATCAACATTAAGAATTAGCCACTACTAAAATTTTTCACATTCTTATAGTTCAAAGAGATGACTTAGAAATTTATTTTTTCAAATACAAAAATACTCTTAATCCTCTCAAAACTAAGTTATAATAAAAAACAGTTTTATTTTGAAAATTCTATTTTGTGATACAAACTTTTCTTTAATAACAATTTATTCTTGTTAAAAGTTCACATCAGACCTGGGATCAATCACGAAAATATCAGTTTCAAAGAAGTGTTACTGAAATGCCAATTAAATATTAAAACTTTCTGCAAGCAAATACATAAGCAATAGCAGTTCTTTGAAAATTAGTGCTTTTGAAATGTAAAAGAATCACAAGCAATTACCATAAAGATGGTAACAAAACCTTTTATGTTTTTCCATATATTTTAATAAAATTCTAATTTATGCCTTTAAAAAGCCATTCTTCTTCCGTAATGGCTACTTTCTTTGTTAGATCAAAATACTGTATTATTCTGTCTGCAGATATCTCTACTGGTCTGTGTGCAAACAGAAAATGGCAAATAAGCAGAATATAATTGACATTCCCCTTCGAAAACAAATCTCACTCTTTCTTACAGTTGCTCCCTTCCAAATTCCATCAAAATCTCTATTCCTTTTTAGATGCTGATTCAAGAAATTTGTTTCCACTTAGTTAAAAAAAAAAAGAAAGAAAAGAATATCAAAATAAAGATTCCCTTCAAGGAAAGAAAACAAGGTATTTTTATTCAGGATATGGACAGCAATAAAAACAACAAAGAATATTTGAGAACTTATCAAGAGGGAAATGGTGTTTGCAGGTCATTTGTACATAATGTATAAAATACACAGATACCCAACTCTGGGAAGGAACCTAAGTGGCTATTTAAAAAAAAAAAAATACAGTTGCAACATATCCCAGCAGTCGAATCGAATCTGTAGTATTACAGCCAACATTAAAAGACTACTTGTTCTAGCTTTCCCGGGTACAAATGAATGACGCTTTTGTATGGAATAGGTGCAACTGTAGGAAACAAGAAGGAAACCTATGAGAGAAGGAACAGAAGACTACAGAATCTGCCCACATGAACCAGTATTAACAACAAAACTTCTGGAATTTTTAAGGATGATTGTGTCCTGGTGAATGTCAACATTTGCCTATTACATTTATCTTAAAAGATGCACTTTTTACTGTCCATTTTATATGATCTCTTACACAATCTTAATTCCTATACATCATAAAATAAAGTGATTCTTCTAATTTTTTAAATTCTTTTGAATATATACTTCAATTTAAACAATAAAACACTATAAATTTATTTTGAATGCTAAACCTGTTTTAAGAAACCAGGAATAAGCCAATACTGTACTTAGGACTGTATTTAAATCAAGAGTAAGATGGAAGGTTTTAAAAGACCTGAGTAAAAGTAACAAAACATCCTCTCCAGACACATTTCTAAGGGAAAACTTGAAAGATACTGGTTTCACAAGATCTCTCCTAAAGGGCCCTGAAGATATCTATTTAAAAATCTCAATCTTTTAAATTTTACACTATCCATGTTTTACAATTAAATGAACCCATGGCACACTAATACGATTTCTTGATCCATGTTCTGAGTGGAACCACCTAAGACTATATTCTCCTAATTTGAAAATCAGGGGGTTGAATTAGAGCTAGATTGTTAATCTGGTGTCCAAGGACTTCAAGCAGTATATTTGTGCTTCTTTAAAGGGAAATTCCATGTATTTCATAACGGTAAGGAGTTCTGTAGTAAAGCGTATTCAGTAAGGCTCCAGTCAATTCATCAAAATCGAGCATTAACACAGCCAATATTTCATCTGACTTTAAGGGAGAAAAACAAACTGGCATATATGAGAATCACTTTCAAAAAAAAAAAAAAAGAAAAAAAATTCAAAAAAACTTCATTAACTCTAGTAGTTGAACAAAATATTAAGAAACGCCTAAACTGACAAGACAAAAATATGCTCAGACGCAAACACCAACAAAAGATAAAAATCTACATTCTTCATATAAGATTTTACAAGTAGCAAATAAATTGGAAGAAAATAATCAAAATATGAAACAAGCATATTTTACTGCAGTCAGATTTACTTGCAATATGATTCATCTCCTCTGTATCTTATCAAACATTTTTGTACCAGTTGCCAAAGCATGTAATTAGACTTAAGCAGTCTGAGTGCTCTCAAAGCTCTATTTCCCTTCTGTGAATCCTAGTGCCATCTGACAAATCCATGTCCAAGAAGTAAACGACAAGTACAAAGTTAGCTAGTTTTAACAGCTCCCTAAACAAAATTAATGAACAGAAATAAAATTAAAGCCCATTTAGTGTAGTTAAGTAAATTAAATTTGCTCAAAACACATCTGAAAGGAAAATGATTCGATGCCAGTTGTACAGATGCCAAACAAAAGCAAAATAAAATATCCTGTGAAATATGAGAATCTTTTCAAATAAAAACAGAACAAACTTAATATGGCATAATCATCTGTTTTAGGTTTCTGATCTCCGATGCTAACATCACGCAAGGCCAACCGAAGTCCTAACAAGTGTGAAGTCAACACGGTCACTAAATAATCAGTGGTCACAGTACTTCCATTTCTAATCGCTAAAAGAAGGAAGCTATCCGCCTGCTCACTTTCCGGTTTATAGCTTACGACGGCCACGGGACCGAGGGGACACGGCCGAGTCACTCTGCTCGGCGTCCCATCTACACGGATCTCCCTCCAGGACGCGGAGGACTCACCGGCAGTCCTTGAGCCATATGGCGATCTTCTCGTTGGGCACGTTTCCTGCGGGGGGAAAAGCCAGGAGACAGCTCGTTACCGAACCCAGAGGGACTGCGAGGGCAGGGTCACCCTGGACAATCCCAAGTGTGAAAGTCTACTGGGGGCAAAATGCAGCCTAAGCAACTTGTCTCAGTGTCCGTCTGAAGGGGAATCAGATGGCACCCAGCTGTCTCTGCTGACGCTGGAGACCTCTCGCCAAGCGCGCGCGTTTAAAGGTCGGAAGTGTCCCCTCTCCCCCGGCCTATCGAGACCCGAGGCGCTCTCAGAACTCGCAGCAGCCCCCGGGCGCACGAGACTTCAACCGGCCCGCCAGCCCGCGGGGCGCACCGACCTCTCCCCGCGGCCGCCGGCAGCTTCGCGCCGGGGAGGTCCTCGTCGTCGTCCTCGTCCTCGTCCTGCGTCGTCGCTTCTGTGGACAGATCCTCCGTCTCCGACGCTTGCCAGGAGCTGCGGCACTTCGCCCAGGCCTTCCTCCTGCGACTCGCCACTTGCCACTCCAGTTCCTCCTCCGCCTCCGCCGACGGGGGCCGGTCCATGGCAGCACCGGGGGCTCCGCTGCCCCAGCCGGAGCCTGCGCGAGACACGGCGGCGGCGGGGACCCCCGCCCTTGCTGTCAGCGCCCGGCCGGGCAGGGGGCCCCGGGGAGCTGAAACGGGCGCCGGAGGAGGAGGAGAAGAAGGAGGAGGAGGAGGAGGAGGAGGGGACAGGGAGGGAGGGAGGGAAGGAAGGGGAGGGAGGGGGCGGAGGGCCGGCGCTTCACATGAAGCCGGCCGGGCGCGGCGCGGGAGCGCGAGTGGCCCGAGGGAGCGCGGCTGGGAGCTGGGAGCTGGGAGCCGAGCGCCGGCTCGGCCCCCGCCCCCGCCTCCGCCCGACGCGCCCGGGGCCTGGCCCGCCGCTGCGCGTCTGCGCGCCCTTCCCTCGGCGGCGCCCACGCCCCCTTCCGGCCGGGGGCGCGCGGGGCGGGGCGCGGCGGGCGCGGAGCCGAGCGGGCCCGCCCCCCGCTGCTGCCGGCTGGGAGGGCGAGATTTGTTTGTTTGTTTGTTAATAATTTTTCTCTCAACTCCTCCCTCCTTCGTCCAGAAAGAGAAATAAAGTTGGGAGGCCTAGTCTCACAAAACGCCCCCGCCTGAAAAGAAGTGTGTGATTGGGCTCCCTGAAACGTATTCTCCGAAGAGTCGCCTGAACGTAGGATATTTAGTGTCCGAGGAATTGGGGTAAGGATGACTGAGAGGCGCATGACTGGTGTTGCCAAAATGTCAAACCTGGAAAAGACCAAGCTTCGCGGAGTGCTACTTTCATACTTAAGAAAGTTATGTATCGTGGTGGTGTTCTGTATGAAAATGAATTGTGAAAGAATAATCTGGAATTTTCACTTTGAAGTTGGACATAGGTGTAGAAAAATGGAGCAAAGAATGGGACGGTGCAGAAATAATTGCTTGGATTTGGGTGAGACAAGATACTACAAGAAAGAAATGATGTCAGGGTTCAGAACTATTTTTAAAATGAGCTTCAGCATTCCCTTTTGTTATTTTTAAAATCTCATTAGCAAAAAGACTCAAATTGTATCCCAAATCAGACACAGTGTGACATCAGTCAACAAAGTTCCCCTAAATGTTGCATCTAAACTACCTACACATGAAAGGAAGGCTTCCAATATTTTATTGTACTTGGCTATACTCTGAAGAACAAGTTACAACACTTCTTGATCTTAACTTGATTGAAAAGAATATTTTTGCATGAACATAATATTTTAAGGAAGAAGTTATTTTATTTCATTTGAAATTAAAATCAAGAGCATGGTAAAATTCCTAATGGAAACATTCAAGTTACAAAGTGACTAAATGTCATTGATAGCTAAAGGAAACTGTGATTTTTAGAGAATTTAGAGCGTGGAATGCTCTGGGGATGAAATAGTGCCTAGTTTTTGTCCAGGCGTTTACACATAAGTCACAGACTACTAAAATAGCACACTGATTTTCCTGCCTTCATTCTTTCCTATCTCCTTTCTAGCACTTTGCTTCCCATTTACAATTCCCAGAATGCCCCTCTCTCTTATTTCTTACTAAAATAAACAACTTCTAATGATTTACTAATATCCCCAAGATGAAATCCAAAATCAAGACCAGCTTTTTAAAACCATTATAATATTCTTCAGTGCCTTAAATAGTTACTAAGAAATTGTAAGTGGAGCTAGAACAGTGATACTAATATCTCTATGGCTTGAAGTTTTACTATTAGAGAACTTTTCTTTGAACCTATAAGACCTCTCAGGCTTCAAGAGTCCTATAGTAAGATACAGCTAACAGATTAATGGCCTTCCAAAATAGGTCAGAAGCTCGCTGCCTGTGCAGAATGTGAGAAAGAGAGTAAAGTATGTAGAGAAAAGGCATTGAAAGGGCTGGTCAAATGCCACAAAATATGCTGTCTTCACAGTTTTATCCAGGGCCTTTGTGAACCCCATGCTGTCCCTCTGCTGCTCCACGTGCTGTGGCTGACTCTCTGTCCTTGCCTCTGAATTCATTCCTGTTGTTTCTGTCCAATACCTTCATGACTTTCAAAATCCACCTGACCCAGAACTTTTTGACTCCTTTGTTTCACCACTCCTGATCACATCCCTCCCACAGTTCCCTGATATACAACAGAATGTCTATATCATTTATTTCAGGACTGAATTGTGCAGTAAATAATATGACTGTCCCCAGAGGGTATGTTTGGCTTACCAGCCAGACTGTAAACTGTGAGAGATCCAAGAACATTACTCAGTATTCTTCCTGTACCCCTTACAGTTTTAAGTACAGTGCTGAACCCAAAAGGAAAAATGAGTCCACTTCATGTAAATTTTCTATTTTTTATGTTCTTCAGAATAAAAACCTAAACTGATAAAATATTTGCTTCATGTTATTTCTGTAATGCTTATATTTTATTTAGTTTTGCAGTTGTTTAAATACATTTTTAGACAACAGCAACAAAGAACTCTAGAGAAAGCCAAGAACGAGCCATAGTTTATATTTTAAAATCAAACTACCAGACTCAAATAATAAAGAAAGGAAAAAAATTGCCAGGTTACATTAGAATAGAGTACAGCAATTATTGGATCTCCAATAGCACAAAGGTGTGTCTTCTGCTTCATGGCAATTTTTAATGCAAAATGTTGAGGAAACAGAAATAATAGAGAAGGAAATTCTTGAAATAGCATATTGTTGCCTTGAAAAGTAAGGAATTTCATCATATTCCCCACTTTGAGATTTTTTTTAAATGCCCAAGTATTTTATAATATTTATCCAATAATGAATGCTATACATGAGGAGAGTCTACACATTTTTTTCTTCAAGGATTTTTTTTCTTCCAGAAAAGTACTGTATTGTAGACCAACTGCAAATCTATACTGCAAAGCTCTACAACTGCAGTTCCCAACCCCAGGCTGCAGACAAGGGTCCATGGAACAGGGCTGCACAGCAGGAGGTGAGAGTCAAACAAGCCAGGGAAGCTGAAGCTTCAACTGTATTTACAGCTGCTCCCCATTGCTCGCATCACTGTCTGAGCTCTGCCTCCTGTTAGATCAGCGGCAGCATTAGTTGCAGGAAAACAAGCTCAGGACTCCCACTTATTCTGCATCATGGTGAGTTGTATAATTATTTCGTTATATATTACAATGTAATAATAATAATAATAATAAAGTGCACAGTAAATGTAATGCCCTTGAATCATCCTGAACCCTCCCACCCCTAGTCTATGGAAAAATTGTATTCCATGAAACCAGTCCCTGGTGCCAAAAAGGTTGGGGACTGTAGCTCTACAAAAAGAATATTGTCTGAGTCACTGATGCTTACAAGATGAAAGAAGAAACAAATTTATATTAAATCTGGATAATTCCATCCAGCATGATGTAGTGGAAACAGTACAGTTTCTGGTGTTAGACTGAATCTTTTCCTAGCTGTATGGCATAGGGGTAAGATAGTTAGTATCTCTGGGCCACGACTTTTCTCATCTTTGAAATAGCAATTGTAATAACTATCTTCCTAAGTTAATGTGAGGATGACATGAAATAATGTAGGTGCTCAGTATAGCTTATTAGAATTATATTGCAGAAGGCAAAAATCTATTTCATTGTGGGGGGATTATGCTAATATTAGTAAATGGTATCAATCTTCACACTTATGCAGCTGTATTTTAAAATTGGTTCTGGCTAGAACAAAAATATACCCTGGTTAAATCGGGCAGTTTGAAATGGAAAAGCTTAAATCACAAGTGAAATATTATTCTTGGTTTAACTACTTAAGTTATGAAGACAAAAGGGAGTTGGGAGGTTTAAGGTAAGTAAAATTTCAGGTTAAATAAACAGAATAGCATTTTATATTTCAATAGAGTTGCCTAGAGAAAAGAATTCTATATGAAATATGTATGGAAAACAGTACCTACTATAGCCCCTTCTCTTCTTCCACCCCCAATGCAGTCATAATGCATGCTAAAAACTTGAGAAGTCCTCAAAATTTATTTTTAAAAAATAAAAAATTTTAAATTTTTTATCCAGTAGTTCTAAAATTCATTTTAACAGGAAATTTTTTGGGCTCCTCCATATATCTATTAATATTTCCAGGGATACTTGTAGAATAATTTGCAATAGAATAGAAGAGAATTAAAGGAAAATATTAATATATTAATAAATGAGAGTAAACTCTTCAAAAATTTGTCAGAAATTTATTTACAAATGACATCATTGAACTATGAGGAAAGGTGGTTAGTCTGACTTAGATTGGTTCTTTGATATATTCCTGTAAGCAATTGTTAATCATTAAAGTATTTCTGGTTTTAGTATTTCTGCTTATAGTATGTATAATATTTTAAAGTGATAAAATTACATGTTTGAGGTTTATAATTTCAACCTGTTGTTTATTCTTAGAGTTTCCACATTAGCAAAAATTCAAGGATTAGTTGATTAGTTGCTTTTCCTCATAAGGAAGCATTACTATAGTATAACAATATGTTATTTTGATTTCTATAATTTCCCCAAGTATATACCAGAAAAAGAAGCAGCTACTAATACCACTAGAACTTTGCCTTGCAAATTACTTACACAAACTAAGTTATCAGTTGATGTATTAATACTTTCTTAACTTTCAACATTAAAGGCTTGTCAGTTTTATTCCTTATTCTCAGATCACAGTTTCTTCAGTTTGCCACATAATGCTAAATGTACCCTCTCTGCAGTGAAACCTTGTGGCCAGTTTGTTTTCTTTTCAGTAGCTCAATTCTCTGGTGTTTCTGAGCAACAGGTAAGAAGGGCTCATCTATTCTTCATAAACAATGGAATGGAGCAAGATTATGTAACAGAATAAACTTGGTCTGTTTTGTGAATTTATGAAACTCAGAGGAGGTTTTGAAATACTTTTTACTGGACATAGTTACAAACATTTTGGCTTTCCATCTGTGAAGCCTTAATTCTCAAGTTTGGGTCAGTCCTTTTTCTTGTCAGTCCTGCCCTAAAATGTTGCTTTGAAAGATCTCTGATGTTTGAATCATAAAAGCTTTAAAGAGGTATATTTTTCCATATCAAATCTTCAGTTTATACCTGTGCCAGGTGATATTAAATAGCAAGGATTTTTCTGCAGTACACAACAAAACAGGAGGATATCATTATTGAATTTCCCAGTGTTAACACTGTCCTATTATGTGATCAATTCATTGAGATACTTTTTCTTCATATTTAAGATTATCTTCTAGCTATTGTATTATGTATACTTCTCTTTGGAGCCATTTAGAACTTTTAAAAAATTATTAGTTCACTATGCATATATTTGGAATTATTAATACATAATTGCATGTAAATCTCCCCTCTACATTTTATGAAGATTAGGAAAAAGAAAGTTGGTGACTAGATGAACCATGTATCTAATACCAATGTAGCTTGAAAAAAAACTTTAAATGGTATAGACCTCATAACGGTTCTTTAAAACGCACACATGCACACGCACACACACACACACATACAATGTCTTTTTTAAAAAAATTAATTCTCCTGGTATGTGCCTGAACTTGAATAAATATAAATTGTACCAGCCTCTCCCACCACATTTCCCTTCTCTAATCTCCCTTCTGCAGCTCCTTCATACCCATCTCAGAACAAACACAATCTGCATTCAGAACAGGACCATTTACAAGTTGAATGGAGTTATTTTGGGTGAGTCATTGAAAACACAGTACAAAACCTTTCCTCACTCACCAGAAATGCATTTTTAAAATAAAGCCAAAGTGAACAAGGCTTGGCAAGTTTGAGGGTAGACAAAATGGGGAGAGAGCAGGGCTTCTGTCAGACTCAGACAGGATTCTGGTAAACCATTTTTGGCTATTTCTTTACATCCAACTCCACCAGTTCCCATCACTGACTAAAAAGTACAAGGTTGAGCAGGTAGGACATTAAAACAAGGACAACGAGCACAGCCAGTAGATCCACAGCAGCTTATCAACAGTTTCACATCCCCCTTTTTGTCTTTAAATTCAGAAGCTATAAAATGTGTACTTTTAAAAACTCCATTCTTTTGATTAAATTAATATTTGACAGATAGCAATTATAGATAATCAGTGGAAAATTGTATGTAAATTCAATATGCAAACCTTTAAAATTGCTTTTAAAATAAGTAAAGTCCTATGAGTTAACCAGACAATAAAATATTAAAGGAAATAGAGCGATGGAGACAGAAAATAACAGGCTGGTTTCTAACTTTAAAAATTGAATTATGATAAAGTCTACACCATGGCTTGATAAATTTTGGATATTTAACATGCAGGTATTCAAGATTTATAAATCAGTGTAGATTCTTATTCATGTATCTATAAAACATTACTTACCCCGTATCCTGTAGAAAACTTTCTAGCAGAAATGCCAGTGATTACTTTTCCACAGCCTGCTACAGATCAGTTGAGGCTCACATCTCATGAATGAAAAGAAACCTAGGATCAATAAGGAAACATTCTTAAATATTTAATGGTAACACAGAACTCTTTCTGTAAAATTGTATAGTCTCTCAAATCATCTTTAACACAGGTTGACCCAGCACATTATTTCTTGTGAGCCAGTTAACACATGCTATATGCGGGTCCTATGGTTAAAAGTGTTACCTGTTCACAAAGGATCCATCCCCAAGTTGTGGGAACAAGCCAGGCACTAATTACGCAAGTATTCTCCTTGAACTCCCTGAAAATTATCAGTTTCCACAAGGCAGGGTGACAATTGTTGGTAAAAGGAATGAAAACTCTATTTGAAAGTTAATCTGGCTATGGAAGTACTAGGGTCATAATAAACAAACAGATATTTCCTGCTGTACTTAAGAGCAAAGCACAGTACTCTGGTTTCCCACATTTGAGGGAATTATTTTTTCTTTCTCTTTTCTCTTATGATTAAGTAATTGTTTTTAAATTATAAAATAACAACTTATACAGCCTTCAAAAATTACTTCACCCATCTAGGAATGATTTTATCTTTTTTTCTTATTATTTTAAAATTATGTTCCCTTTCATCCTTAAAAGATTTTATCTCATTTAGTTTTATTTAAATATATTCTATATATGAACAGAAGTTAAAGGGACTTAATATCTATTTATAAGAACCCCAAACTAAGAACTTCCCCACAATCTCATTTCAAAACAAACTGAAAAGTGAAGCAAATTTCCATCAAAATTTCTTTGGCTTTAGGGCAAAAAAGTTTAGTACAGTTGTTAGGTAGCATACTTGGCCTGGATTACATTAGTACTAATCAAGCAGCTAAAGTTGTATTTATTAATAGCCTGTTATTAAATAAAAGAACCTCAGGGTAAAGGTCAGCACACAGGTTGTTTTGCTTAATTTTTACAGATCCCTTGAGACCATGTCTTTCCAATTTTTTTATAAACAGGTCAGCCCAAGTTGGCACCTTAAAACCCTTTAAGTACTATAATTGCAATAGTGCTGATAATCAGTTTGGAGAAGGGCTACTAGAAAAACAGTTATTTCAGTGGAGCCATGGAAATAACAATGTTAAAAATGGATGCTTTGGAGTGAGCATTTGCTTTGTGCCAGAGACACTGTATTCAGAGCTGGGTTTATGCTGTCTCATTTAATACAAAAACTCTATAAATGCTTATATTATTCTCATTTTATAGAAAGGGAAACTGAGAGGTTAATACTTGCCCCAGGTCACATATTAGTGTCAGAGCTGAACCAGGACTTCTCCCTGTCACAAAGCCGACGCTCTGACCTAACCATGTGCGACTACTGTCTTGTAATACTCCAGGCCCACTGTTAGAGAAACATTAGCAGTCACTTAGTCTGATCATACTGAGGGGATTCTTCACTTATAGCTGATGGGCTGAGGAACCGTGTGACCTGTAAGTGTATGGAAACCTGGGGAGGGAATTGCCTATACGGGGAAGGAAAACTGAGCTTAGAAACTTTAAGTAGCCTGCCTACGGTTAGCCAACTAATTAATGACAGAATTAGTTAGGGACAAGAATACATATCATTGGCCAGGCGCTGTGGCTCAGGCCTGTAATCCTAGCTCTCTGGGAGGCCGAGGCGGGAGAATTGTTTGAGCTCAGCAGTTCAAGACCAGCCTGAGCAAGAGCGAGATCCCATCTCTACTAAAAAAATAGAAAGAAATTAGCTGGCCAACTAAAAATACATAGAGAAAAAATTAGCCGGGCATGGTGGCGCATGCCTGTAGTCCCAGCTACTCGGGGAGGCTGAAGCAGTAGGATTGCTTGAGCCCAGGAGTTTGAGGTTGCTGTGAGCTAGGCTGATGCCATGGCACTCACTCTAGCCCGGGCAACAGAGCGAGACTCTGTCTCAAAAAAAAAAAGAAGAAAAAAAAAAAGAATACATATCATCAATTCAGTGTGCTCCCTACTCTACCACACAATACTTTTATGAGGAAGCTTTGGCAGCAATTACAGTCAAGTGCCACATTAGGATGTTCAGTCAATGACAGATAGGATGGTGTTCCCATGAGATTATAATACTGAATTTTTACTGTATTTGTATGTGTTTAGATATACAAATACTTACCATTGTGTTACAACTGCCCACGGTATTCAGTATAGCCACATGCTGTACAGGTTTGTAGCCTAGGAGCAATGGTCTATACCATATAGTCTAGGTGTGTAGTGGGCTATACCATCTAGGTTTATGTGCGTACACTCTGTGATGTTGCACAATGATGAAATCACCTAGCGATCCCTTTCTCACAACCTATCCCTGTCATTAAACTACGCATGACCGTGTAAGAATTTTAACATTTTCACTTGAACACGTTAGTGTAAATCATAAACATTTCTCATATATATTTTAGAGAAACCTGATATAAGCAAAGATGTTGCAGACAAAATGAATACATTTTAAAGTATGAATCAACAAATAGCAAATGATTATAAACCAAAATCATTTATATCAAGCACATACTCTTAGAATTTTTGCAACAATCACTCAAAAGGTTTTTGAGAAGCCTCAGGAATATTTGTTCATTGTGATCAGGAGAATTCTGAATAAATGCAGGATATTTCTTCACTTTCTCTTAGACAAATTAAAAGAAATAAGAAACCTCATATACCCATTTTCATGTGGGTCCAAATATACTTTAGGAACAGTTGGTATACCAGCATGAATTTAGTTCTGCTTAGTAGATATATGTCATTTATTTTTTCATTTTTCACTCCTTCATTCAACAAATGTTTATTGAATACTCACACCATGCCAGTTACTGTAAAGCCTCTGTGTTATAGTAATGGCCCAAACAGGCTTATCTTGCAATTCTACCCCACCATGGAGGCAGAGAAAATATATACGATAAATAATATCTAAGTTGTAGTCAGAAGAATATTCCTTTCATATGAACCTATAAACATGCCCTATAAATATGGATATTGGCAAAGATTAAAAAACCTGCTTTTATCAAATCTTCTCAAACTCTCAGAAAATGGCAAAATAAATATTTTAGTATCCAGGTTTTTTACTAGCATGCAATATTAGAATTCCTCAGTGAAGCTGATACTTCAGGTCCAAAATTTATAGCTTCACCTAGCCATATTTCTGGAGAGGACTCAAGATTGGAGACAGAGTCTCTGCATACCTGAGTATGCTGAACTTGTGTTTGAGTCCTCCTAGGGTAACATCCTATTCTACACTAGAGACAAAAGCCCAAGACTGTAATATCCCTGCCCAGCCACATTCTTGTACTCAGAGGACTTTCCCAAAGGGAGCCATGTTCATGACCAGAAAGTGAGGAATTTTTGCTTCTCAACCTAAAATCTGGCCTTCCAAGCAAGCCTCAGCTGCTAGATATAGGGCCTGAAATTTTAAGATTTCACCAAATAACTATTTAAAACTCTAATTTGAAGAAAAACGATATTCAGAAAGTTTTTTAAAGGATTTTAAAATTCAGCTACTACTATGACTATGTAATATATATTATTAATATACATATTTCAATATATTAGTCTTTAACCATGATTTATAGCAGACCAACAAAGAACTGGGTACCTTGATAATATCAAATGATTTCCTAAAAGACGGTTTTTACAAAATCACTGTGATTTGTGCAAGGGAACCTGCTTATATCAAATCTCAATATGAGCAAAGACATGATGAAAATGCACCATCTCTAATAAGGAATCTTCCCAAACATTGCCAGTACGACACTCTGTATCCTCTTTAGGAGGACCTTAAAAGAAATTTCTTTTTACACTGTTTGTTCCAAGAACAGCTGAAATTACTAGGACATTTTTTTAAAATCTCACAGGCACTGGAAATTGGATAACTTAACAAAGTTTGTTTTTATAGTGACTGTTAGAAAAATTGAGAGCCAAAATGTGTGTCTATAGCAGATGAGTAAATCTTCATGGTATGCATCTTAAACTTTATTAATAGCTCTACTTTTTCCCCACCCTTTTTTTTCCTTCTTCTTTTATTTTTCTTTTTCTCAAAATGATGTTTTGATGCTTTGTTACATTTGATATTCTTTTTCTGCAACATGACAAGGAATAAAATAAATGTATGAGAAAATTATACAATATTATATGTTTAGTATACAAATATGTACTTCATAGAGAAATATTGGGAGGGAAATGAACAAATATGTTCTGTTAATGTGACAACATTATGGCTGTTTTCCAAACTTTTAAAAACCGCATTTATAATTTAGGGGGGGAAATTATTTGAACTTTGAAAGCTCTGGCTACTTTTCCAGAAATAGAAAGAGTATATGGAAGTATATGCATGACCTCAAGCAATGTACTTCAGTCTGATTGTATTAAGACAAATGGGGAACTATCATAAATTGAGGTCAGAATGGTAGGTGCAAGCCAATTTCCAAGGTCTTGGTACACTATTCTAAGGGATTTTATTATTGACAGTGGGAAGTAGGAAGCAGCTTTCAGTGTTTAAACTAACGTGCTTTATTGAAAGATAACTAGCAACTGTATAGTTGAGAGAGTAGGGCATGGGAAATCCTCAGGCAAGTGAACCAGTTAGGAAGCTTATCAGTTGGGGAGTTGTGAGGGAGGTTGATAAAGACTCAAGTGAGGGCAGTGGATATAGGGGCTAAGGTCAGATTAGAAATGGGTGGGAAGGAAGGTTTGTTTTCTACTTTGGTGAATTGGCAGGTATTGGTATCATTCAACGTGACAGAGAATTTATAAGGATTGGGTATTTGAAGCTAATTTGGGAGCAAGGAAAAAAGATAGAAGAAAGGAAATTAGTACATTGCTGGATATATTAGATAGGAGGTGCTTATAACACATACTGGTGGAAATGTAGCCATAAACATTCAGAAATACAGATCAGAGGTGGAACTCTAGCTAAAAGTTTGGCTTAAATATAGTATGTGTGTGTGTGCACACGCACATGCATATTTTGAACAATTAATATCAAAGTCATCTTTTTATATGTTCCTGGTCATCCCTCTTCCTATTTCCCAAGTAAGCTATCCCAAACCTACTGTGGCAATAATCATCAATGACCTCTAAAGTACCAAATCTAGCAGATGTTTTTTAGCCCTCATTTTATATTAGGTACCCTCATAACTTTTGGTAGGATTGATTACTCCTTTCATTTCTTTCTTGATCTTATATTTTCTGATTCTCCTACTTCTCAGTCTCCTTCATTGGCTTTTATTCCTTGCCAGCTTTATTATTGTGTTTCGGAGATTTTGCACAGTCTCCCTGGGTGAGGAGAGAGTGGTAGGAGGTAAGAGAGGGAAAGAACCATATCATGGTGGAGATTGCGGATGTATCTTGAAGATAAAGCCAATAGGACTTGCTTATGGATTGGAAATGTTTTGTAAAATAAAGAAAAGAATCCAGAATGACTCTGTTTTTTTGAGCCGAGCAACTAGAAGACTGGCGTAAGAAGACTGAGTTGGAGAAAAAGAGTTTGTTGACTGTGTTACATTTGAAAAGCCTGATAGACATTTAAGTGGAGATGTTGAATAGGCACTTGGACATGAGTATAGAGTTCAGGGGAAAATTTTGAACTGGAATATAAATTAAGAAGTCATAACTTTAATATCTAAAGCTAAAAAAATTGGTTGAGGCCACTAGGGGGGAATTGGTGAAGAGTGAAAAGAGAATATGTCCAAGGACAGTGTCTTGGGCTACTCCACATTTTAGAGGCAAATAAATGAGAATATTCCAGCAAAGGAGGCTGAGAAAAATCAACTAGTGAGGTAGGAATAGAACCAAGAAAAGGTAATGTCCAAAAGGTAACTGAAAAATGCTTTAAAGAGAAGGAAATGATCAACTCTACCAACTTCCTGAGAAGTTGATTGAGATGAACAGTGAGAATTGACCTCTGGATTTGGCAGGATAGATGTTATTGCTGACCTTGACAATAATTGTGCTGAAATCATAAAGAATGAAGCCTTGATTAGAGTGGGAACCTGGAGGTTAGTTCCTTTCAGAAGAGAAATAGGAAATAGCAGGGGTATTAAAAATAAAACAATTAATTGGCTAATATAGAACAAAGAGCGGGAAAGCCATTATACAAATATATGGCCATCCAAAATCACAAAAGTCTATGCCTGGCTAAAGGTGGGAAAAAGCCAAGTTCTAAAGTTTTGACCCCTCTGAGTTTACTTCCACTTAATTTTAGTGTTAGATTTTCTTACAATTATTACCATTTCTCAGTAGCACAATAATAAGAGAGGTCAGGTAGAAACGGTAAATGTAGATATATATAGACACATACACACACACACATATATATATGATAAAGAGAAGCATAAAGATAGGAATACAGCTAAAAGGAAATATATGGCTGGCAAAGGATTTTTTAGTGGTTTGTGGTGGGGATGCATGGGAATGAAACATATTGTTGGTCAAAGACAGAAACAAGTAAAGAAAAAGAAATATACACAGAAAAATATAGATTGAAAGGAAAAGATCTTGAGAAGAGGTGGAAAATTAATTTTTGAAGGTTATTTCTTTATCTTAGATGGAAAGGAGATACAAATGTACCAATGTAGTTAAATTTTCAGGGGTAGATAATTTAAAGGGATTCACACATAATGATCTATATGTACTCTGAGAATTAGGCCAGATCATCTGCTTAAGTGATGGTGCCTGAGCTGTTTGCAGAATTAAAGAGAGTGAAGATTTGGAATAGCTGTTACTAAATATAGAAACAAAACTACAAGGAAGAAGTAAAACTATCATTCAACAGCTAAGCACCTTATAAGTATTAGCTCATTTATTTACAATAACATACCTGTGAGGTGTCTTCAATTATTATCCCCGTTTTGCAGATGAAGACAATGAGGCACAAAGTGGTCATGCTATTTCCCAAAGACACCCAGCTAGCAAGTGGAGGAGCCAGGAACCGAGCTTTGTGCTCTTAACCACTATGCAATGCTGCCTCCCTATTGTTAAGCATCCTAGAGGGCCCACCTGGCATGATATGGCTTTAATTAGCAGGTTTAAGCACATGTATGTTGAATTTCAAAATACTAATTTTTAGATTCATCCAGGATAGGAGTTCAGAGATTGAGTGAGATGGAAGTTTGAGACACAGAGAAAGTTGAGGGCTTAGTTGTTGAGATAAGCCACAGAATGCAGGCTAGATGGAAGAGGGAGGTTGGGAGGGAAGGAGGCAGGCTTGTAGAGGGGGTCAGAGGCTTAATTCTTTGCTGTTTTCCTAAGATTCCTTATGAAGTTAAGGAGCTTGTCTGACAGAAGTAAGGAGGAAAGCTAGTTGAAAGGAGCAGGAGCTCAGATTAAGGCAGCGTGATTTTGAAGTGTAATTGTGGGAGGTGAGTAGTTCCTGGGGATGACTAGGGAGCCCTGGGGTGTGGTAGCAGAACACTGAAGTCCAAAGGAGTTAAAGACCTGTGCAGTGAGGAGGTCAAGAAATTACGAGTCTAGGGTGTTGGGTGGGGCATCCCTATAAATACTGAAGTCACGTATGAATCACTCAGGGTGAGACAGGGAATGGGGTGGAGAAGAGGGCTGCAGAGACCAGTGGATTGCAGTGTGAGTCTGATGAGGGAATAAAAGATGGAGTACGTTAAGAGGCTAGACTGCCATGATGACCAGACTCCAGACAGCAGAGTCATAGAGTCTTTTAGCTACCTACCGGTGTGAGTGTGGCTGGAAAGTGCTGTGCCACTGAGATGCCTGAAGTGGCAGCGTTCCTGAAGAGCTTTTTAAAGGTGCTGAACTTTAGAAATGATTAAAGCCTTAAATTACCTCAGAAGTCTAACACATTAACAGAGTAAATATTAACACAGTAATATTAACACAGATTAGTTTATCTAGCCCATTTGAAACCATTATCACTTAAGTACAAATAGGTTCCTGAAGATTATGGACACCTTTTAAAAGGGGGCAGAGTGGAAGGAGAGAGGGGACACAGGAAATTGAGGTGGGATTTAGCCACGGGTAACGTGAACCCTAAGGGAGGAGGAAAGAATCACAGTCATGAACGTGGAAACTACCTAATATGTGCCCTGAGCATAGTGCAGAGAAGGGGAAAGTGCAAATGAGCCATCTCCTTCCCTTATTTCAGAATACTCAATAAAAATTATCTTAATTATTTCAGATATGGACTTTCCCAGCTCTAACAAAGTTGAGAGTCTTAAAAACAAAAATGTAAATTTTCACAGAAGAGAAGAAAAAGAAACTTCTGCATAAATATGACAGTCAGTCAACTTTCTGTCCCTGAATCAGAAGGCAGGGTAAATTACATCTAAGTACAGAACTAAATACTTAGCTATGACAGGAAACTATGTTTTAGTCAACATAAATTCAGATTTGCCTTGGTGATTTATATGGTTGATTACCTACCATACTACCATTCCTCCACCTTCTTCCTTACTAACGGAATCCTTTTTATGGCACTGGATATTGGCATCTATATGTGACACTAAGAGCTATGGCAGCCATCTTGTGACTATGAGGGAAGCTAGCCTAAGAAAATAAGCCAACATACTAATAAAGTTCCAGATTTGGAAAACAGAAATGCACGGCACCCACTTAAATGTGAATTTTAGATGACAAATAATATTGCATTAGATGTAGTTTTAAAAAATCATGCATTGTTTATCTGAACTTCAAATTTAAGTGATGTATGTATTTAATCTGGCAACTCTAGTTTCTGAGAATGACAAAAATAAGTTGAAAGTCTCCAGCTAGGTGAAAGAGTAATTAAGCTTCCAAATAAGCTAACCCTGGGACCATTCTAACTCAAAACATTTTAATATTGGGTAAATTGTTTTTTTACTATTAAGCCAGATCTCTGTGCATTTTCTGTTACTTATAGTGAAAAGCATACTAACAAATAGAGTTTTATCATCCTTTTCATTGAGCAAGTTCATAACATACATTGTTCATCCCTAAGTATCAACGTAGAAATTCTGATTAGTATTTTAGTCTCTATGTGAAAGTTCTTCAGTATGAAGTATATCTATGTTTTAAGAATTCATAGTTGTATGTCTTTGTGTAGTACTCCATAAAAATTATTTTTGCAAAATGCATAAAATGTTTATGTCTTCATTTGCACAGTTTAACTGGATTGCATGATTGCTAAGATCTATTGTAGTTCAAAAAATATTAGTTATTCTAGGACAAATGAAGATGTGATATAAAAGATGTAAGGGTGATGCAGATATTTTATTTGGCAAAGCCCCTAACAATTGGGCCACACAATAGAGATTATCAGTATCAAAATTAATCATATCATAAAGGGCTTCTTTTGGTAATAGTCACTTATTTTAAGAACTAACAGGGCTATAGTCATATCAACACCGTCGTGAAAAGCAGTAATTCAGTAACTTCTATGTAATATTTCTTTAGTTATAAGTAAAAATTAAAATGTTATTCTTTATCCATGAAACTATATAGTTTTGCCTTTTAATATCCCAAAAGAACAAATTAATCTCAGACGAAAGAAAACAAGATAAAGGATGGAAATTTTTTAAATGATTATACAGGCTGTGTGGCCCTGGAAGTAATAAAAGTTGGCATTTTCCATCCATTTCCAAAGTATTACTAGA